>NC_072445.2:61627500-62260000 GCF_028878055.3 Symphalangus syndactylus | reverse complement strand
TGTGAGAAAAAAACTAACACAATTATGATTAAACAAAACTGAAATTCCTCAGTAACTGTATTCTAAGAAATTAGATAAACCAAATAATATGAATGATAGATAAAATATGATTGGACTGGAGGATAAAAAGAAAATTTGTGAGTGGTTGGGGATAAAAGGATAGTGAGGAGAAGGTAAAGTTGAGCAAGAGTTTAATATTTTTTTCCTGAATATTTCATTTGATTTCTATGTGCCCTCCTACACTTCAGTCCTGGGATTTTAGACCTGAAAGGAGTATTAGGGGCATTCCTGTACTTGCCCTTTTCAAACTTCAAGGCAAATATGAATCTCCTGGGAATCTTGATAAAATGCAGATTTGGATTCAGGAGGTCTGGGAGTGGGGATGAGGCTTGAGTTTCTGCATTTCTAAAACACTTCCTTGGACTACCTTTTGAGTACCAAGGATCTAGTCCACTTTCCATTCCTCCCTGTTTTTATATATAAGCATGGTGAATGAAGGCCAGAGACACTAACTTTCCCAAGGCCACAGAGTCCCTTAGTGCTGCACAGATGAGGAAAGCCAGATCCTCTGCTCCTCTGCCCAGTGTTTTCTATGTGGAGTGAGAGTTTTCCAATCTTGCTCTGCCAGCAGAAAGTCACAAAAATCATGATGCTTTTTGCAGAATACCCTTAAACACTCACATAATCAATTAATATCCCTCAACTTTGTGCTAAATCAAAGAGCATCTTACAATAGATTCCAACAATCAGAGCCCCTTATTCAATATCAGCAGCAAACACATCAGTTAACTTAAGAGGAGACCCACGTTTGTACATCCCAAAGCTTACATTATTTGAGGAGTTCTCCTTTAAAAAATGTACTGAAAAGTTTAAATATAAAAAAAAATGAAAGTCAATATTTATGTAGAATGGGAATAGAAATCTGAACATGTAACAGAAACTTTGGAGATCCATGCCTCTTCCTTCTTAAGTCACTTGCAGCAATTTATAAAGAGTTTTTCCTAACTGTTGCCTGACGTCCCCTGCCCAACCAGTAAGTACTAGCTCCCAGTACTTGCAAGAGCCTGGGCCAGTGAGGGGTCCTGAAGCTTAAGCATTATTAGCTTCACTGTAGAGCTGTTTCTGGTCTAAGAACCAGTGTTGTCTGCATGAAGTGGGCTTTTCTGGAGCAATTAATGCCCTGGATACAGTGCTCCATGTACCCTGAGACCCCTCGCATACCCATTTCACGGAGTGGATAATCCATTTGCTGCTCCTCCGCAAGATTAGAGCTATTGAGAATCTTAACTAGGCATACTTTGTTGTTAGTATAATTTATGACATTTTGTTAATTCTCATTCAGCTTCATCACCTCGTTGGAAGGCAGAAAGACAAGCCAATAGACAAACTAGAGAAACCAAAAATAGTTGACCAACTTGGAGCTGATCATGCCACATGAGAATGTGGTCATCTGAGCTCCAGCAATTACAGCGTGTTTTTTTTTTTTTTTTTTTTAATAATCCTTGGACCATTCCAGTTATTACCCAGCTTTTGATCCTTTGCCAGTTTTCATTACTTTAGGTCAACAGGAGATTGATAAAAGTAACTGTCAAGTTGAATCATAAAATAGAGAACCAAAATGTAGCTGAAAAAATATGCATGTGTTCTAATACCTCTGAATGTTCTTAGAAAATTGCTAATCCAAATTTAAGACTATTAAGTTTCATTTTTAAAAATACACAAGACATTTGTTTCAGAAGACATTTGTGATGTTATATTTTGATATTCTGAATAATCCCCCTTGTGCCGCAGTTTAGCATAGTTTCAACGCAACAAATATGATTTAGTTAAAATTAGCTGAAAGCATAATGGATATTAAAAACCTTCTGAGATACAAAGTTAAGAATATTACACATTTCTTTGGTATTGACTTTATGTGATGAATCATATTAATACATCTCAAGTCATTAATCTTGTCTGTTTGTATTTACTTAACTGGGATATGTAGTTTTGTTGTATTCAGTATTTACGCCAGTTATGGCGGATGCTATTTCACATATATCTAAAATTGGTTTACATATCAAGATGATTTATTTAAACTAAACCAACACCCACATTCATTTATGCTATGGAAATCAGCTTTGATTGTCTTTGTAGCCAACTTGGAAAAAAAATCTGGTAAAATCATTTAGTCTCTGAGTTTGCTTTACGAGTGATGTTCTCTGGGAAAAGAAGGGGGGGACTTCTGCTAAATTGGGGATCTGGGTAACCGAGCATCTCTGGGAGGAACAAAGGAATAGAACAGAGGGGCTAATTGTTTAATTAGTAAATGTCTGCTTGGTTAATGACATATTAATGAGTTTTTAAGACCGTCATATCATTTACCATAAAAGACCCATGTGCCTATCCCTGGATGTACTGTATAATTAAGTAATGTGGCCCAGAGGAGTTAATCATTTAAAACCCTGTCATCTTTCTCAAGTTTGCAGATAGAAGAGCTAGCACAGAAGGCACCTGCCAGGTAGAGTCAGGGTGGCACATAATTCTGAACTAAATTGTCTCTCTGCAACGGCTGCACAGTCAGATGTCTGCCCAGAAGCAGAAATTTTTTTTCTTTTGACAACTGAAAAAGCTGCTAAGATACTGCCATTTGCTCCTTGGCACTCAGTTACTGGCAGTGAGAGTATGTGTTTGCAGAACAGGGACCATGTGAGCAGCTTTTGAGTACTTAAAAGAGTGTGGAGGCTCAGAGGACTCAGAGATTCTAGAACTGTGCTATTCAATATGGCAGCCACTTGTCATGTATAGCTATTTAAATTTAATTAAAATTAAATAAAATTTTAAAATTATTGTTTTTTCAGTCATATCAACCACTTGTCAAGTGCTCAATAGCTACATGTGGGTGGCAAGTGGCCCCTTTATTGGTGGCACAGACATAGAACATTTGCATCATCACAAATGGGATGGGATGGACCACACTGTTGCTAAATGCAAATAGTGGTGGGAGCCACCAGGACATTGGCAAGCAGTGGTCACCCTGTGTTCTCCATTTCCACCCATGAAAAGCTGAAGAGAGAATGCATTCTTCAAACCCTGGAAGGTCGGCCCCAGTCCTACACAAATAGTTCATATCCTTTTTTCATGGGGCAGAATCCACACCAGAATATTGCAGCCATTTGTTTAGACTAGAAAATGATAATTTACCTTACCACAGAGCACACAATTTGGGGGATACAAATTATGTTCTTATTGGTAAATTATAGAGCTTACTACCAGAAGCAGCACTAAGAAATTTTCCAGCCCAGCTCTTTGTTCTAACCTGCTTCCCTTAGACCCTCCAGAGCTTCTTGTTTCAGACCCACAGAACTCAATTCAAGTCAGAAACTGTAGTTCCACTGCTCTTGTCTATGTGGTTTTTCAATATAAGGCAAACTCTATGCTCAGAAAATTTTGAATGCCTTAATTTTCTTGGACCTTCTGCAGAAAAAAGAGTTCTCCAAATGGGTTATTTTAAACAATTTACTTCTCATTCCTGTTTCTTGACCTCCACTCTACAGTCTGATTTGCATTAATACTTTCTTGCATTAGATCTCTCCTCTCTCTTCCTGGCCTCTATTTTTCTAAATATTTTTGTCATGTTTTAGTCATTTTAAATTAATATCCTGCAAACTTTGAATTAATTATGTAAGCATGTGCCACCTTATACAACTGGGGAGTGATTCCAGTGTGTCTTCAGGGTGAAAATACTTAAGACCCCCTTCCTGATCTGCTGGTAGTAGCAAGAGGTCTAGGAGTTCAGTCTGTTTCCCTTCAAGATTCCTGTTGAATCTTGACAAGGGGACAAGAAACTCGTCACCTACATTGGGAATCTTTTGCTGGAGCTGTGTGATAATGGTGCTACTGCCAACAACTTGGCACTGGCCATATCACACCTGACGCAAATGCTCCAAATAATATAGACATGGAGTCCCAATCATCCCCCATATGCTAACACATCAGACACCTTCTAATTTCCAGCAGTCCAAGACTTTCTCTGTGTGATTTGCAGTGGAAGAAGAACAGGCAATTTATTTTAAAAAACATAGTTTTGGAGGTCAGTTAACATACACAGCTCAGATGTAACTCTCTAGATAAGTGCACATCCATCTTTCTGATTTAGAGAAGTCCTGCAGAAAGTATTGCTTGGGCGTAAAAAATGTTATCATAAAATTCATGTATTTCCCCCTTTTGACATCAAATTGGGTAGATAGATCCTTGCACACAAATGTTACCTCTTTCCCTACTTCATTGATGGAAGGAGTATACTATTTCTCTCCTTGCCCCTGTGACTTTGTCTCATGGCGGACAAAGTGTTCTTTTCCACCCCTCGGTCTGGGGCTTGAGTATATGTTTTACTTTGGTCGAATAGATCTTATCAGGTACAATTTGATCAGAGGCATAACCTGTGCTTGCCCAGTTGGGCTTGCATTCTTGTATTCCTGCCTTTTATCACGAGAAGATACCTTGAGTAACTTTTCTAAGAGGATGAGAGAGACACACACAGAATAACTTGGACCCAATCTGAAGCCTGGACCCCAACCCACCTGAGGCTGACCTAGCTCAGCTACATCCCAGCTACCCTGAAGATGTGTGAGTGAGAAAAAACATGCTTATTTTTGTATGCCACTGAGATTTTGGATCTGTCAATAACTGAGACATCAGCTGGCCCCTCCTTTTAATTATTAGCAAGACAATATTGATTGTGTGTGAAGGTCAAAGGGCATCTGAGGTTGTACAGGCATGATTGTCTGTTCTTTCTGGCTTTGTATTTCCATGGTTATGAAACACTTGGAGCCAGAGCAGGAAGAGTGTTTGCCAATTCAGCCCTACCCTTATACACTGACCATGGTAGAGAAGTACAAGAAGATGGTCTTAGTCTTTGTCTTGGTGAGGCATGCCTGAAATGCAGAAGTGGGTAAAGGCCTTAGTTCTTCTGATGCCTGTGAAGATGGCTTTGATAGCCATTAGGGAATTTTATAAATATCCTCTTTCTCCTCTTCCCAGGACCATGCTGGGTTTGCATGTCTCCACTCTTCTTGAAGTTGTCCTTGACCAATTACTTGGTTTGGACAATAAAATGTAAGTAGGTTTGATGTGTGTGATGTGCTACCTCTGGGTAGAAGCCCTAAGAACTAGTGTTTACCTTACCTGTCCTTGCCCTTGCCATTTTAACGGGCCACTTCCCACATGGTGGAGGATGATGCTATGGAAACCAAGTTCAGAGCTGATGGACACAGAGCATGAAATGGAAATACACATTTGCTATTGTAACTCACTGAGAGATTCCTTTATTACACCGTAACCAAACCTATTGTGGACTCTTACAATTTCCTATATTCAAGATGATTGACATATAGTAAAGGAGATGAGGCAGGTTACTATTCAAATCAATATGGGAATAGCACCATGAATATATGGTTCAAAGTAAATTTTTTTTGAATGTGGAACAAAAGAGAAATTGCTTCGGAAAGACATGATTAAAGATGAATAGCTTGAGCAGTCATTTGAATATGATAGGATCTCAATAGACAAATTATAGAGGGAGGCATTCAAGAGAGATGAAATGGAAATGGAACTGGAGAGCCCAAGGGATATTTAAAAAATGGAGAGCAGACAGATGGACTTGCATTCAAGCCTTTTGAAAACAGGCTCATTGCGTATAGCTGAGCAGCCTTTCAGTACAGAAACTCATGCTGTGACCTTGAGTATAAGGCCCAAATAATACCAGATAAGAAGACCAGGGCAGAGGGTGAAGACCCTCCAATGTCAGACAAAAAAATATGACCTATGTTCTATTGGCAATGAGAGTTATCAGTGCTTTATGTGTAGTGCAAGAGTCAGAGGAAAGCAGTGTTTTAAGAAGATTCCTCTAGCATGGTCTACATGATGAACAAGGAAAATTAAAAGGTGACTTACCTAATTTTCTTTCCCTCTTGCTTTGTCTAGAGGACCCACCAGAACAATTGAAGAATAATATGGAAAGCCTTGATATAAGATTCATAAAATGAGAAGATACAAATGAAAAGGCACTTCTCGAGTGAAATGTGTATCATGGAGTCACTAGTCTATAGGTTCTGCCACTTAGAAGGCTGTGTAACCTTATGCAAGTTACTACTATATCACTTTAAGCTTCATATTCCATACATGCAAAATGGTGATAATACCAGTACACATTTCACAGACTTCTAGGGGAGTGGGTGGTAAATGAGAAAATTCACTCATCCCAGTGCCTGTTTAGCCTATATCGTAAATACCAACAAATAGAGGCTACAATTACTTAATTAATGATCATTTCAGTTTCTCCTGGGGAGTATGATGGTATTTTTTTTTCCTACTAAGCAATCAATTTGCTGTTTCTATGTGATACTTCTTTGGAGAGGAAGACAAACTTCCTAAAAATGTTAAGCTATCAAAATAAAAAAGAAAAAATGCACTTTTCTGTTATTTCAACATCACTCGTCCATTAGAACAGAAACACCAAGTAAGCATGACCATCAAGGCAGTTCTTTGTGCAGTTTGGTAATTCCTTTTAAGGCCCCCAGGGAGGCTGGTAGGGAAGAATACTGAATAGGAAAACAAACAAGATTAGGTCAGCACCCACTCTCCCTTTGGGGGGATTCACAGTACTGTTTTTGTTTGAATAAGCAAAGCTCTTGCACAAGTTTGGTTTGTTTCTCACTGAATCCAACGTCTTTTCCCTATCCTTCGGCTAATATTTTAAAGGGTAAAGCAAGCATTCAAAAAAGTAAAGTGGCACTTTAAATAAAAAGTGGAGACATTTTTTTCAAAAGGCAGAGGAAGTCAGCCAAAATAGGACAGCCTTCCTTAGCTGTATAAACTGAAAATCGGTGAGTTAAGCTATAGAAATGTCTGTGTGCCTCTTCTCTGCCTGTATCTATCTTGGACACTTACATCTTCACATCAACAAAATTAGTAAGGAAGTTATTACCCAATTTTACAAATGAGGAAAGAGCAATTAAGTAAATTTAGAAGCACGAAATAAAAATGGGATTTCACTCATTCATTAAACAGATTTATGAGTGTCGATTTTATGGCAAACACTTTAAACCACAAGGATGTAACCTTGACCAAGTCACAGAATAGAATTTCAAGCAGCTAGAAGTGTAATGATGTGGTGGAGGGTAGACAAATAAACATAGAACTAGTGTGATGAGGGCTTTGAAGGTTCCTTGGAGGAGGTGAATTCAAGCTTGAGTCCTTCCGGTTGACGGCGGGTTAGCATCTGCTAGGGCGAGAGGGCAGGGCACGAGGGGAAACGGAGGCAGATCAAGGTGGCTGGAATGTGGCATGAGAGGCAAGGAGTGACCAGGTCACTTGGATCATGAAGTTCCGTCTACATTAGGGCATCTGGACTTCATCAGAATATGCTGTCGATATCCACTGTCTTTATTAGAATCTGATAAATCCTTAACCTTTCTATCACTACCACCTCCATCCAAGCCATTATAATTCCTTACTGTGATTATTGTCATATTTTGTGTAATCCCCCTTCTGATCTTGACCTTGAGTCTATTCTAACACTGCCAGAGTAAGCCTGTTAAAATGTAAGTTAGATTATGGCACTTTGGCTTAAAACTTCCAATGTTTTTTATGCATTAAGAAAACAGACAAATGAAAGGCCTGGATCCATATAGCCTGTATGACTTTACTGGATCTGCTACCTTCTTTCACCACTCACTTTCCACCATATACTCTCTGATCTCACCTCTTATTGCTGTTCCCTCTCCTCACTCTGTCTGGTCAATTGATGCATCTTCCCTGCTGTTTCTAGAGCACACACAGGGTCCACAGCATGCTATCACCACAGGACCTTTGCATCTGCTACTCTCTCTGCTTACAATGTTTCTTCTTTCTGACCTCCTTAATTAAGGTCTCTACTTAAATGTCACCTTCCTGATGAAGCTTCCCCAGTCCCCTTTATGTAAAGCTGTAACCCATCCCCCTATCCACCTCAGGGATCCCTTTCATGGAATTCACTATCTAACATACTTAAATTTCATGTGTTTTTCTTGTGTATCATCCATCTCCTCCTCTAGCATATGATCTCAAGAGGAGGCATGTCTACCTATCTGCTCACTGCTGTGTCTCCAGTACAGACAACAGTGTCTAGAATAGAGAGGCTTCCCACTAACTGTTTATTGACTACATGAATGAGTATACCTGGACACAGTTGGAACAGTTGCATATGAATGGAGCTTTCATTTCTTTATAAGACAAATAGTAAACACTGAGCTTCTGAGTGTCACTATGTGTCATAAGATTAGCCTAAAAAGTAAATCTAAATATAAAGGGATACAAAATGTTATAATCTAGGGAGGATACAGGCAAACCCCGGGCAGCTCGGATCTATAATTATTACTCTGAAGGTCAGAAATAGGAGCAAAATACTAATATTGTAACCCAGAAGGTAAAAAGGTTTTAATAAATATAAAATGTTTGGCTTATGCTAGTTCTTTATTTGTGGTAGTGAGAGGTGAAGCCAGCTGGACTTCCTGGATCGAGTGGGGACTTGGTGAACTTTTCTGTCTAGCTAGAGGATTGTAAATGCACCAATCACTGCTCTGTGTCTAGCTAGAGGATTATAAATGCACCAATCAGCACTGTGTAAAAATGCACCAATCAGCACTCTGTGTCTAGCTAAAGGATTGTAAATGCACCAATCAGCACTCTCTAAAAACGCACCAATCAGTGCTCTGTGTCTAGCTAAAAGATTATAAATGTGCTAATCAGCACTCTAAAAACATGCCAATCAGCACTCTGTAAAAACGCACCAATCAGTGCACTGTGTCTAGCTAAGGGATTATAAACGCACCAATCAGCACTCTGTACAATGGGCCAATCAGCACTCTGTAAAATGGACCAATCAGTGCTCTGTAAAATGGACCAATCAGCAGGACGTGGGTGGGAACAAATAAGGGAATAAAAGCTGGCTACCCCAACCAGCCGTCGCAACCCGGTCAGATCACCTTCTATGCCGTGGATGGTTTGTTCTTTTGCTTTTGATAATAAATCTTGCTGCCCATTACTCTTTGGGGCGGTGCCACTTTTAAGAGCTGTAACACTCACCATGAAGGGCTGTGGCTTCCTTCTTGAAGTCAGCGAGACCAAGAACCCGCCAGAAGGAAGAAACTCCAGACTCAGTAGTCTCTGTTTCCTTCTCCTAATGAAACACTAGATTCATTCAAGCTGATCTATCAGCATGGCTCTGATGCTTATTTTTTTTTTTTTTTTGGTTACTCTAACAGCTAAAACGCTTCCTTGTAATTTACCCAAAGTGGCTTAATAAAAATGAAATATTACTCAAAAGTTTGAAATAGGACTAGATTTAACCATAATCTGGTCTAGGACCTCGAATGATGTCATCAGTACTCAACACTCCTCCGCCTCACAACTTTGCCCCCTAGCCTGGCTTTAGCCTAGACAGTGTCTTCATAGTGGCAGGATGGCTGCAGCAGCACGAGCATCAGCAGCATTTAAGTCTGCAGCAAACAAGCAACTTTTCTGGCAGCATCCGTTGAGAGTCACTCTGATTTGACCAGCTTGAGTTACTAGCCACCTTGATTTGTGGCCAGGGAAAATGCAACATAGTGATTACTTCACCCATGGGTCACATTCAGGTCCTATGAGCTGATAGTGAGTTAGATGCCAAATAAAAATCAGTGTTTGTACCAGAAGGCGGCCATTAGGATGCATGAGGGCCAATCCACATGTGTCATCTTCTGTTTTCTTCTAGAATTTCCTGAAGTTCATTATTGTTGAGGATCTTAGCAACCAGTCTTTGGATTTAATATTAAAAAAATAAAATAATAGCAGCTATGGTGACACATTTTTAGTAACTTTTGCCATATTTTAGAAAGTTAGTTAACATATATAAACATCAGGAATTACTGGACAGATTACTAAGGGTTATGACTTTATGGTAATTTATTTATTTAGAGATGGGGTCTTGTGTTACCTAGGCTGGAGTGTAGTGGCATGATCATGGCTCACTGCACCCTCAACCTCCTGGGCTCAAACAATCCTCCCAAATAGCTGGGATTACAGGTGTGCACCATCATGTCCAGCTAATTTTTGTATTTTTCATAGATATAGGGTCTTTCTATGTTGGCCAAGCTGGTCTAGAATTCCTGTCCTCAAATGATCCTCATGTCTTAACCTCCCAAACTGCTGGGATTACAGATGTGATCCCAGATACAATGCCTGGGCTTTGTGGTAATTTAAATTAAGCTTTCCTGAATAGAAATTTCTCTGATGATGATGATGATGATGATAACAGATAATACTCAGACAATTGGGCAGAAAGTAGGTTTGTGTATTCTTTTTTTTTTTTTTTGAGATGGAGTTTCACTCTCGTCGCCCAGGTTGGAGTGCAATGGTGTGATCTCAGCTCTTGGGTTCAAGGGATTCTCCTGCCTCAGCCTCCCGAGTAGCTGGAATTACAGGCGCCTGCCACTATGCCCAGCTAATTTTTGTATTTTTAGTAGAGACGGGGTTTCTTTTTTTTTTTTTTTTTTTGAGACGGAGTCTCCCTCTTTCGCCCAGGCTGGACTGCAGTGGCACTATCTTGGCTCACTGCAAGCTCCGCCTCCCGGGTTCACGCCATTCTCCTGCCTCAGCCTCCCGAGTAGCTTGGACTACAGGCGCCCGCCACTGCGCCCAGCTAATTTTTTGTATTTTTAGTAGAGACGAGGTTTCACCGTGTTAGCCGGGATGGTCTCGATCTCCTGACCTTGTGATCCACCCGCCTCGGCCTCCCAAAGTGCTGGGATTACAGGCGTGAGCCACCGCGCTGAGACGGGGTTTCACAATGTTGGCCAGGCTGGTCTCTAATTCCTGACCTCAGGTGATCCATGCCCCTTGGCCTCCCAAAATGCTGGGATTACAGGCGTGAGCCACCGCACCTGGCCTGTTTTTGTGCTCTTTAATCCACCATTCACAGAAATGTTGAGGTTGGTGCCTTCTGGGCATGTGAATTTTCTTTGGGAGGGCAAACTGCAACTGTTGAGTAAAATATGTAGCAAAACAAAAAACACCAAATACTCTGGTATGCCATTCAACAAACTGATAGAAGTTCTCTTCTTACTTTTGGCAGTATATTTTATTATCCCAGTACTGATTTGTTAGTACTTCTCTCCAGTGATATAAAATCAAGAAATGAAGTTAAAATTTTAGGAATATTCCCAAACAGTGAAAAATTGGTGAGATAATTCTATCAGCCTCCATGGTTGTTCCTGCTAGGAGCCAAGTCAGTGCCCTGTGGTATTCACACAAAAAGAACATATTTTGCATAACATATCTTCCAAGCAGTGATTATCCCTTGCAGGCTATGTGTTTTTCCAAGTGGTCCTGCTGATTAGAGGCTCTGAGTGAAATCTGTGCTGGTTGATAACCTGGCTACCTTGGCTTTCTACAACATTAAACCCCCTTTGGTCTTTTTAAACAGTAGCAGTCATGCCAGTAGACTTTCCCTGCCTTCAGAAGCGATGTTTCCTTGCCAAGAATTTAATTCTTACAGGTCACCAAGAAGTAGATGGTATGTGTTGGCAACATTAATATCAGAATGCAACTTTTGAGATTATGAATTATCAACAGAATATCACATATTGCATGTCTTTGTAGTTAAATTTTCAAATAATTCAGTGAGTATTGAATAAATGTTATTGATCGTCACCACCTTCACCAAATTGATGTCGCACTCCCTGATTCTATAGTGCCATTCAGTGTCCCATGTTAGAGAGTTAGATGGAGCAGAAAAAAATACCAGGGTTTTTGAGAAATGTTTATAGACCCATAACATTGGCATATTAATGCCTTGAGATATCATTCAGCATCTCTCAAAGTTATCATTTGCTTAGGCTGTTTTGAACCTCTTTTTGCCATGTGACGATTTTTAATATTCCTTGAACTTAATTTCCATGGAGTACACATTACAAGATGCTAATTTAACAAACACTTACATGGTCCTGTGTGCAGGAAGCTCGCCTCTGTATCACTGTAGTATTCATAAAAAGACAGTAACAGTCTAGGTCTTTGGCCTTTTCTTCTCTTCTCTAAGCCACAGGTCAGAACACTTTTTCTGTAAAGTCCCAGATAGTAAATCTTTTTGGCTCTGTGGGCCACACAATCTCTGTCACAATTACTCAGTTCCGCCCTTGCAGCCACAGACAATATGGAAACATAATGACCATGACTGTATTCCCATAAAACTTTATTTATGGCTAATGAATACTGGATTCCATATACTTTTCACATATCAAGATTTTTTTTTTTCCTTTTGATGTTTTTCAAACATTCTTTACTCACGGGCAATACAAAAACAGGCAGTAGATTGGATCTGGCCCATGGACCACAATTTGCCAACCCCTGCTCTAAACTAAAATGGGTAACCTAGATGATATCGGCACTTCTTTCCACACTAGCCAGATCAGTATTCTGTATTTCTGTTTTCTTACTTTTCTTTGGTGCTTTTGCAAAAATCTTGAAGGAGACAAACCTTCTAACTCTACCTATCCCTCAATGCTCATTAAGTTCCTACTGCCTCGATTAAACTTTTGCTTTACTCTTCCTTCACACAGAAATTTTTCTACATGACCCATTTAGAATAAGGTATGTCAGGGCCACACCAGCAGCACCTCTCCTCTGACATTTTGAAATAAATTTTGTTTTGCTACATACATTCAAAGAACACATGTTTTGTGGTCTCTGAATTTTTGGAAATATTTTTTAGAGCACAAATCTAGTCAATATTACTTTATGACACCACCCCTGAACCAAGCTAGCACATGATTGTATATCCATTGAGCACTCAATTAACACGTTATAGAAAAACAGTGTATAATCATACGAGAATGGACGGATATTGTATCTATAGTTTTATAGTCAATACTCAACTCTCTGCACATTTAGTATATGGCAAAGCATAATTGACATGGGGTAGTAGAATGGATGTTATTATGTTTGGAGTAGTATGGTTTATTCTCAGATGTCCATTTAATGAAAGTGAGTAGTTGGCTTGTCTTCATTCATTTGATAAATAAATGCTTATTGAGTTCCTGTATCGTAGATCCCAGCATTGAAGCAGATCTGGGTTGTTGTCTCATTTGTACAACATGACATCACCTCTGGGTCCAGCTTCGGCTGAGTGTGCCTCTGAAACATCTCACACATCAGAACTCTTCTCCCCTCCATGCCTGCCTCTGTTAGCCTCTCATTGCTGCTTGATTCAACAGTTAGGTTTTCTTCCTGTAGTCAGCTGGTGTCTTCTACCTTGTACACAGTTGTCAGAGTGATACTTTTATGAAGTATAACATATTATTAACATATTGCTAATTTCCTTTGTCTAACTGTTTAAGGATTTGCATAGCCTGCAGGATGTGTGAGCTTCTCAGGGCGTACACGTTCTCCCATGAAGACCCCTGCCTCCCTCATCTCTTTCATCTTGTACTACTTTGCTAGAGCTTCCATAACAAAACATTACCAACTGGGTGGCTTAAACAATAGAAATTTATTTCCTTACAGTTCTGGAGGCTGGAAGTGCAAGACCATGGTGCCAGTAGGGCTGGTTTCTCCTGAAGCCTGTCTCCTTGTTTTGTAAATACCACATTCTCTCTTTGTCCTCACTGGGCCTTTCCTCTGTGCACACACATCCTTGGTATCTCTGTGTGTCCCAATTTCTTCTTCTCCTAAGGTAGGAGTATGGTTGAATTCCTGCTCAATCTAACAGTCTCATTTTACCTTAATTACATCTTTAAAGACTCTAATTTCGAAATACAGTAACATTTTGAGGTATGGGGTTAGGACTTCAACATGTAAATTTTGGGGAGGTACAGTTCAAACCATAATGCATCCCTTACTTTCTTCCTTCTCCCTGACAGGCATCGGCCATACCAGATGTTTTTCTGATTGCACCAAAGCCTTCCATATCTCATGCTTTGCTCCTTCTGCTTTCTTTGCATGAGATACCTTTGTCTTATCTAGACCCTTTTTCTGCCTGATGGACACTGATAATATTTCAAGATGTAATTTAGAAATCACCCTTGGCTGGGTGCAGTGGCTCATGCCTGCAGCTCCCACTTTGGGAGGCTGAGGTGGGCTGATCACGAGGTCAGGAGTTCAAGACGAGCCTGGCCAATATGGAGAAACCCCATCTCTACTAAAAATACAAAAATTAGCCCGGTGTGGTGGTGCACATCTGTAGTCCCAGCTACTCAGGAGGCTGAGGCAGAAGAATTGCTTGAACCCGGGAGGCCAAGGTTGCACTGAGCCGAGATCGTGCCACTGCACGCCAGCCTGGGTGACAGAGCGAGACTCCATCTCAAAAAAAAAAAAAAAAAAAAAGAAGAAGAAGCCACCCTTTCTGTATTGTCTTTCTTGACTTCTTGGTGTCTGTGGAGATGTCCCATGGTTGCACCTGTGACAAGTACTCATGTGGGTGTATCTGTCCTCAGTCCTAAATTGAAAACCAGAGCCTATGTTTCATTACTGCTCAATGAAGATTTGTTGGATGAATGACTTGCAGGATCTTCTCTGACCCTCTTGAGTTTTGATTGGTTGGATACATTGTTAGATAATGAGGCA
Source organism: Symphalangus syndactylus (assembly GCF_028878055.3). Taxonomy (NCBI): domain Eukaryota; kingdom Metazoa; phylum Chordata; class Mammalia; order Primates; family Hylobatidae; genus Symphalangus; species Symphalangus syndactylus. Next base: position 62,245,384 of record NC_072445.2, on the reverse strand, counting down.
ACAGAAATGTTGCAGTGCCTGGGTTACCAAAGCAATTTTGTGAAGATACCTATACTGAGCAGGATAAGCTTAAGATACGTAAAGTGCAACCAAAGACACTGTGAAAGGTAACATGATAGGTTGTGCATAGAAGTGGACACAAATTGAAACAGGATACTTTTACTTTAAGTTAAACTATTATTTTCTTAGATTTATTTACAAGAAAATGATTAGAGTAAAAGTTTTGCTTTTTAAAATCATTTGAAAAATTTCCCGGAGTCTCTTTTATTTTTTTTCCTCACAAACAAAAAGAGCTAGCTTTTTCCTAAAGAAGTTTTATCCTGATGATTCACTAAGTGAGATATTAGATAATTACTTTTACTTTATATTAGATTTTTACCTGGCACCTCAGGACTTGGAAATAAAGCTTTCTTTGAGGGGAAAATGTTTTGAAACATAAAACTTTAAAGACAAAGCTGTACCCATTTTCTAGCGCAATTTATAGCAACTTCTAGAATCTCATATACAAGATGGGAGTTGAAAGAATTTTATAAAATTCTCATTTAGCAATATTAGAAAAATATTTAATACATTACCATTCACCCTTTCTTTCATAGATGTCAGACAAAAAAATAGGTCTAGATCTATTCTGACAATAGTTCCTTTCCTTCGACACTATGCTCCATGAATTGTTCTGTGGTTCCCTATTTTTTGAAATGTAGATAAGACCTACCTTGTATACACCATAAATTATAGTTCATTATAAACTATAGCTTATAGCAAACTCTAAGCAAGAATGATGAACTACTGCAATCTGGAGGAGAGAAATCCTCTGCCTGTTGGTAGGACTACATCAAGGTAGGTAGTTATCTGTGTTTCTTTGGAAGAGTCTCAAATCATGTCATTAAAAATGGCAGTACTATATATATACACCTGATGGCTTTGTCCCTTGGTTAGGCTCTTCATTCATTAGTAAATTCATCAATTTATTTCCTCCGTCATTCAACCTATGTTTCCTACGAGCTTGCTGTGTGCAGGATACTTTGCTACATTAACTATGCAGTGCCTTATTGTATGCAGTTCTTTGCCCCATTTATTTTCATGATAAGGTTTCAAAAGAAAACTCTTAGTACATCCGGTGAGGGCCTTTCCACTTGAAAAAAATTGCCAAACATTTAACCTGACTGAAAATGTATCACCAAAGTGCTTGGCTTCTGGCATAAAGCAGGGACTATGTATAAACACATCATAAAAATAGATAAAACAAGAGCAGAGAGCCCAGAAGGGTAAAGTTGTCCTTTAGATACAGTCATGGTGACAACCCAAGCAGTGCCAGAGGATAAAGCAAGCTGCACCAGACTTCAAGTCAACAGACATTTATTGAACTCCAGTTCTGCATGGGGCACTGTGATAGTTGCTTTTGGGGATACAAAGATGAGTGAGACATCATTTCTGCCCTCAAGAAATCTACAAGGGGAGACAGAGATACACAGAACTGCCATACAAGGCAGGATGCATTAAGGGCACAAAGAGAGATATAACTAAAGTGCTTAGGGACATGCAGGAGAAAGTGGTTAATTTTTACCATAAATATCAGGGAAGGCTTCATGCAAAAGATAGGCTTTGAGTTTTTCATGTAAGTTTAGATCAGATTCTGAGAGGTAGAGATATGGGAAAGAGTGAAGTAAACAGCACGTAAGAACAGTCATGAAGAAGGCAATTTCAGTGTGCAGCATTTAGAGTTTGGGTCAGAAAAGCAGGTCCACTACAAGTGGGAGCTGGTTGCTATATACTGAAGGTTTGCAGTCCACAAAATCAATATGTTGAAACCCTAATCTCCAGTGTGATGGTATTTGGAGGTGGGGCCTTTGGGAGGTAACTGGGCTTGGATGAGGTCATGGGGGTGGAACTCATGATGGAATTGGAGCCTTCACAAGGGAATGAAGAGACAAGAGCTCTCTTTATGCCACGTGAGGATACAGCAAGGCCCCAATCTGCAAGCCAGGAAGAGTCCTCACGAGAACCAGACCATGCAGGAACTCTGATCGTGGACATTTCAACCTCCAGAACTGTGATCCAGTAAGTGTTGTTTAAGCCACCCAGTCTTTGTTATTTTTTATAGCAGCCTAAGCAGACTGAGACACATGAAGGTGGACTGAGACACGTGAAGCAGTCAATGTGGGGCTGTTCCTTCACTATCTGGTGCTGGAGCCTTAAGTCCATGGGGCAGGCAGTTGGGAGAAAAGAGGGTGTGAAATAGAGAGGGGTTCAAACAATCTGGAACTCTTGAGGCTGAGCTGGTTCCCACAAGGACCAACTGGGACCCATTAGCCCCTCTTACCACCTGTTAGCCTCCATCTTTGATTATGGAATTGATTTGCTGGAGAAGCTGGAGCCTTTCCTCATGGAGCTAAATCCGCTGCTGCCATGGGTGGGATAAGCTGAAGGAAGGGAGTGGGAAGGAGCTGAGGAGCTGCACTAGGCTGCTACCCCCGCCAACCAGTTGAGCTGGTACTGGGACAACTATGTGTGCTGTCTGAAGCACAGCCTGGTGCCCTTGTGGACCTTTATAGCATGCAAAGAGTATGGCTGCTACTTCACTTTTACCTTTCAAATCTTGTGCAAATTCTCTTATGCCCCACCCCAACCCAGAACTCTGCAGATAAAGGAATTCTGGGAAATGTAGTTCCAGTTTGTCTGAATATGACCTATTGCAAATCCACAACACAGCACCAGAATATTACCTAGGATTATATTCAACCTGTTTCAGTGCTACCGAATATTTTATCTTCTCAGAAACCAGGTAGTCTCCTTAGAACATCACAGTGAGTGCAACCCCCAACAGAGCTAACCTGTGTAATTGAAACCATTTAGGGAACAATGTATTCACTTGCTAAAGATGAATCAACTTGTTCATTTTTCAATTGTTTAGGGCCTTGCTGGAAATTAACACAAGGCAGAGAATAAGATTAGAGGCAAAGAGTTATATCAAATTGATTCTTTTCTCTCTTATTTTTTTTATCATTGAAAAGTGAATGCAGAGACCCTTTTTCATTTTTGCTTGACAGCTTACAAATTCTAGATACACCAGAGCTCTTACATACAGATGTAGAACAATATGGTCTTGGGAAGCTGAAAATACTAACCGAAACAAGCAGGACAGGGAATGAGTCAAATGATTAATTTTTTATGATGGTAGATGTCTTACAACTCTGTTTCCTCTTCCTAGAAATGCATATGTATCTTTGGAAGAAACTCTGAAGTAAAGGCGAGATTCTTTGTTTAAAACATTAAAAACAAAACAGACCAAAACATCAAGCAAGAAGTTTCCTGGCAATAAACTAAGCACAGCATTATTTTTTAAGGAACACAAATTAAGTATTCAACCTGTGGCAAATTTGTACTTTCTCCCTGAATTATGTTGTTATCAAAGAAAAAAATTGGAAAGGCTGGCAACATATCATCAAAACTGAAACTAGAATTAAACAAAACTAAATTAAAATGAAATAAAATGATGTCCATTCTTAATTCATCCTTGCAACTGGGCCGCTAGTTTTATGCATCTTGGCAGCCAATATTTTTGTCTCTAGGGCATAAATTATGCATCAGGTATCTCTGAAACTCAGAGACCAAGGAAAAAGGAGGTAATCTGGAAGGTGAAATAAATGTAAACATTCTGAAGAAAGAATTGAATGTGTACTTCAGGGTCAAAGATGAAATTCGAAAGGAGTTGACAATGCATAGAAAAAAGTGCTGAATTTAAAGTTGGTTTTATTATTATCATTGTTATTTGAACCAAGAATTAAATCCAGTAAGTCTAGAGCAATGATCATAATTCTATACTGTTGTTTTTCTATTTTAGAATCCAGTGTACTATTTCCAAGAGCTTGGCAAAAAAAGAAAAAGGAGCTTGACTCTAAATCTCTAAATCTTGGAGTCTGGATGCACTATTCATATGATAGGCTAAAATAACTACTAATATCTTATGTTCGAACAGCACTTTATGAAGTGATTTCACATAAAAGATATTTTTTGATATAACTGTTATATGGCATGTCTTCCATTTTATAGACAGGGTGAGTTGTTTGATGTGTAAGATGAGCTGAAATAGGAAAAGTGACAGAAAATTTACAGACCTATGGAATAATATTCCACAATGGGGTATTCTTTATAATTATCTGGGCTGAATAGCACCATCCAAAGTTCTTAAATCATCAACAATGCCATTTTTACTGTAGAGGATAAGAGTTATGATCCTTTGACTCTTTAAATTTTCTTCCTTGACAAAAGTGATCTACCTTTCTAGCCAACCTGTCTCAATGATCCATAACATTGCTACCCTGGTGCCAGATGGATATGATAGAAGGCTCCTAAAAGGCTCTTGGTTTGAGGAAAGTGTTGCTTACATACAACAGGAATCTTATGGGATTTAAGAAGTGGGGAGATGTAAGTTTGAGTCCTTAATAATTTAACTAAATTTACTTTTACAATGTTAGCATTGCTATTTTGGTTTATGTAATTTATGACTAATATTTTTTAAGATACTGAACATTATATTAATTTCTTTACAGCATGGCTTACCTTTAAATATTGCACCATGTCCATGGGTGCAATCTGTCCTAATCTATTTCTGTTGAGGACCCAAAATAGGCACTAAGATGTACAGCTGTGCCAAAGAGATATTTATCCCTCTTCTTGATCTAATCCATCATAAAATCTAGTGATTTCTTACTGTTCCAATGATTACTTCTTGCCTATAGCTGGTACTCAGTCAAAACAGCCTGTTACCAGATTAGCTACATTGTTTAGACCAAATTCCTCTTAACTGCCTTCTAGATTTCTCATCTTGGATGCCCCATGGGTTCATCAAAATTGGGATGTCCAAAATGAAAGCCATTACCTTCCCCTCAGAGATGTCCTTTCTTTATAAAATGATTCCGTCTATGTATGAATGGCATCATGATCCCCTGAATCTTGCAAACTATTCACTTTTAAGTCATCCTTAACTCCATACCTTCTTTGTTAGCCACCTCATCCTGTTAAATCACAAGTGTGTTTCCAACCCAACTTCTCCAGTTTATTCCTACTGATCGTGCTATTCCAAGTTCTCTATGTATTGCCTGGATTTTCTCAGCATTTTCATAACTAGTTTCTTTGTCAATAATCTCTCATTATTGTGGCCCCCAGCCTGCCAATGACCTTGCCTTAATTTTAGTGGGATAGTTTCGAGGGAATGGATGTTGGTGAAAACAATTATCTGCTTCCCTATTTAAGCCTTACAAACTGCTTAGCAGAGGAATGCAGCTCTTCACAAATTTGCCCCATATGGATCCTGCCCATGAGGCAGGTTCAATAAAGTCGACCAGTGATTGTTGGAGTGATGTGCAGAAAGGGCGAAAGGGAATTGAGGCATTGGCAAAGCTAGGAAGGCTGATGATATTTATTAATAGTGTGAGGCAATGTATCTAAATGGAGGTTGAAATATAGGAGAACCTGGGTTTGCTTAATGGGGCTATTAGCTGGGCAGTGAGCCTGGTGTGTAGAGAATGAAAAAAGAGGTGATTGTAAGTGGGGTTGTACGTAACAGGACTCTTGTGTGGCATTCATGTACTGTCTTTCCAGTTACTCTGACAAGTGCATCCTTCGATTTAGCTGTGTAATTTCTTTCATTATTATTCTTTTAAATTGACAAATAAAAAATGTACATAATTAGTGTATACAACATGATGTTTTCACATATGTATGAATTGTGGAATGGCTAAATGAAGCTGATTAATATTTGCATTCCCTCACATATATATCTGTGTGCGTGTGTACACTTAAAATCTACTCTCAGCAATTTCTAGTATACGATACATCTTGTTAACTCTACTTGCCATATTGCACAATAGAACTTTTGAACTTTTTCTTCCTGTCTAAATAAAGCTTTGTGTCCTTTGACCAACATCTCCCCAACTTGGTAACTCTCCTACTGCTGATAACCACTATCTTACTTTCGGCTTTTATGAGTCTGATTCCCCTAGGTACCTCAAATTAGTGAAACCATGCAGTATTTGCCTTTCTGTGACCAACTTATTTCACTTAGCATATTATCCTCAAAGTGTATCCATGTTGTTGCAAATGATAGATTTCCTTCATGTTTTTAAGGCTGAATAGTATTCCGTGTATACCATATTTTCTTCATTCATCCATCAGTGGTCACCTAGGTTGCTTCCATATTTTTAGCCATACAATTTCTTAATGTTACTTGAGCACACCTAAGACTGCATTTCCATCATTTGACATTTTGAAATTAAGACATTTTGAGAATATTCAGGGCATAAAAGTTGAATACTGTTATAAATTTCCTATTAATTATAAACTAGATCAATGTAAAATTGCCCTCTACTCAATTTCATATTTGTCTTAACAAAACAATGATTAATTAGTGGATTTATTCACTCAACAAGTATTTCTTTAAGTTTGATTACATTCCAAATGCTTTTAGGAGCCTATGAACAAAATTCACTGTCCCCATTTTGTAGAGCTTACAGAGAATGTAGTCATTATTACAAATAATACTGACATCAATATTTGTACTCTGGGTTTTTCTTTGAGGAGGGGAACTGCATTCTAGCACCTTGTGTATGATATTTTCTTGTGATACATTATTTTTGCGATATTTTGTGTAAGAAATAACAGATTATTATTTTCAATTGTTTCTGAGAGTCTTTGCCTATATTATAAAGGGAAATTCAGACCCTTTACTTTTATTCTTCTGTTATTCTTTCGTCATCCTGATTTATACTTTTTAAAATACGTAATACTCTTGCCTTTTATTTATTTTTTTTACAGGTGGAAGTGTAGCCACTCTCTTTTTCATTCTACCAGTTGCTATTTCAATCTTTTTCAAGAGAAGGCTAAAATTTTAAGAGAAGGCTAAAATTTTATGTAACTATCAAGGAGATGAACAAAATTATGGCTTTTAATGCTCCCTTTGGGAAGATTAAGAATTTGGAGCTTTTATTTTTCTCTTTCTTCTTAATTTAGGTCTTGATCAATATAACTGGAGCCTGTGGGGTATGTGTGTATAAAATACAGTTTAAATGTACTGGTTTAAAAGACTAAAAAGTGTGTTTAGTCTAGGTCCAGCTAGCAGAGCTCATTAGTAGTAAAAACTGGACCAGGGACTATTTTTGATACCAGATCCAGTCTTCTCTCTATTGCTTCCAGCTACCTTTCATCTTAGTCATAAGTTTGTGATTGAATAGCAAATGTGTTAGAGATTTCATTTTAAAACTAGTTCATCTGAGTGTGGAGCAACTCATGTGAAACTCTGACATTTCTTCAATGAATAAACCAGCCTGATAAATTTAGCATCTTCTAACATTAGTCAGCAAAAATGCTTTTGACTTATTGAAAGGACACACATTTTCCAGAAGAAGCCCACAATGGTCATGCAACCTAAGCAATCCACACTATTTAAGCAATCTGTCTATTTCAACAAACACATTCAAGTTGCCATCTCAGTGACAACTTTTCTCCATGAAACACAATTCTTCTTTAGCCTTGATTTGAAGCATCAGGTGCATTTAGTTTTCTGCACTACATTTCATTTCCCTTCTATGGAGTAATAATACAGTGCATTAACATTAAACCTCAAAAACATTCATGAAAAGGCATTTTATCCTACATTAGCAGCATCTTTAGATAGCCATAAAGCTCTTACTCTTCCCCTGCAAGATAAATAAGCAAAACCTTCAAATGGCTGAGGCATAGCAGTGCCCCTGAAGGAAGTGGATGCATATAATGATCTGGTTCTCATTTTCTAAATATAGACAAGGCATGTTATGTGATAGAGTCCCTTCCTCAAAAAAAATAAAATTAAAAAAACCAGAAAAATCTTAAATATTCATTTATCGTATGAAAAGTCCTAGCTCTTTTAAAACATTCTTTATCATTGGCTTCCAGCCAATGATCACTGTAGTAATTTGAAGAGATACGTGTGTTCAAGATGATTTTTCTGTTTCTGCAGGGATGCCTGGATTATTAAGTATTCTAAATCATGAGAGTAATTACTGGTGTTCCTCAGTAGAAGGCAACCCCATGAATAGAATTTTGTGAAACAACTTGTTTGGTATATAATGGATTCAATTACACTTATTAAATTGTTCAGAAATACACCTGTGACACTGTAAATTAACAACGATGAAGTGAGCCATCTCTAGGTTGGGGAACTCCCATAACAAAGCACAGGCCAGCTGTCAGGAAGGGAGCCCTGGTCGTGGATGAATCAGTACAACATCAGGGAATCCATGTCCAAGGAGCAGAAATCAGAAGGGAGAGTGGAGTCCTTAAAGAGCTACCAGCAGAGAAATGAAAGCTGGAAGGCCCGTTTTTAGAAAGAAAAGCTTTAATGAGCTAAAAGAAAGTAAATCCCATGAGCCCTAGGAGTTTCGTAAATAAAGAGACCAGCCTTCCCCTGGGTGTTAGGCTGTAAGCGAGCTTCCCGTTTAGAGATGCTGCTGCAATCACGTTTCATGTGCAAAGTTGGCTCATCTGGATTCCTTGTACTCCCAATTTTTGAAAGGAGTGACCAGACACCACCTGAAAATGTTGTTCACATTGCTTGGGATGTGATCCATTTGAGATTTATTTGGATTTTCAAGCAAACGTGCTACAGAAGATAAAGGGTAATTAGTCACAACCTCCATGGGAATGAAGTAGGCACTTTCCTCATACTATCTAACTAAACAGCAGGGAAGGAAAGCAAGTTTTCTAGAGGAATAGATAGGGCAGACTGAGGCAGCGGAAAACAGCATAGCCCTTCCTCTAAGGTGGCACCTAGGGGAACTACAGGAAGATAAATGAAGACATCAGGAGAATGGTCAGGTAAGGGAAGTGAGAGGGGCCGACGGTAACAGCTTGCATGTAACCTTGAATCCTGCCAGCCTACAAAGTCTCCCTACTCCATCTGCTATGGACAGAATGCTTGTGTTCTCGCATCCCCCCTAAATTCTTATGTTGAGGACTAAATTTCCAACATATGGTATTTGGAGGCCGGGCCTTAGATTTTGAGAATGGAGGCCTCATGAATGGGATTAGTGTCCTTTAAAAAGATGCGAAAGATGGTCTCCCTTTCTCTGCCATCTGAGGGCACAGTAAGAAGACAGCTATCCATGAACCAAGGAAGGGTCACCAGAACTCCTCAGTCATGCTGGCACCCTGAGCTCAGACCTCCCAGCCTCCAGTACTGTGGGAAATGAATTTCCGTGTTGAAGCCACCCAGTCTGTGGTGTTCTGTTATAGCTTTCTGGACTGACCGAGACACCATCCCAGTGTGGCTATAATTAAACTCTGGCTTTGTTCTCTACTCCATCTGTCCCAACCCACCCATTTTCTGCCCTGTTGTAGTGGCAATAATCCATATTGATAAATACTTCAGAGTGGGAGGTTTGAGTTATGACATATGAAATAAGCAGCAGCAATGTATAGAGTTATTTTATATCTCATGTTAGTACAGATGCTTACTGCTGTTCCCTGGGGACCCTTGGTCCTCCCTTTTAGGTATTCAGCTATTGAGAATAAGAATCAAATCAGTTATCAAATCAATATTAGAATATTTTCCGCCTCTTTATCCCCACAGCCTGAGTATAAGGCCTGAGAATAGGGCACATTTGAAACAAACAAAGCGACAGGGATGGTACCTGACAACATGAATGACCCTGGCTCTTGGATGGATTTTCCCATTTCAAAGAAAGGGGGTGAAGATAAATTAGATAATAAGAATAAGAATGCCACTGTTGAACAGCAACCCTGTGACCCTTTAATTCTTACTAAAATAAGCACATGAGGTGGGTATTTTTTACCTATCTCTATATAGAAAAGGAAGTCAAAGCCCAAAGCAGTGAAACAGCTTGTGTAAGATCATGTATCTTAAGCAAGATGAGTGTCTGTGTGAGATTCAAACTCATGCCTTTGCCCTTAAACCAAATATCTATCACGTTCCTTCTGACTCCCATTCTCTCGCAGTTTGATTTTATAATCTTTATGGCACAAATTGCTGAGAAGTAAAATCCAATATGTAGAGTTGTAATGAATTTACATAGATTGAAGGTCAACTGCAAAAGTGTAATACAATAAAATATTTTAATTGATATTTACGAAACACACAGGTCTACTAAATTTCAACTATTCTAAGGAATTAAGTTTCATCATTTTTGGCAATTTGTTATTTTTATGTCCATTTTTATAATGTATTTTGAGTCGGAATAAAATGGACCCCCCTTTTTTTTCAAAACGATATAATTTCAAGTACCCTGTCCCTTTGTTTCAATATTGACATAAGATGAATAAAGTACTGTGTGTTTAGTAAACTCTGATTTTATTTGTTTCAACTATATGAAACGTTATTGGTAAGAACAAAGTCTAGATTGTTTTGTTAAATTTTAAATCTCAAATATAAAATGTCCAATTATTCCTGAGTCGTTTTCTTTTATCTTATCTTCTTAGTTATCACTTTAGGGCAAATCATAATGTGTGAGGATTTAGAATAAGCATTAGTTAAATCACTTATGAACCATGAACGATTTCTTATAGGTTAGGTGATATGCTTCCATGTTTAAGTTCCACATTAATCAAGTTAATCACAAAGTCATAAATTAAGTCAATCATAAAATTAAGATTCTGTTTCGTTGCTTAGGCAATCACAAAGAACAGAGAATGAAAGGAAAAGGAGGCACCCATTGAAGAAGGCTAATCTAGCAACATGCCATTCACGAATCCCTTTGTCCTCTTGACACTGGCAGTTGGGGCTTCCTGATGTGATTATTTGATGTTAAAATTGGTGGGGAAACCCCGCATTTTACTGCCAACAACTTGTTTTATTTGGAAAGTATTTTTTTTTCTTTTAACAGTATGGCAGTGCTATCAAATAAAAGTATACCTGTCCTTTTCTATTCTTTGATTAATTCTTAGAAGAATATTGAATTTATGACCATTGCCCAATGGTGTATCATGATGCTTTAAACAAAAATGTCTTTATCCTTTTACAAATTGGATAATAACTAAGGCAAGGAAATCTAATGAATGAATACCCTCTTTATGTTTTCTCTGAAGGTGTGTGAGGAGCATTGGCTTTTAAGAAATGTACATCCTTGGGATGCTCTGCTGAGACAGGCAGTGGAATGAGCAGGGTCAGGGAGCCAGGGGTTTGGGGCCCCCAACCAGGGTATGACTTTGGAAGGGACCCTCATGATACTCATCATCTCTCTAACTATGTTTTTCCATATACAAAATGAGAAAGAAAGCAGTAATTGAAAAACTTCTTTTCAGTCTTAAAGCTCTGGGATTTTCGGGAGACGGAATAAGGAAAGTGATTTTTAGCTGTTAATTCTTTTTTGTTTTTAAAGAGAACAGCAAAATTGGGGTGCAGGGATATGATAATAAATTGTATTTATTCTTTACGATAGAAACAGAGTGATGGCTTTTAAAAATTACTAATTGCTCAGAATTGAAAATCACATTTCCTCCATTGTCCAGGAATATCTGGTGGATAAGTTTGCCTTTTGATGGAAGGGCAAACCTGCTATGTGGCGTTTAAAAGTGTAGGCTACACAGATAAGGTTGCTTATTTTGGAAACCCAGCTTTACTCCTCTCTGATAGGTCATCTTCGACTACATTCTCTAAGGTTATCACCAGGAACTGAAGGACTTGTGCTTTGAACACAAAAGATTTCTTTGCCCTGGAGGGCATTGGGAGACTAAAGGTAGATATAGCCAAATTAAAGAAGAGTAAGAATTGAGTTCATCCGAGATTCTAGTGTAGATCTGCTCTTGTACTCAATTAAATTCCTACCTTTAATTTCAGGCATTTGGTAAATTGTTCTGTCTCGAACTAATAGATAGTCTTTATATCTTTGATCAAGATTTGGGAAATATCAGTCTACAATATCAATAATGTGAACATAATATATAATCTAAATACAAATACATGGCCTCAAAAGTAGCTATCAACCTGTTTACAGTCTTCTTAAGGTTTGTGTTTCCTTCTCAGCTCTGTGTTTTTCTGTAGGAACACTGTAAAACTAAGTTCACAGCTGCAATGCAATTAGCAAGCTCTCTGAAAAACCACCTCCGTTTGTGGCTGCTAATGTATTTGCTATAGATTTTAGTGACAGAAATAGTGATATTAATGCTGTCAACATCTATGTCACTGCTTGCAGGCATCATGTAAACCAAAAGGTTACATTTTAAATTATGAAAGCCTGGGTTAAAAAAAAGTTCCTCATTTTTCTGACTTGTCACAGAGTTTAAGATTATGTTATAGGTGCTCAGAATTAATCATAGCATGTTAGTTTAGGTAGAAATAAAATATCTGGAAAGTCCGTATAGCTTATTTAAGAATTTTAAATGTTATACTATATTCTCGAGAATAAGATAAAATTCCATTTTATGAATAGCCTCAACATTTAGATAATTTGTTTTTCACCATCAGACTTACCTTTTTCTCTGCACGTTCTCTGCTTTGAAATTATGAATAATACAATAATAACATTTCAGATTTTAGAAAAATCTATGATTTTTAAGTTACTCAAAGCAACATACACACACATATATGTATGCAGAAAGTGTATAAATTTTATATTTACCAGATATTTGTTTGGTATTCTTCAGAATCACACAACTATAAAACGGTGGCACTAAGGGTAAGATGAAGGGTTGGTTTCCAAAATCAATACTCTTATCTTTGATTCATATCTGTACTCATAACAACTTGGCCAATAACCAAGGCAATGAAATCTAATGAATACAGGTATGAATATTCAGAACTATAATTTGTAATTTGTATCTATGCTTTCTATGGTTTTGAACACCAATTTTCTTCTTACCAGAAAATACAGTTTGTTTTGGCTCTCTCTAGGATAAGGTTGAAAAATCTTGCAGATGGTTTTTGTTTGTTTGTTTGTTTTTTGGTGGTGTGTGTGTGTGTGGTGGGAATGATAACAATAATTTTCTGTGGATACTTGAGGCTGAATGAAGGCATATCTCTGTGGTCCTATTGCTTGTCTTCATTATAGTGACATCATGTTTTGGAAGCAGAGGTGTAAGTGGGTTTTTACTTCTTCCTTTTTTATCCTTCTGAAAGCTGTAGAAAAAAGTACTAAAATGAATAACTAGCACTTGGTCCATGAAACTAGAGTGCTTTAAAAAAAGATAAAAAATTAGACTTAAATATTTTACTAAATAGGAGAACTTAAAAACTGAATCAGAAACCCTGATATACATGGTTACATTACTGCTTGGGAGACTTCATTTTCATGTGCTGCTTAATTTCAGTTACCCACTCCTATATTAAATATAGAGAGTATATCCTCTACATTTGTAGGAACTTCTTTTTATGGATATGAATTTTGAAAAATCTGTCCATCACTTAATAATAAACATGGCTAAGATGTTTATTGATTCATTCATTTTAAATGCTATTCATTGATCAAATACTTGCTAAATACCAGTTGCAAACTAGGCATCCTGCTAGATGCTAAGGATAGAGAGTATTAGAAAACTAATCAGAGAAAGCCAAATTGACCCATTTTGTTACTTATAATTACAGAACTCTCTAAAACTCCGGTTATAATCAGTGAAGTGGTGGAAGTTTTCTTAAGCTTTGTACTGAAACCATTGTAGGACTTGTTTTAAAATTATTTAATGCCATAAGTCAGTGCGCTGTCTCTAGTAAGAAAGCTCATTCAGACAACATTATAGAATTTGCAAGGATCTATTTTATAAGGAAGTGAGATCTGGTTATGTTTTTCTTAAAAATCACTACTAAGTTTTATTCTGTTTTTAAAACTCAGATCAAAGACAAATTGGAAGCTATACAGGAGAAAGCAGGAGTGCTTCTGTTGTTTTAGGCAGTTACTTTTAACTCATGTTTCAGGTCAAACTTTAGTGAATGATGAACAAAAAGATAACTTCAGCCTTATGTTTGGATTGTCACACTGGATGCTATTTATTCTTTGTGGGCTTATGGTTGCAAATGAGGTGATCGTGGACTTTGGTGAATCAGTTTTTTGACTCTATTGTTTTCTCAAATAACTAATTTATTAAAAGAATGCATGAAGCTTCAGACTGTAATCAGTCCATATTGGGAGAAAAAAATCATGTGTGGAACAGTTCAAATGCCAATGACTATAGTATTTTCCAGCTCTGAAAAAAAAAAGAAGTAACTAGAAATGAATTATGTTAAGTTACTAACTGAATTTCTTCTGAAATCCCCAGAAACTGAACAAGAGATCAGAGATGTTTTGTGGGTTTCTTTTTGAAGTCAATCAAACAATAATGGTGATTGACACATTTGATACCTAAATGATATTAACTGTTGGCTGTTGCATCAATTTCATTAAATTCAATGAGATTTCTGTTATGCAGAACTTGCCAAAGAAAATTTGCATACCAGAAAGAAAGTAGTCATGGAATTTATCCATTAGCCTTTTTTCCCCCTCCACCAAAGGTCGACAAATGCAAAGGTTTGATTCTGGATGGAGTTCATCTGGATGTGTCACCGGGAAGGGTATCTTAGCATTGCAGGCTGCCGAAATTTGGAAGAATCCACCTTCATTGATTGTCTTTGTTCTTTGCTGGTTTACACAGCAAATATAGTGGAATATCGTGATCTGCAAGGCCAGATATATAAATAATTTCACCTTTTCAATGGCAGTTGAAGGCCTAATCCATAGCACAGTTACTAAAGCAAAAGTTTTATAGGTATTTAGTTTTTTCCCGTGTTTTCTTGATCATTTTACTCCTAATTAAATCTCTCACCTCATTGCTGATATTAAGAATGGAGGTAGGAATAATTTTAGCCTTTGGGTTTTGTTGATTGATTTAAAAATGACAAGGTTTTTGTTAGTTATTCTGACTAGCCCTTAAATTATTATTTTAAAAAGTGCTTTCTCATTGTCTGATGATTTGAGAAGTGGCCTGAAAAAAAACAAAGGTATTCCTCATGCTGTGGTTAAATGGAAGCTGAGATCTGCCAATCAATCCTTATCTACCAAATTTAATTTAGAACATTATGTTCTTCCATATCTAAAATAGCATAAATTTAGCAATACCATAATTTTTCACAGTGATATTATGTTTAGTTTATGAAAATTATATCTTTTTGAAAAATTAGCATTTTTTTTCAATTCTACTTTTACTGTCATTAGATTGGTCATTAAATCTCAGGTCTTGGGAGGGTGAAGAGGGAAATGTATTGATAATTAAAGCCCATTTCAGACAGAGAGGACGAGAAAGCCAAGACCAGTCCAACCCAATTGGTAGGTTTACAAAATAGGCTGGAGAGAGTTAACCTCAAAAGGGTGCTGAGCCCACTGGTATCTTGTGGGCTGAGGTTCAATTCATGGTCCCTCCTTGAATGGGGAGATGGAAGTATGGGGCAGAGGAACTAGGCAGGGTTTATAATGAAATTAAAGGCAGAATTTCATGCCTGCAAATAGAGTTAAAAGATAGAATAAAAAAAAAAAAAAGAAGAAGCAAGGGGTTTAACTTTACTCAGTATTTGGTATTAGGACCTCAGGTCCTAGCTTATGTTTTTTGCCCTTAGCATACCCAGAAACTGGAGAATAAAAAAAGACAAAGGAAATTAGTCAGGATGTGAAACTCCATTAAGTATAACAGAGCAGTTGGGTTTGCAAAATTCAACTTTTGAAGATGGTTAGGAATTATTTTTCTATTTGGTTCTGTAACTGAAACAAGAGTCTGTGTATTGAGTTTTGAGAGTCAGAATATTTTCAGTGATATTGGTGCACTACATATTTCAG
The DNA here is from genome assembly GCF_028878055.3 of Symphalangus syndactylus. Classification (NCBI taxonomy): domain Eukaryota; kingdom Metazoa; phylum Chordata; class Mammalia; order Primates; family Hylobatidae; genus Symphalangus; species Symphalangus syndactylus. Next base: position 62,229,599 of record NC_072445.2, on the reverse strand, counting down.
AGGGATTCTGTGGTACAGTGCACTGTTCTCAACCCCCAAGTCTTCAATTTGTCTCCCGATAATAAATAATGTAAATAATGCTAAAATTAAATGAAAGCCCATTTCACAAGAAAACAAACAAACCCCTAAACATTAAAATGACTGAAGAGTCCCCAAACAGAGGGGAAAGCCCTGGAGTGGTGGCCTCACCATGGTAAAACTAAATCATCAGTACAAGCAGGTTCTAATAAACCATTCAGCATGATAAAGGGGCACTATTATATTACAAAGCCCAGAAGGCTCTGCTTACTGCTGCTACCATGAAGTGAATAGGTTAAAAGATTTTAAATGGGATTGCCATGGCTTTCTACAGCAAAAATGCAGGGCTACAGGCAGATAATATGGCTTTATTAATGCAGATGCTGGACACTAATACAAATTAGAAGTGTCTATGATGTTAGACAATCTGGTTTGTCTCATTCAAAAAATTAGGGGTCTTGGCCAGAAATAAAACACACTTACAGAAAGGATTTTAGTAAGAGTCTATTTGGACAATTAGTCAAGTTTTCCTATTGAATAGAAGCTTCTAGAAGAAAAGTCATTGCCCAATTAATGTTTGTTTAATAATATTTTTCAGTGCTGATGATGTACTAGGTACTGTGCTGGGTACTCTTATGCTTGAAAAGGTCACTGTGTTTGGTTACGATGTAGTCTCCTATCCATGAGGCTCAGCACTAGGCATACATTTATTCTATCTTTTATGTGGTTTGTATATAACCATAGAAACCTTAAGAATAAAAAAAAACTCTTTAAAAAAGTTTTGCACCCATTATTTTGATATTCTTCTCATTTTTGTCCATATGATTCTAACCACTTCCCGACCTCTAGTGCTGCAAAGTCAAACAAAAAAGAAATGAAGGTGAAGAGACAGTAACATTTGTAAATGCGAGTCAATATTATTGTGCAGCATTATGTGAGAGTCTGGCATCCCTTTGCTGATCACTAAAATTGGTTATGTTAAAAATATTACCTGATGACTTGACATACAATTTTGTTCAGTATTGGAAAATGAAAAAAAAAGGATGTGAAATAGACTGTATTATTTTGATATAATCTCCTGGCAATAGAACCCTGGCACTGTGCTACTGTCATGCTTTTAATTATGTAACTAAGTAATCACACATTAAAGTCTCATGGAAAATGATCCCTTATTCCCATGATACCCTATTCTATTGTTTTCTAAATGGGTTTCAGAATAACTATGCGAACTTGGATAGAAAAAAATTATTTATGGTATTATACTCTTTGTGCTTCTCATGTAATATAAAGATATGCTGTGTTTTTTTAGTTTTAATTTGTGCATGTTTTTTAAAAGTTGAAAGGTACTTACTCATAATGACAAAATTTTTTGGTGTGACTCAATATTTTTAAACTTTACTTATGGCAAAAATTGATGCAACATATATTAATAATTCTCCAGGAAAGCATTCTTTCATTTATTTCTTGGGGGGGCGTCCTAATCAAGTTTTGCAATGGGTTGAACATGTTGAAAACCTTGCCCTGGGTTGATTAGTCTGTGATGAACTCTTTAACTTGTTTTCCCAACTAATTGTGTTTATGTGTGACCATGTATGCATGTGTGCCCATGTATGCTTGTGTGCAGTTTTGTGTGTGTGTGTGTGTGTGTGTGTGTGTGGGGAAGGTTCACCAGATTATCTTTGATTCTTAATCTTTCAGAACTGGCACAATGTTAAAGTGGTTACTGCATGGTATGAAGTGACCTAGGGGGTCTCTTCAAAAGTAGATAAGGATAAAAACTTAGGGAGAAAATATTTTTATTACTTTACTCAAAAGCCATAAACATAGTGGGTGTGACTGATCATTGAACAACAAGGTGCATTCTGCACCTGGATATGCATTTGGATGGCTTTTGGCCTGACCTCTGTTGACACAACCATAACTAGTTTAATATGGTAGCTTAGAGTTAGCTGGCTTTGTGCAATCACAATGGTCAATGAAATAATTCTATATGTGTCTACCTGTATAAATGGACTTTCAAATCAAAATTTTATGTTTTTGAGGTTTAAAATAGCATCTAGCTAACAGATGCTGGTGTAAACCTTTGCAAGTTCCTATAAAAGTATGGAAAGATCAAAATTGCCGTACCAAAAAAATAAACAAAATAAAAACAAGCAAATATGCAAGCAAATAAAAATAAACAACACTAGCATTAATCCAATTTCAGAATCTGAAAGAATGTTCTAATAACCATAAGGATGATGGAACTAAACTGAAAAGGGAACCATGCTCTAACTGTAATAAAAATAATTGGGGAGATCTGCTTTCTTGCAGTGTCTACTTCTTCGTTGGTGAGACAGTTGTCCTGCAGAACCATCACTCCTTGAGGCACAGTATTGGCCACCTGTCTTGTGTCTCTAGTCAGAAATGCTGAGCCTCACAAAACAACCAGGTGCAAGGTGGCCTTGGGGCTGGAGAATTGGTAGCAGCATATTGGGTGATACTGTTTCCACAAGGAAATCTAGGATGAATTGTGTGGGTGACATTTTGTACTGACAATTATGGCTTTCTATGCCCTTCATCTACCCGTAGTACAAAAGGTCTGATGATGCATGTGAAGTTTAGAAAGACCCAGAAAAAGTCTACTGGAAAGTGGTAATTGGACCCTCGTGATTCAATACGGGCATACAAACCAGCCCCTGAGTGTGTGGAGAATAGGTTGATGGGTAGGGCCCATTTGCTGTTCACTGGTAAATAGTGAATGAGTCAGCACAGATATCTCCTGATTTCTGGATGAACCAACAGAAAAATCAACAACAACTAAACTTGAATAGGGTCCATAAAAGGCTCTCCTACATCAAGGCACATGAAACATTATTCTGAAAACTCAGAGTCAGTGTATCATGAAAATGATTTGTATGAGGAATTAGAAGAAAGCAAAACTAGGCATTAATAGTAAGATGCCATGAAGATGCAGCTTCTCTGGAATAGTCACAGAATATTAAAAGAGGAAAGGCGAAATGAAAGAAAAACAGTGCCAGTAGGAGAAGGATAAGACAGAGATGAATTTCTGTGCCATGATACATTGAGTAGGGTAATTAAAATTTATATTGGAGACATGAAGAGCAGAGCTGACACTTGGAAAATCACATCAGTGAGTCCAGGGCAAATTTGGGAAGAAGAACTTCCATACAGCGGGTGAACAAACAAATTCAATTGAAATACTGGGTTTCAAAAGAAGATGACACATCTGAAGAACAGAGAATGGAGATTCTAACCTAACTATAGCTATTCCTAATGGGAAAAGCAAACAAACATTCAGAATCATTGATGCCAATTTCACTAGCAGAAAAAATGGTGTAAACATGCAGATCAAAAGACTCTGTATGTTTCAGTTAACATTAATAGGGAAGGTCACAGGTAAAAATAGAGGTTGCTAAAACTTCTTTCCAGCTTTATGGAGGTATAATTGACAAGAAAAAATTGTTTATATTTAAGGTGTACAATGTCATAATTTAATGTACGCAAATAAATTAAAAATAAACCTTTAAAGCATCCAGGCACAACAGCAACAAAAATATATTATTAAAAGAGGAAAAATCAAACTGATTTCATACATCTCTGAAAAGCTAAGTGTCTTAGTCTGTTTTAACACTGCTCTAAAGAACTACCCGAGACTGGGTAATTTATAAAGGAAAGATGTTTAATTGACTCACAGTTCAGCATGGCTGGGGAGGCCTCAGGAAACTTGCAATCATGGTGGAAGGCAAAGGGGGAGCAAGGCACCTTCTTCACAAGGCAACAGGAAGGAGAATGAACACAACAGGAACTACCAAACTCTTATAAAACCATCAGGTCTCTTGAAAACTCACTCACTATCACGAGAACCACATGGGGGAAACTGCCACATGATTCAATTATCTCCACCTGGTCTCTCCCTTCACCATGAAGATTATGGGGATTACAATTCAAGAAGATATTTTGGGTAGGGGACACAGCCAAACCATATTACTGAAATAATGAAAATAATTTCAAATAATTTTCAAACAATTCAAAGTTCAAATAACTGAAAACGATGGCAAACTTGTCTAGATCCCTGACAAGAAAATATTCTGTCTCAACAATTATACACCTGACTGTGTTATCTTTCTTTTGTAAAAGCAAAAGACATTCTTTATTGTACAAGGGTTTAAAATATATTATCTCACGTAGATTAAACATTACTTCCATTGATTATGGGATTAATCTACATTAAAATTTTAAAACAAGACCCTAGACTCCATCCTAAGGAAATAATAGAACATGTGGACAATGCTATCTATCATAGCTACTTCATTGTTACAAAAATCACAAATCAAAAGTGTTACAAAAATCACTTCATTGGGCTGGGCATGGTGGCTCACGCCTGTAATCCCAGCAGTTTGGGAGGCCGAGGCAGGTGGGTCACGAGGACAGGAGTTCAAGACCAGCCTGGCCAACATAGTGAAACCCTGTCTCTACTAAAAATACAAAAAAATTAGCCGGGCATGGTGGCACGTGCCTGTGGTCCCAGATACTCAGGAGGCTGAGGCAGGAGAATTGCTTGAACCCGGGAGGTGGAGGTTGCAGTGAGGTGACATTGCACCACTGCTCTCCAGCCTGGCAACAGTGAGCTTTCGTCTCAAAAACAAAATCACTTCAGTGTTATAAAAATCACAAATGTTCAACATTAGGAAGCAGTTTCATATTTTAGGCAATGCAGACATAAAACTTACCATCACAGAAAGGTTTTCTATGGCATAGTAAAATGCTTGTCAGCAGTCAACTATGAGCTTCCTGAGAGCGGTACCATGTGTGTTTTGTTTACCGTTGTCTCCTCAGCACTTGGCATGATTTCTGGCACATGAAATGTTTGCGGACCGTAATAGTGAATAATGATTAAATGTGGCAGGAGGTAAAATTGTATGTAGAGTATCATCTTACATATATTTACCCCTGGAAAAAAAAATCCTGGGCAAGTTAACTTCCCCTAGCTCCTTGTTAGGGTGAACCCATCAGCAGCTGAGAAATATTGACCCATGGCTAGTGGGGAGCGGTGAAGGAATCTGGACTTAGGTTTTGCTTATAACAGCAACAGTTGGGATAGACTTCCATGGAATGCTGTGCATGTCTGGCATCACACTTAGTATGCATTTGTAATTATATATAGGTCAATCTAGAATGTAAAGCTCTTCAAAGGCTTCCCACACAAAGAAAGTAATCATATGTTTGTGGAATGCAGCAGAGCTAAGCAGTTCTGTGTTTAATCAGCTCTAATGGGGTGAATAATAACTTATTGGGCATCACTTTTGTGATAGAAATGCATCTTATGTCTGGATTAATATTAGATGGAATGTTTGTGTTCTTGGCCCCAGATTCATATGTTGAAGCCCTAATTCCTAATGTGACTGTGTTTGGAGATGGGGCCTGTGAGGAGGTGATAAAGTTTAAATGAGGTCACAGGGATGGGCGCCTTATTTGATAGGGCTGGTACCCTTATAAGAAGATAAACAGAGTATTTCAAAACAACATGGACACAGTAAATATATACAATTCTTATTTGACAAATAAAATAAATAATTATATTTAAAAGAAGAGGAAGAGACAACAGGGCTCTTTCTTCCTCCATGTTACCATATTGAGGAAAGGCCATGCGAGATCACAAGAAGGTGGCTGTCTGCAAGCCAGGAAGAGAGCCCTCATCAGAAACTAAGTTGATTGTCTCCTTGATCTCGGACTCCTATTCTCCAGAACTGTGAGAAAATAAATTTATGGCAGCCCGACTAGACTAAGACAATTCATTAGTAATTTGTGCTAGTGTATATGTAATATTAATTTTATTCATGGTGAATATTTCCCAAATCCCAAAGCCAAATATCTTGAATGAAATCCCAAGCTGGCCCCTGCATTTTGGTTATGATCTAGCTTAGTGTTTTTCACACCAAAAAGAATGGCTTAGTGAGAAGTTCTTGAAAGGGGGAATGGACACAGAACGGGGGAAATGAGAGCAGAGTGGAAGTAGGTAGTATCAAGCTTAAGGTCCATTTCTTTCTAACTTTGGGATGCTGAGTCTCATACCTCAAGTCACAATTTCCTCAATGACACCTGTGTTTTCTACTTCATGCATGTCCTGGAATGATCAAATAACATCATGTGTGTAAAACAGCTTTGTTGACCACAATTGCTATGTAAACGTAAGAGATTTATACAAAGTGCCACTTTTAGACCTGGGAAGTGAAGCCTCCAATGAAATGAACATGCTTCATAGGACCTGCCCTAGCTTATTCTAGCCATGCCCCTCCTCACAGCATGAAGAATCCCTGGGGTCAAGGGAAAGTGCCCGCCAGGGCCCAAGCTCCAGTTTCTGCACCATGATCTGGGTACCTGGGGCGTAGAGTTCCCTGCTCAAAGAGCCTGAGTCGCCTCCCTGGCTCTACCTTGATCGCTTCCCCAGACCCACCTTCTCAGCTGCACCCATGACTTACTCATTTATAAATCTGAGGGGGGCAAGTGCCGGGGTTTGGGAAACACGGACAGATCTTGGACTTGCAGGCTGAGATGCCCACAGTGCATGCATGCATGCATGAGGATGTGTGGCCCTTCATGCTGCATGAAGGAACCAAGATAGGGAAGTAAAAATGGCAAGGCTGACCGGGTGTGGTGGCTCACGCCTGTAATCCCAGCACTTTCGGAGGCCGAGGCGGGCAGATCACAAGGCCAGGAAATCGAGACCATCTTGGCTAACACGGTGAAACTCCGTCTCTATGAAAAATATAAAAAATTAGCCGGGCATGGTGGCAGGCGCCTGTAGTCCCAGCTACTCGGGAGGCTGAGGCAGGAGATTGGTGTGAACCCAGCCGGCGGAGCTTGCAGTGAGCCGAGATCGTGCCACTGCACTCCAGCCTGGGTGACAGAGCGAGACTCCGTCTCAAAAAAAAAAAAAAAAAAAAGGGAAGGCTGGGGCTGTGGTATGTGGTCTGTGACATGGGATACATGGGTCTCTTTGTCCTCTCTGCCAAGCCTTGAGAATGTTAGAGTGAGCCTGTATATGAATCTTGGCTTCAGCCTAACTATGACTTGGGACTAATTAATTAGTATATTTGGACCTCAACTTCCTCAAATGAAAAAAAATCGATGATTTGAATCTCTGTCCACATATTTGGGTGCATGAAACTTGTACTGTTTATAAAGTTCTGCCTCAGTCCTACTTCTGTTGAAATTCTGGCTTTGATGGTCATCTCTATACTCCTTTATAAAATTCATCCACACACCAATTTTATTGGCTCTCCAATATCCACCTCAATACTTACATTAAAATTCACCATTTTTGGTTCTTAGAGGTCTTCAATGGACTTTATTAATGACGAGCTTACCTAATATGAACTTTTTCATTTTTTTGAATCTGCATAATTAGTAATGAGAATTTTTTATTTTGCATCATATCATTTTATCAGTTGTCATTAGATCTGACTCTTTTGTTGCTTAAAAATAAAACAATATTTTTCTTTTACTTTCTGCATGATTTATATTCCACCTTTGATTACCTATTTTAATAAGATTTATGCCCACATTTTAAGCTAATTTATGGTATAGCTTGTCTGTGGCACAGTTCATTGTAACCCATTCAAAATTTGAGACTTCAAAGGGAGAGTTGAGATTGAATTTTTTAACTTAATTTGGCTATTATAATTAGGGATACTTTATGAATAAAATTATAACGTAATCAAAAAATGTTTTCAGTGGGTAACTTTGTTTTAACTTCAATTGACATAAGGGAGCCTATGGGCTGGCCTAAGATTCATAGCGTTTTTTCTCTAGGAGAATCCCAAGTGGTCAGTTCATAAACAAGTAATTATTGAACACACCCAAGAGGATCTGGATCTTATTCCCACATCTGCCATTAAGCAAATTGCTTAATACCCTTGTCTTCATTTGTACAAGGTTGCATTGAGGATAAAGTTAGAGACAATAGATGAGGCAATACCTTAGAAAACTAGAATATGCTGCCATTTTAGTTTGTCATTATTATTAATAATAGAATTATATATGATGTTCATAATGAATAATTTATACAATCTAAAACTAAATTATATTTTCATGTGAAAATTTTTACAAAGCTAAAGGTTCTAGTGTAATGGAGACTTTATAACATCATGACCAGTTTAATGTAGTCAGTTTATTTCAGGCAGAGTTTGGCTTAAAGAGAACCACTTTGTCCCCTGTTCATTTGACAGATGAAGACTGAAATGTTAGTATTTCATGGCTGATGGCTGAGAAATTTGCAAATAATGAACTATTCACTTTAGGCCTCAATAATTTAAAAAATTATTTTTAAAATTATGATTAACAAGACATGACATAAAATTTACTAATTTAACCATTTTTTGTTGGACAGTTCAGTGACATTCAGGACATTTGCATTGTTGTGTCATGATCTCCATCAACCATGCCCAGACCTTTTTCATCATTCCAAACAGAAACTTTGAACCCATTAAACACTAACTCCCATTGCCCCTTTACCTCAGCTGCTGGTAACCACTACTCTAGGTTTCTATTTTTTATTTTTTTAAGATGGAGTCTTGCTCTGTTGCTCAGGCTAGAGTGTAGTGGCGTGACCTCCGCTCACTGTTGCTCAGGCTGGAGTGCAGTGGCGTGACCTCGGCTCACTGCAACCTCTGCCTCCTGGGTTCAAGTGATTCTCCTGTTTCAGCCTCCCAAGTAGCTGAAATTACAGGCACATGCCACCATGCTCAGCTAGTTGTGTGTGTGTGTGTGTGTGTGTGTGTGTGTTTGTGTGTGTTTTTGGTAGAGATGGGGTTTCGCCATGTTGGCCAGGCTGGTCTCAAACTCCTGATCTCAGATAATCTGCCCAGCTTGGCCTTCCAAAGTGCTGGGATTACAGGTGTGAGCCACCATGCCCAGCCGATGTGTTTATTGATTTGAATGCTTTAGGTACCTAATATAAGTAGAATCATACAGAATTTATTATTTTGATAGTAATGGGTGTGAGATGATGCCGCATTATGGTTTTGACTTGGATTTCCCTGATGATTAGTGATGTTGAGCATCTTTCCTTGTGCTTTTTTGGCAAATTATTTATCTTCTTTGGAGAAAAGGCTATTTAATTTCTTTGACCATATTTTCACAAATATGATTTCCTTTTGTCTTCTTTCAGAGAAATTTTCTTCGACAAATATTTTATAAGAAAAATTTTATCAAACGACATCTCTTTATGATTATTTTGCATCCTTCACCAACACTGTCACAAAATAAAGCCTTTCTTAATTCCATTTTATTCTCAAAGCATATATAAATTTATCCTAGTAAATATTTTTTTCCATCGAAATATCTTTTCATTAGTTGAGATATTCTGAAATGCAATTTTAGAATTTCAAGATTTAGTCCTGTACATTTCACCTCTCATTTTAAAATTTATTCAATTTATCTCTTATTTTTGTGAAGATACGTTTTAATGACATTCTGTTTTCAATAATTACAATTTTACTTCAAAATCTTACATAACCTGCTGGGTAGATACATAGGAAAATATGACCTGCTTTTTGTCTCTAAGAGGTAACGATCTAGGATGGGAGGTGAATGGGTCAATGAAGAAGAAGGTGAATAAGCAAATAATTATGGTTAAATGTAGTAATAAGGATGCAGGAATATCAAAATCATGATAGTAAACAACCTGATAAACCACCTCTTTGTGTTCTAGGTTGGCTCAATGACATATTGTGATCCAGAAAATCCCTCCCTCCCTTTATGAGCAGTGGTATCCTTAGAGATAATGTTGAGCACTAAAACAAAAATTTGAGTCAGGTATATGAATGTTTTATGAGATAGGATTTAGGAAAATGGGTTTAAGACAATCAGGCAAGAATGGGGTCCAAAATTTGAATGACATCAAAGGTAAAATGAATAGTAAACTTCACTCTGGAAATTAGCCTGGGTTAGAATAAGGAGTTGGAGATTCATCAAACTAAACAATAGAATTTAAAGCCAACGTTCAAGTTAAGAAGTGGAGGTCAGTAGCTAGGCATGGTGGCTCACGCCTGTAATCCCAGCACTTTGGGAAGCTGAGGTCAGGAGTTTGAGACCAGCCTGACCAACATGGTGAAACCCCATCTCTACTAAAAATACGAAAAATTAGCTGGTCATGATGGTGGGCACCTGTAATCCCAGCTACTCAGGAGGCTGAGGCAAGAGAATTGCTTGAAGCCGGGAGGCGGAGGTTGTGGTGAGCAGAGACCGCGCCACTGCACTCCAGCCTGGAGGACAAGAGCAAAACTCTGTCTCAAAAAAAAAAAAAAAAAAAAGAGAAAGAAAGCAAAAAAGAAGTGGAAATCAACTAGGAAAGGATACACCAATTTCATTCACAAGGAGTCCCTCTTTGCTAGGGCAGGTCAATCCTTACACTGATCACGGATCACTGTTTTGACACCATTTCAGCCAGTAAGGATGGCACTGGGCCCTGGAAGCTGATCAATCTCTGAAGGAAACTCTGAGCCACCCGTAACTGGTAACTGACATTCAATAGCTCCTGACATTCTCCTCTGAGGAATGTTGGATTTCTTGATACCACCTTCGTCTCTGAAAAATGTAGCCTACCACATATTTATAAAAGAAGGTAAATTTCCAGATGATGAATTTCAAGATGAATTTTTTCTTATAAATTGCTTTAGAGATTCTCAACAATTTTGTGCTCACGCCTGTAATTCCAGCACTTCGGGAGGCCAAGATGGGTGCATCACCTGAGATCAGGAGTTCGAGACCAGCCTGACCAACAAGGTGAAACCCCGTCTCTACTAAGAATACAAAAATTAGCTGGGAGCGGTGGCAGTTGCCTGTAGTCCCAGCTACTGGGGAGGCTGAGATATGAGAATTGCTCAAACCCGGGAGGCGGAGGTTGCAGTGAGCCAAGATCGCACCACTGCACCCCAGTCTGGGTGACGGAGCAAGACTCCATCTCAAAAACAAACAAACAAACAAACAAAAAAGAAACTACCTGGGGTGGTCTCAAAACCAGAGAAATTTAGGCCATTCTAAAGGATTTTCCCAAAACCTTTTTTTCTGAGAAAAATTTTAATTTACACCTTGTTATCTTGTCACTGATCATTTTTAACCTGTGGGGAAAGAAATGAAAGTGCTAGGTGATACTCAGCAAATACTACACTTCATTATTAGCTTTGAGCTAGACACAGAAAATCAGTTTCCAGGTTAGATTAATTTTATGTAAATTGTGAAAACATCCACCAAATAGAACCTTGATTCCATGAGAAACACCAGTGACCAACTGCTTAACACTATTTTCACTGAATCTTTCAGGTTTTAGGTAGCAGAGGTAATATATGTGGCTTACTGTATTTGAATCGTTGTATTCAGGAAGAACTATCCTCCCCATTCTAGAACACACACTTTCCTTAGGAACAAGCTTAGTAATTACAATCTGAAAAATGTATTTAGTGCATGTGTATATATACAAATATATGCATCCACACGTGTACACACACACACACACGCACACACTTTTTTTCTCCCGGTGAACATACTTGAAAATTGCAGCAGCCAGCTCTGGTATTATGCCTATCAAATCATTCAGCTTTGCAGTACTTGCAAAAAGCTATGGAAACATTCTTTCAAAATGTGGGGAGATCTGATTTTATAGATATATTTACCCAAAGATTTGTCAATTATTCATAGGCCTCAGTAGGCATATTTACAAATTTGTATGAAAATCAACCTAAATCTATAAATCTTCAGCCTATTTGCTTAGAATTTGCTAAGCGCAGCATTTATGTTGATTAGCCAACTAAAAAGTGAGAAGAATATCTATCAAATGGAACATTTTGGGTACTTATCATTCATAGACATAATTAGTGGCTTGAATAGCAATAGGTAGCATGATAAATCTGATAATTATTTATGGAAATTTTAAATTTTCCTAGGATATCTCTATGCCTGTTTTCTGAATGTACTTCAGGGGTGACCAATCAACTTTACTAATAGTTCCTTAGTTCATTCAATAAATATTTATTGATTACCAGTTATGTGCTAGGCATTGTGATAGATTCTTTAATCAAAAGGATTAGATACCTCCTTTGTCTCACATGTCTTGTAGTTTAGGAGAGAATATTGACAGACAATGCAAGACAGGGCTATAATAGGGTAAGCTTTGAAAATATATAAAAGAGGAACCTAATTTGGATATATGGGGGTTGGCAAAGACTGCCTTGTGGAAGCTGCATTTAATTTGAGACCAGAAAAGTGAATGACAGACAAGGAGAAAGAGGAAACAATAAATTTTTAAGCAAAGGTAACAGCTTACTCAAAATGTTGCAGAAATAAGAAAAAAGAATAACATGTAGGGAAACTGAAAAAGGTGCCACATAACTGGAAAATAAAATTCTCAGGAAGAAATCATAAGAGACAAGGCTGGAACTGAAATTATAGTATCTATTTGAAGTATTACATGCAATGATAAGACTCTGGATTGATTAAGGAGCAATGAGAAATCACTGAAAGATATTAAGCAGAGGAGTAAAACGTGGTACTTTTGTCCTAGAAAGATTACTCTTGTGATAGCACAGGGAATGTATGGGAGGGGGAAAAACTGGAGACAGAGAGACTAATTAGAAGCCTGGTGCAGCAACCCAGAGGAAGGGCAATGCCACCTTGATGGGGAGGGGCAGTGGAGAATGAAGAGACATGGGAAGACTTGAGAAAGATCAGAAGGTGAACTTGCTGTTTCACTGTAAATGAGTGAGTGAATGAAAGAAAAACTCAATAATGATGATAGAATTTCCAGCTTGGATAAATGTGGTTGAATATTTTTACTATTCCTGAAAATAGGAAATACATGCAAAAGAGAAGGTGTAGGGAGAAGGATGATGAGCCCAGTTTTGCATCTGCTGAGTTTGAGGGGCTCAAGTGATGCCCAGCAGAGATTTTCAATTAGCTGGTTAGTAAGCAGATTGGATGCTCAGAAGAAAGATCAGATCTGAAGTAAAATAGCTGGGCCTCAGGAGACTGTGTGTGATGAATACAGACCCGGAAACGGTAAGATAGCTCAAAGAGAATATCTAGAGTAAGAATGGAATGTGGTGCAGGGAGGGATCTGAAGAACACCAACACCCAAGAGGCTAACAACGGAACAAGAGTCCTGAAGAGGGACTGAGACATTAGCAGGCTGGGGAAGAGGAGATAAATCACAAGCAAAGCATCATAGAAACCAAGGTCTATAATAGCTTTTGTCTTAGAAAATATGGTGCCAAATAAGACAGCACAGAGAATTGAATAGTCTTGACTCAAATGCCAAGGGGAGCTCCTTTTACCTGCATGCATGAGGGATGGGTGAAAATCCTTGCTTTACAGATCAGAATGACCACTTACCCTGTTCCTGAAAGCCACACCATTAAACACGCAATGAATAATAACTAATAGATCATGAATTCATTCATTTTTTAATAAGCCATGATTGTCCACCTCTGACTGGAGTATGCGTGTGGATTGCACACAATTTCCTCTTTCAAGAACTTACATTTTAGTGGGGAAAATAGTTTTGTGCAGCAAAGACCCACATAGCATAGACCGTGCTACTACAAACATGTCGAGGAGTGATGTGAGATTACTTTCAAAAAAGCGATGCTGGTAAGACAAATAAGAAGGACTCATCTCAGCTTCCTATGGGCCGGTCGCACAAAGGAGTGATGTTGGAGAAGAGTCGCTGAGTCCATTGCTTCTCTCAGTGGTTTTGCACCTTTGGGGAACCATGTGTGCCTGCTTTGGCCCCACATTCAGCCCTAACCTTTTCTTGTAGCCCACCAGTAGGAGTTTGGTCCTCTTGTCCCAGTGTTAAATCTCACTGCTCAAAGAACTCCCCCCCATGGAATTTATGTATTCATTCATTCATTCATTCATTCATTCATTCTTTAGTGGGTGCCTACAATATACTAGGTTGTTCCCTGGTGTTACAGAAATGAACAAAACAAGTCTCCAGTCGTTTGGATCTTCCCTGTAGATGACACAGGCAACTGAAAAAAAAATATTGTGCTATTTGTGGAGAGGGTAAGAAAAAGAAATTAAATAAAGCTGGACAAGCAATAGAGACTGATGTCGGGGGACAGGGGTTCTGTGTGCTGTTTGAAAGAGGGCGGTCCTTATGTAGGGAGGATAAGGGTACCTCAAAATTAATTCTTGTTGAGTTCAGCCATCTCAGGATTGTGGAACCCATCTCCCTCCATCTTGACTGAGATTTCTCTGAGGTGAATGTAGTACACTGTCTTTCAGAGTCTCCCAGTGGAAATAAGCTCCAAATATCTATAGTGACATCTTGCTTGATAAAACACTGTAATTACCTCCTGCTAATTCTCATCCCATTTCTTCACCTCCCAAATAAAGCACTGACTCTGGAGTCCTAATCTCTGGGTTTCTGGGTAACCTAAGTTAAAATAGTAAGAGAGACATCTAATGAGATTTGTGAAATATTCAGTCTCATTTTCTAAATGTTTGAAATATCTCCTAGACTCTCAGTATAATTTTTGGTGAGAAGAGAAAACTTATCCCAGTGTAGAACAATGTCAGAGATGCCACCATGTTCCTCGGTCTTTCTTTGTCCTAGTTCCCTTCATTCCTGTGTCCCACACAGCCTGGTTACACCCAAACACAGGCACAGAGCTGGTTTCTACCTCACATTATCCCTGCCTTCTTCATCCAGCAGCTTGGGTGTGGCAGGGCTGTAAAACATAAAATCCTTTCCGTGACATGTTCACCTACTAACTCTGAATTTTAAAAATTAAAAGAGTATTTTGATACCTTCTATTCACCCTGTTGGTGAAGGAGGAACCCCCAATTCCAATTACAAGACGACCAAATACATAACACCCAACTTGGGAGCCATGAGATTGACAGCAGCTTATTAGCCATACATATTTGCAGTCCAGGGGAAGAGGATACTGTGCTCCATGCAGAGTCACATGAGGATGGGCTCAGGAGGAGAGTGAACCCCAAAGGGTGTAGGAGTGTACGCTTTGTAGTAACAAGAGGGTGAAGTGACCCCTGGTTCCTATGGAAGGATGTGATTGGCTTGTTTGAATAATTTCATGGGCAGGCAGGGAAGTGAAACCTGTTGGGTGGAGGACCAGGTGGCGTGCAACTGGCCCAGCAGATAGAGGGACTAGCTAGGTGGGGAGACTTTCCCTTTGAGGGCAGAGGTTGCATATCTGATGAGAGCAGAGAAATTCACAGTGAGGCCTTTGAAGCCTTGCGAGGCTTACAGATGTCAAGGCAGTACAGGAACTTTTAGAATTTATAATACAGAGAGCTATTAAAAGTTTGGTTGAGCTGTAAACAATCAAATGGAAACAAATAACAGCCATTAGAATAATAGTTGTGAGGTGTGGTTTCAAGAATTTTAGACAGAAAATTTAAATTTGTTCCATATTCGTTCATTTTTTTAAAAGCAAATTACTGTAGAGAAGGTGGTTGATCATGCACTTCAATATAAAGTGCTTTTTTATATAAAGAAAATGGGTTTTACTTATACTTGTGAATATTTCATATTGTAGGAAATCATGATATTCTGTGTTTTCTAATTTTGGACTTGAGATCCATAAAGATTAGAGTCTATGACATTGAGAAATTGTAAGGGCCTCCAGGGATGTTTCAGATATAAGAAAGTGCAGTGAGCTTGTCTGTATAACTGATCACATCTCAACTTGGCTGCTTATTCAGAAATCAATGCCACATGCAGATACACTGCCACAATTTCTGATGAGAAGGGGATGGGATACAAGCTACGCTATAAGTATTCGGTGGCATTTAATTTTCAGGTTTATATATGACAATTAAAACGGACGTTCTAATATTTTACATTTAGAGAGAGAAAGGAAGTTTTCATTATTGTCCACATTATATTAAATGGTTTATTTGAATAGAAAAATACTTTGGTAGGGTGAAAGATTTTAATAAAACATAACAATTGCTTCAAAGTCTTTACCAAAATATTATAATCATATAATGTAGAACAACTTGGTTTTTGTATAAAGACAGCTGAATAGGATGCCTATAGTTTCAATCTGATAAGTCTATTGATTGCCTGGTATAATAGTAACTAACATATCATCAACATATTATAGCACCCAACACAGTAAATTCTCAAATAACTATTAGTCCCCTGCCTCTTAATTTCAAAAGATTCCAACTTCAGAGCTTTTATTATATATGCTGAAATCATGGTGCAGTTTTAAAATATTTTTATTCATTTTATATAGGTTCCATATAACCTAACATTCAAAGTATACGTAAACCTCATTTGCGTAACATATGTTTCTGAGAAGTTATAAATTGAATGGTATTTTAAGTGCTCTAAGGAAACTGATTGTTTGAAAGCACATTGTGGTGAGTTCTTTTGTAATTCAAGTGTTATGTAAGTTTGTGTTACTTTGGAATGGATTCTATTAAAACACGACATTTCTTAGTTCTAGCACTGATGAAAGAAATAATTCACAGCAGATTATAAACGTTCAACGCAAGTGACTGAAGTGCAGAGTATTTAAGGAGGAAAAAGAAACTTTTACCTTTCAAGGATGTTTAAACACCTGGTTGAATCATAAAGGAAAGTTAACGTCAAGTTCAGGTTTATATTTACCCTTCCTCGTTTTGAAAATATATCCCTCTTTCCAGTTGGGTTTATATATAGTCCTCCCAAGGCAGGGGGATTGCCCAAGTGACTTTATTTTAAGGTCTTTTATAATTATTTTACTTCAGTCCAGACAAAGAATTTTTTTTAAAAAGCCTTCTCTTCGCACTGGGTGAAAAAATAAAACCATGCCTCAGTCTCTGAGATGTCATTTAAAATAGAAAAAAGAATCCTTTAAAGATCATTGTTCTCATAATTATTTCATCCCCACTTTATTGACTAGATTTATGTTTTTGTTGAAAATAGATTGCAAAATTCTTTAAAACAACAACAAGCAATTTTCAGAATTTTTTTTTAACCAAAGAACTGAAACCTATTAACTAATCTGTGCAGCACTGCAATGAAGGACCGCAGATTCAGAAAAGATGGCTTTAAATCTCATCTATTGGATCTATCTACATTTATCTTACCAATAAAATGTAAGCAATATGAACAAATTGTAATGGAAACCTAGGGGGCCCTTTTATTTGCAAGTATTTATGTTAAAAATTTGTTTCTCAAGAAGAATATGTCAATCTATCCAATAAATACTCTTGTCTACCCAATCACTTGTGAGATATAGTGAATCACACCATGATGCATATGACATGGAACCTAACATCACAGAACATATAGTCTATCAAGAAAAAGAAAGCAGCTTGGCGCAGTGGCTCACGCCTGTAATGCCTGCACTTTGGGAGGCTGAGGTGGGAGGATCACGAGGTCAGGCGTTTGACACCAGCCTGGCCAACATGGTGAAATCTCATCTCTACTGAAAATACAAAAATTAGCCAGGCATGGTGGCGCGTGCCTGTAGTCCCAGCTACTCAGGAGGCTAAAAGGGGAGAATTGCTTGAACTTGGGAGGCGGAGGTTGCCGTGAGCCGAGATCGCGCCACTGTGCTCCAGCCTGGGCCACAGAGTGAGATTCTGTCTCGAGAAAAAGAAAAAAAAAGGAAAAGAAAGCACATGTACAAATAAAGTATTACTGCCATTGGGGGATGGAGGTAGAGCGCCAGAGCAGGGAGAAATTATCTATTGCTGTAGGAAACAGGAAATTGCACACAAATGTGTTTGAGAAAACATTTGTCATGGGAAATCATCCTAGGAGTTACGGCTTAAAGGTAGACAGGAGGGGTCCTTGGGAGGAAATTCAGATCACATGAGGCCTTGAATGTCAGGCTGAGCAATTTAACTTGAATTTTCTGTGCGGTAAGGGAGTTATAGAAGGTTTTGAAGCAGGAGAGGATTATGATACGGTAGATGGTACAAGAAGATTAATCTTACATGGGTGCGTAATATGGACTAAGAGAAGAGGAAGCTTCTAGGTGAGGAGAAGTGCAGGGAACTCCACAATCACTCAGGTGTGAGAAAATGAGAACTTGAATAGGAAAAACAGATTCCGGACCAACGTCAGAAGAATCAGAAGTAGTGAACAGCCAAAAGAAGGGAGGATGTTACAGGGAAGGTTGGAGGGAGAAGCTAAAAGGCATTTCGGTATTCATCTCTATGCCTGGGAGAGTGAAGGTAACATTGAATTCATAGAAATGGGAAATACAGGGCTAGAAACAGGTTTGGAAATCAAATGGTAATCTTACAAATTGGTAATCTTGGCTTATATGCCTTGCACAATGTTTGATGTAGGTGTTTCATATTTGCAGCAAAAAAAAATGATTTTTGTAATTTATTATTCAGGCTTCTAGACATTTAGGTGATTTTTAATTTTTTTCTAAAAATTATATAAGGATTTATTGAATGTGCTAAATTACATTGACGTAATATGGCAATACCCAAATATTGGAAAAGTTATAGTCTTTCCCTTCATAGGTAGTTGGCTCAAGTCAACTCCCAGAATCACGGCAACTAAACTCTAATTTGAGAAAATAATGACAGAGTGTAAATCACATTCCACTTTTTGAAACTTCATAATCTATGTGCTCTGGTCCCTCATTTTAGAGTTATTTGAAAGAGTTTGTCTACAGAGTACACAGAATAAGTTTATGATGTGTGAGTATATGATGGACTTGGGAGATGTTTCATTACAACAAAGTCTCCAATGTTTTTCTGAAAAGTGGCTCATTTTGGCTTTTCTGAAATTTTTTGATGAGTGGAGAATGGACTATGAGGTTAAAGGTATTGATTATAAATGTAACATTGGGTTGCAAATAGAATTATCCATAAATTTGCTGTATCATAAATGCTACTGCAGTCGGTCTAAACACTGGACATGAATTTATGTGTTACTTTGTACAAAATGGTGAAAAAAATACTATATATCCAATTGATTGGCAAAAGCCCAAGAAGCTCATTAAAAGGGCTGGCTAAGCATATTTGTGAAGACAAATATTTTTAAATGTCCCTTAGAGTAACTTCAACATAACTAAGTAAATCAGAAGAACTAGGATTATGTTTACTCTTTGAATTTGCAAAACACAGGTCAATGATTATTGATCTTGATTGGCTGTCTCTGCTCTTTTTCTTACCTTTCCTTTTATTTTTCTTATCCTTCAATTTTTTACCATCCTTTATTTTTTTAAGTGATCATGCATTAACTTCAAATGACCGGATTCTAACACTGGTTTCTTTGCAGGGCATAGAGGTAAATTATGACTTTCCTAACCTCATCCCTGATCCATAAACCATGAACTACTGTTCAATAGGTCTATTTTGAACCACTGGGCAATACTCTCTGAGCCACATGAATACAATTTACAGGATTCTCTAAGTAATCTTGCAGTGTTAAGGGGATGCCTGACTCAGCAATGAGATTTTATGATAACTGATTCAAGTCTCCTATATGGTACAGCTGAGCCTGGAACATCTTTGTTTGGAGTTCCTGAGAGGTTACAGCTATTTCACACTTAACTTCATGGGGAGAATATGGAAACATGGACATATGCTTGATAAATATCCTTTAAGTAACCATGGATCACTTAGTCACTTTGGAATCTTAAATTAATGCTCTATTACTAAGGAAAAAGCCTTACTTCTTAAGTCCTTGACTCTTTTTCTGTTAACTGCCAACAAATAAAAACAGTAACTACGAATCCCATCCCAAGCTGAAAAGCTTAAAGCTACCCTTGTATTGAGTAAAACCCAATGTGTTTCATAGATAATGTGATAATGTATTTCACTGATGAAATGTGGTTGTTATATTTTAACATTGGAAGAAAAGTGGAAGACTTAGTCAATTCTGCCATGAGTAAAACTTAATTTCATTTAATTCCATTGCATTCCATTAAATCTGGTGAAAAAATTTATACTGTCATTTATTCCCATTCTTAATCACTAGAATGAAGTGAAACATATCAGTATACTTAAAAGACCCTTGGATTATGAATTAAATACAAAATTACAATTAGAAAATAGTACAGAAGGATATTTTAAAATAGTTTATTATAAAATCAGCAAAAAGAAAATAATAAGGCAGTGACAGTTTGAGGTTTGATTGTTCCTTTTGTTCTTCACCTGAAAATAATTTCAAACTCTTTCACAATTCAATGTAGTACATTCTGGAAGTAATAAACATCACACTATTTAGCTATTACTTAAGCAGCATATAAAAATAATTACACTTGGATTTAAACACAGGTTGAAGAAAATAATGGGATTATTGCTACCACATATAATTTATAAATTAATTTCTAATTTTTAGGTAATTGCAAATTCACACACAGTATAAGATGTAATATGCAGAGATCACAATACCGTGTACTCAGCTTCCCCCAGTGGTAACATCTTACGATACTGTAATACACTCTCACTCTCAGGATATTCACAAGTGATACACGCAAGATAGAGAACATTCCCATTACCACAAACATCTCTCGTGCACTTTTATTGCCACCTGCCTTTCCCTCCTGCTTGCATTCCCTCCTTAATTCCAGGCAGCCTAAATACTATGTTTATATCTATAATATTTTCATTTCGAAAATGTTGTATAAATTGAATCATATAGGGTGGAACTTTTTGGATTGGCCTTTTTACTCTGTCTAATTTTTTGGAGATTCATCCAGACTGTGGCATGTATCAGTAGTTTATTCCTTTTTATTGCTGAGTGTGCAATACATGGTATGAATATTACATAGTTCAACCACTGCCTCATGAAGAACATCTGGGTTGTTTCCAAGCTATTACATATAAAGCTGTTATGAACAATTGTGCTCATGTCTTTGGGTGAATGTGTTTTTATTTCTCTGAGAGAAATGTCCAGGAGAATAATTGCTAGGTTGTAGGAGAGTTGTTGCATGTATAGATTTTTCAGAACCTACAAACAGTTTTCCAGAGTGGCTGGACCATTTCATATTCCCACCTACAAAGTAGATGTGATTTGGTGGTTTCTCTGCATTACTCCCAGCATTTTGTCTTGTAACTTTTTTTTATTTTAACCTTTCTGATAAATTAGATATATCATTATGATTTTAATTTAAATTTTCCAAAGGACTAATAATATTGAACATCTTTTCTTGGGCTTATTTGCCATCTGTGTATTCTCTTTAATGACATATCTCCTTATCTCTTTTACCCACTTTATAATTGAATTGTTGTTTTTTATTTCTACTGTTAAATTTGAGAGTTTTAATATTTTCTAGTCCTTTGTCAAATATGTGGTTTGCAAATATTTTCTCCCAGTCTGTAATTTGTCATTTCGTCCTTATAACGGGGCATTTTGCAGTACAAAAGTTTTTAGTTTTGATGAAAGTCCAATTTGTCAATTATTTTCTATTTTTGGATGATGCTTTTAGTGTAAAATCTCAGAACTCTTTACTTAGCCTTAGATACTGAAGATTTTGTCCTACTGTTTTCTCAAAGTGTTACAGTTTTACTTTTTACAATTAAGTCCATGAGCCAATCTATTTTGAGTTTATAGGATATGAGACTTGGGTTTGGGTTCTCTCTGTCTCTCTCTCTCTTCCTCTCCCTCTCTTTTGCTTCTGAATATCCAATTGCTCCAGCATCATTTGTCAAAAAGGCTACCTTTTCTCTGTTGAATTGCTTTTGCATCCTTGTCAAAAATTAATTGGGCATATTCGTGTGGGTCTATTTCTGGGATTTCTGTTCTATTCCACTGGTTTTTGCGTCTATCTTTTGCCAGTACCACACCATCTTAATTATTGAAGCTCTAAGTCTTAACATCTAGTAGATCAATTTTTAACTCAAAATGATTTTAGCTTTCTTGATTCTTTTGCCTTTCTATACACATTTAAAAATCAGCTTGTCTATGTCTGTAAAAACACCTTGCTGGGATCTTGGTAAGATTGCTTATTGATTTAGAGAGAATTGACACCTTTGCTATGTTTAGTGCTTCATCCTATGAACATGCTATAGCTATCCATTTATTTCAATTTTCTTTGGTTTCCTCTATTGGTCTTTTGTTTTCAACATACAAATCTTATACATGTTTTATTAGATTAATGCATATATTTATTTCTTTGAGCAATTTTAAATTGTACAGTAAATTATCTTTTATTTTAAATATTTGTGTTAATGGCTAGTGTATAGAAATACAATTGATTTTTGTATATTTATCTCATATCCTGAAACCTTCCTGAGCTTACTTATAAGTTCCACAATTCTTTTATTGGTGTTTTTTTGTTTTTGTTTGTTTTGGGTTTTTTGTTGATTTTGGGGGATTTTTTATTTAGATGATTATGTCATTTGCAAATAAGGACTTTTATTTCTCCCTATCCAATGTGAACACTTTGTATTGCTTTCTTGAACTAGCTAAAACTTCCAGCATTGTTTTGATTAACACTAGTGAGGGTGGACACTCATGCCTTCTTTCTAGTCACAGGGAGAAAATTCAATCTTTCACTCTTAAGTATAATGCTAACTGTAGGGTTTTTTGCAGGTACTCTTTATTAAGTCAAGGAAGTTTCTCTGTATTTCGATTTTTCCAACAGCTTTCTTTTCTTCAAAATAGGTGTTACAGTTTGTCAAAATTCATGTTTATTTTCCTTCTTTAGTGTATTAACATGGTGGGCTACAGTGATTTTTGATTGCTGAACCAGCCTTGTGTTCTTACCATAAACCACATGTAGTCATGGTGCATAATTCTTTTCATATGTTGCTGAACTTATTTGGTAAGATTTTGCTGATGATTGTTGTGTTTGTATTAATGAGGGATATTGGTCTGTAGTTTTCTGTTTGTACTGTCTTTGTCTGGTTTTGTGGTAATACTAGCTTTATGGAATGAATTGAGAAGTGTTCTCTCCTTTCTATTTTTCTGAAAGCTATTGTTTAGAATTGGCATTAATTTTCTTTAAACATTTGGTAGACTTCTCCAGTAAATTCACTGAAGTCTGGAGATTTATGTTGTGGGAATTTTTAAAAATTACAGTTTCAATTTTCTTAATAGTTAAAGAGCTATTCAAATTATTTCAAATTGTTTCTTGTAACCATTTGCGTTTTTTTCAGAGGATTGTTCCATTTTGTCTAAGTGGTATCCAACTTTTTTGGCAACAAGGACGGGTTTCATGGAAGATAATTTTTTAATGGACAGGGGAAGAGGGTGGCAGGATGGTTTTAGGATGAAACTGTTCCATCTCAGATCATCAGGCATTAGTTAGATACCCATAGAAGTGCACAACCTAGATCCCTCGCATATGCAGTTCACAGTAGGGTTTGCGTTCCTATGAGAATCTGAGGCTGCCTCTGATCTGACAGGAGATGGAGCTCAGGTGGTAACATGGTTTGGCTGTGTCCCCATCGAAAATCTCATCTTGAATTGTAATCCAAATTGTAATCCCCACGTGCTAGGGGAGGGACCTTGTGGGAGATGATTAGAACATGTGGGCATAGGCCGGGCGCGGTGGCTCACACTTGTAATCCCAGCAGTTTGGGAGGCCGAGGCGGGCGGATCACGAGGTCAGGAGATCGAGACCACGGTGAAACCCCGTCTCTACTAAAAATACAAAAAATTAGCCGGGCGTGGTGGCGGGCGCCTGTAGTCCCAGCTACTCGGAGAGGCTGAGGCAGGAGAATGGCGTGAACTCAGGAGGCGGAGCTTGCAGTGAGCCGAGATTGTGCCACTGCACTCCAGCCTGGGTGACAGAGCAAGACTCCGTCTCAAAAAAAAAAAAAAAAAAAAGAACATGTGGGCACTTCCCCCATGCTGTTCTGATGATAGTGAATGAGTTCTCATGAGGGACATTCTCCCCCTTATCTCTGCACTTCCCTTTCCTGCTGCCCTGTGAAGAGGTGCCTTTCACCATGATTGTAAGTTTTCTGAGGGCTCCCCAGCCATGTGGAACTGCGAATCAACTAAATCTATTTTCTTTATAAATTAACCAGTCTTGGGTATTTCATTATAGTAGCATGGGAACAGACTAGTACAGTAGATTGGTAACAGGTAGTGGGGCACTGCTATAAAGATACCCAAAACTGTGGAAGTGACTTTGGAACTGGTTAACAGCCAGTTAACCAGGAGAGGAGGGCTCAGAAGAAGAAGATAGGAAAATGTGGGAAAGTTTGGAACTTTCTAGAGACTTGTTGAGTGGCTTTGACCAAAATGCTGGTAGAGATATGGACAATTAAGTTCAGGCTGAGGTGGTCTCAGATGGAGATGAGGAACTTATTGGGAACTGGAATAAAGGTGACTCTTGTTATGCTTTAGCAAAGAGACTGGTGGCGTTCTTCCCCTGACCTAGAGATCTGTGGAACTTTGAACTTGAGAGAGATCATTTAGGGTATTTGGCAAAAGAAATTTCTAAGCAGCAAAGCATTCAAGAGGAATCAGAGCATAAAAGTTTGGAAAATTTGCAGCCTACAAGTGCAATAGAAAAGAAAAACCCATTTTATGGGGAGAAACTCAAGCCTGCTGCAGAAATTTGCATAAGTAACAAGGAGCTGAATGTTAATCACCAAGACAATGGGGAAAATGTCACCAGGGCATGTCAGAGACCTTCAGTGCAGACCCTCCCATCACAGGCCTAGATGCCTACGGGGGAAAAATGGTTTCACGGGCCAGGCCCAGGGCCCTCCTGCTCTGTGAAGCCTTGGAACATGGTGCCCTGCATCCCAGCTGCTTCTGTCCCAGTTGTGGCTAAAAGGGGCCAACGTACAGCTCGGGCCATTGCTTCAGAGGCTCCGAGCCCCAAGCTTTGGTGCCTTACACGTGGTGTTGAGCTTATGAGTACACAGAAGTCAAGAATTGTGGTTTTGGAACCTCTGCCTAGATTTCAGAGGATGTATGGACATACCTGGATGTCCAAGCAGAAGTTTGTAACAGGAGTGGAGCCCTCGATGAGAACTTCTGCTAGGGCAGTGGGGAAGGGAAATGTGGGGTTGGAGCCCCCACATAGAGTCCTCACTGGGGCACTGCCTTTTGGAGCTGTGAGAAGAGGTCCACTGTCCTCCAGACCCCAGAATGGTAGATCCACCAACAGCTTGCACTGTGTGCCTGGAAAATTGCAGACACTCAATGCCAGCCCATGAAAGGAGCTGGAAGGAGGGCTGTACCCTGCAAAGTCACAGGGCCAGAGCTGCCAAGGCCATGGAAGCTCACTTCTTGCATCAGTGTGACCTGGATGTGAGACATAAAGTCAAAGGAGATCATTTTGGAACTTTAAGCTTTAATGATTGCCCTGTTAGGGCATGGGGCCTGTAGCCCCTTTGATTTGGCCAATTTCTCCCATTTGGAATGGGTGTATTTACTGAATTTCTGTATCCCCATTGTATCTGAGAAGTAACTAACTTGCTTTTGATTTTACAGTCTCATAGGTGGAAGGGATGTTTGAACTTTAACTTTTGGGTTAATGCTGGAATGAGTTAAGACTTTGTGGGACTGTTGGGAGAGCATGGTTGTGTTTTGAAATGTGGGGACATGAGATTTGGGAGGGGTCAGGGCAGAATGATATGGTTTGGCTGTGTCTCCACCCAAAATCTCATCTTGAATTGTAATCCAAATTGTAATCCCCACGTGCTGGGGAGAGCTATAGTGAATATCAGGCTCAGATGTAACAGGAGTAATCTAGCTTGTTCTACTAGCTCTGTTGTACAACATCCTTGCTGAGATTTTGCCTAGCTAGCACCATCACAGTGTACTAGACAGGAATAATAAAGTGCGTGAATGGATCTGAGTGGTACAGATGGTAGGTTGTATTTTATCCCTCAAAATTCTCCTGGCTCCACCTCTTACCCTAGCTACTATACTGGCTTTGATGAACCTGGCAATCATCCAGTGCTTCAGCTTGAGCTTTTCAACTCACCTCTTGGCTTCTGCCCTGGTCTTCTCTGATGCCTTTTCAGGACATGTTCTTGAGAAGCCACTTTGCACTAATTTGTGTGCAGTCCAAAAGTGGGAAAACTACCACCTGTGGGAGTCCTCTTAACCTCCTGTTTTATCTCCTGACTAGGCAATTTTGTGACGTTTTTTCAAAGTCTCCTCAGTATTCACTGGGAGATCAAGCACCAGCTTCCCATAGCATTTGCCAAGCAGATAAAACATTTTTGGGATGGTTTTCCTCTTCTTCTCTCTTTTATTCTTCAGCATGTACTTCTCCCTGGGACCACATTCCTACGTGAACAAGTGCAAGCAAACCTTTGCATTAGACCCTGCTTTGGGAGTAATCCAGGCTCAGAAAGAAAAGCCATCTGATGATGACTTTAAAGTGAGAAACCTCATTGCAAAATGGAGGTTTCATCTTTCAAAATTGTATACATTCTTTTTAACATAAGATAAAAAATAAACATTAAAAATCATATTTGAATTCCTAGACTCCCAAGTAACTATGAACCACAATTTGAGAAACAATGGTGTCGGGTCTCTTTTTTAAGGAGAATTATCAGCAGTTTCATAGAACCTATGGAATGACCAATAACCTATACTCTGGGCCAGGAGTTGGTCATTTGCCACAATGTAGCTGCAAAGTGCACAATTTGGTCACAATGTCCACAGTTCAATTGCTAGGGGAAAAGAAGAAAAGGGCCATTGGATAGGCAACTAGAATACTTTGACACTGGGACATGAATGATTGATGTTAATAGATTCAAATTTTCCCAGAATTTTGTTAGTAAATATTCATTCTTACTCAGAACCAGAAATAGCCAAATGTACTAGACTGGTTAATACTCTGTGTTAATGGCATACATATTATGAATATTGTTTAAAAGGATATATGAGTTTATGTTTCAAAATTAATATACTTTCTACATGTCCTTATTTGACTTTCAGCAAAGGTAATGCTGGCTCTTAGGTTTTAGCAATTCGCTTGCTGTTAAATGTGGCAGCATGATGTTTCAATATTAGAAAATAGGGGAAAAAATTAAAAAGGCTTTTGTGGATTTGCATTAAGTAAGCTAAGAATATATTTTTCCATTTGTTATTGGCCATTGTTAAAGCATTTGAATTATTATACTCTTATCTATCATTGTAACATTTGGATTTATGGAGAACATAATCAGACAATAGATAAATATGAATTTTTAAAGAGAAAAATCAAGTCTACAAATAAGAAAAAGAACAATCACCTGATTGTTACAAACCATCTGAATATAGTTTTCTAGGAATTCTTTACTCTAAACAGACAAAAAACAAAATGACTCCCACTGGGTAAGGAGAAAAGCAATAAGATCTAAATCTTAATCAAATGTTGTTCAGATCTCTGTAGCTGGGAACTGGCTTTACAGGAACATTCAGAAAGTTGTATGTTTGTGTGTTTTTCAGGTCTCCATGTTACATTAAGACCTTGTGCAGGATACAATTACCCTCAATAATTTCATATTGTTTAACTAGAAATTCAAAACCAGCAACAAATATTTTTGTCCTCTTTCCAAATAAAGAATAATATCTTCATTGACTAACAAAAGAGATTCTTCTGAGCATGGATTATGCCTTTAGGCTCTAGGATGATGCCTTTTTAGTGTCTATATGCAAACTTTAGTTGAAATTATGACCCTAATTGACAGGATTTTTAAATTGAGCACCCACAGGCCACGTTGCTACATAGTACATCGTCATTTTCTTCTACATTGAATTAATTTTCAATCAACATTGTTAAAAAAAAAGAACAAGAGTAGAAACTGGCTACCAATACTCTAAAGCTATTTCAAATCCCGAAGCACAAAGCTTAATTAAGAACCAATTAATATAGAGAGTATACGTCAAAAGAAGATAAGGAAGATATGATGAGGTCAGGGTAAAAGTCGTTTCTGTTTTCTTTTGAAGCTTAGATATATCTCAATTGTAAAATAGAGGAGAAAATAAAACATTAACTTGCTGAATCTGCTTTATTTTTAAAAATAGAAATAAAATTTGCCATTGAGGTTACTGACCCATAATCTTATTAGAGAAGAAAAAGCATCAGAAGGATTCATAAGGCACTTCTTGTAATTTCTTAGGGAATCAGGGTAGTGTTTGAATTATTAGGATCAATTTATTGTGGTATTTGATGTTGTTTTGCTGAGACAGAACCACTTTTGCCACATGAACATGGAATTAGGTGTTGTTGCCACCAAAGTTCTTTCAAGTTTAGCAAGTTCATATTTTTATTTTCCAGTAATGGGTCAATTCTGTCTTCATATTGATGCATTAAAACTACTATGAAACCTAAACCTTTGTTCTGAGTTGTGATGTCCTTATAGCCTTCACTTGAGGGTGAATGCATAGTTTTCATGTTAAGTGCACCTCAGTTTTTCATCTTTCTAATCTATGACTTGGAAGGTGGAAATATATGCTGTCAACGAGGTCTTAATGCTGACAAAAATGGAAATCAAATGACTATGGTTAATTAGAAGTCAGGTGAATAAGTATTTTAAGGAATTGGAAGTGATTAACTGTATCATCTAATGTCTTCATTTATTTGAGCTGCTATAACAAAAAACCATAGTCTGGGCAACATAAGCAATAGAAATTTATGTATCACAGCTCTGGGGACTGGGAAGTCCAAGATCAAGGTGCCAGCAGATTCAGTGTCTGGCAAAGCTCACTCTCTGCCTCAAAGATGGTGCCTTGTTGCCCTGTTCTCACATAGCAGAAGGATATAACGGGGCTCTGGAGCTTCCTCAGGCTTCTTATATACAGTTAGTAATCTCATCCGTGAGGGCAGGGCTCTCATGACCTAATCACTTCCTAAAGGCCCCACTCTTTAATACTATTACATTGGGGGTTAGGTTTTAACATATTAATTTTGAGGGAATGCCAACATGCACACCGTAGCATAGCTGAGAATTAGTTACTGAGTTTACAATGTGAAGGTCATTGTTGACCTTGAGCAGTTTTGGTAGAGTAAGAAGGATGGAGTGATAAAATTTGAGTGAAGTGGATACAATAGAGATTAACAAGAGATAAATTAGGAACAACTCTTTTGAGGAATTTGCAGTAAAAAGAGGAGTAACCGGCCGGGTGCAGTGGCTCGTGTCTGTAATCCCAGCACTTTGGGAGGCCGAGGCAGGTGGATCACAAGGTCAGGAGTTTGAGACCAGCCTGGCCAACATAGTGAAACCCTGTCTCTACTAAAAATACAAAAATTAGCCAGGCGTGGTGGCATGTGCCTGTAGTTCCAGCTACTCGGGATGCTGAGGCAAGAGAAGCGCTTGAACCGAGGAGGCAGAGGTTGCAGTGAGCCAAGATTGTGCCACTGCACTCCAGCCTGGGCAAAAGAGTGAGACTCTGTCTCAAAAAACAAAAAGAAAAAAACAAGAAAAAAAAAGAAGAGTAACCTGTAGTAATCAAAACAATATGGTACTGGCATAAAGAGAGACATATAGACCAATGAAATAAGATAGAAAGCCCAGAAATAAAACCACAAATATAGGGTCTTTCTAAGAGGATGCCAAAAATATAAAATGGGGAAAGTCTTTTCAATAAAAGGTGTTGGGGAAACTGGATAAGAGAAAGAGGTGGTAGCTGAATCGGGGATTGGGGGCAGATTTTTTTTTTTTTTTTTTTTTTGAGACGGAGTCTAACTCTGTCGCCCGGGCTTGACTGCAGTGGCGTGATCTCGGCTCACTGCAAGCTCCGCCTCCTGGGTTCACGCCATTCTCCTGCCTCTGCCTCCCGAGTAGCTGGGACTACAGGCGCCCAGCTAAGTTTTTTGTGTTTTTAGTAGAGACCACCACGCTCAGCTAATTTTTTTGTGTTTTTAGTAGAGACGGGGTTTTACCATGTTAGCCAGGATGGTCTCAATCTCCTGACCTCGTGATCTGCCCGCCTCGGCCTCCCAAAGTGCTGGGATTACAGGCGTGAGCCACTGTGCTCAGCTGGGAGCAGATTGTTTTTAAAATACGGTATAATGTGTTTTTTGGAGAAATGTTGCTTCAAGTCCTTAGCTCATTTTAATTGGGTTAGTAGTTTTATTTTTTGCTACTGAGTTGTAGGCATTTGTTATATATTTTGGAGATTAACTTTTTATCAGATATGTATGGTTTGCAAATATTTTCTCCCATTCCATAGATTGCCTTTTTACTCCATTGATTGTCTCTTTCACTGTACAGAAGCTTTTTAGTTTGACCTAAGTTCAACTTGTTTATTATTATATTTGCTGTCTGTGCTTTGGTGGTGTATCCATGAAATTATTGTCAAGAGAAATGTCATGACCATTCTATGATTTTGAGAATATTTATAGTCTTACATTTAAAGCTTTTAACCCATTTTGAGTTGATTTTTGTATATGGTGTAAGACAGAAGTCCAATTTCATTCTTTTGCATACAGATATCCAGTTTTCCCAACACCCTTTGTTAAAGAGATTTTCCCCATTTTATATTCTCAGCACCCTTTTAGAAGACCAGTTGTCCATATATTTGTGATTTTCTTTCTGGATATTCTATTTTGTTCTGTTGGTCTACAGGTCTGTCATTATGCCAGTACTATATCATTTTCATTAATGATATAGGTTTGTAATGAATTTTAACATCAGGAATTGTGATGCTTCCAGAATACATAAAATAGCCAATAGGTACATAAAAATTCTTAATGTCACTAATAATTAGGGAAATGTAAATCAAAACCACAATGAGTTATCCACTCACACCTGTTAGGATAGCTAGAATCAAAAGTAAAACCAAAAAACAAGTGTTGGCAAGGATGTGGAGAAATTGAAACACTTGCACACTGTTGATTGGGAATGAATAGTATGGCAGTTTATCAGAAAATAAAAAATAGAACTACCATATGATCCAGAAATTCCACTTCTGGGTATTTATCTAAAATAATTGAAGTCAGAATGTCAAAGAGATATAAGCACTCGTATGTTCATTGCAGCATTATTCACAATAACCAAGACGTGGAAACAATCTAAATGTCTATTGACAAATGGATGGATAAAGAAAATGTGGTATACACATGCAATTGAATACATTGAACCTTAAAAAAGGAAAGAAAATCCTGCAAAATGTGACAACTTGGATGAACCTTGAGGACATTATGCTAAGTGAAATAAGTCAGTCAAAGGAAGACAAATACTGCATGATTCCATTTAGATGAGGTCTTTAAAATAGTCAAACTTATAGAATCAAAGAGTAGCATGGTGATTGTTGTGGGGAACAGAAAATGGAAAATTATGAATCAATGGGTATTAGTTTCAGTCAAGCAAGACGAATAATCTCTCTAGAGATCCACTGTACAACATTGTAACTATAGTAAAAAATAATGTATTATACACTTAAAAATTTAAGATGGTAGATCTCATGTCAAATGTTATATACCATAATAATAATAATAATAATAATAATAAACGAGAATAATGGCATGTTTGTACATTAATCAGAATGATTCAGTGGAGAGGAAAAACCCGATGATGCAGGGAAGAAAGAGGCTTGGATACTTGGACCAGTCACCTTAGATGAGCCGGAGGGGTGGGTCTGTAGCATACAAATGAAAAGCTTGGCTCTAGATAGGCGCAATGATCATTTCCCCATGGTAGCAGAAGGAAAAGCAAGGATACTGTGCTCTGACTGCTTCAATGTCTCAGTAAAGTCTCAAGCAAGCTCATCAGCAGAGAGTAGGATGGAAGAAGTTGTATTAGTGTGTTGAAAGTCAAAGACATTTCTCTATTAAGGGTTAAATTGATTTTTGTTGTCATTGATTATTGCAAGGGTTGGCAACTTTTTCTGGAAAGAATCACATATTTTAGGCTTTGTGGTCCCTGTAGTCTTTATTATAACTACTTGATGTTACCATTGTAGTAGAAATCTTCTACGGACAATATGTAAACTGGAGTTGCCATAGACTACACATAAACTGACAGTTTTCCTCCTCCCTTCTTAAAGACCATGTTCAAATGCCATTGCCTCATTGAAGTGTTGCATGATTTTCTTGAGCATAATCAGTCAGGATTCTTTCTGTGGTCCTAGATCCTCTGTTGAACACCTTTCTTCCACATTCTTCACACTGTACTGTAAGTGCTGGAGCTAGTTTGCCTTGGTTCAAGAGAGCCGAGTATTAAATTTTCTGGAATTCTTTGAGTCAGTTAAAGTACCATCAGTAGCTTGAAATCACACAAATTGGTAAACTCTGCAAATAAAGGTTTGCCTCACTCCCAAGTGCCAGTTATTAAACATTTATTTGCCAGATCACTCACTGTAATAAATTTGTTTGCATTACCATCCCTTTCGCTAGTACCAATTTCTTAAGAATATTGACCACGTTCAATTAATGTTTCTATCTTCTCCACCTACAGAACTATGGGGATTTTGTCAATGCCGAAAACTGTTAAAGACAATTTTGAGTGTTTTACTTTTTTACCTAACTAAATAATTCAAATACAGAAAATTTTTCCAGTTTAATAATCTGTCCAAAAGTCAATAAAGTGTACAAACCCATGCATAAGACGAATAAAGAAGACATTAGGTGTTTGTGAGATGAACCTCATATTGGATTGGACCTCAGCCTATCACAGTTTTCCCTGAATTGACTTTGGTTTCAATCTCTAGTCACTCAACCCACTCTATCACCTTTGGCCTGGACAAGCACTGTGCCTCATATCTGATGGTAAGATTCATAGTTTGTAAGAGCACAGGGTTGGAGCCAGGCTACCTCCTGACAGTGGGCAAGTTATGAAACATGTATGTTCTCATCTGTAGAAGGGAGTAAAAATAATATATACCTTGTTGCTGTATGGATTAAATAAATTAATCCTTGCAATGCACTTAGAGCAGTGTCTTAGCGATGTTAGAGCTATTTCTCATTATTATTTAATCTCCCAGGTGTCTCCTCTTGCCTGTCTAAAAATCCATTCTCCCCAAAACATCCAGAGTGACCTTTAAGAAACAGAAATCTAATTGCATTATCTCCCTGCTTGAAAACCACCAATGATTTTTTTAATGCTGGAAATAAAAATCCAGTCTCCTTTTCCTGGTCTCTAGCCCTGTCATGATCTGCCCCTGTGGTTCCTTCTTGCTCTCACCTCATGCCAAGCTCACCTGGTTTCACTAAACTTCACGCATATGGTCTCCTTCTGCTCCTTGGGTGTACCAGCTTTCATCCTACCCTTGGCCCGCACTCTTCCCTCTGCCTGGAATAGTTTTCTCCTAGTTATTCCTGTGATTCCTTTGTGTTATTCTGATCTTGGTTCAGATATCGCCTCTTCATGAGGTCTCTCCTGAACACTCATTCCAAAGGAGCTCAACCCCCTCTCATTACACTTTATCTCATCCTCCTCTTTTATGATCTTTATATCACTTGTCCATATCTGAAATTGCTGTATTTATCTTTTTATTTGCTTGCTTTGTTTTTATTCTAAACGGATATAAACTCTGGAGAGTATGGATATTGTCTATATTTTTCACTGCTGAATCTCTAGTTCCTAGATCAGCAGGTCCTCAAAACATTATCGGTGAATCACTAAATGACATGAAGAATGGATATATCTTCTTGTTGCTCTACTTTGGAAACTCAGTTGATCCCTTGTCCTATTTCTGAATGGAATCATTGTCATCCATTGTAGAAGTCAGAAAGCTCGGGGTCATCCGTAACTTGTCCTTATCCATCATCCCCATAATGTACTTCTTACCTTCAGTCCATTCTGCTTCCAAAATCGCACAGGAATCCCTCTACTTCTTCCTATCTAGAATCATTGTTGCGTATTTGTTTTTCTAACTGGTCATTGTTTCTTTTTTTTCTTTTCTTTTTTTTTTGTTTTTTTTTTGAGATGGAGTCTTGCTCTATTGCCCAGGCTGGGGTGCAATGGCTTGATCTCGGCTCACTGCAACCTCCACCTCTTGGGTTGAAGCGATTCTCCTGCCTCAGCCTCCCAAGTAGCTGGGATTACAGGTACCCGCCACCATGCCCAGCTAATTTTTTGCATTTTACTAGAGACAGGGTTTCACCATGTTGACCAGGCTGGCCTTGAACTACTGACCTCAGGTGATCCTCCTGCCTCGGTCTCCCAAAGTGCTGGGATTACAGGTGTGAGCCACCGTGCCTGGCCTGGTCATTGTTTCTTATGCTCAGCTTCAATCTCTTTGCTTCACTAAAGTTAGATTAAACTTGCCAAGTCGCAATCTGATTGTGTGCCTTCATTGCTTAAAACCAGTAACATGTAAACAGTCACATGGAGTGGGAGACATTATGAATGCACAGTCTAGCCCCATGTCTTTTGTGTCCATCAGCATGTCTGAGGTTAGGGGCAGTTTCTCAAAAGCCAGTGGCTTCCTATGTGAGTTAAATGATCTCTCTTTGTCTCTACATCAGGGCTTTCTCTACACCATGGAGCTGCTCATCGCTCAATGTGGCTCCCCTGGGGCAACTCTCACACAATGGAGGATGGCATCAATGGATAGATGTGCCAGCCTCTCCCACCACCCCAGCCTCCCAGCCTTCACTGGGATTCTTCTTAGACCCTTGAGGCCACTGGAGGCCATGACTACACTTGGTTCCTCAGAGGAATGCCGTGTAGGCATGTAGGGTTGAGACCCATTGCCAGTAATCATGACCAGCTCAATAACACACTGTTTTTTGTTTTGTTTTATCTTCCTTCCTTATCTCTCTTTTACCTCTTCCTTGCTTGTGCATTCTGAAATTAACTCTTAAATAAATGACCCGTATCCAAGGCCTGTCTTGTATTTCACTCTTGGGAAAACAAAGCTAGGATACATGACTTATAACGTGCCTTGTGATCTGGTCTTTACTTCCTTCTCCAGGTTATTTTCCTCAGTCAACAACCACTTCCTACCCACATCAACCTTATTTTGAGGCCATACTAATTTCTTGAGTACATCATGCTCTTTCTTACTTTCTATGTCTTTGTGTACTTTTGGCTGCAAGCTAAATGCTACCGCAATCCCCCGGTGGATAACCACATGCCATGTTCCAACAGGTGTTCGATGATTGCTCCTTCAAGTAATTGGAGTCTGAAATTTATTCTTGTTCATGTAATTCCACAGAGAAGTCTTAAAATATTTTAGTTTATTTTTATACAGTGGGTTATGGGAATATCGCTAAAATTCTGAGAAGATATATAAGCAGAAATATATATAGTAATTTTAAAATTCCAAATTTATGTTTTTCTTATTTTTAATGGCCTTTGAGTTAACCAGGCGCAAACAGTCTACTATTTTCATTTGTAAACAA
Organism: Symphalangus syndactylus; assembly: GCF_028878055.3. Classification (NCBI taxonomy): domain Eukaryota; kingdom Metazoa; phylum Chordata; class Mammalia; order Primates; family Hylobatidae; genus Symphalangus; species Symphalangus syndactylus. The sequence goes on along the minus strand of NC_072445.2, from coordinate 62,194,398 downwards.
TGGAATATCCAGCTGTCCAGAGAATAAATTTGTGTGAATTGCATGATTTAAAAAATGTAAGCCAATATTAGCTTAAAATTTTCTTTTTACAATAAATGAAGTTCTTCTTATGGTTGACTGTCACATGATTACTTTTATTATATCTTTTTTTTTTTCTGAAAAATGTTCCCTGGAAGTAGCATTTTCTCAGTTCTAAATAAACTTTTAAGTTATACCCAGCAAGAGCCAAAGTGATGATAGAATTAAACTCGTTATGCTTTTATTTTACTCTGATACTCTTAACAAGAGATACAGCTCATTCTGAACATACAATTAGGGCATTTGAGGTAATCCATGCTGTAATAAGATTTGAGATGATAAATGCCAGTTACAACAAACATGTTACTACTCTTTTCACTGTTGTTCCTTTTCTCTTTATAGTCACTCGCTAAAAACTTGGATTTCTTCTGTGTTTTAATTTTTATAAAACCAACAAAAATCCAGAGTTCTTATAGACCAGTGATATTTGTTGGCCTGAAAACATTTGAAAAAACAGGTTGTCTTCTTGCTGCAGGGTCCAAATCCACTATCAACGTGATTTATATGATATATTCAAATATTTCATGTAAAAGTAAATTTTCATTTTCATATTCACATCTTTACAATTTAAATCTGGATAATTCTCACTTACTGTTCAGAGCCCAAAGAAATTTTCCACAGTTGCCTATACCACTGCAGCATGCCTGAGCTTCCAGGCACCCTGTGCTTCTCCCTCACAATCTATTTTAGACATTGGTAATTATGTCTTTAAGGTACAATTGTGCACCACATTACAATGTTTTAGTCAACGATGGACTGCAGGTAGGACAGTGATTGCATAACATTATAATGAAGTTGAAAAATTCCTATTGCCTAGTGACATTCTTTTTTTTTTTTCTTTTTTCTTTTACTTTAAGTTCCTGGATACATGAAAATTTCCTACTGCCTAGTGGCATCTTTTTGTTTTTTCTTTTTTCTTTTACTTTAAGTTCTGGGATACATGTGCAGAATGTGTAGGCTTGTTGCATAGGTATACATGTGCCATGGTGGTTTGCTGCACCTATCAACCCGTCATCTAGGTTTTAGGCCCCACATGCGTGCATTAGGTATTTGTGCTAATGCTGTCCCTCCTCTTGGCCCCCACCCCACAACAGGCCTCGGGGTATGATGTTCCTCTCCCTGGGTCCGTGTGTTTTCACTGTTTAACTCCCACTTATGAGTGAAAGCATGCGGTGACTGACATCTTGATGATCCTGACCCTGTGTAGGCCTAGGCTGATGTATGTGTTTGTCTTCATTTTTAACTAACAGAAATATTTAAGAAGTAAAAAAAAAAAAAAAAATTAATTAAAAATAGAAAAAAGTTTATGGAATAAGGATATAGAGAGAAAATATTTTTTTTTGTAAAGTTATACAATGCATTTGTGTGGTAAGCTAAGTATTATTACAAAGGAATCTAAAAGTTTAAAAAATTAAAAAGTGCACAGAAAGGCTACAGTAAGCTATGGTTAATTTATTATTGAGGAAATAAAAATATTTAAAAATGAACTTACTGTAGCCTAAATGTACAGTGTTTATAAAGTCTACAGTAGCGTGCAGTAAGGTCCTAGACCTTCACATTCACTCACCACTCACACACTGACTCACCCAGAGCAACTTCCCGTCCTGTAAGCGCCATTCATGGGAAGCGTTCTATACAGATGTACCATTTAAAAATTTTTTATAAGTATGAAAGGTGTAGATTTTCACTACAACTTTTCTATGTTTAAATACACAAATTCTTACCCTTGTGTTACAATTGTCTACAGTATTCAGCACAGTAACACGCTGTTCAGATTCGTAACTCAAGAGCAACAGGCTCTATCACATAGCCTAGGTATGTAGTAGGCTATACCATCTGGGCTTGTGTAAATATACTCTATGATGTTCCCACGATGACAAAATTCCCTAAGGACACATTTTTCAGAATATATCCCTGTTGCTAAGTGATGCATAGCTGTTTATCTTCTCCACTTGACTACAAACTAAATGATGATCCAAATTGAATCTATTTTTTTTTTTACCTTCATATACCTAGCTCTTTAGCACAGCACCTGACACATAGTAGGTACTCAAAAGATGTTTGGAACTTCCTCCAGTATACATCTATATTTATTTTTCCAGCATACATAGAACTTTAGTTGATTACATCACTCATTTATATTTTTATGCATTTAAATTTACTTAAACATTCATTTATTCTATAAGCTTTTATTGAGCTCCTAGTATGTGGCAGTGGATATTAGGCCATATAGTGGTGCCTCAGAAACAAAAGACAGATTCTCTTTTCTTTAAAAAAGAAGACAGAGAAATATAAGAAAATTAGCCTGGGAAAAAACCACCTGGGAAGCTGCTTGAAATGCAAATACTAGGCCCCTCCATAGGCCTACTGAGGCAGAGACTCCAGCAACCAATGTTTTAACAAGCCTCCCTGGGATTCCGAGGCCCACACTGTAATGTGAGAGACGCCTGGTACAGACAGTGCTCTACCCTCTTCCCCAAGGCAGATTTCCTCCATTTGAAAGTACTACCAAGTCCAGAGTAAAAACTAACCCAGTCGTAGTTCTGAGGTGCAGGTTTCAGTCTCGCAGCTGCAAAGCTCAGAGTGGTGCTTTCTTAGATCACTAGCTGACCTCTTTAGGGAAAGCCTGTGCCAGAATAATCCTCTAAGCATTGTTCTGACCTCCTCCTGGCTTCCTGTGGTTTTCCTCTGTTTTGTGTCTCCAAAGTCTCATAGATGAACCTACTTAAATTATATGGTATATAGACTTAATTAATGGTAAGGAAAGTAGAATTCATTAGTTTAAAGGGAAAGCAATGGGAATGAATTTAGTATATATTTTCAGCAAGAAGCATGGTGGTGATAAGTCAGAGACATCAGTTTGAACATATTAGAGGCCATTCTTTTGCTCTGTCAATTTCATGGCTATTGACTCTAACTTTAATGCATAGTATCTTGAAAATATGTGACTGTAATCAAAATGGAAACAAATGAATCTACATACATCAACATAGATCCTTATTTCCTGAAATATGCGGAGACTACATATACTTACACACACACACACACACACACACACTGCACCCAAGCACACAACTGTTTTTGTTTGTTAGTATGTAGTGTTCTTTCACACATATATTAATGAGCTATTTTTAAGGTTTTACTGCTCTGGAAATTCTGACTTTTCCCTTATTGCTCAATTGTGGTTTTTCAGCGAGGAAAGGCTTGCTGTTTTCCAACTTAAAGCAAATAAATTTATCTTATAGTTTGTTCTATTTTGTATACCTTCTCAAAAACACATTTGATAGCAGTGCAAATGCTTTTTGAAAATTAAAATAGTAAAAGTACCACAAGGACTTCAATTAAAAACATCTCGCTTTGCCCTGTGTGAGCTCTTTTCTATTTATCAGGATGTTATTTAAAGTTGGACAATTAATGTAAATGCTCTCTGGAGAACGTAAATGCTTCCATGTAGATAGGTGGAATTTCCTAGGAAATTCCAGAGATTATCAATCTATCAATCTGTCATTCAACAAATGTTTCAGAAATGCCAACTGCATGAAAGAGACAGGTTTAGATTCTAGGTGCAATTGGAAGTGACACTTAAATTAAATGGAAAAATATGCATGCAGTTAAGTTACAGTGTTAATATTAATGATCATTCACTTCTATATAGCTTTTTTTGTAAGTTTTTAAATTTTACTGAGTTATTTGACAATTAAAAACTGTAAATATTCGAGGTGTGCAATTTCATGATTTGGTGGATATATGTATAATCACCACAATAAAGTTCATAATATATCCATTACCTCAGATAGTTTTCTTTCTTTCTTCCTTTTTCTTTTTTTGATGAGGAGGTGGTGAGAATACTGAAGATATATCCTCTTAGCAAATTTCAAGTTGTATAGCTTACTTAAATTATATTCTTTCAACCTATAAGGCAGGAAGGGAAATAATTATTATCCCCATTTTCAAATAGAGAATCAGAGGCTGAGGTTTGCAGACATCAAGTGCCTTATCCAAGGTCCTGCATCCTTATGCTAAGTGCCAAAGTCATGATGAAGACTAGCTCTTTGGACTCTTAATACAAGACTTGTTTATGACTTCCCACTGCCCCTTTAAAAAACAAAACAACAACAACTAAATGATGGTGCATGATAAATTATAAATACAATTATATCAGAAAAATGCTTATTTTTTTGTGGAAGTGATGACTGGGAATTCTCTCCCTCTATGAAGGAGAGAGTGAAGCACTGGGTTTTGGGCCAATTTATCTAAAAGTGAAAGAGCCTGGTCTTGGGGAAATGATCAGTGGTGGAAGGAGGAAATGCACATGCAAGGCCCGCAGTGGATCAGTGTTCTGCAATGATTGAAGGCGCCCTTGGACTTGGATGGGCATCCTGACATTGTCTAGTCATGACTGTTCATTTCTCAAGATTCTTGTTAGCTGCCAAGGTCTAGTAGGGTGAGAGCTAGCGGGCCACGTTAATGTCAATGAAGTCCAGTCCGTTCGAGACAGCTTCGTTTTTCTACAATTAAAACAATGAGGCAATGACTCTCAGTCATGATCTCTTGGGTCCATTTCCCCTGGATACTAACTAATGGTGGTTCCAATTCTTTTAAAACAGACTATATATTTTTTTCTCACATGAGGTCACACACACAAATGCATGTGGTTTTGGTCCACATGCATTTTATATGACTCTGAAGTATAGCGTTATTGGTGAACATAAAAGCAATCAGACTTGATTACCGTTCAAGAGGGACTCTGGAAAGAGTGTCCATGAATAATGCCCTGGACTCCTGGAAAGCTTGGTGTATCATTCCTTCTTCTTTTTTTTAAGAGCACTGGGCCTTAGACAGTAGATGGCAGTGTGAGATGGGAAATTTAAGTCTTGGCAGCGATATGCTTGAAACCAGCCCAGTAAAAATGGCTTTTTGACTTGAAAGCATTTATGAAATGAACTTGCAGTCGGAGTTTTGTCTGACAGCCAGGATTCCACCCTGCGAGGTGTTGGCAGCCCACAGGTGAGGCTGTGTAAGTGCTTTGTTTGAACCGAGGCTGTTGCACTGCTCGGAAGCAAGGTGGGGAGCATTTGAGCAAAATCACTGTCACAGAGCCAAGCAAACTGACACTCAGCTCTGTTGGCACTCCTGTTCCCCCTGGCATAGAGCCTCTCCCCTTTGCCTTTCTGGGAAATTCATTGTGTTTAAATCTAATAAGTAGAAGCTTTGATATATCCAAAATGTTGATGCTGCTTCAGGTTTTTACTTAATCTTCACTTTCCTTTCTATCCTAAACGCCTTAAAACTCTGAAGCAGTGAGTGAGGGGGTTTCCAAACTGAAAAGCAAATTAGATTATTCATGGGAGAATTGCTCAATCTTAAAGTACACTATTCCCCATGGCTTATCAAATGATGGATTCTATTTAGAATCTTTAAGAAATCATGGAAAATAGGACAGTGTTGAAGCTGGTTTGGGTGTCTCTTCTATTAAAGACTCTTGGCAGTGGCAGGATTTGGTATCTATAGTTACCTGGTAAACCTGTATCCCTCTAGAACACCTTATAACATGCAGGTGTATTTTAAGCACAGAAGAAGTAGCATAAAACATTTGTTTTACACAATATTTTATTTCATAGAGAAGAGGTTAGAGGATCCTTGCTGTGCATACAGTCACTGAAGAATCAGAATAGGGTCCATAATGAGTGTATCCTAAGGTTAGTAATTATTCTGCTTCTCGAGCCTATCTGAAAACTACATTCCCTTAATTTTAGGTATAATTTCTAGACTAATTAAATCTCAGCTTTTACGTGATATAATGTACATTACTTAACCCTCCGTAAGATCTTGTTTTCCCAACTGTAGAATGAGGATAATAAAAGTACTTGCTTCATAGAGCCTGTTATACCATAAATATTGCCATTACAATACAGTTTGCTATACAACAAATATTAGCCATTATTATTACATATGTGTTGATGAGTGCAGGCATATTTTCAAACAAAATTACTTTCTCTCCACTTCCAGAAATAATTCAAGAGGATAGTGAACACTAGTAATACTCTAAGTCAAACAAAATTAAATAGATAAGTCTGCTCAAAATATACTGTGTACACAATTAAGTGCAGGAAAATTTAAGACTACCTATAAAAACACTCATTTTCATCAATGTGCTTCAGAGGAGAAGAATGGAATGTTACACAAGCCTCCACACACATACTGTGTATGTGCATGCACATGCCCATATATTTTAATTCATTACTTAAAACAGTGCTTAGGTTAACCAGGTGTGGAGACACATTTTCAGGACAAGAGAAATAGAAGCATGAGAATAAAGCATTGCCAGAAGTCACATTCACCTCTTCTTTTTAACGGGCAGAGTTTCTGTTTCTCAAGTGAGATTGGGGTCAAAGCTTGAAGGGGTAGAGTAGGCATAAAAACGGTCATGGGCCAGGCATGGTGGCTCACGTTTGTAATCCCAGCACTTTGGGAGGCTGAGGTGGGTGGATCACTTGAGGTCAGGAGTTTGAGACCAGCCTGGCCAACATGGTGAAACCCCATCTCTACTAAAAATACAAAAATAAGCCTGGCGTGGTGGCAGGCACCTGTAATCCCAGCTACTCGGGAGGCTGAGGCAGGAGAATGGCTTGAAACCAGGAGGCGGAGGTTGCAATGAGCCGAGATTGCGCCATTGCACTCCAGCCTGGGTGACAGAAAATGACAACAGCAACAAAATGGTCATAACCATCCTAAAACTGGAACCTTCTTTTGAGAGAGAAGTACCTAAGTTAATCTGGAGGAAAAGTAAGTTGAGAGTGACTGACTTAGTGAATTATGGTTAAGTATCAAGAAGTTACTTCCCAACTCCACTACTTTTCACTTTCTTATATTTTCCTCAAGTTGTTTTTTCATTTCATTTTTTGTTTGTTTGTTTGTTTAATTAACTTTACTAAGGCAATAAGTCTGTGTTCTTTCCCTGGCTCGTCCATGTTTTGAGATCTTGGGAAATTTACTGAATGTCTGTGTGTCCTCACCTATGATAATAAGGAATAATAACACCCCAGCTTGTTGTGAGATGAGATAAGCAGATACATGTAACACCCACCAGCTCAGTGTGGGGCATAAGGTTAGCTCTCATCCCATAAAAGCCAGAGATAGAAAGGATCATTTGACTTGGCATTTACATAATTAGAAAACTACATGATGTTTGAAAGAAGCTCAGAGTTAAGCAATGCCTCTTATTTTATAGATGAGGAAACGAATGGCTAGAAAGGTTAAGTAAAGATTGGTAACACTGCTTGCATTAGTCAGGATTCTCCAGATAAACAGAACCAATAGTATTTATTTATTTAGTCGTTCATTTATTCATTACAAGGAATTGGCTTATATGATTGTGGAGGCTCAGACATCCCAAAATCTGCAGCCAGCAAGCAGGAGACTCGGGAGAGCGAATGTTGTAGCTCCAGTATGAAGATTGTCCAGCCTGAGACCCAGGAGGAGCCAATGTTTCAGTTTGAATCTGAAGGCAGGAAAAGACTGATGTACCAGCTCAGGGCAGTCAGGCAGGAGCAGTTCCTCTTACTAGCAGGAGGGTTGGCCCTCCTGCTAGGAATTCTAGGGAGATGGACCAGCGAGGATGTAGTGTCTGCTTGCACACAGGGTGTTGGAAAAAAAGATAGGTAACAATTTGGAAACAAAAGGAGAAGGTCAAGATTTAAATCTAGAAAAAAAAAAAAAAAGATCAGAGCCAGATGGTGGAGGGCCTTACAAATTATTCTAGGTATGTCTACCTTTTCCTAGGTAATGGAAAGCCAGTGGAGGTTTAACCTTCACTTATCATCCAGCTACTTTAAGATGCAGGAAATGCAAACGATCTCAAGTTGATGAGATGTCATCTGCTAAAAAATATTAACCAAGTGCTAGCCTTCTAATTTCCAACCCTGTGCAGTTCAATACCTTACAAATAATTCTGGGTCTACTTCAACCAATGTTCTAGTGAGTCAAGTAACAAATGAAACATAAGTGGCAAGGAGTCAGATTTTTGTCTATTGTGTTTACTGCTGTATCCCCAATACCTAAAACAGCACCTCGTGCCAAATTGGTAGAACCAATAAATAGAAAATATTTATTGAGTGATTATGAAGTATCAGTTACTCTTTTAAATACCATTACTTGGATTAAAGGATTAAAACCGCTATTAGAGAATTGTGTTCCACTTTTGGTACATTATTTTACAAATCATTGCTGGATAAGCAAAATAATAATATGATATTGAAGGTGCTACAGAATATCACCAAATGTGGCCTAAAATGACACATCTTGTTGAGGAGATTTAGTTAGAGGAGACTTATCTTCAAATATTTGAAAATCTATCATGTAAAATAAGTAGATCTATTTTGAAGAATAATCTCTGGAGAGTTTACTTAGGGTCAATGTGTGGGTGCTATAAGAGTTATATTTTGTTTTAATATGTGAAATAATTTTTTGACAATTTGATTTAACTAATAATAGAAAAAATTAATTTGGGATAAAATAAGCTTCAGTTTACTCATGATATTCAAACAAGAGCTGCAGGGCCATGGGTTCTATAGAACAGAATACAGAGCTATAGGATATACAAGGTTCTGTGAGTCTAGAAGAAGTTGGTAGACCAGACCAGTTGGATTATTTTGATTCCAGTGAGGAGTGTACTGCTCTGTTAACATGTATGTTTGAAAGTAGTTGGCCTGTTTCAAATCAGCTTGGAACATCAATTAAAGGGGAAAAAAAAGGCTCTTTGTCCTTTTCTCAATGTCCTTTCCAAACCAAAGCAGATTATTCATAGTTTCCTTTAATGTCTTCTCTTCTGTTTATGAGGAATGACTCAAGGGAAGCTTTTCTTTAATTCAAAACAAACAGATTGTTTACATGATGAATGGATGGCCAATACTTCTATGTTTCCTGAGAATGTTTACTGCCCATCAGGTGTTGTTTTACCTGAACTTCTGGTGACTCAAGAGATGGGACAGGCTCAGACCATGAACTCCAACTACTGACTTTCAGCTGGCTCAGTTGCTGATTATGAATTTTCTGAAAAAAATTTTTTATAATGCCTTACAAGAAACTGATAGTTCAGCAAACTGTTAAATTGCAGATGGACTCTAATGGCTTGGGATACTGGTAATGGCATTGTTATACTTCTTTATCTGGAAGTCCTCTTGCAGAAGGCTCTGAAGAACAGGGACGCATTAATTTTCTGAGGATATATGTGGACTAGGGGTTATGAAGCATCATGCTTGGAGAAGACTTTCTTTCTTTCTATTTCCTGTTTTCTCATTTGAGAAAACCTTAATGGCCACTGCTAGTCTGTTCCCATTATTGGCCAAAAGGAAAAGAAACCAGGGAAACTGATGTTATTAAAGAATTTGGACACCTCAGAGAAGGTGATGCTCGACACTCTTCTGTTCTTCTCCATCTGTGCTGTTGGACGTAGAACTCAGGATTCCCTGAGCAGACTCCAGATCAAATGCTGGTAGTGATTTTCTTTCTCTTGTGGTAGAGGTTGAGAGCTCAACAGTTACACAGCCAGAGAGGTGGACTGGTCCCATGGTTTCAAGCTGACTTAGGGAAGGTCCCATCTTCTGCAGTACTCTAGGGGAAGCTCTGGTAGATCATCGTTCATGGATTTCTTGACATGATAACTCAATGTTTATGTGAAGAAATTGTGGATTCTCAATGTCTTCCTTCTGAAATTCCAATCAGGATACACAGAGGAAAAATAGACCTTTGATTTTTAAGATTAAAAAAATGAAGAAGGCATCTATTTAGATTAATAGATTTCATATTTAATACCAGAAATTATAAGCTGTTTTGTCATTAAAGCAATGGGTTTATGGTGGGGTGATTGCACTGAAGGGTTATGGGTGGAGTTGTGAAAAAACTTACACTGTGCAGGTAAATTAGAAAATCAGCAATCTTTTAAAGTATATATTTTTCCTGAATAGTATTTCTACAAATATAATATTTACTCCTCGGTTCCTACAAATTATCTGCATCATCTTTTAGATGTCAGATGAGCATTTGGAGGCCTAATGCTTGGCTTTTTATTCCAGAAGTGACTGGTAATAGGTTTCCCATCTTCCTTTGGGGTGAAGGGGACACTCTTTCATGAGTATAGTTTCTCTAAAGTTCAAAATTGTTTGCGAATGTTGTAGTGGCTAGAGTAGTGGGCATGGATTCAGTACATAGAGGCCCCAATGTCCTCTCTGCCACTAAAGTCACTGTGACAGGATATAAATCATTACCTCTTTGAGCTGGTTTTTTTAATCAGTCAAAATTTAAAGTGGACTTCGATGGCTCTTAATCTCCCTGCAAACTCTAACATGAATGTTTTTATATTGACAATATTTTTTTCTTAAGGCAGGAAAGCCACTCCTTGGGAATATAGTATATGGCATTTAAAAAAATAATGAAAGAATGTGCCTATACCTAGGTAAAATTCCACACAAATAATGCCTTTCCAAGTAGCAAAGTCATAACAAAATAGCCTATCTTTGGAAATACATTTTCACAAGATGTTTTTCGTTTATTTTGTGGATTTTTAATAAATACCTTTTTAAGAAAACATACCAGTAAAGGAATTGGAAAAAAGCTAATGTCCTTTCAGGATATGTTATTTGTCAAAATTATGATTGAGACTTGACAGTTTCCTAACATTTTCTCCTTTAGCTTCTTTTAGAGAGTTTTATTTGCTAGTTTATTTTAGGTTTATTCTCCTAGATTGTTCATCCCAGAGAGGAAAAAATGAAAAGGAATAGATAACTATCTAGACAAAAAGCTCCCCCTTGCCCTCCTAAATGTTATAATAGTTTCTGATATCCTCTAACTTTTTCAAATATGCCTTTGGTTTTTATACCAGCAGTCTATCCTGAACCTCTTATTTTTTTCCCACTCTGACACTGAAAGCATCATTTGCTATTAGTGGACACAGAGTCCCTCTTACTTACTCTTGGAAGAAGCTACAGTGCAAGGGTTTAAGCAAACACACGTATTATGCTGTGTATGGTTTGGCCTGGGAAGTAACTAACAAGCACAGGCCTCCCACAGTTTTCCCTGGGAACCTTTTCTGAACTTCCTCTGTGGCTTTGTTTCCTCTTCAGTTAAGTCAGGCTCTTTCTATTCCCAACTCCCCTGCTCCTCTTTGGTAGTAAATTGTCACTCAGGTGCATGCTCTCATTTGCAAAACCAGAGGGTCACTTCTATGTTGTGATATGTTTGAATCACCTGGCGTTCTGTCATCATTATCTCATGTTGGCACTAACGCCCCTTTTCTCTGCCTTAACTCTCCTTAAATTACTCAGAGTCCAGATTCCTGCTCACTGCATCTGTTTTCACTACTTCGAAAAGAACAAAGTGCTAGTTCTGATCCCCATAGGGGTCAATTACCTTCCCCGTGCTCACCATCACATATTTCATCTCCAACCCAAGCTGCCATTGAACAACGTGGGTTGTTCAAGTCACAGTTAAGGGAGGAAGGAATGGTAGATTGGAGTGAGAGAGAAAGCAAATATTTTGAATAGATTTGTACAAATCCATCAATGCACCTGGAAAAACTGCACAGAAGAATAGACAGAGCAGAGGTATTAGAATTAGAAACTAGCCTTCAAATCTAGGCTTTGTGGCATATTCACTGTTTGTCCTTAGGAAGTTGCATAATCTCTATACACCAAATTTCTTTATATATACAATGTAGACAATGATGACAATCTTACTGGATTGTTGTAAGGAAAAAAGATAATAGATAATATATTCAAAGTGCCTGGCACTTGAGAGAGAGAAGCCCTAAATAAGTCACAGTGATTAGATTCACTAACACTGCAATAGCACAGCCTTCAATGTAACTTGACAATTATTCATTGAACTTCACCTAGATACTCTAATCTGTGTATTAGAGTTGATAGAGTGTATAAAAGAGGTATAAATTCAACTTTTTTTTCTACCATCACCTCATCTTCAGCTTTACCTACTGAATAATATCCAATACTTTAGCAAGATATTCAAAGTTCTTTCAACTTATCCTCAGCCAAATTTTTTTTTCAAACTTCCTCTTTTCCCCTTTGCTTCCACAGTCTGCCTTCTTGCCAAACCGGGGGGCTCACATCCATATACCTCTTTGAGTTTCCTTTGGCTGAAGACACCAGGATGAGGCAAATCCTACTCATTTAAAGATCTAACATAAATGTAACTTTCCCTGTGGATCTTGACCCGGCCTTCTACCCCACCCTCACAGGAAGGGTGATTTATATAAAACACAGCATGGAAAGCCTTAATACATATTGTTCCCCTGCTTTTATCTCCCTTACGTTTCTTGTCTTTCTTACCTGTCAATGTTGTAAGTTTCAGCTAGCAAGACCACTCCTCCTCCTCCTCCCCCTCCTCCTCCTTCTTTTTTTTTTAAAAATTTTTTTTTTTTTTTTCATTTTTGAAACGGAGTCTCGCTCGGTTGCTCAGGCTGGAGGCTGGAGAACAGTGGCACGATCTCGGCTCACTGTAACCTCCACCTCCTGGGTTCAAGCCATTCTCCTGCTTCAGCCTCCTGAGTAGCTGGGACTACAGGCGCATGCTGCCATGGCTAATTTTTGTATTTTTAGTACAGACGGGGTTTCTCCATGTTGGTCAGGCTGATCCCCAACTCCTGATCTCGTGATCTGCCTGCCTCGGCCTCCCAAAGTGCTGGGATTACAGGCGTGAGCCACTGCGCCTGGCCAACCTCTCCTTTAGCAGAGGGAGCAAGAAGAGAATTCGAGCTCCACTACTTATCAGCTGTATGCCCGGGACAAGTCGTGAATCTGTTTTTACACCTGTAAATTGGGGTTGTCAATAACTTGTGGAACTGAGCAGATGTGTATAAAGCACCTGGCACATAATGGGATATTGCTTTTTAAATATGATAGTGGCACTTCTACCTGGATTTATACATGGTTGTGTAAGTGACTGTCACTAGATTTGAGTTCATCAAGGCCAGGAACAACCGTCAAGTATCACTGGATCTCCATTACAATCACAATGCCTAATAACTATTGATTAAATGCACACATGCCTTCATGTCTTTCCTTCTTTTCTCCAGAAATACTGCCCCTCACTGAGGTGGCTCCAGCTGGTGTCTAGGTTTCTGTGTGCCTACTTTTCTAAGCTCAGGACACCTGCTGTTACTTTTACATAGTTGGTGGCTCTCGATGGTTCTTAAAATTAAAGTGAGAATTTTAAACATCCATAGTTTCATTTTTCTCCATTTCCTCCACAAAAAGAGACCTTCCTTTTGGTTCTCTAAGCAGGGTTCATATATTTAACTACATGTCCTTCATGTCACGGAAAACTAAAGTTTTTGTGCAAGCTAAATAATAGGCTTCAATGGAGCAATGTAATTCCAAATAAAGGAAAAAGCCGGATGATTGATTACTTTAGTTTACCATGATAGAAATTAAAGTTTGAAATAAGATTTGAGCAAAATAAAAAAGACTGCTTTTTGCATTCTGGCTTGGGGAGTTTTATGGTGCTGCTTTGGCTTTTATTTGTTTAATTTTTAGTGTTAGAGAAAATTTTATTTATTTTTTATTTTTTTATTTCGGTAGTGTTTGGTTACATGAGTAGGTGCTTTGGCTTTTAAAAGAGGATGGTCACTAATCTAGTGAGAGAATGTGCAAATGGGGACACAAGCAACATATTTGATAAAAAAATCAAGTATGCTTTCAAAAGATATTAAATGCAGAGTTTGTCTCTACGTCTGACTTGCTCGCGCACTTGAATGTGTTCATACATTTTGGAGTCAGAATGTCTTCCTGGTGAGTGGAAGCTTACCAGGAAGCTCTAAAAACCTCTGATAGTTTTCACTTGCCTATTTTTTTGTCAGAGGGCTTGAGTTGGTTCAATTAATTATGCCCCCCCTCTGAGTTCCATTTTCATCTGAACCTACGTGGCAGAGCTGTAAATGATACGTGCAAATAAGAATTCATCTCCGGGGAAAGCCTTCTTACAGGAATGCCTGCTCCCACTTTGTGGGATGCCAAGAGTGTGCTGGGTTTCAGGGCTACTACCCCAAGAAAGGAGTTCATCTTGCCTTTTCTCCTTTCAATATATTATATTTTACGTGCATTCGAAGAATAAGGTGAGGCTGTGAAAAAGACATTTCTATTAAAACTAAAATGATAGCTCATTTATTTTAGGAATTTTCTTCCATCCTAATAATGTTGAGGGATATATCATATCGTCTTTACTTTCACCTAGGTGTCATCAAAACTCAAGTAAACATCTTTCACTCAGCTCAAATCTTTCTAGCTTGTTGTTACATTTCAATTAAACTTATATTTCACAAAAATGAGAATGGAGTGGATTTAACCTCCAGAATGACTCATTTTTCTCTATGGAGATATATTTTTCAAAATTCAAATAAGGTATTACATTAGTTTTATAAACAAAGAAAATTGAATGCCAAGCCAATATTTTTTATATGGTTCATGAGACTTTATTTTAATTTTTGGTTTTAGGCAGCACATGTGATCATGACAGAAAGCCTCCTGAGATTCAGTTTGCTTTTGATTTATGAATCTTCTAACTGAAACACCATGGTCATGTAGATATTTTGCTGGGGCCCAATCTTTCTAAGAAATCAATTTAGAGTTGTCAGTAAATCTTAGGTAGAAAGTGTTTCAATGCACAGTACATGTTGTAATGAGTTCTGGGACAGGCAAACTGAGGCTCAAACCCAGCTCTCTTCCTTGGGAACTCTGCAACCTTAGCCAAGTGTCTTCTCATTTCTGTGTAAATAGGTGTCCTGATGCCTACAGTGCAGGGTGATTTTGAGAATCAGATATTTTACAGTATGCAAAGATCTTCACATTGTGCCTGGCATGTAACGGGATGCAATTGCTGTGTTATCGTGTGGTCCCTGGACCAACAGCTTGCGTGTCGCCTGGGAAATGGTGAGAAATGCAAATTCTCAGCCTTACCCTAGATCTATTGAATCAGAAATCTGCAACTGGGGCTCCAAAACTCCTATTTTAAGAAGTCTTCTAGGTGATTCTAATGCCCGCTCAAGTTTGAGAAACTGTCAGAGTGTCTTATAAATTAAAAAACAACATTTACTGACTCAGCGCAATAGCAATTTAGAATTATCCTAGAAACTTATTACATAAGGTGGCCCATACTCATTTTAAACATCATAACGAGAAGGACAATCTTCCTTATAAATATAAAATCTTCAGATATAGATAAAATGACTGAAAATTGTTGATAGTTTATTATTTTTCTATGGCTGATAAAAGGTGCAGTATACCAATTATCTTATTTAATCCTCAAGACAACCTCAAGGAAGAGTCCTATTAGCAGCCATACCTTACTAAGAAAATAACTTGGACTACAGAGGACAACTGAACAAAAGTGATAGAGGTGGGCCTTCCATTCTAACAAATTTCATAAATTTAATGCCTAATCCCTGATAGAAAAATAGTCTATGAAATCAAAATGACCATAGAAGTCTTCTTAATTTTGATGAGATTGCTAAACAGACACAATTTCATTCCAATTTTTAAGAAAGTGCTAGACTTCCCCAGAAAGTCTATGAAAAGAGCTTTCCTCCCTATTCTGGGTCATAGCAAAGTTTTTCACCTTCTTTCTGGAATTTATCACAACCTGTATCATTTATGAGTGTTTACACACACACATACACAAATACAAGCATATCTATTGCTAGAAACTTCATGAGGGCAGTAGTCATAGTTGCCTTATTCACCCTTTGTAGCCCAATGTTTAGAACAATGCCTGGAACATTACTTGAACTCAAAAATTATTAATTTAATAAAATAAATGAATGAGCAAATTTCTACTGGTGCTGGTAAAAATTTCAGAGACTCACGGCTCTGGAAAACAGTCTTTTCTCTAGTCCTGTTAAACTGAAGAAGCTGTGGCTGAATCTCTATTTAGAAAGCAGATGGATTCATTTTAGTAGCTTTAACATTAACATGGCCAACACACCCACAAGTCATGAGATCAATGTGACATTCATTCAGCCATTAATCATAGAGACATACGTTTTGAAGTTGAAAAGGACCTTGGAGAACATCTAATCTCTCCTTGTGCAGATTGGGAATTTAGGTCCAGGGGTTAAGTGGTTTGTTCAAGGTTAAATGCTGATCAGGGGCTAGGCTGGAAGTGATGCTGGAAATCAAGGTAGGCTGATTCTTGGCCCATCACTTTTCTCACTCTAGGCTGTCTTCATTAAGTGTACTGGCCCTGACTGCATATGGGCGTGTAATATCTAAACTGCAGTCGCACCCTGGATCCTTCTATAATGCCATGCTTAATGTGAGTGACAAATGCAAGTGGAATTTTCTTTTAAATTGGCTTTGCCACTAACAATCTATGTAGTTTTCAGCAAATTACTTTAACATCATTGTACCTCAGTTTCTTCATATCTAAATTTTGAAAAAATAATAGTTTCTACTTCACAAGATTGTGAGGATTAAAGATGAATTGTGTAAAGGGTTTAGAATGGTTCCTAACACATAGTAAGCTCTCTGTAAGTGTTAACAATTCTTCCTAATATTATCTTGGGTATGAAAGTTTGCTATGGGATATTTTCTTCTCAGTTGGAGTGATAAACAGATAAAAAGTGAAACTGTGGCTAACAGTGAGTTTTCATAGAATTCAGGTAAGCAAGATTTTCCCAATTTCTATCTGTGACTAGATGAGCAGGCAGTATTCTTTCTTGCTTTTTAGTCCCATTTGACTCTTGGGACTGGGACTATCAGTTCATATTATTTATTGAAAGTTTTGTATTTGAGAAAATTTGACTAAGCACAGCAGAGCAGGATACATAGAGTGACCTAAATTCTTACCAACAGTTTTGGATTATAAGCACAAATTCCATTTGAAATATGCAATCCACAGACAAGAAATCCATGTGGTTGAAGTTATATGGTTGATACCTGAAGAAGAGAAGTTCAGAGTCTTTTACTTAAGTATGCAGTTTGCGATGAGGAAAACAAATGAGGGTGAATCTTGTTTGAGAAAAAAAGACATGTTTCTGAACATTTATGGAAATTAAATCTCAAAAATTCAGATTTAGGTATTGCTGTAAAGTTGTTTATTTACTAAAAAAATCACAGTGGAAATATATTTAGTGGATATTTACTAAAAAAAATCACAGTGGAAATTGTTTTTTCTATTCTAGAGCTAAATTTACTTTAATTTGATTGAACGATGAGGAAAATACCTTATATGGAACATTGTATATGGTCACAGTAGCTCATGCCTGTAATTCCAGCACTTTGAGAGGCTAAGGTAGGAGGATAGTTTGGGGGCAGGAGTTCAAGACTAGCCTAGGCAGCATAGTGAGACTCCAACTCTGGGAAAACAAAAATAACCTTGTATATAATATACAGTATATTAGCATACATAGTGTACATATACTGTGTGTATACATACCTGTCTACATATACACACATATATATACATATATAGACACATATGTACACATATGTTTGTATTTGTGTCACATTTTAAAATGCATCTATGCCCATTACAAAATAAAATTCTAAACTGAGCTGAGACAATGGGTTCATGTCATTCACTGATCGCTATGTATTTAGATTTACAGCAAACATAATAGATTGATCAGGTCAAATGGGTAGGAAACAGGCTAAGGCACTCTTGTAGCATTTGCCACTGCCATTATATTCTCCTAATTAGGGGATTCTAACTACTTAAGCCATTTACAAGATGGTCAGTAAGAGCATTCACATGAGAGGAACTTAGTACACAATGGAAAACGTATTTGGAACATAGAATGTTTGGTTAGAATCTGGCATTATTCTTTTGCTTTTAAAAACAAAGAGACATAAAAACCAGTTTCTCTTGTTTGTAATAGGATTTCATTCTGTGTAATTCTATGTAAATCTGACTTCTTTTTGGGGACCCCCAAAATGCACACTTACTTCTTATAGGCATATCTTGTTTACATTCCAAAACGGAGAAAAGGCCTGTGTTGAAGGCTGCACTAGCACAAAGTGGAAACTTCAAAATTGCCTCTGAAGATTCCATTAGAAGACGGAAATTGTCAATTATCCATAATTAATATTTACTGAGAACTGAAGGGGACTTAGCAGCTATGAGAGGATGTCAAACACACCCACAAAAAGTTATGTTATTTCAAGTTAAATATAGATTTTCCTGCAGAGTTTTCCCACTAGTACCGTATTTTTTCATTCCTTTAGAAATCTAGTTATATATTTTTAAAGAAGGGTTAACTGTATATTCTTTAACTTGTTTCTTTTTTACTTCTCCCCGCGGCAAAAAGAAGCAACGACAACAAAAATAAAAGTTTTTATGATCCTGCTGAATCAAGGTACTAAAACATGAGTTAAATGAAGAGGCGTGGTGGTTTTAATGAAGAAAAATAAAACAATTTAAGCGTTGCCAGGTGGAAAATGAAACAATCTCTTTATATGGAATGTGTAGAAAGGGATGAGGCACAGGGATGTTTTGGAAGGCAGTTTCCAATGTCAGGAATTTTTTGCCATGGTCTTTGATCTGCAGGCCAATTTCAGTCTTGGTCTAAAAGAAAAAATGAAGAGGAAAACTATTACTCGCTTTAATGAAAAAAGTCTCAGTGAACCAAGACTGACTATGGAAAAACAGCCAGGAGAAAGGGTGCTGATTCAAATAAACAAACCTTAAAACCAAAAATCAAAATGAAACTAAAATCTCCCAAACACACATACACACACACACACACACACACACACACACATCCCCCAATTCCCAGACATCACCACCACCAATTGCTTAATATGCTGTCCGTACACAACTATACTATTATTTAGTATCCTCTGGCTCCATTTTCTTTTTAGTGAGTAGTACTTCTCTTTCTTTCCAGGCTAAGTCATTAGTGCTATCTGATAACTTTATTATCTACATAATTCAGCTTCTAAAATTATGTGAACAATCACACGCCTAGGAAACATGGCCCATAGTAATTGATGTTTTTCATTGTCACTCTGCTGGTAGAATGTATTCTGATTTTGTTGCATGGACTGGCTTTTACAAGTAAAAACCACACTGATATTGAAGAAAAAGTGGCAGGAATGTTGTTGCCTCTCTTTGGTGCCCTGCAACAGACAAAGCTGACTTGGGCAGCTGTGTCTATATCCCAGATATATGCAATTCTGGATAAAACAGGGCTTGTTTAAAACAAAACAAAGCAAAATATTTGGCTAAGCTCAGAAAAACGAAAAGGGAAATCCTGAGTTGCCAGAAAAAGAAATGCAGAGTCACAGAGTTGAACCACAGTCTGCATGGGGTGTTTTAGGGCTTTCAGGCTGGATATTTTTCTTAGGTGTTTGGGTTTCCATACCAATGGAGAGCAGGGTCTAAGACACTGTGGGATGTGTAAGTGTTGTTTTATCTTTTTTTTTTTTTTTTTTTTTTTTTTATTATACTTTAGGGTTTTAGGGTACATGTTAACCTGGATAAAACCACAACTAAATCTAATGTCTAAGGGAGTCTCCTGGAAGCCATGCACCCACCCTTAGTAATAGATAGAAACAGAAGCCCCTGTGAGAAACTAGAATTCCACGCTACTGTGAATACAGGTAAAAAAGTTCTATAACATGGACAAGAAACTAATACCATAAAACTGACACATAACCCTAAGCTAAAACTGAAAACCAAATGCAACCAACAGGAAAATCCTCTTGAGACTACAGATAATAGAAAAATCTGAAAAGGAACTTAAATGGTAATGTTTAGAATTTTCATAGATGAAGAAATGGATTGTATCTCTGTTACGGAAACAAAGAAAGCAGATTGGAAAGTGAAACAAATATAAATTTTAAGAGTGAATTTAAAATTAAAAACAAGTGAAAAATATATTAGATATATTTCTACCAATTCTGAAATTAGATATATTTCACAAAGGGTGTGGGTAGGGGAAGTAGAAAGTAAACTGCTATTTAGTGAAGAGTGACTTAAACCCAATGAACCAACAGTTTTTCAGTGGAGGGCTTTCTCCTTAATTTCTTATGAAACCATTTAGGCAACAAACTTATCTAAATTATTTATTTCCTTTACATCCTTCAAATTCTAAAAATCATGACTGATTTGCAAACTTTAACTCGTAGCATTATTTTATTGTTTGTTTTATTTATTTTTATTTTTTTCGAGACGGAGTTTCTTTTGTCACCCAGGCTGGAGTGCGATGGCGTGATCTCGGCTTGCTGCAACCTCCGCCTCCCAGGCTCGAGGGATTCTCCAGCCTCAGCCCCCTGAGTAGCTGGGATTACAGGCACCCGCCACCATGCCCGACTAATTTTGTATTATTGGTAGAGACGGGGTTTCACCACGTTGGTCAGGGTCGTCCTCTTGTCTTGATCTTGTCTGAGAACTGAGCATGATTTCTTTCATTCTACAATGCTATAAAAACACACTCAAGAGCTTTTTGCTCATAAATTCTTCAGGCGTTGTTTTCCCGTTGTTTTCTAAGAAGAGAACTGAAATAACACAAATCTTACTCTGCATATCCTTGTTCTATTGTGCCCATTTTTATAGAAAAGGTTCCTGCATCACATCCACATTCAGATCTCTATTGCAATTGATATTAAACACGTCACTCTAAAGTAGCTAGACTGTAGGCAATTTCCTTTTCCCGGCTATTTTTCTGTTTATTGTTGTTTTTTCTTAAGGCACATACCAGCGGTCTGCTTTCACTTCTCTGAATATTCATTTAGCCCAGAGGTTCACTCTAAGCAGCCGTAATGCCACTTTCTCAAGACATCAATAAATCTGATATATTTTGACTATCTCACAGACAATAAATATCGTTATACAAACTACATTTCATGAATTAGTTCAAATTACTTTTGGGCTGCTTCGGAGCTGCAGAGAAAGGTGCCAAACATTTGATACAACACCAAATTGTATTTAACTTCAAGGGAGAACAAAACTTCTGATTCTCTCATTAAAAGTAAAGGTGAAAAATCTGTTTTTGGGTTTTTGTTTTTAATCAAGTCGTTTATTTTCATTTATCTGTCATTTTTATTAAAGGACTTCATAGTGATGTATGTTTCCTGAAGTTTAGGTGTAAATTAAAATGAGCGTATGTGTTTAAAAGTGTATGATTCATCTTTCAGATGGTTTATTGCCCACTGTTGGTTATGAACTATTAAAAAGAAAGTGAAAAATTGGGAAACATTGGCGCAAGCTTGACTTTGGCACGCTTTACCTCGCTTCCTTTTATCTGTCTTCACTTTCGCTTATTGGGGTGTTTTCTGCTTCACCAGGGAACACTTCAGTTGGTGATACTGGAATAGTGAATTTTCCTGCTAGTTGGAAATTTAAAACTTACTGTCATTATGCTTCACAGTTTTTCCCCACCAACTTTTTCAGTATATGACTGCCAAGGTTGTATTGTGAGACATTCTCTTCAGAATAAAATTTAGCCTCTGAATCTGGGGGAGGTGAGCACTATGTTGTTTAGCCAATTTACTGAATATTCTTGGTTTTCTTTTCCTCATATCTGGAGCCCTCAAACCAAAACGTTAGCCAGCAGGCATTTCCCAGAGAACAGGAATTCAAAAATGAGTTCTCCATGATGTAGTATGTGCTCTTTGGAATTCATAGGACTTTTATAATCAATATCTTCCTTCCTTTTTCATGATGACACTCAAATAGAATGGCAATAATGAACTAGCAAACTTGAATATGAGACTACCATGTCCTTCTAAACTCCATAAAAAGTAAACATAAAAATCTTAATTGATTTTATTGCAGTTCAGTCAAATTGCACGTTGTGTTTTTTTTTTCCAATAAAGTAATGAAAATTTGTTGAATGTCTACTGGGTGAAAAGCACTGTGCTTGTTGCTGAAGAGGAATCCAAGTACACGTTACGTGTGGTCCTATGTACATCAGCTTTGCCGGGTATAGAGGCCTCTACATTTTACTCTGTGTCTATGATTGAGAAAGTCATTCTACTCTGGGAACAATAAGCTCGTCATTTGGGTATGAGACTTTAATTATCTAATTGAAGAGCTCTGACTCAGAAAACAGATATCCACAGTGGGGATAGCTGTAGGTTCCGACCGTCTTTAGCATCCTTGCCCGTCATTTTAAGAAAACAGTGATGAGCAAAACCTGCAATAAGAGGTGTTTACAAATGGTCACTGAGAAGATTGAATGCTATTGTAAAGAAGTCTTTGGGGACCTTGGGCACAGGCTCTTGCTGACTGTTTTTCTGGTATAATTATTACACTATTATTATTGAATTATTATTGATATAGTGATACCAATATTATATGTGGTACAATTGAACATAATTAGTATTGACTTAATTATTATTCAACTGAGTAGTATTTATTCTTTTTCTATTATATGAAAGAGTTTATATAAGAATAGGCTTCTTTGCTTCTTAAGTGTTTGGAAGAATTCACTGGTGAAGATTTCTCAGCCTGGGTATCTCCTTTGGGGAAATATCTTCATAACAGACTCAGCTTCTTTTGCCGATACAGGCTATTCAGATTTGGTATTTCTTCTTGTGTTAGTTTTTTAATTGAGTTTTTTCAGAAATCTGTCTATTTCATCAAAAATTTTTAACTTATTGGCACCGAGGATATTGGCACAGTATCCTACACTTTTAATACTTTAAAATATATCCATAGGATTGCTATAATGACTTCTTTCTCATTTCTGGTATCGATGATATATTTCTTCTCTTTATGACTTCTTTTACTTTCATTGAACTTAAGCTGGTGTACACTTTTCTCCTTTAAAATACGAATATTTAGATCATTGATTTCAACCTTTTCTTTGACTATCATCTAAAATGCCTGTATACATCTTGTAATATTAAAAATATAGTATTTATGTTTACATATTTATTAGATCTTTGATAAAAATAACAAAATCTATATTTATTCACATATTTGTTTATATATTCATTTATATATTTAAATGCTATTACTTAAAATATATAAATATATAAAATAATTATAAATATATATTTATTATATTTTTACATATATTTATGTTCAATATTTATATTTTATTTTTGTTTTATGTATTTTATGCATACATTCGCAATTATATAAATATTCATATAAAATGTTATAATATGTGCATACTTAAAATACATAACATATCAAAACTTGTGTTAGACAAGGGAAACATTTATTTTCACTCAGTCAGGAACTGAGCTGCTCTGGGTCAGCCTGTGATTTTTGTCAGCCTCCTTCTAACTCATGTCCATACTGCTCCAAGGGTTAGTCCCTAAAGATTGGGAGTGTTTACTCAAATCTCCAACTCCTTGGTGGGTTCTGACCTGCAATATTTATTTCCTAGGCCCTGTAAAACTGCTGAAAACTCTGTTTTAATTTTCAGAGTCTCAGCTTAGCTTCTTAACCTCTTGCTTCACAGCTAAAGAATTTGGTGAAGACCTTGACCTTGTGCTCACTTGTTCATCCTCCCCTTTTCTACAGGATGTAAGCTGCCTTGAGGCCCTGAATTCAATTTTTGTCTCTCCATTGCTGTGAAACTGAAATGCTCAGCTGGCCTATTGGCCTCCTGGCCCAGGTCTTGACCTCACATTTTTCACCTTTTACCTAATGCCAAGAATCAGCAACTGCTCCAAGGAAAAAATGGGTCTAAGAAGTAGGCTCGTCTCTCCTTGGTTCTCCTTTCTACAACATCTTGGCCCCTCAATTCCTGGTTGTCTTGGCGGCTTTGTGCTGCTTTCAAACTCAAAACTTAGTGTTTTATCTGATGTTTCTCATTGTTTTTGACAGGGGTTTCATTGTACTCCTGTGTACTCAACATAGGCAGGAGTGGAAATCCTGGCATGAGTAACAGAATTTTTCACTCAGCATTTCTGTGTGGTAATTACAGTGCTAAGGTCTCTTTTTAATTAACACAAGACAATTTTATTGTCTTGTAATTATAATTTGGATTAATATTGTATTATACATAATAGTAAGCCTGCATTCTCTAAGTGTATAAATAAAAGTTTAGAAAATTTATTTGTAGATAGAGTTCAAAAATATAATACACTCTTATACTTATAATTCCAAATCTATGTTTATGAAAGCATTCTAGTTACATAACTAATTTTGTGAAACTAATTTTTGTTCACAATCCACATATATACTTTTTATTTTGGGGTTTTATTATTGTTGAAACAATATCATTATTAACAAGTCCTATTTCTATTCCAGCATCACTTTCAATAAGCAGTGTAGTTTAATATGGCAATGTAGTATATTAGTTTAGATATAAACCAGTACACTTAGACACATTGATGTACAAATTATTTATTAATGCAATTTAAAATGACAGAATATAAATAATGAAATATTTACTTCAATCACTGATTTGTAGTATAATAATTCATTAAATATATCTCACTTGTATAAATGGGGTATCGTTTAAAGGCTCATTGACAAATGTTGAGGTCTCCAGAAAAGTGATAATATTAAATCAATCAGATTTTCAAGCCAATTGGATATAAACCTAGAATTTGGAGGTAAGACTGATGGACAAAGATTAAATAGCTCTGTGTTAATCAGCCAGCAGCAAAAGCCCCGCTGCCTTTGAAAAATATTGATTGAAGCTGATTGATGGACTTCATGGATGGAAAGACAAACAGATTATGGGAACTGGATAGATCAGCTCGTGAAGCTAGGCTCATTCATTAGGGAGATGTAAATAAAGTTGTGCTATTTATACATGCTGTCTGATTTGCTTCAAATATATTTTCAATAGTTTTGTATCTACATTGTGCTGAAAACATATGTGCTGAAATAATATCTTTATGCACAGAAAATAGAAAAAGGGAAGGTAATTGCGCAGTTGTTCCTTTAAGCCAATTAAATTCCACCACAGGGAGATACCTCTTTGTGCTCCCAGATGCTCGCCCTGTGTGTTCATTCATCAACAGAGAGCTCTTAATTTTGCCATTTCATATGACATCAATGGGGAAACCGCAAGTAATTTAACTATGAATATAGCTGCCATAGCATTTCAAGTACAGACAACACATTATTATTACATATACACTAATATGTATACATAATACATATACACCAGTCTACCAATATTGATCTATTATGGAGCACGTATGGACAGAACGTTGTGCAGACACTGGGGAAAATACAAAAGCGGATCTTAAAGCCTACTGTGTCCACTAGGAACCTGTGCATACTCTGCATTCATACCAAAACCCCATCTTGGCTCTTAAGACTCTTAGGGAAATTACAGCCTAAAATTGAGATTTGAATACTTGGTTCTACCTGTCCTTTCTCTCCAACATATGACGCCATTTTCCATTGCCAAAGAGAAGCAGAGCACTGGGGTCATTAACTTCAATCGTATCTAAATCGCACAGTCTGATAAATCACAGGGCCCATTTTTTTTTGCCTCATATGTTCATTAAAGGTCTGACCACAAGGCGATGTTTAGAAGAGTGACAGGAATGAGTTTCTTTTCTTTTTTTTTAAATTTCTTTGCAAAATTACTATATAAATTGTTGGATTCAATTTTATATATAGTGAGCAACTGAGGCTTATCACAGGAATGCAAGGTTGTGAAACCTTTGAAAATTAATTTATGTAATTCACCATGACAGACTTAAAGAAATAAAATGAAAAACAAAACATATGACCATTTTGATAGATGCAGAAAAGGTATTTGACAAAATCTAATATACATTTCTCATGAAAACTCTGTGACTAGAGGATAACTTTTTCAATTTGATCAAGGGCATCTACAGCCAACATTAAACTTAATAGTTAATTAGTTAACATGTTTCCCTAAAATCAGGAAGAAGGCAAGGATGTCTGCTCCCACTGCTTCTATTCAACATAGAACTGGAGCTTCTAGTCGTGCAAAACAGCAAAGAAAAGATATTAAAGACACCTAATTTGGAAAGAAAAAAAACTGTCTCTATTCACAGTTGATGTAATCATCAATCTTATGAATCCACATAAAAATATTAGAACTAATAAGTGTATGTATAAGATCAACATTCAAAAGTCAATTGTGTTTCTTTTTTTTTTTTTTTTTTTGAAGTTGCAGAACCATTTATTACCTTGCACGCTATCACAGACCTTTTTTCTCATTTCATTAGAAGCAAGTAGCTTGTTCTCACCCACAGTCAAAGGGAGGGAAATGAGACTCCACCTCTTTTTTTTTAAATTTTTTAAATTATATTTTAAGTTCTGGGATACATGTACAGAACTTGCAAGTTTGTTACATAGGTATACACATGCCATGGTGGTTTGCTGCACTCTGATCAAAAGGAGAAAAAGAGGCTTTATAAGATCTTTCACTTTGTAAACAGATATGTACATGATGCAGTTTACTGATCTCCTCCATGACTGCTGCTTTGTATAGATTTCCACTAATTACAAAGGGAAAAAATAGAAAGCTACTTTAGCTATTGTAAACTTGTGGTCGGACTAGGCAAAAATTAGAAACACAAGAAGACAAGTTTCCTGAGCAGTAAGGAGGAGAGGCTTTTCTTGTCTCTTGCATCTTATAGCACATCTAACTTCAGGATGAGCTGTGGGTGCAACCACTGGAGGGGTGCAGAAATCAATCTTGTAATCAGCTCTTCCTTCTAATGCCTGCACAAGCCCTACTCATAGCAGTCTCTACAGCCATCCTCTACCTTTAGTTTCCTCTCAACACCCACCCCTTATACTTGTCCAGAGGAGAGGACTTAGGCCTGGGGGACCGCAGCTAGAAGGATTTCAG
Organism: Symphalangus syndactylus; assembly: GCF_028878055.3. Classification (NCBI taxonomy): domain Eukaryota; kingdom Metazoa; phylum Chordata; class Mammalia; order Primates; family Hylobatidae; genus Symphalangus; species Symphalangus syndactylus. Next base: position 62,167,565 of record NC_072445.2, on the reverse strand, counting down.
TGAAAGTAATGCTATTTATTGTACTGATGTTTAAGAAGAGACAATGGCCTATAAATAAGGGCCTGGAAAAGTAAATAATAAAGTTCAAGAATAGCATAGTCACGTATGAGGCAGCTTGTGTCTGAGATGACGTATTAGGTAAATGAAATTTGCATGAGTTTAGATGGTTTTCTTTGTTAATTCAAGTTGCTGATTCCTGGCCAGCAAGTAAGTAGAAGTGTTAGGCAGAGGACAAGCTAGTTCAGGAAGTTTCTGTGGCAGGTGAGTTTGTAGTGGACTGAAGATTTGTGTTCCCCCCGCAAATTCATAGGTTGAAATCCTAACTCCCAATGTGATGGCATTAGGAGGTGGAGCCTCTGGGAGATGACTAGGTCATGAGGATGGATTCCTCATGAACGAATATAATGCCCTTATTATAAAAGGGGCCCCAGAGAGCTCTCTTGCTTTCTTTCCACCATAGGAGGACATAGGAGGAGGATGTGATCTATGAACCAGGAAGCCCTCCCCAGGCACTGGACATGCAGATGCCTTGATCTTGGACCTCTCAGCCTCTAGGTTGGTGAGAAATGGATGTTGTTGTTTAACCTATCTACTCTGTGGTATTTTTGTCATACCAACCCAAACGAAGTAAGACAGATATTTTTTAGAGACAGGGTCTATGTTCCCCAGGCTGGTCTTGAATCAAACTCCTGGCCTTAAGATGCTTTCATCTCAGCCGGTTGAGTAGCTGGGAATGTAGATGCGTGTCTGCAACATAATTTAAGATCAAATATTTACTGATTATTTTTTAATAAACACTTGAATGGAGCTTAATTGGTGCCATACTCTGTCATAAAAACAAAAAAATATTAACTGATAACAACTCTAGGAGTTTGCTTCTGTTATTGTCCCTGTACTATACAGGGAGGAAACTGATAAATCAAGAAGTTGAGTGACTTCGCTGAGGCCCATGACCAAAAAGTTGCAGGGCAGGGTCTGTACTAGGCAGGCTGCTGCTAGCCTCCTGGTGCCCTGAAGCACATGCTGCACCTCAAGAAGGGTCGCTTAACCAAAAATTAGGGGATAGGTTTTGCCTTCAATGAGAACAGAGACAACTTCTCCCAAGGCTAGCCATTTTGGGAGCATTTGCTCAGCTTTGGGCTTGGGAATGGAAAAAAGGATGGAATCCTAAAAAAGAAATTTCAAGCATCAGATTTAGAAGGGGGAGGGTGAAAACAGATGTGGCTGAAAAGGGAGCCCAGTAATGGAGTGACAGGATACAGAGAACCCATCACTGACCGAATTCATAGAAAACTGGAGTCCCCGGCATTTTGACCTTTGGCTAGCCTGGGAGTGACTCTCGTGGGAGAAGCACTGCAAGGCAAGTGGAATTACAGGGTAAAACATTTTAAGCCAAAAAAGCAAAATTTGGGGAAAATAAAGCAGCCCTGAATGCCCTAGAAGAAAAGGTGTGGGGCAGGAGCTGATGGCAGGCGCTAGGATTCCTGCTGTGGCAGGCTCTCTCAGGCACCCTCCGCCACCGCCACCTCCTTTTCCCCATCCCTGCTCCTCTCTGGCCTCATCTGTTCAAACCACCCATGTAGCTACTGCATTTATTCCCTGGGGCAGCCACCCTGCAAATACTCCTCCAACCCCCGAAGACTTCTCCCATCCACACAGCCTGAACTTAGCTTCATGTCTCAATGGTTACTTTTCAGACAAACAGAGCCATGCATCACTTGACAAGACGGATACGTTCTGAGGGACATGTCAGGCGATTCCATCACTGTGTGAACATGAACATCATAGAGTGTACTCACACAGACCTGGGTGATGTAGCCTTACTACGCACCCAGGCTAGGTGGTAGAGCTACAAACTGTAGCTCTCCTAGGCTACAAACCTGTACAGCATGTGGCTGTTCCAAATATTGCATGAAATTGTAACACAATGGCAAGGATTTATGTATCTAACATAGAAAATCTACAGCAAAAATACAACATATACTTTTATGGGACCACTGTCGTGTTTGTGGTTTGTTATTGACGGAAATTTTATGTTATGACAGTATATGGATACTTAAGGGTGCCTTTTCTAATATCTTAGGAGGGCAAGAATTAAATTTAATTCAGTGAATATAAAAGAACAAGTCTATGGCAGTTGGATTCATAAATAATAACAAAACCACAATGTCATTTATATTACCATTCTTATTGTTATTAATAGGTAACTTCACTAATACTCGGTGAAAAGAGTCAGACACGTCACAGTTATCTTTACGATAACCCTGGGTAATAGGCACACTTCCTATATTTAAATAAGGAGACTAAAACTTAAGGAGTTTAAATAATTTGCCAAGGGTGGTAAGTAGGTGAGCTAGGATTTGAACTCAGACTTATCTTGTTATAAAGCCTTTGGTCTCAACCCCTAGGTTATATCAGTTCAGATATAAATTTAAACTGGGACTCATAAGAATACATATGCAGGAGATATATGTAGTTAGGTGAAATTGTTAATTATTTCTACTTATATGAAGCTAGTTTTTACCATTGATAAAACGGGGATGAGAATTACCTAGCTCATCGGGTTTAAGCTAAACACTGTTAAAGAAAATGCCTTATAAACTATGAAGTGTAAATAATTACAAAATGCACTACATGGATTGATAATGGCTATGGGAGGCAGACATGCACATACGTATCCTTACACATACATATATCAGCATGAGGTCACAGCTTGCTTGAGTGACTGGGCAAGCCATACGTAACCAGTCAATTAGTATACTGAAAATCCATGTGCCATTTATATATCATAGGTACTATTGTAGAGAAAACAAACAATAGAAAAAATTGTCCATAAAGTATCAGATTAAGAATGAACAGCTAATGAATTGGAGGATAAATCAAGAGGGCACAAACTTACAAAAAGAGTTTCCTAACCATCTAGTTTAATGAACTCATTAAAACTTTGAAAAGAAAGTGGCAACTGAATTAACTATTTCATAGGAAAACATTTGAGACATATTTTGAATTCTTATCAGATTTAATAAATGCGAAACCCTGGGATCTCGTAGTTTTCTTGCTAGAAATTGACATTAATGAACTTTGGACAACTCAATGCATCACTAAATAATTTGCCTTTTCCTCTAATGTAGAAAATCTTTAGATGAGTCCATTTTAATTCAAAATTTGTGTATCCAGTGCTTTTTGTTTATTTATTTAGATTTCCAGGGTCCAGCTTCTACCACTGAAAGTAAAAACATATAACATCCAATAAGACCTTTAATAAAGAGAATTCATATTTATACCTTTAATGTTCTGGAGCAGAATTTGACAGTAAAGATTATTTACCTATGTCCAGCTCAACACCTCTGCAGGTAAATCACTCACCAATAAACTTGACTTCCTGGACTGAAGGCTGTGGAGAATGGGTTACAGGCGATGTGAATCCACAACAGCAAATGTCATGGATGTTTGCTTGTTGCAGTTTGCCAAGCTGACCCAAATCCAGTGGGGCCTTTGCTTTCCTGCTAACCACCATTTTTCCTTGCCACTTTCCTCTCCTCTCCCCTTTTTTTGGGTAGTGTAAAATGTCTTTCAAAGCAAAAGTTAGTATTCAAATTGTTTTCTGCCAAATCCAGTAAATCTAACAAATTTTGACTGATGCCTGCTAAGTACAAATGGTAAGCGCAGCATGTGAATCTGAAGATTTTCAAAAAGGGATTCTGCAATTAGCATGTGGTCCTGTATTCTTCCAGCAGGTAGTAAAAAAGAGAAACATCTAACAGTAGGGTTTACATCTCAACAAATATCAAGCATATCTAAAATATGCATTAGGATCTTGGCTTCCCTTTATGTCTGGGGGTGATCTTGTAAGTTTCCTTCCTGGGCATGGAAGAGAAAAATGCTCCTCTTCCCAGGGAGACGTGAAGGCCCCAATGACTGCGGCATTGCCAGGGGCTGGCTGTGAGGCAGGCAGGAGCCAGCCCTCATTGGTACACACTGTCTATGTGCAGAATGCTGCAGGAACATGCAGTGAATAGACAGGGAAGGACAGATTTGCAAGCCGCATGTGGAACTTTATGCCTTGTAATTCTGAACTGTGCCTCTTTGATTCTTAAAATCCGCTTCTGAAAATATGGTGAGTCACTGCCTCTGACCGTGGCCTGTCTGCTGCTACACTGTGAAACTGTTTGAATCTTGGAGGAGCAGAGGAATAAGTGCTATGTTGGTTTTAATTAAATTTTGAAAAAGGCTCAACCATATCCTGCTTTTTCCTTCCATCGGGGATTCTACAATTATTAAATTAGGCTGGCGGTGTCTACTTTCAGAATCATGAATTTTTACCAGCAGATAATTTCTCGTTTTATTGTTGGATATTTTCTTGGTGCATTTTACGGCTCTCATCTTTGGCAGAGCTAATCTGGTTTTCGTCAGCCACAGTTCTGCTCGTTAATCCATTTATGGATTTTTACATAGTTTGTCCTTGGATGGTAAGTGTATTACCTCCAAGGATTCCTTTCAAGCCACTCAGTAGAGCTTGCTCCTCTTTTCCTCTGTCCGTAGTGTGTGTTCGTATCATCCCTGCCATGTTAGCCTTTTGAGCATTTCATTTCATGGCCTGGCTGGAATGCTGTTAGAGGAACATATTCATAAAGCGGGCATATTTCTAAAAAGCTTTGTATAAGTTGATTTACGTATATTTTTAAAACGAATGTTTTTATTTGTCTAGAAATTTACCCAAGCATTTATAATCTCTTTTTCTATGTCTGGTACCCTGCTAAGCACAGTGAGGGATACAAACAAATACACACACTCACCCACCCCCCAACACATACCCTCAAACTGAAAAATATAATGCCATTTTTGAATTCTACCAAATGTCAAAAAAAGAATTAACCTCAATCCTTTTCAAATCCCTCCAAGAAACAGAAGAAGAGGAAATATTCCTAACTCTTCGTATTAGGCCAGTACCCTGATACCAAAGCCAGACAAAGACATCACAAGAAAAGAAACTACTGCCCATATCCCTTATGAATATAGATGTGAAAAAGTTCAACAATAGTGAGCAAACTGATTTCAACAGTATATTAAAAGGATTATACCACATGTCCAAGTAGGATTTATCCTAGGAGTATGTGGGTGGTTCCACACATGAACATCCACCAATGTAACATACCACATTAATAGAATGGAGGAAAACAAATGAATATAGACGCGAAAAAAAATAGTGCGCAAGCTGATTTCAACAGTGTATTAAAAGGATTATACCACATGTCAAAGTAGGATTTATCCTAGGGATGTGTGGGTGGTTCCACACATGAACATCCACCAATATAACATACCGCATTAACAGAATGGAGGAAAACAAATGTGTGATCATCTTAATTGGTGCAGAAAAAGCATCTGATAAAATATAACACTGTTTCATGATTTAAAAAAAGAACATTCATAACTAACTAGGAATAGAAGGAAACTTCCTTAAACATGGTAAAGGGCATTAATGAAAAACCCACAGCCACCTCATCCTTACTGATGAAAGATGGAAAGCTGCCCCCAACCCCATGATCAGGAATGAAGCAAAGATGTCTGCTGTCACTACTTCTATTCAACATTGTACTGGAAGTTCTAGCCAGAGAAATTAGGAAAGAGAAAAAAATAGAAGCCATCCGTTGGAAAGGAAGAAGTAAAACTATCCCTATCCACAGATGACATGATCTTCAGAAAATTCTAAGGAATTCACCAATAAAACTATTGAGACTAATAAACAAAATCAGAAAAGTTTCAGGATACAAGACTAACATATAAAAAATCAGTTATGTTTCTTTACACTAGCTATGACCCATCAAAAATAAACTTCAGAACATTCCATTTACAATATCTTCAAAAGAATAAAGTGTTCAGAAACAAATTTAACCAAATAAGTACAAAATTTGGCCACTGAAAACTATAAAATATTGTTGAAAGAAGTTAAAGGAGACCAAAATAATTATGAATAGATCCTGTGTTAATGGAATAAAAGACTCAATATTATTTAGGTGGTAGAACTTCCCAAATTGGTCTATAGAGTCAATGTAATCCCAATCAAAATCACAACATTGCAAGGCACCCGAAAGATCCAAAACAATCTTGAAAAGGAACAAAGTTGGCTCACAGTTCTTAATTTCAAAACTCAATACAAAGCTATAGTAATAAAAACAGCATTGTATAGGGATAAGGATAGAAATGTAGATAAACGGAAGAGACTTCTGAGTCCATAAATAAACCATACATTTAAGGCCATTTAAGTTTTTTACATGGAAGCCAAGATTATTCAATGGGAAAGAATTGTCTCTTCAACAAATGGTGCTGGGACAACTGGACATCCACATGCCAGAGAATGAATTTAGATTCTTACCTTATGCCATATACAAAAATTAACTCAAAACAGATCAATGGCTTAAATATAAGAGCCAAAATTATAAAAGCCTTGGAAGAAAGCATAAGGGTACATCTTTATTGCCTTGGATTTGGCAGTGGTCCTTAGATGTAACACCAAAAGTACAAACAATAACAAAAATATATAAACTGGACTTCATCAAAATTAAAATCTTTTGTACGTCAAGTGACACTTTTAATCAAGTGAAAAAATACCAACAGGATGGCCAAAAATATTTGCAAATTATATATCCGAGAAGGATCTATCATCCAGAATATATAAATAGCTTTTAGAATTCAATGAAAAAAAGGCAAATGATCCAGTTAAAAATGGGCAAAGGGCTTGAAAAGATATTTCTTCGAAGAAGATAAGAATGTCCAAAAGCACAGGAAAAGTTGCTCAACATCATTAGTCATTAGGGAAGTGCAAATCAATACCATCATCAGATACCATATCACACCGACTAGGATGACTAGGCTGAAAACACTTCAAAAGTGTTGTCAATGATGTGGAGAAATTTGACCCTCATACATTGTTGGTGGGAATGTAAAATGATGCAGCTGCAGCAGAAAACGGTTTGGTGAGTCCTCGAAAAGTTAGACACGGTATTACCATATGACACAATAATTCCATTCTCAGGTACATACCTAAGAGGGTTGAAAACATATATTCAACCAAAAATATGTGTACAAATGTTGATAGCAGCACTACTCACAAGACCCCAAAGGTGGGAATGATATCCAGGATCTAATGAGTGGATAAACAAAAAAATGATAGATTCATACAAGAAAAAAGTATTCAACCATAAAAATGAATGTGCTGCAACATGGATGACTCTTCAACACGTTATGTTAAGCTAGAGAAGCCAGACAGAAACAACCAAAGAAAGCCCTGGACCAGAAGAATTCACAGCCAAATTCTACCAGATATACAAAGAGGAACCCAGACCAATACTACTGAAACTATTCCAAAAAATCGAGGGATGAGGGAGCTGGCTCCTCCCTAACTCATTCCATGGAGCCTGATACCAAAATCTGGCAGAGACACAACGAAAAAAGAAAACTTCAGGCCAATATCCCTGATGAACACTGATGCAAAAAACCTTCAACAAAATACTAGCAAACCATATCCAGCAGCACATAAAAAAGTTAATTCATTGCAATCTAGTAGGCTTTATTCCTTGGATGCAAGGTTGGTGTTGGTTCAACATATACAAATCAATAAATGTGATTCACTACATAAGCAGAATTAAAAACAAAAACCATATGATCATCTCAATACATGCAGAAAAAAGCTTTTGAAAAAACACAACACTCTTTCATGATAAAAATCCTTAACAGACAAAGAGTCATCTACAACATAAGTGCCATCTATGACAAACCCACAGTAAACATCATACTGAAAGGACAAAAGCTGAAACCATTCCCCTTGAGAATTGGAACAAGACAGGGATGCCCACTCTCTCCACTCGTATTCAACATAGTACTCGAAGTCCTAGCCAGAGCAATTGGGAAACAGAAATAAATAAAAGGCAGCTAAATAGGAAAAAGAAGAAGTTAAACTATCTCTCCTCACTGATGATATGATTCCACACCTAGAAAACTCTGAAGACTGCACCGAAAGTCTCCTAGAACTGATAAATGTCCTAGAACTGATAAATGTCTTTAATAATGTTTGAGGATACAAAATCAATGCACAAAAATTAGTAGCATTTGTATACACCAATAATGTCCAGGCTGAGAGTCAAATCAAGAACACAATTCCATTTACAATAGACAAAAAGAAAATGAAATACCTAGGTATACAGCTAACCAAGGAGGTGGAAGATCTCTATAAGGAGAACTACAAAACATCACTTGAAGAAATCAGAGATGACACAATAAATAAAAAAATTCCATGATCATGAGTTGGAAGAATTAATATCATTAAAATGGCCACATTGCCCAAAGCAGTTTACAGATTCAACATTATTTCTATCAAACTACCAATATTATTTTTCACAGACCTAGGAAAAATTGGTCTAAAATTCATACAGAACCACAAAATAGCCCAAATAGCCAAAGCATTTTTAAGCAAAAAGAACAAAGGTGGAACATCACACTACCTGACTTCAAACTATACTATGAGCCTACAGTAATCAAAACAGCATGGTACTGGTACAAAACAGACACATGGATCAAACGGAACAGAATACAAAGCTCAGAAATAAAGCTGCACATCTACAACTATCTGATCTTCGACAAGGCTGACAAAAACAAGCAATGGGGAAAGGACTCCCTACTCAATAAGTGGTACTGGAATAACTAGCTAGCCATATGCAGAATGAAACTAAACCCTGCCTCTCACCATACACAAAAATTAACTCAAGATGGGTTAAAGATTTAAATGTAAGACCTAAAACTATAAAAATCCTAGAAAAACCCTAGGAAATACCCTTCTCAATATGGGCCTTGGTAAAGAATTTTTGTCTAAGTCCCCAAAAGCAACTGGAAAAAAAACAAAAATTGACAAGTGAGAGCTAATTAAACTGGAGAACTTCTGCACAGCAAAAGAAATTATCAACAGAGTAAACAGAGAACCTACAGAATGGGAGAAAATATTCACAAACTATTCATCCAACAAAGGTCGAATACCCAGGATCTACAAGCAACTTAACAATTCAACAAGCAAAAAACAAATAACCTCATTAAAAAATGGACAAAAGACAGGAATAGAAACTTCTCAAAAGAAGACATTTGAGTGGCCAACAGACATATGAAAAAATGCTCATCATTACTAATCATCAGAGAAAGGCAAATCAAAACCACACTGAGATACCATCTCACACCAGTCAAAATGTCCATTACTAAAAAGTAAAAAAAAAAAAAAAAAAAAAAAATGGATGCTGATAAGGCTGTGGAGAAAAGGGGACACTTATGTACTGTTGATGGGAATGTAAATTGACCACTGTGGAAAGCAATTTGGAGAATTCTCAAAGAGCTTAAAACAGAGCTACCATTCAACCCAGCAATTCCATTGGAAAAGAAATCATCCTACCAAAAAGACAAATGTACTCATATGTACTTTGCTGTGCAATTCACAACAGCAAAGACATAGAATCAACCTAGGTGTCCATCAACGGTGGATTAGAAAGAGAAAATGTGGTATATATACACCATGACATACTATGTAGCCATAAAAAAAAGAATAAAGTCATGTCCTTTGAAGTAACATGGATGGAGCTGGAAGTCATAATCCTAAAATTAATACAGGAATAGAAAACCAAATATTGCACATTCTCACATATAAGTAGAAGTTAAATATTGAGCACATATGGAAACAATAGACACTGTGGTCTAATAGAGAGGGGAGGGAGAGAGGAGGCGTGGGTTGAAAAACTACCTATTGGGTAACATGCTTGCTACCTGGGTGACAGGATCCATACCCCAAACCCTAGTATCACACAATATGCCATGTAACTAACCTGTATATGTACACCCTGAATCTAAAATAAAAGTTGAAATTTAAAAAAAGTATTATTGTGTGTTGATTATAAGCATTTGCAAATGAAATAAAAATAGTAAAACTAATATTTACTTACTGTGGTATAATTTAAATATTAAAACCATTAAGAATTAAAGTTTTTAAATTAAAAATGTATCTAGAGTTGCTTGAACAGTGCTTACCTTTGTTCTTTTTGTATAGCTTCTACTATGAAGAGCTCATGTTCTCTATGCCTTGGCAAATTTTCATGCTCTTTTCTCAGTTTGGATCAGCTTCTGACATTTTATCCTTTGCATTTTCGATGCCATGAATTATCTGTGAAGTTGTTTTCTTTTGTTTTGTTTTGTCAGCATGTTCATCCTTTTCATCACAATCACATTCTTCTTTTGTCAGTAAGTTTGCCTTCACTAAGCTCCTCTGGCTGCACATCTAGAATCTCAAGAAGAGTGGCAGCATCAACATTCCATGGTCAGCTATTTCTTCTAGGACTCTGTTACCTCTGATCCTACTTTCATTTTCAATATTACCACTTTTCATTTTTTGTGACATGGTCATCTAGGTTGACTAATTTTCTCTTTTGATAATCCAGGTTTGTAAAATGTTACTTGGATTGATTGGTGAGAGATTAAGAGTCAACACAGCTACCCACCTTGCTGTCTCTGTGTGAACTGGTAACAGAAGCACAGTGACCAATTACCAACAAACTCTGGAGGAAGTGACATGGTTGTGCACTGAACGTGATGTAGATCTTTAACTAAACTTGAACTAGAGTTAGCAGCATGGTTTTTCTTCGTGCAGTTACTCACAGTTAATATGCCATGGTAGCTGAAATTGGAACCATGTTGTTGGGGGAATTGATGTTATTTAACTAAATCAAGATAATTGTAATTTTGCAAATTGAAGCTATGCAAAATTATGCAGTATTAACATTGAAACAGAATTTTAGAGATTGTATTAAATAGCTTTTAAATGATGAGTTGGATTTATTTAAGGATTAAAGCATTTCTTGTAGAACAACTGAATGAACATAGGCATTGAGGAAGGAAGAAACATGAGATGAGTGGGTCGGTGAGCAGATTTACCTGAATATAAAAGAGAAAGTGCACTCTTACCAGTGGATGAACAAGAAAAGGTGGATTGTGGCAAGACTTAAAATGTAAAATTGGCAAACATTCTACTAAATTATTTTGAGAACTTTAGACAGGAAAAACATCCTACTAAAATGAAAATCCATGCATAAATGCTTAATGGAAGCAGAAAACTTGAGTTTTTACCTACCTTGAATGTGTTCCCTATGAAGGAAGTGTTGGAAACTTAATCCCTAAGGCAACATTGTTGGGAGGAGTTTAGGTGAAGTAGAACCCTCATGAGTAGATTAATGCCATTATAAAAGGGCTTGAGGCTACTATTTAGATCTCTTTCTCTCTCTCACCTTCTCTTTGCCCTTCTTCCATGGGATGACACAGTAAGAGGGACCTTGTGAGATGCTGGCCCCTTGATCTTGGACTTCCCAGCCTCTAGAACTGTGAGGCAGTAAATACGTGTTCAGTGTAAATTATTCAGTCTCAGGCATTCTACTATAGCATCACAGAATGGTCAAAGACAGCTTTGTTGCTCATTCCATCTCTAATCTTTGGATTTTTGGCAAGCCATGGCCATGAGTTTCCTCATTTGAAAAATGAAGGTACTCATATTTAGTCCAAATGGCTGTGTGTGAAGTTTCTTGAAAGCTGAGAAAAACCTTCTGACAGTGTCAGTTCTTCAACCAATATTTACTATGTGCCTGCTTTGAGACAGGAACTGGGCTAGTCATTTATGTCACAGAGATGATAGGAAATCATCTCACACACTGTAATGGTTGCAGAATGGAAGGAGTGAATCAACATCAAAACACAAAAATTACCAATCTGGTAGGTGCTATTAAAGAGGTCATTGTAAATAGTAGAAGAGAGAGTAATCATGATAAAATATCACAGCATTTACAAAGAGTTCTTTGGTGGCTCTTTACAGAATAAAAGGGAGGGACGTCTAGTGTTAGGAAAGAGTTTGTAGTTCTACGTACTGATCCCAGGTCTAGAGTCAAATCCTTGAAATAAGGCATGGAAGTGGACTGAAAGAAAATTTGGAATTAAAAAGGTCAAGATACTGGAAGTCCAGAGAGTTCCATGGATCATTACATACACAGTAAAATTCCCAAGAATAATGGCAAGACTAATCCTCATTTTAAAAGGTATATCACATGTAGAAATTAGTTCTTGTTAATTAAGAGGACTGCCTTCAATCCTTGACTAGTGATCCTAGCTTGAAAGATAGATTTCAATAGGCAGTAGGTGTGTTCATCACCTGCAGTGTGCTGCATCAGTGTGTCTCAAACTTTAATATGCACCAGAACCACCTGGAGTCTTGTTAACATGCAGATGATGATTAAGTCATTCTGGAGTGGGTCTTGAGGTTCTACATAGCTAAAAATCTCACAGGCAATGGCCATGTTGCTAGTCCACTAGCCTGGCTGCATGGTTGCAAGGTGCTACGTTTCTCAGTGGTACTTGCAAGTTTAATAACTTCTCAAAGTCCACTAAAGTGCTGAAAACAATGTTTTACAATCTTTGTAGTAATTGTAATGGAAATAAAATAAACTAAAATAGTTTTCATTTATTATTTTCCAATAATAAACCAGATATAAGAATCTTAGTTTCTTAAAATGTTTCAAATTACTCTGTTCCTCTGTTATTTTATTTTTTTATTTTATTTTTATTTTTTAAGACAGAGTCTTGCTCTGTCGCCCAGGCTGAAGTGTAATGTTGCAGTCTTGGCTCACTGTAATCTCTGCCTCCTGGGTTCAAGTGATTCTCCTCCCTCAGCTTCCCGAGTAGCTGGGATTACAGGCACGAGCCACCATGCTTGGCTAATTTTTGTATTTTCAATAGAGACAGGGTTTCCCCATGTTGGCCAGGCTAGTCTCAAACTCCTGACCTCAAGTGATCCACCCACCTCAGCCTCCCAAAGTGCTGAGATTACAGGCTCGAGCCACGATATCAGGCCTATTTTTTTTGATTCATTACAAATATGGAAATAGTGGTTTCTTATACTCAGTTCCCTAACAATCTTTATTGAATATCAATAAAAGGGATAGTTGCAGTGTAACAGGCTACTAATATATGATTCCCCTTTTCTTATAATAACTTTATTTGCCAGAGCACTTGAAGTAACAGACAAAAAAGTTATAGGTAGTAAGTTGAGTAAATTTAACTTGAAAATGATGAAAATAAAAAGAGAATACTTAAAATTTTTAGTCTTGTAAGACATTGGTTCTTAGTAGAACAGTTGGGGTGGAAGAATGAGTCACCTAGCATTCAAAAAACACTTCCGTGCATCTTAAATGCAATCGTGACCCTAAACGTGATTTTATGAATCACCTGTTTTTCATATTATTAGATGCATGTAGATTAATATAAATAGAATATTAGTAGTAAGAGTAAAATGTTATAAAAATTCAAACGACGGAGCTGATCAATTCATTTGAAGGAATCAAAAAGCAATATGTGAACAAGGTTACATTAGAAATAGACCTCAAAAGAAGGGAACTATTTTCTTATGATATTTTAAAAGGTCATTATAAACTCATGACTTTTTAATAAATTTAATGTGTTGCAATACTTTTTACATATTACCCTTTTTGGCAAGCAGAGCCCAATCTTTGGCAAGTGGGAATTCTTCCAGTTGCTTCCATTCCCTAATGGAACCCTAGTAATCTTTCACAGCTTTGTTGCTCTCTGATCAAGATGTCTGTGTTCATCTTAAATATTTCTTGCCCTAGACTCAGAATCATAGTGGCAACATGGCAAAATATATATATATATATATATATATTTAAAAAATTTAGATAGTCAAGGAAACTTTGAAAGGCAGAGGAAAGAACATATGCAAATAGTGAAGGCATTTATAAATATGGTTGGTTGAGGTAGGGAAACGCTTCTGTGGGCGTGGCTGTAAATGGAGTAAGGAGGTGGAGAGTAGGCGATTGAAGGCAGAGTGTAAGGATGGGTAATTGGTTCTAAACATTGTTGGCAATAATGAATTATCTTATAATTGTTATTTAACTTTTTTAAACACATGGAAGACTTGATTGCAATTAAGTTTTAGCAAGGAGGATTTAAAGATAGTATGTTTGATGAGAAGATGTTGCAAATAAATCAGTTACAGATTATTGCAATAAATTCGAAAGTTGACAAAAATTGCAGGAGAATTGGGCAAGACTGGTTAGATGTGTGAGATTTTTTAGAGGTAAAAGACACAATATTTGGCTACTTGGTAAAAATTAGTAGTCAAAAATACTAATGAAATTTTGGAGTCTGAGAAAATAATTTTCAATGGACTTTTGAAAGACTAGGAAGAATAACTGGGCTTGTGGGGACACTTTCATTTGGAAGATATTAAGGTAGGTAGGCATCCAAATATTAATGGCCGAAGACCAATGGGAAACTTAAGTCTGAAGCTGAAGAGAGAAAAGAGAGAGAGATTTGGTAGTTTTTGATATTGAGACTGCAACAAATCCATAGAACAGCATATTAATTTGAGAGATTGCACAAAAAGAGACAAAGATGGCTTATTAGATAATCTTGCATAATCTTTATCATTTAGGGGAAGAAGGACTGTGAGGTATTGTTGAACAGGACTAAGGGAGAGATTTCATAGAGTTAGAAACAATCAAGGTAGTTTGGTAACATGCAAACTAAGAAGAGAGGTTCTTGAGGATGAACCAGTACTCAATTGAAAGATTGAATAAAAGAGGAAATTGGGAGAGAATAAATCTTAGGTTGCAATTATGCACTTATTAATTCAATAAAGGATGTGGTATGGATAGAATACTTAATCATGGGACTGACCACTGACCAGAAACTCTGTACCTGAGTTAAGAGAGTTAAGAGGTTGAAGTTGCAAATCCTTGTAGCCAAACAGGACCTGAGAAATGATGCACTTGGAATGGTTTATCATAGGGGAGCCATTAACTAGGCATGAGCAGTGCCCAAAGGCCAGATTCAGGATGCTAACAGGTGGTCAAGAGCTACAGACAAGGCAGACGCAAGCAGATTCCCAGGACATGGAATGAATAAGCTAAACCATGTCCAGAGTGGAGAGAGATCATCACATGGCTAGATATTCTTTAGTCATCCTTGGGTGCCACTTTTCAATAGGAGCTTGAGGTTCTTAAGCACAGTTTGGAAGTGATGCAGAGGTAGTCAGCTGAGAAGATGAGAAACTAGAATTAGAACGGGTAGTTTTGCAAGATTTTTTTTTTTCGGTGAAGGGAAGGAAGAAATAGAGGCTTTAGGATGAAGTAGCTTCAAGGAAAGACTTTTATATTTGGTTACAGGAGAATTGAGCATATTTGTAGGCAGAGGAAAATGATTCTGGAAAACAGGGAATATGAGGATGGAAGTAAGAGGAAGTAAGTATCAAAAGAGACAGAAGAATAAAACAGACAACAGAAAAATATAGGCCAAACCAATTAAATTTTCCAAATATTGGGCCCATTTTCTCATATGGTTTTCAAGATGCTATTGTGTTCATTATCACGTAGGACATGATTCATAAGTAGTCTCAAGTTTATTTTAGTCTATTCGATTGGCAACTGGCTTGGATTCTAGGTGACATACAGGAAGATTTTTATTTACAAAGCTGGCACCACTTGATCTTTATTCTGAGGAAAGGCATGTGGGCTGGTTGTACAGTAGTGATGCTGCATTTGCAATGAGGCAACAGTAATTTCTCAACTCAATTTTCCTTTAGACCACGGCCAAAACTATATTTTTCATATAGTTGCCAGAAAATTTTGGTACACTCCATAGCTATGGAAGAGAGAAAGGGAAACTGTCCCTGTGAGAAGCTGAGTATGAACACCGATCTTAGGAGCAAGATGTCATAACCACCAGGCTATTTCTCACTGGGAAATGGGAAGATATATTTTCAGTATCACACTTTAACGACTCTTGAATATGTCAGGTAGAATCATTATTTAGCTAGTACACAATTTCCAATTAAACTAATTAATTAAATGTCATACTCATTTTCTATGAATCATATATCCTGCAGGCAACCTTTCAGATCATTCCTCTTGACATTGGATTTTAACTTAACCACTAGAGAAATGGCTGTCTCCAATCAGTTTGCAATATTTACCTATCCAGTTACAATGGGTGGTTCATCTGGCAAGAATAAATATGCTATTGAAAAACAATTTCACAAACAACAGTTATCTTTTTTCCCTAAATTTGACTTTCTATATACCAGATGTTTCCATTCTGAATTTCTGAGAGAGGAAAACCCTTTTTATTTTATTTGTTTTTCCACCAGCTTGATGAGATGTATTTTATGTGCATCCTGGTGTCAGAAATTACTCATTCGAAAAATAGCAGTTGTATATGTTCGCTCTAGCAGGTATATAAAATCCATTGAGGAAGGTGGAGACCTCAGACACCTTTTAAACTATCTGGTGATCTATAGGAACCCACTAAGGATATAAAAATAAAAGATTGAATAGGGCAGTCTTCTTCTTTCACTCACTTCGCTCATTTCTCTTCAGTCGGTTGGAGCTGAAGCTGCTAGTGGGGTTAATTCCTTGACTGTTCTGTCAAATGTTAGGCTCCAGTACACATACTTGTGTATATATGAACAACTGTTTTTTAATAACCTGCCAAGAAGCTATAATCTTCCATTGCGGTCCCCTGGGATTTAATTAGAATGGTTTTCCACAGCCTGACATGTTTATGGGGCATAGGTAAAGAGACAGTTCATAAAACTGTCAATTTCCTGAGAAATTAAAGAAAAATTGGGCTGCTTAGTGCTTTGGCAATTCTGTGCTGCTGATACCAGCATTGCAAGCAATGAAATCAAGGGAAACATAACAAGATACTGATGCATTAGATATGGGCGGGTTAAAAATAATGTACAAGGGCATTTGTCAATTTGAATGCATAAAGAAGAAAGTGGAGAAAGTAAATCATAAACTGGAGTAGCTTGACTTTGGGGTGTTTGAGAACGAAGTGAACACTGAACAGTAGTTTATTTGCATCCGGAAGATTTATAATTTTTCTTCTTAATAGACAAGATCAAGAAATGAATTCTAGGGAGGATGTAGTCTCCCTAGGGGAATGATAATGTGATGAGCAGCGCCTTCATTTGGGAATTCTTCGTTTAAACTATTTTTGCCTCCTTTAGGTAAGTAAAATTTATTAATCTTTCATAGACTCTGTCTTAAGAGAACCAAGTCTGTTGAAACAAATGAGCCAACTGTAAACTGGTCAGACCTCTCTTTACACTCTATCTTTAATCAATGTGTCCACTCTCTTTTACCCGTCCTTCTCTGTGGCAGCTACTCATGATCATGGCACTGGATTTGCTCAGGTACTGCACCCAGCCTGCAGTAGGAAACAGAGCGATGTGACAGCAAGCATGATCTTGAGTATTAGGCACAGCCGAGGAGTGTTCTTAGGGTTACTGGGGAAAGATTAATTTTCAAGGAAGGCCTGCTTTATCTCAGGGACCTAAGTTTTTGCGCATTTCTCCATAGAATTCTCTCAACCACCTTCTGAAGTAGGTATTATTTATCTCATTTTACATATGAGTGAAAGGAATTATAGAAATGTTAAGCAATCTGTCCAAGATCATTCAACCAGGGAAAGGTAGGCAGAGCTAGTATCAAGGAATAATTATCTATGCTTTTTTTCATAATATTATATTGCCTTTTAAAAAAGTAGTTATAAAATGGTGGAATATGTATAAAATATGTAAATTTGGAGAAGAGGAAGTCCAAAACATTGAGTGTTGCCAAAATAGCAGTGATGTGAGAAACAACGACCATTCTGTATGTTCTAAAAGTCCCCATGATGGCAGATGGCTGGAGCAGGTCTCCTGGAGATGAGTGACATCATTATGCTATCACTCAGTACAGGGCTGGGGCTGATAAAAAGCAGGGATTACATGCTGGAGGTCACTATGGTGTTCTCATCTTGTTCATCAAGTGTTTCATCCCTACCACTTAAGTAGTCCCATTCATATCCTGTGAGTTTTAGTCATCTATACCTCTATTCATTTACTAATTTAATGTTGTTTTCCAGGCATGGTGCAAGGAACTTGGGCTCAAAATGAACTAAGACACAGTCTGGTTCACCCAGTGGAAGGTAATAGGCTTTAGAGTTGGATGAATTTGGGGTCAAGATTCTGACTCTGCCACTTAGTAGCCATATGACCTTGGCTATTACTTGACCTTGATGTTACTCAGTTTTATCCCAGGAAAAATGGGGAGAAAAATACTTATTTCAAAGTTGGATTGATATAAAAAGTATTCATTTTATCTTTTTTCTTTTTCTTCAAGATCCCATAAATTAATGGTACATGTAGACATAGTAGAAGCCAAAAATGATATTTTATTAAGAATCAATATGAGAAGAATTAATGGATTATTTTTGGATGTTGAGGAAGTCTTTGCAAAAGTCAACTATTTGAACAGCATAAAAAGATACTTGAACAGCATAAAAAGAATATTTTCAGATAGATACAAAGGAGGAAGGCAGTTTTTAGGTATTCAAGGGAATGTGGACCATCCATGTTTTTGAAACACTGTGTGTGTGTGTGTGTGTGCGCATGTGTGTGTGTGTACATGTGGACCTGTGTGAGTTAAACAGAAGTGGTAAAATCGAAAAGCATCAGAAGTTGAAGATAGGTTGGGTCCCAAGAATAAAAGCTCTCTTACACCAACACTTTTTTTCTACTGGAATGGGAAGCCACTAAAAGAATTTTAATCAATAAACCTAGAAGAAAAGATTTGTATAACTTCAACAAGTCTTTTTTTTCTTTCTTTCTTTCTTTCTTTCTTTCTTTCTTTCTTTCTTTCTGTCTTTCTTTCTTTCTTTCTTCCTTTCTCTCTTCCTTTCTTTCTCTCTTCCTTCCTTCCTTTCTTTCTTTTCTTCTTTCTTTCTTTTCTTTCTTTCTTTCCTTTCTTTCTTTCTTTCCTTTCTTTCTTTCTTTCTTTCTTTCTTTCTTTCTTTCTTTCTTTCTTTCTTTCTTTCTTTCTTTCCTTTCTTTCTCCTTCCTTCCTTCCTTCCTTCCTTCCTTCCTTCCTTCCTTCCCTCCCTCCCTCCCTCCCTCCCTCCCTCTCTCTTTCTCCCTTTCTCCCTTTCTCTCTTTCTCTCTTTCTTTCTTTTCTTTCTCAGAGTCTCTTTGGCCCAGGCTGGGGTGCAGTGGCAGCATCTTGGCTCACTGCAACCTCCGCCTCCCAGCTTCAAGTGATTCTCCTGCTTCAGCCTCCCAGGTAGCTGGGATTACAGGCATGTGCCACCACGCCTGGCTGATTTTTGTACTTTGAGTAGAGGCGGGCTTTCGCATGTTGGCCAGGCTGGTCCCAAGCTCCTGACCTCAAGTGATCCGCTCACCTCAGCCTCCCAAAGTATTGGTATTACAGGCGTGAGCTACGGCTCCGCCTCAACAAGTATTTCTAATTGATGATAATAGTTTAGTTCTAAGCCACTTAACTTATGTGTTGACGTCATTGACTTTGTAGGTAAAGACAGCTATTTTTTTTTTTTTTTTTTTTTTTTTTTGAGACGTAGTCTCCTCACTCAGTCACCCAGGCTGGAGTGCAGTGGCGCGATCTCGGCTCACTGCAAGCTCCGCCTCCCGTGTTCACGCCATTCTCCTGCCTGAGTCTCCCGAGTAACTGGGACTTCAGGTGCCCGCCACCGCCCCCGGCTAATTTTTTGTATTTTTGGTAGAGACGGGGTTTCACAGTGCTAGCCAGGATGGTCTCGATCTCCTGACCTCGTGATCCTAATTTTAAATATGAGAAACATGTAAACAGTGCTAGCAAAAGATGTAAAACTGATGGGGTAATCTGATTAATCTCTGAGTTAGTTCCAATGACAGAATCCCTTTGAATTGTACAAAGAATAAATTTGAGTGAAAATAATTTGTTGAATAATACACCCTATAGCAGAAAGTAGCCTTGGTTTAAAAAAATTTAGAGATTTGTACCAAACAGGGACAGCATAAATTGATAAAACCCATAGCATAGCAACCATGGTCTAGCAACACAGTTTTGCATAACTTCCAAGAAGACTGTCAACACTTCAAATTATCTCCAGAGTTAAATGCCTCAAAGTTATAGTCCATGTAAAGTCATAATTAATGCAACGTTATACTCACAATTTTGCAATGATACAAACACTTTATCATCCTATAACTTGTTTACTCTAAGGATCTAAAGTGATTCGTAATCATTAACTAATTAAAATTCTTACATCATCCCAAGATAAACTAAATGGTTTATTCAAAACTCCATACTGTCTGTAAAGTAAGTTTGGTCTGCATTTTAAACTATTGGATAGTAAGTGAGTGGTGGTGAGAGGGAAAATAAAATGCATTTATTTGGGATTGATCAAGAGTATTATATTAACTTATTTTTTCAAAATGTAATAAGATTATATGTAATTATTTATATGTGCCATTTCCGGCAAGTATGACAGAGCATTTCAGAGTTGTACTTACTGAAGGACAGGTGATTCCATGGAATAGTAACTCTGTATATTAGGTGCTGTTAGGAGGTCACCTATCTACATTTAACAAAGAATCAAATTCTTTAAGAAATGTTTTGGCTTCGATAGATGATACGAAGATAGAGACAAAAACAGTCCTTGTAATGGTCCCCATAAAAAGAAGAATTTGATTCTGGATGTATAGGTGTATTATATTTACTATTCTATAAGTGATTCATTAGCAGTTCTATGTTCTAGTATATTTTATTATTATTTTGTAATACATGGCCAAACGTGAATTAGTCTTTATAACTTACTTTGGCACATAAATAATGTAAAAGCATGTGTTCAAAGAATGTTACTATTGAGTTCATTTCAAACAGAAATTTATTCTCCCCTCCAGAAAAGTTGTCGGGCTTGTTAGAATTATTTAAGAAAAGGCAAAGCTTGGGAAAGTTTTAAACTGCTTACACTGCTTATATCTTCTTTTTGTTTGCTTGTTTTGAGATGGAGTCTCTCTCTGTCACCCAAGCTGGAGTGCAGTGGTGTGATCTTGGCTCACTGCAACCTCTGCCTCAGGGGTTCAAATGATCCTCCTGCCTCAGCCTCCCAAGTAGTTGGGGGTTACAGGTGTGCACCACCACGCCCAGCTAATTTTTATATTTTTTAGTAGAGACAGGGTTTTGTCATGTTGGTCTCGAACTCCCGACCACAAGAGATCCACCCACTTAGGCCTCCCAAAGTGCTGGGATTACAGGCATGAGCCACCACGCCCAGCCTAAACTGCTTATATCTTTTAATTTATTTTGAAATGAAAAGTTTCAAAGCACACAGTTTTTGCTTATTCTAATCTGTAGTTTTTAAGTTATCTATGCACTATAACTGTTAAAGCATGGAACTTAGTATGTACACAATAAGTAATACTGTTCTTATTATTGTGTAGCCATAGATTTATTATGATAAATTTATAAAAAATAAACCTATAATATAATAAATATACTTCTGTTTTGCCCTATAAATGGTTTGTTGGTTTGCTTTATATTCTGTCTTAAAGATGAAATAATAGAAGCCACTTTGCCTGTGGAATTTCAGTTTTCTCCCTTTTCTTATTCCTCCATTTACAACCTTTCAATTTTTTTTCCCAAAGAACATAGCTTTTATTTTCATTATGTACTCTTTTGTCTTCCTCAACATTTTGTTGATTCTTTTCTTCCAAAGTTTTAAAATCATTATTGTTACTCCTAGGAAAAACATAAAAAGTCATTAGATACAGAATTTGTGTGATTTTTCTTTTTTATGCCTTAAATCATCAGAGGGAGAATACTCCAGCAGCCCAGGGCATTATGGTTTTATTTCTTGCTAGATTATTTAACTTCTTGTGTCTTTATCATTTTTTTAAGTTACTACAACATTTATTTTTTTATCCGTTCATAAAATAAAAGCAACGAAACATCTGATCTCTGTCTCTCTCTCTATCTACACACACACAGTTATATGATATATAAGTTTATATATGCTACATAGTGAAAATAAAGAATGAACATTTATAGACAGAAATAGAATAAAAGAGGAAAGAATGGAAGTCAAAAAGAGATGTGCTAAAGGTCACCAAAGTAATATAGAGAATTCATTCAGATCAAAGAAAGTTGGGAGTTATTTGACAGTGTTTAATATGAAGCAGCTGCATTGGAGAGTCTTCTGTAATAATTTATTCTTCTTTTGACTTGCAGAGTACTGAGCTGTCTCCGAAGAATTCAGATTATTGAATGTAGCCACCCTTTTCTGATTTCCTTCATCAATTCAATTCAGGAGATGTGATGCAATGTGATGTGTTAATGTATGTATGATCGAAGTGTCAGTCTCTATAAGTACTTACTCCATGATCCTGGGGTGAAGTGCTACAAAACACATTTTTGGCGGAGCAGAAATAGTGCTGCCTTTCCTGTGCTTCCCACGGCTGTTGTAGATGGAAAGCAATGAATTCAGAATTCTCAAGTCGGCCAGGCCATCTTCTCAGTGAGCTTTGCCTCAGGCACCCTAGATATTACCACATGAGAGCTATATTTCATCTGTTCTTAAATTTTTGCAGCTAAAGGACAACATTTGAGGGTCGAAATCCCTGCCACAAAACCAACCTTACCACCTTCTACTACTCATAAGAAAAATCCATCAGAATTTACTAGAATTTATTGCAAGGATGACCTTCTGTTTAATGAGTTGACAATGATGTGAAGCCTGGTTTTATCAACTATCCAAGTAAAGTAGTAACTTTAAGTCTTTAATAGTACACAAGAATCATTTACAGGTCAAGTATGGAACCTCTAATTATGAAAAACTGATTCTCAGAGCATATTTTACCAGGTATTGTGAGAAATAGAGAAAAAGCAGTTAACAATGAAAGTAATTACTGGCCTTCAAATTATTAACAGCAAGTCTGAAATTGAAAAGGTACTGGTTCTGTTCTCTGTCATTGACATGAGAGAATATGGTAGAAGTAAGCGGAAGAAGACACTTGGAGGCCATCTGCTCAGGCCCTTTCACTTTTCTTCAGAAGCAAAGTTGTTAAGTTAATTGCTCAAGGCCTTCAAGATCCCCACATTCCATCTCTTTCTGTAGAACATACATGTGCCAATATCTTCAGATATCTTCACATATTCTTCTTTCCATGTCTCCCATTTCAAAGACATGTTCCTTCTCAGGTGTAAAGAGTGAGGCTAATTGCCCTGTCTTTTCCTGCTAACTCAGCTCTTCCTGAAACAAGTACCTTTCCTCATTTCTGTAATTTTTCTTCTGCTTGCCATAAAAGGAAATCAAGTTGCATACCATTCAAATCTCCCATCAGCTTTGTGATCTTTGGAAATGTTTTTTTCACATTTTCTTGTAGAAAATTTCATATACAGTATGTACGAAATGGAGTGCAATGATAAGGTCCCATTTATACAACACTCAACTTCAACAGTTTCTAACTTATAGTAATCTTGTTTCATCTATACTTCCACTTACTGCCATTCTGTCAGATAATTTTAAAACAAATATCAGATATTATATCATTCTCTAGTATTTATCACTAAAATTTAAGAGCTATTTTATTAAACATAAGAGTAATGTCAGCGCCTGGTGTGTTGGCTCACGTCTGTAATCCCAGCATTTTGGGAAGTCGAGGCAGGCAGATCACATGAGATCAGGAGTTCGAGACCAGCCTGGCTAATACAGTGAAACCGTGTCTCTACTAAAAATCCAAAAATTAGCCAGGCATGGTGGCGTATGCCTGTGGTCCCAGCTACTTGGAGGCTGACATGGGAGGATGGTTTAAGCCCAGGGGGTGGAGGTTGCAGTGAGCTGAGATTGCACCACTGCACTCCAGCCTGAGCGACAGAACTAGACTCTGTCTAAAATTTTTTTAAAAAGTAATGTCATTATCACGTGTAGAAATTAACAATGATGCTTTAATACCATCAAATATCTAGTCAGTGTTTATATCTTCTCAATTGTCTCAGATAATTTGTTAAAAGTGTTGAATCAAGATTCAAATAAGACCATAGTTTGCCATCAGTTGATGTATCTCTTAAGTCTCCTCTCTCCTTCTGCAATATTTGTTGAAAAATCTGTGTCGAGACGGGCAGATCACGAGGTCAGGAGATCGAGACCATCCTGGCTAATACGGTGAAACCCCGTCTCTACTAAAAATACAAAAAAATTAGCCAGGCGTGGTGGTGGGCGCCTGTAGTCCCAGCCCCTCGGGAGGCTGAGGCAGGAGAGTGGCGTGAACCTGGAAGACGGAGCTTGCAGTGGGCCGAGATGGCCCCACTGCACTCCATCCAGGGCGACGGAGCAAGACTCCGTCTCAAAAAAAAAAAAAAAAAAAAAGAAAGAAAAAGAAAAAGAAAAATCTGTGTGTCATTTGTTGTGTGGGTTCCCTGCGGTCTGGATTTTGCTGGTTGTATTCTGTGAACTCTGTATTTCCTGCACTTTTATAGTTGAATCTAGGGGCTGGGCTATATTTGCTGTTTTTAGCAAGAACTATTTTTAGACAAGGTCTCATATTTCAGTTAGTAGAAGAATAATGTCTGGTTGTCTCTCTTGTGATGTTGGAGTCAGTTGCCCAGATCCAGTGGCAACAACTGTGGGTAGAGCCAGTGGGAGTGCCTGTTCTGGGTGCAGGCATTAAGGGGTGCTTTGCCCACTGTAATCTGAATCCTAAACAGAATTTTAAAACAACATTGAAACTAACTAAAAGCTGGTATACTTTTTATTATTACTAAGGTTGCTAATTCTAAATAATGTCTCTGAAAAAAAAAGTCTTCTGTTGGA
This sequence comes from Symphalangus syndactylus, assembly GCF_028878055.3. Taxonomy (NCBI): domain Eukaryota; kingdom Metazoa; phylum Chordata; class Mammalia; order Primates; family Hylobatidae; genus Symphalangus; species Symphalangus syndactylus. Next base: position 62,142,848 of record NC_072445.2, on the reverse strand, counting down.
CTAAGTTCTAAATAATTGCTGTGGTTACTGCTGAGTTTTAATAATGTGTATCTTGGCTTCAATTTCACATATTTTTATTACTTATTCTTTAATAAACCTGCTATTCTACATAGAAGTAAATTCAGAGAAGTCCAGTTACACAGTTGGCTTCACACACGAGAATTGGGCTAAATGTTTTAATTTTGAGACTAAGTTCGCAAAACTTTGGATTCATTAGAGCTTGTGCTGGGTGTAGTCTGTGTCTCCAATCCCTCTGGTGCTACATCGTCCTGTGCTTAATTCTAAATCAATAATCATATCGCAGTCATTGTAAAGAGGAATACTTAGAACACAAGTTACTTTAATTCCATCAATTCTGTCATTTTGTTAAACCCCTTGAAGTTACTTGCTCTTAAATGTTAAAAGATTGAAACAAAATATGAATCGCAAAGTGTAATAGCTTTGTTTGGTAAATGCAAATTTTAGTTCATATGTTAAATCTTATTGTATTTGATTTATATTTTCAAAATAGAAATTTGTTCTTATATTAATTGGAATACTAAAAATATGTATGAACAGGAAGGCAGGATAAATGCTTGAGCCTTTATTTAATAGTTTTCAAAATAATTTGTTGGTTCCATATCACCATCCTCCGGAGATATCCAACTAGTTCTTTTTTTATTGTTAAGAACACATTTATTTAAATATATCTGATGCCTTTGGCAACACCTTAAGCCAGTTGCAGTCAGATTTAATTATTATCCTATCAATACCTCAAAAGTCTCTTTGGCTAATATAGGAGTCTGTTCAAGTCAGCTCCTGAGTCTTCTTGACACACCCTTAAAAGTCTTTGGTAGCTTTCTTTCTTTGTAATGTACAAAATATTTTAGGCTCATTTTGCACATTTCTTGCTCTAGGCTTGGCATCAGTCATTTCTCAGAAGAAAACTAGTTTCTTTTAGTGCAAAATAGTGTTGGGCACTAATGGTGCTTGTTGCTGCCTAATAGTTTCTAGGCATTTTCAGAAGATTGTGCTAGGTAAACAATTCTAAGGTAAAATGCATAGTAAGTTTATACTGATCTTTCCTAATCAAATTCAGGATTCTGAATTTTTACCTGCCCTCATTCAATATTATATCTCCAAGTCACAGTGAAAATTCCAGTTCTCAATAATGCCAACATACTTAATTGATGTATTACATAATCCATGCATAACAGTCTCAGAATAGCAATACCAATACTACTGGTCACACTATGCTTAGCAAAAACAGATATTTTTCATGGTTATATTTGCCTACAGGGTCTCTCCCACTAGGGATGTATAGTCATATGCTATGTCTTAAAGTCACTTGAAAAAAATCCCCCTTTTTCTAATGGTGTCAATTTGACACATATTTAAATTAACTTATTTTATTTGGCTTTGGATAGTACAAATTATTTTTTAACATTTAATTTTGGTTTATGATTATGTGAACTATTTACCTATTTACATGTTCCAAAGTAAATTCTACAGAGCAAGGTATATTCAGAGAAGTCTAGCTTCTACCCCTGTACCTTTCTATGCCTGTTTCCACTACCTTTCACTTTTAGATGTCCTTTTAAAAAAATTCTGGTTTGTCTTTTCATTTTCAATGTAAGAAAATATTGGTTCATGCTTTCATTTCAACATATAAAAATATAAACGATAGCATATGAAACACAGTTTTCTGTCCCTTGGACATGTTTCTTAAGGTCTCTCATTGTATCAGGTCATTGATACCTACTTTGAGACCTTCAGTCTGTACTAAATGAAACTGCGTATGACATGCTTGCTACCGTAGGCACACATGGATTGTTGGTTTTTATTTTTCTCTGAAATCGATCAATCCAGATACTCCCTACATCTAAAAGACCTCCTCCACTCAAACAGCTCTGCTTCACACTTCCAAACTTTGTGAAAGTATGCCAACTGAATTTTCAGCCTCAGTTTTTCTCACTGATACTGCATCTTACAATTGGTGAGAAACAATCACATTTTCCTAAAAACTTAGTGAAGAACATAAAAAGATATTAAATTCATCTTAGAGTGTTGTTCTAGTGTATTTGGGTTTGCCTGAACATTTTTATGTACAAAATGGGATAAAATATCTTTGAACATCAGATCCCATTTCTAACGTAAGGTATTCATAGGAACAGAGATCCCAACTTGAGCTTCCGAAACTTCTTAAGACTTTGGACTACCCAAACATCTGAAGACTTAAAACTTTTAAGTGAAAACTTGAAATGGGAGATGTGAGGCATTCTCATTATTGGTGGATCATAGAACTACCAAATGGATATAAGGATATATTCACTTACGTAGTTTGGTCCACACATTTTCCAAAATCATGGGGTGGGTGGAAGTATAGATAATTTTTTAAAAATGTCCTGCTGGGTGTGTCTAGGAACTACTGTCTCTTGATAAGTCTCTCTTCCTCTTTGGCAGAGATAAAAATACTTTGCTCTTCTCAACTCCTTTTGCCAGCACAGGGGAACAAATGACATGATATTTACTCTGCATCTGATAGCCTATGACTTTACAAAACAATGTTTGAGCCTGGGTGCAGTGGCTCACACCTGTAATCCCAGCACTCTGGGAGGCCGAGGTGAGTGGATCACCTGAGGTCAGGAGTTTGAGACCAGCCTGGCCAACATGGTGAAACCCCATCTCTACTAAAAATACAAAAATTAGCCAGGAGTGGTGGTGCACGCCTGTAGTCTCAGCTACTAGGGAGGCTGAGGCATGAGAAGTGGTTGAACCCGGGAGGCAGAGGTTGCAGTGAGCCCAGATGGCTCCAGTGAGCCCTGTGCAGTGAGCCCTGTGCACTCCAGCCTGGGTGACACAGTGAGACTCTGTCTCAACAAACAAACAAACAAACAAAAAACAATGTTTGAGTACAACTCTAGGCCAAAGACCACCTATTCTTGCTAATGACAACTGTCTAATAATTGTTCAGCTGGTACCAACAATGCTCAGAGAGGGCATGGTGTGATGACATGCACTTCATGCCCAAGTAACTAAATTTGTCAACATATTCAAGGCTTACAGGATACAGGACTGGGCTGTGACCCTTGGCAAGCCTCCCAAGGTATTCAGTGATGTTAGACAACCTACTTACCCTCTCTGAAATTTACTTTTCTTATATGTAAAATGCAGCTATTGTACAGGTAAGTCAGATTTCTTCCAACCCTAAAATTCTGCGACTCTTGGTCTAGCATGAGCCTAACTAACATCAGTGGATGATTATATAAGTGTAAACTGTGTGTAAACTGTAATAGAATCCTCTTTTTTCTCACAAGATCACTTGGATTTCAGATTTATAAGTATTTTTTCTGTTTGGAAAGGGACTTTAGAGGTGCGGTGTACAGATACTCATATTTTTTAGCCTAGTGTGTTGGAGAGAAGGACCTATTAAACAAACTATTAAGAAGGAGGTAAAAGTGAGTTGAACAAGTTAGATTTTTTAGATTGAATTATGAATTTGAAAACTCTGGTGCTCTTAAATATTCAGATCCATGAAGTTACTCTTTTACATGGAGACAATGAAATTTTCTGAAATCACATGGAAACTATTGTACAGAAAGGCGAAAACCAGAAGCATTTATTGAGCAGTTACCTGCTGCATACTTTCAAATGAATTCACTCATTTAAACGTTACAGAAACTCTGTGTTAAGTATTACCATTCTTGTTTCTAATGTCAAACTCGGTTATGTTAGTTACTTCTCCCAACATCACACAGCTTCTAAGGAATTAGGCAGTGACTGGACTTCAAAGGGTTGTTAGAAGTTAATATATTAAAGGAGCTTAGAAGAGTATTCAGTACCTACTATGCACTATAACTTGACCTATTCTCCTCCTCCTCCTCTTCCTCCTCCTCCCTCTCCTCCCCCATCCCCCTCCCCCTGCATTGTCATTGTCTTCCCTCCCCCCCCATGGATCCCTCTCTCCTCCTCCTCCCCTCCTCCTCCCCTTCCCCTTCCTGTTTCTCTTCTTCTTCCTCTTCCTCTTCTTCTTCTTGTTCTTACTCTTCTTCTTCTCCAGAAGTTCATTAAATTTACCTGGTGAGAGCACAGTGATCTCAGGTTTGGGGGCTGGGTTGCCTGCATTTAACCACACACACTGCTGTCTAGGTGAAGGGCAGAGTGCAAACTGCTTTATCTATGCAATCCGTAAAAAACTTGAACAACAGGTGGCATATGCTGCATATACGGTAAATGTAAACTCTTTTACGTATTGATTTTACAGAAATAATTCTTCAAAAGCTACCATTCATGGTGCTATTATAAATAGGCTAGATAGTACAATAGATGCTAGTTAGGGTAGAAGATATTGATAACACTCATTTTATTGGTTGTATTATTTGGTATAACGGAGTACAGAATGATTTCTCCTGTTGTCTTCACCCTTAGAGACTTGGAGTCAGTTTAAGTCAGTCTTAAATCACTGCTTTTTAAAAGTAATTCTTCTGACATCTAATTTTGATGATGATTTTTAAAAGGTCAATTCTAAATATGGTCTTTTTTTTCTCAGCAAGTGCTTATTTTTCTACTTTGAAGTCAGGACATATATAGTTGAAATGTGATACCCTTAATCTCTTAATTTTTAGACGTCCACCTACCCATTTATTCTATTGTTGCCTCACCAAGCACTCAGAATTGCTTTACACAGCGGGAAGGAAATCAACCTTGGAATCATACATCTAGTATTGAAGTGACATTCTGCCACTTGTTACCTGTGTGATCTTGGAAAATTTACTTAATTCCTCTGAGCCTCAACATTGTCTAGTGAACAATTAGATGGACAGTGCCTTCCTTCAGTTTGGCTGACTAATCCACAAATGTAGGCAGGGCAATAAATCTGTTTTCTTCCCAGAATATGGTGCAAGCATGGCCACGCACAAAGTGTGTCTGGATTGGTGTTTAGCTGCATGTGTTTTGGCCCATGCTTTTGTCCTGCCTAAAATAAGAATATCTTAGACTATAGAGCTGGAAATGGCCTTAGACCTTATCCTGTCCAAGTTTCTTATTTAACAGATGAGAAAATTTTGGTCCAGACAGGGTAAAAGAGACATGCCTCAAAATCGAATCAGCTCAACTATAATGCATCATATTGTTTGTGCCTTTATTTTTCACTTTATCCTTTCCTTCCTATTGCACAATAAAAATCAGTACCCTCACTTATCTATCTTTAGAAAATTACCTTTCTCTGACATTCAATATTCAAGAAAGGTATATATTTTTTGTAATCCACTTTTTTCTTCTTACAGCATATCTTGGGATATTGAAAATACCCCATTTTTGCAAATAAATCTATAAATTTAAAGAAGTGTCAATCTAAATCTCCAGAATATACTTTACGGAACTTTGTAAGTCAATCATAAAGATGAGGTGAGGGAAAGAAACCATAGTAATGGGCAAGAAAAATTTTAAAGGAGGAGTGAAGAACTTTTTCTACAGATATCAAAATGTAATATAAAACTATAGTAAATCAAATTATGTGGTTTTTGGCACTGGCATAGAGTAATAGATCAATGGAATAGACTAGATTCCAGGAAAAAAACTATGACTGTAATAAAAATAGCATTTAAAGTCAGTGGGAAGTCATTTAATAAATGATATTGGGATAATTGGATATACACATGGATAAGAAAGAATGAAACTAAAATTGGTCTTATGCATATGTAATGAATATTGCAATCTCTTGTGCTTTTAAAATATCCTGTGGGGTGCGTGCGTGTGTGTGTGTGTGTGTGTGTGTGTGTGTGTATAAAATGTCAGGGAAAGAAATCATTAGAGTGAAGGAAAGAGGTTAAGATAATTTTTTATTTTTTGACTCTTTGTAAGTCTGTGTTTTTAATATTTTTAATTTTCCTATCACTTTTGTGATTATAAAATAAAGATTTCAAGTACAAAAATCACTTCATTACATTATACATTTTCTAAAAAATTTCAGCAAGCTGTATATGTGTGCGCATTTGTTGTAAACCAAATCGTAATTTGAATTAAAGTGGGGGAACTACAGTTTATTGGAATTAGAGGGCTTCCTTTCAAAAACGTGAGCATCATTCCCTAGTCTCCCTGGTTCTTAGGTTTAGAATTTGGTGCATCTGGTTTTCTTTAATTTTGCTTATTTCTACTAACCCTTGAAATCTGGGTACCATGATAGAGATTAACCATGTCATGCCGACTTCTGAAAGATCAGGTTTATCCTGGACCCCATTAACTGCTTCTGCTTAAGCTTTTGTTGAGGAAATTTTTCTGCAGCTGAAATGAAGTTTGAAGGCTTGAAGAACAGTGATTTCCATGTGACCTAGTGTAGCTTGGAAGAATGAAGTTCTGATTTGTAAATAGAATCATTTCCTATTGTGGTAGATTGGTAAACTTGGAATAACAAGTATATGTCAAATAAATATAATTAAACAATAGTAAACATTAAATTTAAAGACTATTTTTAATGCTCCATTTGTATGAACTCACTTAATCCTTACAATATCTGTGAGGTTGTTTCACTCATGAGGAAACTACAGCACAGAGAGGTTGGTAACTTGCCTGAATTCACAGAGTTAATAAGGATTGGTACCAGGATTGATGTTCAGGTCATCTTGTTCCTAAGTCTATTCCCTAATCACAGCCAATGATGCAATGAATATTCTTGTGTATGTTTTCTTACATTCACATGTAGAAGGTTTTTCCAAGTGTGGCATTCTTGGCTGTAGGTTATACCCAACTTCAGCTTTACTAGCTATTGACAATTTCTTCTCTTTCTCCATATCCTAGCACTTTTAAGTAACTTTTAATATTGGTCAGTCTGATGAGTGCAAAGAGTTAGATCATTGTGTTTTAAATATTCATTTCATTTATAACTAGAGAGTTTGAAATGTTTGCACTGGGTTTTGTCCATAGATTTGTAAGATTTTTTTTTATTCAGAATACTAAATCATATTTTCTATATAAACATCCCTGGGCACTTCATTCTGTTTCTCTGTTCTGTTCCCTAGCCCTGCACTAATACACACTGTCATAGTTACATGAGTTTTTCCTCTTTTACCTCCTCTTCCTCCTCCTCCTCTTCCTCCTGGTCCTTCTAAAATATTGTGTATCTGATAGGATGAATCCCTTACCCTTTTTGCCTTCAAAATAGAATTGATCATTTGTAGCCTTTTAGCTCTTTCATATAAACATTAAGATAAGGTTGTCAAGTTCTAGGAAAAAATTCTGTTGCACTGAATATATGGATTAACTTAGGAAGTTAGTTATGCTGATTCTATCCAGCCTGCTCTTTCTGAAAATGGTGTAGTAAAATTAGTTGCTGAAGCTTTAATGGTTAATGAATCTTACTGGCTTTCCTGTGACTGGTTGCCAAAAGGGATTAACAGTTTCTAAAGTAACTACTTACGAGCATGACCTCTATCATATGTCAAGTGCTATGGCTAAAGTCTTACAAAATTTATTGTTGTTTGTGTTGTTTTAATAAACATTGAGGTATTTCTAGATTGTGTTTTTTATTAATGTGATTGTTGCTGTTTCACTGAAGTAATATAGATGTTAGAGATACATGGAGTCACATTTGTACACTGATGACCACCATTTTTTACTCAAGACTGAGTGTTTGGGATTCTTTAATGACTTACTTGGCTCTAATTCATAAAGCTTAGGGTGATTGCGAGTCCAGACCCTGCTGAGCTGGGGCCAAGTGTTGCAATGAATGTTCCAAGCACTTGATGGTGTTGAATGATTCTAACTTAGAGATTGGAATGGAATTTTAGTGTATCTATTTTAAATTTCTTCAGGTTTAATATACAATCTAAAATTATGACAATTCAATCAGATATAGTCTCAGATAAACAAGTTTAAAAAACCAGACAAAAATCTCTGGAGAAGTTTATATAACTTGGCTCTGCTGCCTTCAAAATGCTTGTAAATAGGAAACCAAAATTCTGGGGTTGATACTTTTTCTTTAGAGTTATGAACATCCTGTTTTTGGAGAAACAAAGGTTACCATAGATATTTCAATTGTTAATATTATACATATTACCACTTTTTCTTTAGTTAATCTTGGGCCACGCTTTCTGAAACAGCCTCTCCCACATGCCAAGTATTGTATTTGACTTTTTCACGTCAATTATCTACTTTGTTCTTCACAGCAATCTTATAGACTACATATTAATTCCAAATTTATAGATGGAAAAATATGATTGAGAGGGGTTTCCTAAAGTATTATAGCTAGAAACTACAAAGTTGGGTTTCAAATATGGTTCTATCAAATTCAGGTCTGTATTATTTTCTGTCATCCCATTCGTTCTCCCAGTGCCTGGGAACTGGATAAGAAAAAATAAAAATGAAAAAATCTATACTTTATTTTTGAATAGGTGCTAACTCCTAAAATTCAAAAGAGCTCTTTCTTAAGTCTACCAGTGATAGCCCAACTCAATATTGACTATTCTGCTGATTTTGTTAATTTGCTCAGAAGCCTAAATTATCTGCTAATAAAAGAAATAATATTGCACAACTGGACATTCCTAATGTTAGCTACATATGGAGGTGATCTCATTAAACATTACAGATTCGGCTGTGTGTCTTGGGGGCTTTCTGAAATCCTAACTTTTTGCATCCTTGCCCTACAGCCACAGTTCATAAGCTCTAAATACATAGCCAGATTAGCCATAGCCATGACAAACAGGAACCTTTACATTTAGGTTTTTCTCTATATTTTATTTGAACTTTGGAAACAGAAGCAAGTAGATTTGAAAATAAAATGTTTTAGGGGTAGAATTGTCCTAGTTTCTGTATTAAATGTTAAAATAACTAAAGACTGTAGACCCAAGAGATTTAAGGATGTTGTTTAATTTTCTTGTAGTGGAAGAAATGATTAACAGACCAACACTCTTTCAAAAGTTGATATAACACTTACATGAAAGAACCAGAGAAAATATTGGAAAGGATGGATGGTGCCAGTTCAAGGGGCTTCAAGAACAAACTCTCTCTCCATGTAGAAACTTTTCAGTGGTTGACTGTAAGGAAGGACACCAAAGAAACAGAAGAAGACAAATCCATGCTGACACTTTCTGCTGCTCCTGCATCCAGCTACAGGGGCTAAAGGCTTAGGGTGACTTTAATGCAAATTATGGTCCAATTTTGCAATTCCATTTTCACTTGAAAAATATAAACTGATAAAGTGTCAAGATTCTTGTCCTAAGAAGTCTTCTTTGGAGTGAAAAAGGAACCGTACCGGGTATTGGTGGTATTAGTGCTAATCCAGGCCATCTCTGGCTCACTATGTGACACAGGCAAGCCTGTGCCTTGGTTCTTCTGTGGTCCCTGAGTTAAAGACTACTAGTGAAACTGCCTTAGAGTTCAAGAAATGTCTCTATATGGGATCTCTAAGGTTTTTTTTTTTCCAACTCCAAACCTTTGTGAATCTCAGCCTGACTGGGTGCTAGGATAGGATTAACATGAAATTAATAACCCTAGCTAGTAGTTTCAAATTGTAAAATCATAAAACATCTCTATGAAATGAACCTTATGCAATAGTACATATCTCACAAAACACTAGAAAGTATAATTGGCTCTCTTTATCCAGAAACAAAAGGCAGATTTAAATAGACTAGAAAGAGCTAGACTCGTATACTAAATACTAGCTAAGTTCAACTTCTGCTTCTTTCACATAAACACTGTATGACCTTAGAGGAACCATTTAGTGTTTCTTTATTTGTTTCCTGTCTGTACGTTGAAGGGACTATGTTATGTGATTTAAATTCTTCAACATCTAAAAGATGAAACAGTTCTCAATTATTTCATATGAAATGCATATCGATTTTGGGAAGCATGTTATGGGTAGCTGATAAGATAGAGGAAAGATCGAACTATATTGGAGGAAACCAAGAAATGCCCAATATTATAATTAAAGCAAGTTGCCACATAACTTTTCATATACTTGAGCATAACTCTTCAAGCCCTCCTCAGCCTGCAAACATAGATCTTAAATTCTTAAGATTATAATAGATATCTATAAAATCAATTTGTTCAAGAGCTTTTCAATTTTATTGTTTAATTTGCTGGGACACTTTGGATAGCTATAGTTCACATGGAAGTTATTTAAAATCATAGGGTAGGGCCTTTTCAGGCTGACATAATTTATCTGTAGCTCTGCTTAGAAGCTGGGATATGGATGATATGACTTCTATAGGCCCCTGCATGTCCCAGGAATATATGGGTAATTGGTCTTAGCAGTGCCTGAACAGCACATGGTTTCAGTATAGAGTAGGCAGAATTTGACCCCAGAAAAACAGACATAATCTTTATTTTTTTAAAATAAGAGCACTTGAAGAAAGCCTGAAATAAATCCAGAGTTACTATAAACAAAGTGGAGGGAGTCTTACTCATCACAGAGAAAAGTCAGGCTCATTAAAGAAGGTAATTATTACCTCTGACATACAGAACTGTGTGTTGCTTTAAATTAAGGTTCTTAACGAGGCATTTCATTGTATGTTCTTAACTGAAGGATTTAAGGAGGCCGACTGTCTTCCACAGTCAGTGGGAATGGGTGTTCTATGTTCATAAGCTTTACTGGTAGAGAATATTTCAGGAAAGAACAGTTCAGGAATTTAAATACACCAATGTTCACACAATTTCTGAACAGATTGCTGGTGTGCTGAAAGCCCACCCAAGCTATGTGCTTACACGTGGAAAATTTAAACTTTGCCACATGCTAATGATATGCTAATGAATTTTCACGTTAGACAGATGATGAGAGCATGGTCTCTGTCCTTTTTCTGTTAATGTAATGAATGAGCTTGGATAAGCAGTTTTAAGAGGAAGTTGTAAACAGGTTGTAAATGTTTACATGTTTCCCTCATTTTTATTTGTTTGTTTATTTCACCTCTCTTGCTCAATAAATTTTTTTTATTCTTTCTGTATTGTATTGTTTATAGAATTTAAACATGCTCTCATGCTCTTGCAAGATGAGAATTTGTCTTGATCAGCAAGAAGAAACTTTATCTATCTCAAAGCCTCCCTTTATCAAAAAGTCTGTATTGAGTACCAATATCAACTTCTCATGATGCTCATATACATAAATGTGTTATGTTTCGAGGAAAATAAATTGCTTTTCAGTGAATACATTTCTTTAAAAAGACATATTTTACGACTCTGCTTTTCCAAATGTAAAAATATCTCACCAAACCACAGTGCTATTATAAGAAATGAAATGGGGGTATTGCTCAAATCTAAAGTTTGCATTCTAACTCTTTTTCCAAGCATATAGCTAAATTCTGGAAAGCCTGTAGCCCATTAACATGATTTCCCCAAGGATTTTTACCTGTTCCATCTAAGAGTAAGTGATAGTAGAGCAATTTTGTAACCTCATTTTCTCTATCTATCAGAAGAGCAGCAATGTCTACCAAGCACCCAAGAGACAAGCTAGTCCAAGATAGAATCTATGATCTGTACCTACTATAGAGAAAAAAGTCTAAATCTTTCTAAACTTTCTTATACGAGAGCATTTGAGTGTGACCCATAATATTACCACCTGATTAAAATCCATTTCCAGTTAAATTACAAAGTCCTAATGTTAATCACACACATCTCACCATGGGACTTTCAAGGTGGGTTCATATCCTTGGTAAGTGCTCAAATGTTCTCTAAGGTCAAATATCCTGTGACAGGAACCATTATGTCAGTGTTTGACACTGACCTAGCTTTAGTCAGTTCCATCATGATGTCATGCTTAAAATATATGTTTAGTCTGTTTTTTAAATAAATACATCATTTTCTGATTCTGTTACGTGCTATCGTCCCGATCTTGACAATTGGTACCGTCTTTATTCTTCCCTGCTTTTATCTGCCTTGTTTACAGATCATAGAAGAGATGTCCTACTTTGGGCCATTTTAATTAATCCAGTTTCTCCTTATATATTCCACATGACTTAAAATAAAAATTCAAGATACAAATTTCTATTAAATTTTATATCTATAAAATTTCTATTAAATATTAAAATTCTCAGGGAATTTGGAGCTAAATATTTATGATAAAATATCCAGAATCTTTTGTGAATATAAAGGAAATAAATCCTTTGTACATTACATGTAATATACATGTTTTACTATTTTGCATATTTTATATATATATATTCAATATAAATATATTTTATATTTATATATTACTATAGTGCACATTATTTTTTTACTATAGTGTCCATTATATATATAACATATAATTTTTTACCATATATTATATATTTTATATATATATAATGTGCACTATAGTAAAATATGTATACCGCATGTAACATACTAAGTAAAGATTTTTATCAAAAAGTTTAATTCTACTAATATGTCATCCATTTATTTAAAGTGATTCATTACATTAGTCAATGGCCAGATCTTCGTGTCTCAATTCTGTGTAGGTACTTAGAGACCACAAAGCCCAGAGAAAACATGCCTCAAATATGTTTCTTTAATAATATTCCATTTAAAGTCGGGCACGGTAACTCATACTTACAATACTAGCACTTCGGGAGGCTGAGGCAGGAGGATCCCTTGAGTCCAGGAGTTCAAGACGAGCCTGGACAAAACAGTGAGGTCTGGTGTCTTCAAAATATGTATATTCCATTTAAATACATATTCATAATTATTTCATTAAATTGCAATATTCAATCCCTGAGAGATATTACAGGTGCTCTCATTTTCCCCACAGCTATTTATACCTAAATCATGTACCTTAAAGCATTTATAGGTCACTTTTCTCATCTGTGAGTTGAAAGGGTTATAGGACACATGTTCTTGTCATATTTGGGGATTCCTGAGAGAATTCCCTGGACAATGTTTATTGATAGTCATGGTTATCATGTAAAAGCTAATAGTTCATGAGGCTCTAGACTTATTCTAATCCTGATTTTATAGATGAGAATATAGAAGTTTAAGCTCAACTCAAAGTGAATATCCAATTTATCAATAATTTAAATAAAAGAAGAAAAGCATATGATTTGAATTTCATGATCCTTCACCTTCTGATTTTTTCGCAATAAAATGACTCTAGAATTATGGACAAATATAAATAGTTTGAGACAATCTAGTGTGTTCTTTTAAAACAGAAATTCTTACAGTTATCAAACATATTAGTGAAAGCTTATTGCCACAGTTTTTGATGTTTGCACTTGGACTTAGAGGCAAACATACCCCTATAAACTTCAAGACTCTACAAGTCCTTAATATGAACTGTTTCTAAGGACGTTTTGGCAACTGAGTTTTAGAGATATTTCAAAAAAACTTCAGCATTAGTATTTAAGGGATCTTTTAAAAGCTTTCATTTCACACTTTTGTTACCCCCAAGTAAAAGCTCATGGCTGCTCATGTGAAGTTTGAGACAAGGCAAAGTTAACTCTCAAATCACCTTCCCATGTAACTGTGCTTATTTTGGGGAACAGCTATACACCTCTATTCTCAGCAGAGTCAGCTGAAGCTAATAGCTCTTTCGCTCTGAATCTTACTTTTAAGTCCTTTCAGGACATCATTCACAATCGCATCACAACCGTCTTCAGATCCCCTACTCTCCTTAAGCATATTCAATTTCCATCACTGTGAAAACCAAATGAAATTCTATTACTTAATATTACCCCTGATCATGACTATCATGGACACCATATCTTTTTCTTTTTTTCATTGCCAAATTCAGAAATATTCCATAACTCACTGATTTATCCATTCATTCATTCTTAGATTGAACCATTTATTAAGAATCTTAATTGGACATCCGATACTGTGCTAGGGCAGTGGGGAAAATATTTTGGCTGCTGCTGTCCCTGCCACCAAGACTCATAGCACAGTGCTCATCGTATAGTAAATGATTAATAAACAGGAGTTCTCCCACCTGCCCCCCGCTTCCATTTTCTCTCCACATTCACCATTTTCCTTCCTTGTTTATTTAATATTATCAGCCATTTTTTCTTTGTGTAAATAGCACATATGCAAAATTTGGACAAGTAAAAAAAATTCACCTTTGTAATCATACCATCTTAATTACAACCCTTTATTTTTTATCCTTCTTTCCAGGAGTTGTTTTTAGTGCATATATATTTTCATGTTGCAGCTTTATATTAATATCATGGTTGCTTATGCTAATGCATACTTGCTTTATCCTGTCCAAAAATCCAAACAACAGAGAAAAGTGTAAATAATAGAGTAAAAATGAAATGCAAGCCTATCATCCTATCATCTCAACCTTTCAGTGATTGTGAATTTATTTATTTTCCTATGTACATATATGTAATTTCATATGGACTGAATATTGTTTAGTGTTCAAATATTTAAAAATTATGCCTGTAATATCTGAAGACACTGTAAATATAAAAATTTCAGGGAATCAAACCTATATTGAGATAAGTCAAACTTCCTCCCATTGGGTTGCCATCCAGTTTGATGTGGTCTTTTAAGTCGTTTTCAACAAAATTATAGCTAGAAGTAAATATGTAAATATATTAACAACATAATTGGATTAGTACTAAATGTATTTTTCTGCAGCCCGCTTAATATAACAATGTGTTTTCAACATAGTACGATATTAATGCATTTAGATTAACCTCATTGAATGTATTCATTTTAAAATTTTTAGCTAAATAATACATATAAATACATTTAAAAGCACCGACTACTATAAGGCTTGAAAATAAAAATAGTAGTTGTTGTTCTTATCCCTCTCTAACTTACTCCTCAGAAATTCTTTTGAACATTTCCTCTGACATGAAAATCTGTTGTGCAAAATAACATGCACGCATTCTTATTTCTAGACTTTATTTTATATGTTGTCTATTGGTTTCTTACAACAGAAGAATAAAATTTATCTTTCCTAAGGAACTCTCTAACCCCCCTCATCTTCTTTCACCTGCTGGCCCTATTTCAATTACAATTTTTGTATTAAATCACTAGTCCCTGTTTACAGTATAACAACTAGATGCATATTGTTCATAGTTAAGTAATGCAGAGTACTACAATTACATTCCCTTTCTTATATTCTTCGGGGGTTAATAATTGTCTTACTTTGTATTGTTTTCTTATATTCCCTGTGTATTTATTACTGATTTATCTTCAGATTCTTTGACAGCACTATAGCATCCTTATTGATACGGTAAAGTTTAATACTAAGATATTCACCTGTAAGCTTTCAAGATCTTCCTTTTCTCTGGGAGTCTAGGCCTTGAAATTTTTAAAAAAATATATTTGGTGGGTACTACTGCGGATTTCTTGCATGCATATATTGCGTAGTGGTGAGATCTGGGCTTTTAGTGCACCCATCACCTTAATAGTGAGCATTGTACCCAGTGGGTCATTTTTCAACCTTCATCCTGCTCTCCCATGTTTCGGAGTCAGCATCTGCTATTCCCCTCTGTATGTTCATATGGGCCCATTATTTAGCTCCCGTGTATAAGTGAGGACATGCAGTGTTTGACTTTCTGTTTTTGAGTGATTTCAGTTAGGATAATGGCTTCCAGTGCCATCCATGTTGCTGCCTAAGACATGGTCTCATTCTTTTTTATGGCTGAGAAGTGTAATGTTTTGTTTTGTTTTGTTTTGTTTTGAGACAGGGTCTCACTCTGTCACCCAGGCTGTAGTCTCAACCTCCTGGGCTCAGGTGATCCTCGCACCTCAGCCTCCCAAGTAGCTGAAACTACGGGCACATGCTACCACACCTGGCTGATTTTTAAATTTTTTTGTAGAGATGGGGTCTCTCTATATTGCCCAGGCTGGCCTTGAACTCCTGGACTTGAACGATCCTCCAGCTTTGGCCTTCCAAAATGCTGGGATTACAGGTGTGAGACACCATGCCTGGCTGAAGTATGTATGTGTGTATGTATGCATGTATGTATGCATGTATGTATGTATGTGTTATTATTATTATTATTTGAGACAGGATCTTGCTCTGTCGCCCAGGCTGGAGTGCAGTGGGACAATCATAGTTCACTGCAGCTTCCACCTCCCAGGCTCAAGCGCTCTTCCTACCTCAGCCTCCCATGTACCTGGGACCATAGGCCCATACCATCATGCCTGGCTAATTTTTGTATTTTTATTTTTGTAGAGACAGAGTTTTGCTATGTTACCCAGGCTAGTCCCAAACTCCCGAATTCAAACAATCTGCCAACCTTAGCCTCCCAAAGTAGTGGGATTGCAGGCATGAGCCACTACACCCAGCCTGAAGTAGGTATTTTAAATGACACGTTTTGGTGGAGTCCTTTCATTCAATGAGTTGAATGTTTCTTGGGCCCTTCAATATGGTAAGAAATGCTTTGGGTTATTTTTAATTTTCAGATGTTTATTTCTGTTATTTCTTTAAGGGATTTCTTCCTTCTGAGTTTGTTGTTCTCTCTGTAGCTCCTAAATTGATTCTTTTTTATCCATTTTTTTCATTTTCACATATTTTTGTTTTATCTTTTGCGTTTTCTTCTATTGTATCTTCCAGTCCTTAAGTAGCATTTTTTATTTCTTTTGTACTAGTTGGTAATTTCTGAGAGTAATTGTTTTCTGAATATTCCTTTTATTTAATAGTATTCTTGGTTTCATGAATCTTCTCTTACTTTCTCACTTATTTTTCGAGGTTATCAGTTCCAGGGTTGTTTTGTTGTTCTTTTGCATTTGCTCATTTGTTTTTTTAGCTTTCACTTCCTCTCTTAATGGTCTCATTTTCTCTGAGTTCCTTTTCTATCTCCTTTGATCTTTGTCTTTCATGTTGGAGACTTTAAAAAATGTTGCATTATTCTGGATCTCTGTTCATATTCCAAAGTGATGCAGTGATACACTAAAAGAAAGTCCTGGGCAAGTGAGTGGGTGTGATTTGTTAACCATGTAGAAACTCAGTCTTTTGGTTGGAGACTTTCAAATGCCAGTTGATGTAGGTATTTTCTCCTAGACTGGGAAATTTTCCCAGGGGTAAACCCTCCAATCTCTCGTCTGTGAGAGCAGGGGAAGATGGTAAGGAAGACAGTTTAAATGTAGTCTATCTGGCTGTTAGGGCTCGGGGTATGCCAGAGGATGAGTACATAGGAGGAGGTGGGGGGAATTCTTATAAGAAAGAGAGTTCACTCTCTCTCTTTCTGGTGCTTCACTCTTTTTTGTTTTTTTTTTTTTTTTTTTTGAGTCAGAGTCTCGCTTTGTCGCCCAGGCTGGAGTGCAGTGGCGTGATCTCAGCTCCCTGCACTGGTGCTTCACTCTTACGTTCAACTGTCTGATGTCTGTGAGCCCAGAGCTTCTCTGGTTCAAAGTATTTCCATAGTAAACATCCCGTCTCCTGTAGTGTGGCAGAAATGTTGTTCCTTATCATATAGGAGAGAACATTTGGAGTGTACAGTTTTTTTTTAAGTTTTATTTTGTGTTTAGTTGAAACATGATTGTACATACTTTTTGGGTATGCTGTGATGTTTTGATACATGTAGACATTGCATCAGGATCACGTTATTATTGCATAAGGATATCCATCATCTCTAACACTTGTCATTTCTTTGTGGTGAGAACATGAAAAATCCTCTCTTCTAGCTATTTTCAAATATACAATACATTTTTGTTAATTACAGTCACCCACCTGTGTAACAGAACAGCAGACGTTATTCCTCTTAGCTAACTGTAACTTTATACTTGTTCACCAACCTCTATCCGTGCCACATCCCTCATCTCCTCCCCAGCCTCTGGTAATAACCGTTCTACTCTCTATTTCTATGAACAACTCGTTTAGATTCCCCATATGAGTGAGATCACGGGGTATTATTAATTCCCCTTTTCTCATTCATCCTATGTCTTTGCCTCTATATGTACCCACTGCCTCTAATTTTTGAGATATTCTGGAATTGCTTGGTGAAAATTAACTTGCTTCCTGTTTGGCCCTGAATAGAGTGGAGAGGCTGATACCTAAGCTTGCTATCATATAGCTATCACTTTCCATTTTCCTGAGTAGTCTTGAAATCTTTCATCTGCTACCATTTTTTTCTTAAATACTTTTTAATTTTGTAATGTTTTCCTTTTTCCTTTAATTGAATTTTGCAATGTTTTCCTTTAATCCCTTTACTGTCATTTTAATAAAATTTCATAAGAGAACAAAGATAAATATCTGCATTCACCTTGACTAATTAAATAATTCCATTCCATTACTTTCTTAAATATTAATGATGGCATCATTCTCCAAATCATTGCTTATATACCATATTGATCCTTGATTTTTTTTTTTTTTTGAGATGGCATCTAGCTCTCTTGGCTAGGCTGGAGTACAATGGCATGATCTCAACTCACTGCAACCCCTCTGCCTCCCAGGCTCAAGCAATTCTCCTGCCTCAGCCTCTCGAGTAGCTGGAACTACAGGCGTGTGCCACCATGCCTGGCTAATTTCTGTATTTTTAGTAGAGATGGGGTTTTATCATGTTGGCCAGGCTGGTCTCAGACTCCTGAGCTCAAGTGATTGATCCACCTCGGCCTCCCAAAGTGCTGGGATTTCAGGTGTGAGCCACCACACCCAGCCTGATCCTTGATTTTTCCATGACACTTGGCATTACTTATGATTTACCTCTGGGTTGCATGACACTGTAGCTTCCTAGTTCTTCTTCTATGTCTATTTGTTCCTGATCTCTTTTTCAGATTTCTCATATCTTTCTCAATTCCAAAGGTTTGAATGAGATAACATATGTTAGTCACTTATTGTGCTGTGTAGCATAAAACCATAAACAATCTTGGGAATTACTTCACATAATCTTTTACTTATCCTTATCATGATGCTTACAAATTGAACTGTAATTTCACTGAGGTCAGGATGAAGTTTAATTTGCCTCTGTGTGTTTAACACCTAGAACCATGATCCATATGTGTGTATATAAAAACATATAATATGCATTGAGTGTTTGTAAAGGGAAGCAAAAAGGACAAGAAGAGACACAAGAAGAAAGGAATTGATGTCATTTGCAAAAATGTATAAATTAACCATGTAACATGAAAATCATCAGGATGATTTATTTGGCTTGCTAACAATTTAAAATAAGAAAAACACATAATTTGGGAGAAAATATCATCAGAGTTTTTACAAAAACTCATAGAGAGAAATGTAAAGTTTCATTCAGATTCATGGCTTTCACACTTCGTTAGCCTCACTGCTATAATTAGTTTCAATCTCCTAGATTGCATAGCACAACTTGTGCCAGTAATGCCAAAAATACACACACACGCACACACACACACACACAACATAAACACATGTAAATGTAACTAAAACCTACCAGAAATCATATATCTTGTTCAGAAGTGTTTTAATAAGTCAAATGCATGAAAAATAGGTAATTATATAAAATTTGTCTTTTTAAAATTGCATTGAAATGGCTGATAGAAGAGGATACAAAGGGACCCTCCCCACGTTGATCCTCCCCACCTCCCAGCCTTTACCCAGAGATCGTTGTAGAATTAGTCCTATAGGGTAGGAATGGAAAGGCCAGGCTCATCCATGTGAGGAGAGAGCAGGTAAGTTGTGGGTTTTTTGAGGGGTATCTACTGTTTCATTTAAAAAATATCAACATAAAACAAACAAACAAAGACTATATAGGGGACGTTTCCATTTTATCTGCACCTACCTAAAGCATTTGAAGATTATTGTCCAGAACTTGCTGTATATTCTTTAGTTATTTCTTTTCCATGCATCCTTTTTCCTTGAGGTTTTCCTCAAGAGCAGAATGCTTCTAAGTTGCTAGACAAGTTCTTGATAACCCAATAAAGCCACCAGTCAGT
This sequence comes from Symphalangus syndactylus, assembly GCF_028878055.3. Classification (NCBI taxonomy): domain Eukaryota; kingdom Metazoa; phylum Chordata; class Mammalia; order Primates; family Hylobatidae; genus Symphalangus; species Symphalangus syndactylus. Next base: position 62,123,108 of record NC_072445.2, on the reverse strand, counting down.
ATGTTTCCTGTCTCCCTACTAGGAGCAGTTTGAACATCTTTGTCCAATTTCTGGAATAAAATATCTGAGAAATGACAGTTCACAGTATATGTTAAAACAAATAAATAAATAAATAAGTTTTCTGTCCAATTCCTGGAATAAAACATCTGAGAAATGACAGTTCACAGTATCTGTTAAAACAAATAAATTTACAGGAATACTTAAAATTCATACAATGTGAGATTTATTTCCAGAAACAAGTCATACCCACTCATTCCTAAGTTAACCAACAGAACACAGCCCTGGTGATGGCTTTCTGAGGATGACACGATGGAGGCTTCTCCAATGGCTCTAAAATTGTTGTGTGGAAAACATTTGGCAGCCTCAAAGAGGAGTCTTGTTGACCCTAACTATATCATTTTTCATCAAAATCATTCTTGGTATGTCTTATGGCCAAGGAGTTATTTTCCTTAGCAACATCATGGTATAGAGGGATTTGCTATAGGATAAGTCCTGAATATTCTTGCTTTTTTTCTGATTTAACTTTGAAAAGAAGTCTTAGACTAAATTCAACCCTGCTCTTTCAAATAGCTTCCTCAAAAATATAAAAAAAAAAAATCTTTTAAGTCTGCTTTTCTCTGCACATGGCCCTCTACACAACATCTATATATACAGTAGAGACATAGATGAAAGATGGATGTAACCAAGAACAGGTATGTATACCAATTTCCATAATTATCAATGTATCAGATTTTATAGATTGATAAGGAATCGTGGGCCCCAAGGTAGGCATTATCTTTGGCCTGTTGATTGTCCACTGGCAAAGTCTGTAATTTTGAAGTTGTATTAACAACAACAGGTTGTTGCATCATCTAACACAAATGAATGCATCCGTTTGGAATATACAAGAGAAGACCGTATGTTTCTGAGGAAGGGGCTCGAAGCACTCTCTCCTGGGGAATTCAACTTCATATCAGTGAGGTGAAGTGGATATAAGACAAATGCTGTGTGTGTGGAGAGCATTAAGAAAGGTCATATATTTCAAAAAAGAATATTGTTTACAAGGAGTGTTAATAGGTTTCAGGGGAAATGTTAATTTTTTTTTTCCTGGATGAAATAGCTACTGTAAGTTTTTAATGGTTAATCATTCATTCTTGAATTTTTATATTAAGCATTTCATATTACTTTATTGACTTAACTTTTATGCTCTTCTTCATTTTGACAGTAAAGAATGACCAGGCAACACTCTTTGAAAATTGGAGACCATTTGCAGCTGCTCTCTGTTGAGGAAAGTGAATAATAGGGTGCCCTCAAGGAATTGCAAAGGTATCACTCAACAGAAACTTTTGTGTCTGAAGAAAACTAGATCATTTTATCATGGTAGGCATGCTGATATGTTTGCTTTAATAAAATGCCATATTTCTGCCTTTAATCTCTTGTCAACCCGCTATTAAAAAGCCCCAAAGTGCATGCGTGCAGCACATGTAAACACTTGTGGTTTTGAGGTTACCACAGAACATACTAATAAAGCACGTAATTTGTGTTTTGTGCACAGACTGTAATAATTTATTGAGTGGTACAGAGAAGCTAGAAAAGGATTTTCTCTAACTTTTGCCAGCAAGTCAATTTAATTTTAGTGCTCTATGCAGAAGTACATGTATACACATGTTCTTATGATGACATCATGTTTAAAAAGCATTAGGGAGCCTGCATAACAAAATGAGACAAAACATAAATTCATTTTGCACATACTGAAGACACTCTATCAAGTATGCTAATGTTCCTCCTATAAGCTGATGAGCTGGGAGGTGTGGCATATATTCTTCCACAAAGGGTGTGTGTGTGTGTGTGTGTGTGCGCGCGCGCATGTTTGTGGGCGTATTGAGCACTGACAATACATTAGCAGAATATAGATCAAGTAAATTCAAGTAAATTAAGATGAATCATAATAGCAAGAACTTTTATAAACTTTATCAACATTATCCCCAGTCCCCCTGGGGGAGGAGGGCAGAGAACAATGTTGTTCCTTCTTTTATATGGAATAACAAAACATATAATCATCGAATCACTTCTAGAGGATCCTAGAAGAGCTCATTGCCAGACTACAGCCTCCACCATGATTGTTGGGGTAGCCAATTTATCTGTTTATGTAAGATCCTTACAGGTAAGAACCGTCAGGTTGTATATCACTTAGCTTTTTGCTTTCACTTCTTGTGAGGTTCCTTGCACACAACAAATCATCCACACAGATGCATAATTTGAAAGGAAAGGCCTTGAGCTTATGGAAGCAATACATACCAGTTTCTGGAAAATTCTGTGAAATTCTGTAGTTGGAAAATAATTCTGTGAAATTCTATGCTTTATTTACTCAAACAAAAAACACATTCAGTTTAGAAATAATGTCTGTGCCCAGAAGAAATGGGTGTTAGATACTCAAAATGTGTTTATTCCAAAAAGATGCAAGATTTCTCTCCTGGAAAGCAATTCACCACTCTCTATGCTTCTTTTTCTTTCTGAGAAGGCTTATACACATAACAGTTTTCAATGCACAGATAGATCTTCTGTGGTTCACAACCTTTTACATTTGAGGGCTAATTAAAATGAATCCTTTGTGCCACCTCTAAGATACAACTCACTCCTTCGTGTTGTTCATCGACTAAAATCTAATAAACCAGTTCCAATTCATAACTAGGGATTATTGAACTTTCTGTGGCCATTGGCTATCATAGAGGCATTGTGAAAATCTCTAAGGAGACAAGTGCACAGCAACCTGGCCCGGAGGGTCCTCTTATTTGAAGTAGAACTGAAGTTGCACCCAATTATGTAAGGCTGATCCAACCCAGAAAAGAGTTTTCTGCAAGAGATTAAGCCAATTCTCCAGACCTCTAAGGAGGAAATCAAGATCCTTGTGGCTGTTTGATCACTTCTGTGATTTGAATGTCTCCACGGTTTAATCATTTGCTTACATAATGAGAAAATTACAGAGAGAAGAGATGAGGGTAGGGGAAGAGAAGGAAGGGAAAGTGAAAAATAAGAAGGAAAAGGAAAGAAAGAGAAAGAAAGAAGGAAAGAAAGAAGGAAAGAAAGAAGGAAAGAAAGAAAAGAAAGAGAAAGAAAGAAAAAAGAGAAAGAAGTAGAAAGGAAAGAAGAGATGGAGGAAGGAGAGGTGGGAAGAGATGAGATGCAAGATGAGGAGACGAGAGAAGAGGAAGGAAGAAAGAAAGAAATTGGTCAGAAAACCATATATCATTAAAATGTTTATCTTGCACATGTTGGCTGGTACTAATTTTCTAGTATCAGAGGTACTGGAGTCAATGCTAATTTTAAAAAGCCAGGAACAAACATTTTCTAACTGTTAAAAATTAGGATTTGGAAGACTTTTTGATTGGCATAAAATGTAACAGATATAAAAAGTAGAGATTAGCTATTTAAGTAGCTAGGTTAAAAGAAGCTTAATCAGGGCTCTTTTGCTTAGTAGCCTTTTTAATATTTATCTGTGGGTTTCTCAGCCATAGATGGATGCCAAATCATCTTTCATGACCAAATTTAACTGATCAAATTTCTTTTAACATACACACAAAGATGGGAGTAGGGTGGGGGCACAAATACATACAAAAAATTCAGAGTCAAAATAAAGTTAGTTCCCAGGATCATGTTTTAAATCTGTAACTGTAAGGTTGCAAAGGTTCATGCATATCAAACTCACTCTATTTTATTTTAATGTGGTAATCAAAACATCTGTTGAAACATTTTAGATAAAGATGGGCAGTTTGAAGAATAATGACAAATGTGAATCAATAGGAACACCAGGATAGGCTATATTTTAAGTTAAAATTACCTACCTATTAAATAAGCACCCATTACTAGTTTTTGCAATGCTTTTATCTTCGTTAAACAAAATGTCATAGCTAAAGGTTTAATTTCTATTTAAAGAGATTAATGCAAAATAATTCTGTGATTGCAATAGAAACCATTGATATCAAAACACACAGCATTCACATCACAGGACACAATCCAAGTTGTAACTCACTAAATATACTCTACATAAATGAAAGATCTGTGGCAACCACTTTTTTTCCTCAATAAGAAGACTGAAGGAAAGACAATAGTACTTTTTCAAAAAATTTTCCCCCTAAGCTTTTGTGTACATATTTCCTTATAATGAGCTCCAGAACTAACTGAAGAGTGAAAATCCCAGAGTTAAAAAGTCATAAGTTCAGTGTCCCAAGAGTTTGGGTAATGACAGTGGTTTTACACTAATGTTTTACACTAATCATTGATCTTTTATAAGAATTTCCAAGTTTAATATTTTTTTTTTTTTTTTTTTTTTGAGACGGAGTCTCGCTCTCTCACCCAGGCTGGAGTGCAGTGGTGCGATCTCGGCTCGCTGCAAGCTCCGCCTCCCGGGTTCACGCCATTCTCCTGCCTCAGCCTCTCCGAGTAGCTGGGACTACAGGCGCCCGCCAACACGCCCGGCTAATTTTTTGTATTTTTAGTAGAGACGGGGTTTCACCTTAGTCTCGATCTCCTGACCTCGTGATCCGCCCGCCTCGGCCTCCCAAAGTGCTGGGATTACAAGCGTGAGCCACCGCGCCCGGCCCAAGTTCAATATTTTAAGATCACAGCTTTCCACAATTTAAGTTTACATAGATGTAAAATATTTAGATATAGATTCAGATACATCTGGCCTAGATCTGGTTGACTGTGACCTCTGAAATACAATTACTAGCTGTATTCTTTAGAATGTTATAATTTGCACTTGTTCAACTTCGATGCATACCTTTCATATTCGAAGTAATCCTTAATTCTGAAGGAGCATTAAAAAATAATCCTACAGTCTGTCAGACTTTGAGCCTAACTAGTTCAAAGTAGCAGTAAATTGAAATGCAAAACCTACTAAATTCTGATACTGAGAAAACTTCATTAATTCATACATTCATTCAGTCAGTTGTCCATGTGGACTTGGTATGTTCTAAATAAATATATGCTGAATGGAAGAATGAATGAATGAATAAACTTCTATGTATCTAGTGCATAGCTCTCATATGTGAAATGGTCACTAACTCTGAGTGAACATTAAACAAAAACATTCTAGTTGCTGGTGATCATGTAGTAAGCATGACAGATTAAGTTTCTTACCCTCATGGAGCTTACATTCTAATGATGAAATTTCATCAAAAATATTCATTTCAAACCAAACACCAAGGCAATTGGGCAAATATTCTTTTCTTATTTTCTTTTAGAACTCTCATAGTTTTCTTTTTACCAGGAACACGCTGCAGATGGCTTGAGATTAGTATCTGCGCAGGTGCCATTCTCACTGTGTGTGCTGTGAGAATGTTGCAGACGTGTGCTGCTACTCTGGCACTCACACTTGTCCAGGCTGTTTCTTAGGGGGTCATCTTGCCTGTGAGATCAGAAAAAGGGATTTCTAGTTAGTATTAAGCAGTTGAAACCAAAGTAGAAAATATTCATCCATTGCTTTCCCCAAACCATTCTCCTGCCTAGAAATGTCAACAACTTAACCACATGCAAATGCCCATTTGTGGACAAATGTGTACAAAAGACATTTGGGGTTCCTCTCTTTGAGACTAGATTAAAGCTGACCATATACATAGGGAAGAAAACAGTTTTTCTCTGAGCATCATATTGCTGCTTTGTATATTTTCTGATAGAGTAGCATCGGGTCCTCTGGCTGCTTTATTGAAATCATATTTGACTTTTCTAACAAGGAAATTTGGTGTGCAAAACTCTAGTTAGAGATTTCAGTGACTTGTATCACCAAGAGGAGGACCCTCAGCATGTAGTGGAGGTCCAGGCTTCAGACATGTGAGGCACACTGAGGAGTAGCTTTATTTGCAAGAGGTATTAGGAAGCTTCCTAACAAAGTTCACCTTCAGGATGGGAGAAATCAAAGCACAGACCATAGATCCAAGAAAAATGGCTTCTGATCAGAAAGGGTGATCTGAGATTAGGGGAAGATGTGTCATCAATATCATCCGCTGGTCCAGCCCTGTGAAATCACACCCGAGTGGTAGAGAAATATCTAGGAAAAAAATAGTAAAACAGAAACGAATGTTTCTGTCCGGCAGAAAGGCAGTTGCATGGCTGTCAGGGCCATGTAGAGGGAACATCACAGGTACATGGTGGCAGCGGGATGTCCCCAGGTAGCAGAAAGTCATAGGTGGCTCATCAGAGGCCCTAAAGAACTAGCCCCCTACTTGTAGGTGCAGGGGCTGTGGTAGGAGTGGCTGTAGATAGTTTCCGGTTACACAAGGTTGGTGTGGGAACAGCATGACCACAAGAAAAACCTGGGTTGACAGCCCCAGGGAGCTGGAACAGAATATTAACAATAGTAGCCATTATTTGAGTGCTGCCCATGTGCTCGAAAATGTTCTAGGCGATTTACCTTTATTGCCTCCTATAATTCCCAAAATGACCTCGAGTTAGGTCTTTCTAGTATTCCTATTTTATAGACAAAGCAGTGGAGCCACAGAGAGGTTAAGTAACTTGCCCAATGTCACAGAGCAAAAAAGTGGCAGAGCCACAGTTTTAATCTGGGTTGAAGAGGAAAATAGATAATGCATATTCCTAGGATTTGAGAAATGTTTGAGGTGAGGGAGAATGAGAGGCTCTCCTTTGAAAGAAGCATCAGGGGGTACTGAAACAGAGTAGAAGAGTGTGAAAGCTGGTGGGGTTTTTGTTGTTGTTGTTTTTAGTCCTAAGTTAGTGGCATGAAAGCAATGCCCTAGAAGGGATGGAGCAGCAAGTGCTCTACCCACATGGAAGTCTTCAGGACCTGCACTTCAATGAGCACCAAGAGGAAAAGGAGAGAAGAATAAACACGTCTGAAGCACCTACTGAGTGTCAGGTACTGGCCCAGGTGTGTGCCATGGACCATTTTCATCTCTACTTCATAGTTTAGGAAACAAACTCAGAGTAGCTAAGCAAATTTCCCAAGTTCCCACAGCTGTAAATTTGCAGAAACGGGATTCAAATGCAGGTCTGACAAAATCTGAAAGTCATACTTTTCTCAGAGTACCACATTGCTTCTTCCCAAGACACATACTAACGGGGAAAGGGAGGGTGTGGGTCAGGTACTATGCTTATTACCTGGCTGACAAAATCATCTGTATACCAAACCCTCGTGAAATGCAGTTTACCTCTATAACAAGCGTCCACATGTACCCCCAAACCTAAAAGTTTAAAAAATTTTAAGATAAAAACATGAAATTATCCATAGAACATGTTAAATTGGAATTTCACTTGAATCAAACATTGCTCAGGACACAATTTATTGAGATTTTATTCCTCTATTTATTATATAATTACAAGGATTGAAAATCATGAGCAGTGTTTCAAAGCATTCATCTATTAACCAGAAGGTTTTAACCAAATGCATCTCTGCTGCTTCTAATCAGGCCAAGGGCAAAGGTTAAACAAGTTAACTTGCCCATATGCTTAGGAAGCACTTTGAAAACAAGACTGTAACTTTTTTTTTAAAATTATACTTTAGGTTTTAGGGTATATGTGCACAATATGCAGGTTTGTTACATATGTATCCATGTGCGGTGTTGGTTTGCTGCACCCATTAACTCGTCACTTAGCATTAGGTATATCTCCTAATGCTGTCCCTCCCTCCTCCCCTCAACCCACAACAGTCCCTGGAGTGTGATGTTCCCTTTCCTGTGTCCATGAGTTCTCATTGTTCAATTCCCACCTATGAGTGAGAACATGAGGTGTTTGGTTTTTTGTCCTTGTGATAGTTTACTGAGAATAATGTTTTCCAGTTTCATCCATGTCCCAGTTGCCCAGGCTGGAGTGTAATGGTGTGATCTCGGCTCACTGCAACCTCCGCCTCCCAGGTTCAAGCAATTCTCCTGCCTCAGCCTCCTGAGTAGCTGGGATTACAGGCATGAGCCACCATGCCCAGCTAATTTTTGTATTTTTGTAGAGACAGGGTTTCACCATGTAGGCCAGGCTGGTCTTGAACTCCTGACCTCAGGTGATCCACCTGCCTCGGCCTCCCAAAGTGTTGGGATTACAGGAGTGAGCCACAGTGCCCGGCCAACCATAACTATTCTGTAGAAACTGGTATAGTTAGTCAAAACCACTCATGCACAAAGCATACTATCAGATTCACTCACAGTGATTTTCCTAAATGTTTATATTAATTAAATGGCCTGATGCTGCCATAAAATGTTTATCTTCTGCTGTCTTTCTTAGCCCACATACCATGCTAAATGTCAGCTAGGAGAGCTCAGAGGGCAGTCCCTGATTTTAATGAGTTGTGTTCTGAAAGTAGTTTAGAAATGGAATTCATGGTTTCAGAAAATACTTGTTATAAACATAGGTGACTATGAAGCTAGTTCACTTAATTTATCTGACAGATTAAGTGAGCATAGCAGAAGGAGTCCGAGGGAGTTGAGAAGGTAAGTTTGGTGTCATGAGAACAGGGTTTTGACTCTCTGAGAGAAGGAACGTCACTCGTCTTTCCTAAATCATACATTATAAGCCTCATTTGTGAGTCACGGGAGTATTAGCTACCCCTTGCTAGCTCTTTCGTGTGCCAGATACAGTTCTAAATCTTCTCTGTTTTCATTCATTCTGCAGCCGCACCAGACCAATCTGGTTCAATTTTTATGTAACAAAGTTGTGAATTGTCTTTCAGCTGTCATGAACCCCTAATTGAAGGTCCTATAACCTCAGCCTGCCCAAATGAACCAAGCACACAACCACAGGGGGACCCCAAGTGTTCCAGTGGGAGAGCTGGAAGAGCGGGGACTAATGTGAGAAGTGGACACCATGTGGCAGGATCCAGGATCGAATCAGATTGAGCCCTGGGGTCACCCCATGGCAGGATCCAGTTGGATCATGCTTCCTGGCATCACCTACTGCAACATCCAATCAGATCACACCTCATTACCCTACGCTTATAAAACCCCACCCAGCCCCGAGCCCGAGGATACAGATTTGAGTATTTCCTCCTGTTTCCTTACCAGTCGATTTGTAATAAAGCTTTTTTTGTTTGTTTTTTTCTAAAGTTGGTGCCGTGGTATTTGGCCTCTACGAGCATTGGGTAGGAAGTTCATTGATTGCTTCGTAACAACTCCTACAACAATTTTCTGAGGTAAGGACTATAATTGTTCCCATTTTACCAAAGAGAAAGAGGAGACACAGAGAGGTTAAGGGATTTTCCCAAGGTCACACAGCTGGTAAATGGAATCAATTCGACCGACATCAGGAGAGGAAGGTATTCAACGGCCAGACACCCTGAAACTTGCAGCTCTTAGCACATTGTAACCACCCTCAATGAAAGTAAAAGGCAAGATTAGGAAACATCTCTCTGTGATGATCCAGAAGACTATCTGAATAGGCGCTGGAGGTGCAACAGGTTCACTGTTCAATGCTAAGAGTTTCTAAGAGACTTCAAATGGTAAGGTAGTAACACCCACAGGAGAAAGCCACAGAAGTGTAAGTCTTCATGGTGATCTTCAGCCTACAAAGATCGTAAACACTCGGCCATACATTGCTGGGCACAAATGTACTATGGCATCATGACTTTGTAATAGATTTCTGTAAACATATGTTAAATGTTCTGTTTTTCTTCCCTCCACTAGAACTTTAAGGCTACCCTTTCCTATTACATTCCTATAAAAACTCAAAGGTAGATTCTTATCTTTCACCAGGGAGACTTTCGGGTATACAAATAATAGTCACAGCCATGTGTGTTTGATTTATTGCTCAGGCCGTGGTAGCATTGTGTATGGCCATTGGTGTTCAAGGTTTAAGTGTTGCATGCTTCCTAGTGGGACTATTATATTTTGAGTACACTTCTTGCGATTCTTTTTTTTTCTTCTTTTCTATATTTAATCTCAGATTATACCATAAAAGTAACCAGCTGCAGAAACGGAAGACGTCCAAAGTCCTATGGAGTGGATAACCTGAAAAGGCTGATAGGATCTTTTTAGTCTCAGTGGAGCAAGGCCAGAGGGCAGTGTTAGGTATGGTGTATGCTAACCAGAGTGCTCTCCTTTTACTTTACACCAGAGTCAGTCCTGTGATGTGGAGTATGCAGTGTGCTGAAATGGGAGAAGCTGTCTTTTTTATAGGTCTTATGTGTGAGCGAGCCTGCTTTGCTTAATTACAAAAACGTGATGATGCCAGAGATCTGATAAACTATCGAGAGATTGAAAATCAGGTTTTGGGCATATCTATTTCCTGTGATGCCTTTAATTCCGTTGGAGCAACATGGTATAGATAGGTTAATCTGGAAATGCCTCTAGGCAAATTCAGTCCTTTTCTTAGTTTCTTCCAAATACCAGGATCATTTTATACCCATGGATTATTTGTGCAATACTTTTCCTCGGTAAGTTAGTTAATGAAAGTAAAACCTCTGGAGAAACTACACTTATATCTGGTTTCTATATTGATCCATTTAATATCTTTTTCCTCTCCTTTTTGGGAACTTAATCCAGTAGATGGTGTTTTTGTCTGTGACAGCATGGTTAAAATAAATCTCAATTTGAGGGGAGGGCATCTCTACCATAACGACTTGTGTGATTTAGAAGCGGCATCAAACAGTCTGTCTCTGTTCCTCTATTTGCAAAAAGGATCATTCTTGTGGCCCTTGTAGGAAAGAGGGCAATGCATTATACATCCATGATAAAATGTACTCGCCCAGTGCCTCCCTGTTTCTCCACTGAGTCTATTTATTCATTCTTTCAATAAATATTTTTTTGTATTCCAATTATGTACCAAGCCCTGTGCTAGGTACTGAAGGTATAGGATTCTGTATGTCACAGAGTTTCTATTTTTTCAGGTAAGATAGACAGATACATAGAGCAAATAATAAAGTGTTAGGTGTCTTTGTAGGAAAGGCACAGGGGACCTTAGAAGCACGTGGTGGAATTTCATTTAGCAACATAGAAAAGGAAGGGTGGTAAGAAATGAGGCTGGAGAGGGTCTGAAATGCTATGGCTGGGGGAAGACGTCAAAGAGCAGAACAGGCAAGAGGGGCTTAATCACATGTACAGTTTAGAATGCTACCTCTGGGTCCAATGCGGAGAATGGTCGGGAGGAGACGGATAGCTTTAGGGTGCTTAATAATGTTTTTTGTTGAATAGTATACCCTTCAAAGCCTAAAAACATCAAAATTCTACTAATCCCCACATAAGAATCATTGGAAATGGATTCTTAGCCTACTTCACTTTTTATAACCTTTTTAGGAAGAGCCTATTGTATGGTTTTTATAATATCCATGATGGCAATAAGAAAAGATTCTCAAGTGAGAATCACTCTTCCATAAGCTTATCTAGAATTATTTTTTATCATTATCATTATCATCATCATCATCATCATCATCATCATCTAGCATAGATAGTCCCATAAATAGGAGAGTTGCCTTTTGGAGAAGATCAGCCTTGGTGACACAATGCTCAGCAAGTTTAGTTATACATGTATATGTGTGTGTATATATATATATATAACTGAGTAACTTTCTACATCTGTCTAGATAGCTAGCTATTACATAATACACTGATGACTACTAATAAAATCCTGAGATTTAAAATAGAAGCTCTAGGACAGTTTTAAAGAAAAATTTAAGACACTTTAACAGAGTTCAGTTGAGCAAAGAATAATTCGTGAATTGGGCAGCCCACGAACCAGCCAGAATAGGTTGAGAGTGACTTCAGTGCTGCTCAACCGTTGGAGATGATTTATGGACACAAAAAAAAGATGCACAGAAAATGGAAGTGAGGTACAGAAATAGCTGGATCGGTTACAGCTCCACGTTTGTCTTATTTGAAAAGGGCTGACCAGCTGGCTGCTCGTAATTGGTTGAAAATCTGTAATTGGCACAAGAGTATGTCACAGTCTGTTTACACATTCAGTTATTTTACACTTCACTATGTACAAAAAACCTTTAGGAAGAACTTAAAATATGTAAGAAGGCAGCTTTAGGCTAAACTTAATTTAACGTTCATGAAGTAAGAATTTTATACTTATTTTTTGCTACAGTTTTGCTATTTCATATTTCATCTCTGAATATATTGTTATCATTTTAATTTAATTCATGTGGGAATCAGCAGTTTTAAAAACATTAACTTTGTTTTATCCAGAACACAGTTGAATTCATTTCTCAAGTTAAGATGTGTGTTTGAAACTCTGAGTTGTAGTATGTCTAACCCAGCAAACCAGCCTTAGTAATTTTAAATGCAGTGATAGAATTCCTTGCTGTTCCTAAACTCACGGCTGAGTATTTGTTTTTTAATTGTCTTTTTCATTTATTTCTTCATCCTCTTTCAGGGCATTCTTTCACTTTCAGGATTTGTCAACCTCTTGCTTAATTGTTTCAAGTTACATTCCAGTAAATGCAGCACAAATCTAACTTAATGGAAGCAAGAAAGCTCTTCATCTTATCTCACCTTTGGGAATGCAATGTCCTGCTGTCTTTCTGGTTTATACGTAACTTCTACAAAGCAGAACAAAGGGAAGGGGGATTAATGAGGGAGGATATCTATAATAGACCTAGAGGTAGAAAAGTAAATGTGCAAAGAACGTTTATGTTCATTAGGTAAATTAGTAGTAAGAAAATAGATTTATTAAATTATATAATCATATGTTTTAGGGGTTTTGTACACAGAATGTGGCAAAATTATACACAGACCAGTTGTAAAAAATAAATAGATAACACTATCTACAGTATCTTTTCAGTGAAAAGATCATTGAGTATCTTTTCACAAATATATGTATTTGTGAATATATATATAAATATAAAAAGGCATTTTCATGTCTATTTTTGTCATTTGTTTTGTGTTTCCACTCAGCTTTTGAAAGGCTGTGTTATTAATTGCAAATACAATCACTCCCCATGCAAAGAAGCTTCATGTTAGTTACATGAGTTTGAAACAGCTCCCCCATCCCTTTTAAATTTCCCTTTTCTTCTATTCATCCTTGAGCATCCTTCTTAAAGAATATATAGTTTTACTCTTTGCACTTACTCATTAAGATTTAAGAGTGATGGAGTTTCATATTTCTTATTGTTAAAAAAAATGAATAAAAATCTGTTTATATCCAGGCTTAGGAAGTTATAGGGGAATATAAAATTTATTTATACAAACAAACAATATCATGTGGATTACATATTAGCATCATGTACCCTTGATACGATATATTGAAAGACACATCACTTCTGTTGCATTCTTGCCAAAAACGCATAGTCTTAATGTGACTATCAGTTAAACCCAGTGGACAGACATTCTACAAAAGAGCAGATCAGTGGTCTCCAAAACACTTTGTTAAGGTCATAGAAAACAATGAAAGACTAAGAAAATATCTGGAGGAGACTAAGGAACTGTGGCAACTAAATGTAATGTGAGATCCTGGATGGGATCCTGGGACTGAAAAAAGACAATCGAGGAAAAAGTAGCAAGATCAGAATAAAGTCTGTAGTTCAGAGAATAGTGTAGTACCCATGTTAAGTGCTTGGTTTCAGTAATTATTTTCATGGTTATAGAGAAGGCTGACATCAGGGAAAGCTGGATAAAGGTATAGGAGAACTCTCTTTTACGGGTTGTAGTACAGGTACCAGTTTCACAACTTATTTATAACTCTAAATTTATAAAATAAAATATTTAAAATATTAAGTAAAATGTATTTGAAAGAGAATAAAATAAAATATTTTAAAACTATAGTCTTCCTCCTTCCTGAGAATTCTGTAGGGGCATGCTAGTACATACGCATTCATTTTTCCTCTTTATTTTATTCAAATTTGAAGTTTGTGTTTATTTCATATTAATAGACAGTAGCATCCAATCCTAACTTAAATTTAAAAGGGAGCTTAAAACCAAGCAATTTAATCTCTTTATAAACCATGACACTCATCTGAAAATAATGCATATAGATGAGAAAACATTGCATAGTCGGCCCATGGAAGGCCCAGGAACCCTTACACGCAATGTAGTTCTTTTCCATACCACTCTGACTCCAGACTCAAGAGTGTCACTAGCAGCATTTCTGATTTTATGATCTACCATAGGCATTTTTAAATGACAAAGGATGACTTTAAATGATTTAATACCTACTTCACGCCCATGATCTACTCAGAGCCAGTTTCGCTGTTTTGTTTTGTTTCATTTTCCATAAATGTGTTTCCTGCGCTTGTGTTGCTAAATGAAATTCAAAACTAGTGATACACAAATAGATTTATCAAAGGCAAACATCATTTCATTTATTAGTGGTCACCAGTGGCCCATAAACAAAGTACAATCTATTGAATAAAACAGATTGCTTTTTTGATTCTATTGATTGTTTCTTTGAATTTTCTGAGGATAATTTAGTAACAAAAGCCTTTCTCCACTATTACTTCTAATACATGTATTTACTCACGTATTTTTCTTTTGCTTACACAGAGAAAATGAAATAATTAAAGCAGTTTTTCAATGTTTCTGCAATTCGTACTTAGATCTTATGAGGGAAACCTGTGAATCAGTTATTTCTTTGCACATATACTGTGCATGTGTGTGTTTTTCTTCTTCAACTTGAAAGGACAGGGCTTTTGTCTCTTCTACAGAATTGAAAGCAAAAACTCAAAGATCCTTAATGCTTCTGGTGTGGATCTGAACCACCAATGACTAAGCTGCTAAGTAGCAAGACTACCCATATCATAGTAGTTTCATATTATATTTAAATAGCCATGTTCTTTTTTTTTTTTTTTTTTGGACAGAGTCTCACTCTGTCACCCAGGCTGGAGGGCAGTGGTGTGATCTTGGCTCACTGCAACCTCCATGTCCCGGGTTCAAGTGATTCTCTGGCCTCAATCTCCTGAGTAGCTGGGACTACAGGTGCATGCCACCACGCCTGGCTAATTTTTTGTGTTTCTAGTAGAGACAGGATTTCACCGTGTTAGCCAGGATGGTCTCCATCTCCTGACCTCGTTATCCACCCGCCTCGGCCTCCCAAAGTGCTGGGATTGCAGGTGTGAGCCACTGCTCCCAACCAATTAGCCATGTTCTTTAACATTTAATGTCTTGCTAATGTTAACAGTCATGTCTACAGTCTTGAACTGAAGTGAGAAGTAAGCAGTGGTTATTTATTAGTCATGGCTGTTAACAAAATGTAATGATGTAATTCCTCTCCTTGAGCCTTATTGATTAAGTATTATTTTTGCAACTTTTGAATCTGTAAGTTTTGAAATCAAAAGACTAGAAACAAAACAAAAAGAAAATGCTCCAAGTCTTGAAATGAACAGAATTTGGAAAGGGATGAGTAGCCCTTGGGACATTCAGAGGGTGTATTAATTCGTTTTCATGCTGCTGATAAAGACATACCTGAGACTGGGCAATTTACAAAAGAAAGAGGTTTAATGGACTTACAGTTCCACATGGCTGAGGAGGTCTCACAATCATGGAGGGAGGCAAGGAGGAGCAAGTCATGTCTTACAAGGATAACAGCAAGCAAAGTGAAAGAGCTTGTGCAGGAAAACTCCCATTTTTTAAAACCATCAGATTTCATGAGAATCATTCACTATCAGGAGAACAGTGCAGGAAAGACCCATTCCATAATTCAATCACCTCCCACTGGGTTTATCCCACAACATATGGGAATTGTGGGAACTGCAGTTCAAGATGATATTTGGGTAGGGACACAGCCAAACCAGGTCAGGAGATATTGGCAGATGCTTTGACCTCCTCCTGACTCCCCCTTGAGCACAGTGTCAGAAATTCTAGCAGCTGCACATGGGCCTCAGGCCAGCAGGTCTTTTCTGAAGAGCATGGTTACATCAGAGATGTGCCCCAAGGACTCATGTCCTCAAAACACCCAGTTTGTTGATAGATTGGTAGCTCTGATGGTGACCAGGCACAATTCCTTGCCTACATTTTCTATTAATTTAAAGGGATGCTATTTTTTGTTTGTTCTCTTTGTCTTCTTTCTTGGAGAGGCTGACTTTTTTCCCCTCATTTTCAAAAAATAATAGGACAACACATGACATTCATCTTACTGGACAATATAATGAACTTCAGGAGATAAATTATTTGCTGGTCAGGATTTCCTGGATGGCACAAATTCAGTTTTATATTTAAATTTGAGAAGAAAAACAATAATTATCAGTATCCATTATTCAGAAAACAAGTAAAGTCATCTTACAAACATAACAATTAACTCAACAAAGAAAAGCCTGAGAGGTACTCAGATACTTCATAGTTGAAGTGGTGGATAATCCTATAATTGCTACTTCTCAGAAGAGCTCTGTGTGTATGTGGAAAAAAGGCATTATTTAAATCATGGAACATTACCCATCAAAGCTCCTTCTGTCAATGATGTTTAGTTGCTTTAAAACATATATTTTTTTAAATAAGACTTGGGGCAGAGATTTCAGCCAAGGCTATGAAGGAAGGAAAGAAAAATAAACCCTCTATAATTCCAAATTCATTCTTTTCTATCACAAAAAAAGTAGCTTTATGAACAATGGCCCTTTGTGATGAGTTCTGATGCAAGAGAGACATAACAGGAGGTCACTGTAATGCATCACCTCTGTCTCTTCATCGTTTTCTCTGCCTCCTGTATAGGCCTCTTTTCATGGATCTGCCTCATGGCCAAAAACAAACACGTAAAGAGCAAATTCTATTAATATTAAGCCATTCTCCTCCTTAAGATCCCTCTGCACTATATATTTAATTTAAGGCTCTTAATATGAAATATAAGCCATTGACTAAATATCTTCTCTAATTTCCCACATTGTTTCCTTCAGTCTTGGTGCTCTATTAATCCAAATTTACACTGTTGCTCTTTGAACCCGCCATTTTTTTTCCACACTGCTGTGAACTGGGCATGCTTTTCACTCTCTCTGGATTCCATTTCTCCCCCAACACATACATATATTTTTCTACTACCTTTTAATTTGGCTGACATGTACTGATGAGCCATCCCTGAACCCTCATGGGTTCTTCAGTGTCCCTAGTGCATTTATATCAAAGCCCTTACACTAAAGAGTAAGAATTACCTGCTGAATCAAAATCACCCCTTGAGGCTGAGGGCCCTTCCAGGGCAAAGACATCTTATCCACATTTTTTAACAACCCAGACACAGCAAACACTTAATGAATGAAATGAATCTTTCCAGTTATAATATCTCCTTTCTTACTCTTTATTAACTCAAAGTCAGTCCTTTGAACCCCAGGAATTTTTAGAAATGGAATAATTTTTACTATATTTATATTCTAGGGTGGCCCCCAAAACTCTTGGGATATTACTTATGTGATGTCTATGATGGTCTTTTAGGCTGTAATTACATTTAGGAACTAATTTATGTAAGGCTTATTGTCACAGCAAACTTTAATTTTTCCATTAAGACTATAGGTTCTTAGCCCATCAGGCATCTCTGGTATTTGTAAAACTCCCAAAGTTGCTTACCAGAATTTTGGGGTAGGTGCATTTTCTGGAAAGAGAGCCAACAGCTTTCTTGAGGTAGTCCTAGTATTTTGGAAAGAAAACAGGAAAAAGAAGAGTGAAATTACTGAATAGGAATGAAGGGCATATGTTTAGGAAATGCAGGAAGGAAAGGAGAAAGTATGTTTTAAAAGTGTAAAATGATATTGAAAAAAGGAAATGGATAGGGCCACGGACAAATCTTGCTGAATCAAACTTTGTCTAGGGCTAACTTAGATGCAGGATGATGTTAACCTCTCTTTTGGGGAACACACAATGTCTGAGTATAAATATATTCCTCTTTTTCTCACTAGAGTGAGAAAGACTAATAAAAAAAGGATATGAAACTTAGAAGCTCAATCTCTTGGCCAATATTTTTTTCTAAGTCACAATATTAATTGGGTATTAGGAAGAGAGAGATACGGGACATCCGTAACATACTCACATTTGATCAAAATGATCAATGGGCAAAATTATCTCTAGCAGAAAGATATTTTATTTAAAATGAGCTGAAATTAAAATATAAATAGCTTTGTTTTCCCTGTCAGGCAAAATGTTTACAGTCAGGATAGAGACAAAATTTTGTAGTCTCCCAGTCACGCGGCCATGCTGTCTACAAGCCCTTCGGGTGTGACCGGTGAAGATGCGCACTCTGGGAATCCTGATCTCAGATCTGATGGATATTTTTGCTGTGGAAGGACCAGTTATAGGATTTCAAGTTCCAGAGAAAAGGGGAGAAGTGAAAAAAATTCAAGATTCATCTTAATTAATCTTTATTAATTACAAAACAAAGTGAATATAAATGAAGGGCAATTTCAACTCACTATTGGAAAAAAAGTCAACAGATTTCCAAGATTCCAACTTTAAGAAAGAAAAGCACAACATTTACAAATAAAAGGCAAACCATTTACTCAGCCGCAAAGGTGCATTGCCTGGCTGGTTTGAGGATGTTCACCGTGCCTCCCTGTTTGGTTGAATGCAGGTTGAAGACTTCTGACCACAGGATTTAATTTAGTAGATTCACATATGTGTCAGTCATCCAAGTCAGGAGGACATGTAGAAGTATTTTTAGCAAACATTCCCATGGTGAGCACTTTAATTTGTTGTCTTGTCTTGTAGAAGATCAAGAACGGCAGCATGTATTTGTGAACATTCCAATTTTACATGCATTTTTATTACAACATGTTTCATAAGAACCTTGCTGAGTGGTTATATCTTTATTTATTTATTTTTTTTTTGAGATGACGTTTCATTCTTGTTGCCATGGCACGATCTCGGCTCACGACAACCTCCGCCTCCCGGGTTCAAGCAATTCTCCTGCCTCAGCCTCTCGAGTAGCTGGGATTACAGGCATGCACCAAAACACCTGGCTAATTCTGTATTTTTAGTAGAGATGGGGTTTCTCCATGTTGGTCCAGCTGGTCTCAAACTCCCGACCTCAAGTGATCCTCCCTCCTTGGGAGTAGTTATATCTTGTCCCTGGAGGGTTCTTTATTCTGGAACAGAGCATGTAGGCACCCCTGGGTACTATTTAGGAGAAATGACTGCATGATCATCTGCTTCCACGTCAGTTCAAGTTAAAATATTTTATGGCACTGTCAAAATTTGGTCAATAGCAAATAATTTATAGTCTATTGCAATAACAAGTAAGCATTTGTCAATAACAATGCAAAGAATAGGTTATCCTCACTGAGTTTCTGTGTGGGTGAAGCTAAATCAAATGTCTACAAAGAGAAGAAGAGAAGAGGATATTCTAGGATTAAATCTGGTTATGGCAGGCATTTGATATCTCCATCAATGGGAAGACTCATGCTTTCAAATAACAGAGAGAGAGCTTTGAGGAATGAAGAAAAATAAGTATCTGAGTGAAGATTTTCTCAAATAGGGCATGGGAGATTTTTAAGAATCCTCAAGGAGAGAATGTACTTGAAATATCTTACTAAATAATTTAATATTTATTCTACACATAGATGCTTCATACTGAGGTTATCTTTACAGTGTTAATTTTTATGAAAACTGTAACATTTTTGCGTTCCTAATTGTTAGGGATAAAGGAGCATTTTGCAAAGACTCAGAAGCTCTAAGTTTGCTCTCCATGCATGTTGTTACTGCTTTGATCTCCTCACCTTGTGATGGTCCAGAAAGAAAACTTTTGCACCTCAGCCACAGCAGGACTGTGAGAAATGGATAGGATATTTGCATGCTCCTTGCCTCTAAATGTCAAATGCATTAGGCAGTACTAGCTTCTGAGACTCAACAAAGCACCCCAAGGCACTAATGCCCTGAAGCATGATCAGCTCATAAAGTCAGAGAGTTAGAATGACATTTGAGACCATCTAATCCCACACATCTTCCTAAAATAAAATGCTTCACATAAATCCCTGTGCTCACACAGCACACAGCCTCCACGAGTGGTACTGTCTTCTCTCTGGGGAAGATAGTCTCATTAGAATCCCTAATGCAACACTTGGCCAATGTGCTAAGTATTGGAAAGATCTTCTTTCTCTCGGTGCTGGTTCTGAGCGTAATTACATCTATCTACTGTTCTCCTTTGCCGCCCTTCAAGAAAGCTATAATCTCTTCCTGAAATTTCCTACTAGTTCTCTTTATAATGACTCTTTATTTAGTGTGGTTTCCATCACTTTCTTATCTTGCTGACCCTTCTCTGAACATGATTCTGTTTTTTTCTGGTACCTCTTTGCATCTGGAGCCTCAGCTTCCAAATGAATTTTGACCTTTGATAGCTAAGGGCCATTACCTTTATTTAGCCAAGCATTGTAATTATCTTAGTACAACATAAATTTGCCTTATCTTGTAATTAGCTATAAATGGCATAGACTTATGGGGTGCTAGTGATGTGGATCTAGAAAGAGTGAGCCAGCTCTCTATTTTTTTAAACAAAGACTGGAACGTGGGGCATGTTGTCAGCATGGGAGCTCTAGAATATAGACATTGGCACAAACTCCATTAGGAGAAGCAGAGCTCATGGGTCAACTTGAACCTGGGAACAATGCAGAGCTATTGTAGAAAAAATGGAGCATGGCCTTGAGTCTAGCTGGCAAAAATCTTCATTGATTAAGTATATGATATTCACAACAACAATCAATTGCCATTCTTTTACTCTGTGCTAAGAGTTTACAAACTTGTTTTGAATCCTATCCTATAACTGATCTAAAAGGTAGCTATTATTAGCCTTCTTTTCCAAATAACAAAAATGGAGCTCAGTGTAGCTAAGCACATGGACCAGGTCATAGTTAGGTGATGGTGAAGCTGGAACACAGAGGGGATGACCTGACTACAGGGTACATGCTGATAAGTGAAGTGCACCAAGCCTGTTACATATGGCTTCCTCGCCTTGGGATTAATCCAGTGTTCTGGAGGCATCCCTGAGTATGAAAATAGAGCTCAGTGGCCCAAAGGTGGTTACAAGGATAGATTATAAAGAGTTGGGACTGGTGGACCCTAAAATTTACCACTGACCTGGAAGATAGTTTACTATCGTACTAGTCAGGGTGAGATTACTGGGTGGAGAGGATGACACCAGGGCCCTGGAACAAGAAAAGCTATTGTATCACCCTTTGCTCCCAATCTGCCAACAACTTAGAATGTTGGTTTCATTAAAGAAGTTTAGGTTAGCATCAAACATAAATTGGAAAATAAAATTATGTCAAAGGAAAGTCTCTACCCACACAAAAGGAATAAAAAAATACAAAGACTTTTAAAAAATACAATTGCTGCCGGGCGCAGTGGCTCACGCCTGTAATCCCAGCACTTTGGGAGGCTGAGGCAGGTGGATCACGAGGTCAGGAGATCGAGACCATCCTGGCTAACACAGTGAAACCCTGTCTCTGCTAAAAAAAATACAAAAATTAAATTAGCCCGGCATGGTGGTGGATGCCTGTAGTCCCAGCTATTTGGGAGGCTGAGGCAGGATAATGGCGTGAACCAGGGAGGTGGAGCTTGCAGTGAGCCAAGATTGCGCCACTGCACTCCAGCCTGGGCGACAGAGCAAGACTCTATCTCAAAAAAATATATAAATATATATATGTGTGTGTGTATTTATATGTATATATATGTGTGTATATATATGTGTTTATGTGTGTATATGTGTATATATGTGTATATATACGTGTATATATGTGTGTGTATATATATGTGTATATATGTGTATATGTGGGTATATATATGTGTGTATATATGTGTATATATGTGTGTGTATATATATGTGTATATATGTATATAATTGCTGACAACTCACCAGCCACTTTTTAAGCATATCCATTAGAATTATTATTGCTATTATTCAAGCCAGCAGTTACTATGTATCTCCTGTTGTTCTAAGTGCTTTTCACATATTAATTTATTTAGTGCTTGTAATATATGAAGTGAGTACCATTATTATCTTCATGTAAAATATGGGTACACTGAGGCACAGGTAGGTGAAGCAGCTTGTCAAATAATGAGTCACAAGCTGGCACTTGGATCCAGGTGTCTTTAGAACCTCCCTTTTTTATTCATCCCTCCGTTATGGACTCTCCTCTATTCTGCGTGGTAATACTATTCAATCTCCTGAGAGATATTCCTTTGGGAAAATGCTTCTGTGAGACGCCAAGATAGGCCACCACTAAACTCTGGAGCTCAGCCCCACCCTGTCACCATATTCGTAGATATTTGAGTCCCTGGGTTCAATGTCGGAAGTTTGTCTAAGGATATGCCCTTTGGTTGGTTTGAGCCAGGCTGTTAATTATTCCTACAGGGATAGAAAAACCTTGGTTTGGGGCTTATTGTTTTAAATCCCTAATGCAACATGTTATTTCCACTATTTAATAATATTTTAGTAAAAATAATTTTTTACTCATTTTTTCTAGTCTTTTCTTCATGAAAAAAACAACAGATGCCTAAATGGTCTTGCATATCCCTCTGAGAAGTATATTCTATGGCAGTCACCAATGTTACAGATTTAAAAATTTTCATTGGCTTGGCTTCAATTTCCATTAAGAAAAAAAAAAATTTCCATGAAGTAATTTATCCACTTATTTGGATGAATTATTTCAGGGGAAGTTTTTCTTTTTACATTTTTTATTATGTAAAGATTATTTTAAAGGATTATTATGGTGACATAATAATAATATTTCAGAGGAAAACGGCAGGTAACTAGTTTTGACTTTGGCCCCTTCACTATTTTCTTTCCTCCTTGTCTCTGCCTGGGCCTATGTTTATTGAACTTCACAGAATGCCAAGACAGCATTTGTAAAGGGGGATTTATTTAACTCTGGGTGAGTTGTACAAATGCAATAATGTGGCCCAACTCTTGTTTAATTTTGAAGGCTCTCTCCTAGACAACATCGCTCGTAATGGACGGTTCAAGCCAAATTATCCATTATTGTTCCCAAAGTTTACAATTAAACTATCGATCAAAACTGGCAGTGATTTCTCCAGCAGCCTGAGCTTCGAAGCAGCTGAATTACATCAGAACACGAGTGTGTGGAGCCAGAAGGTGACACAGACAGACAGATACCAGACAGACAGTGGCACCTTCTACCAACCACCCTGGGATCCAGCCTTTGGCAATTTTCCTTGAGCCGAGAAGCAGGCTGCCACCCCAGCTATGTAGAGTGGGTTTGAGGTTTTAATAGCCAGAGGTGCCCGCAATTTGCAACCTCTATCCCTGGCTGTAAAAATTGGAGTTTAACAGGTTCGGCTCCGTGGGGAACCAACCTCAGCTTTTAGGCTCCTTCAGACACTGCAGAATGCATCTTTTCTGGGGAATTCCACAATAAAATGACTGTTATTTATCATTACAAACCTCTTTATCATTTAGTCAATAAAAGGCCTCTCTCTCTCTCACTTTTTTTCCTGTGGCGTGCTCAGTCAGAAATCGGTATTAGTCTCTCCTGGCCTGAAGGCAGGAGATGTCAAAAGCTAAATCATGATCTACCCTGGCTTCCTGGCTAAATTGTGTATGAAGGCCTGAGGCAAAAAGGTACACATGCTCATTATTTGAAACTGAGATTTTTCCCCCCTCTTTTAGTTTTTCTTTCTTTTTCTCTTTCTTCTTTTTACATATTGAGACATATAATACATACATGGCTCAGAAGACATCTGATATAAAACGCTACAAGACTTTGACATGTCCCCTTCATATATTTTCTGATCAAGAAATAAAAAGTGAATTGTAATCTTAGAAAAAAGGACAGTGGACTTCACCTCTTGAACTTTTTGCTCATGGTGAAAAAAAAAAAAAAAAAAACAGTGTTGCTGATGATTGGGTGTCAGTGACAGATGCCTTCCAAAAGGAGTGCCAACCTCAAGAAAGGCAGACCTTTAGTTGAGCATAATTAGTGTTATTTTTTACTTGCACAGAGTAAGAGGAATCCATTCCTTTAGATGAGCAAATAAGGTTTGCCTTGGAATTCCCTCACTTCATACAGCACTTCTGTGGTAGCTGCGTGGTGGGAGGTGTCAGCCACAAAAGGTCAGTAGGAATGCCGAGGTGACAATGTCTTTGGACATGATGTATTTGGAGGGGTTCCTGCAAAGCCAGCTGTCCTGATTATGGTCTGAAGCATCACATTTCAACCAAAAGTAAAATTTGGTGGTTTTAGATGTCCTTTTCATTAAATTGTCATGTGTATGCCCTCTCTCCTGATTTTTACACATGACAAACCACTCTTCGGGGACAGGGGTTTGTTCATTACTTTATTGTTTGTTTCAGTCAAGGCAGAGTCTGAGCTCATTCTAGATGTCAGATACCATGCCACCCAAGGGGACGGACCTTGTGAATAAGTAAGGATTATCAAGCATGATGAGGTTTGTCGGGAAAAGCTTTTAATGACCCTAATTACAGAGATACATGTCCAATTGTTTCATTTCTAATGGGTCAATCTACAAAATAAGTAATAAAATTTCACAGGACCTCTGTTGTTAAAACCTTGATATTTTCTCCCCGAATATCTTATTCCTGGAGGAGGCAACATTCAGAAGCATAGAAACCTATATTTTTAGAGCTAAAAATAGAGAATATCTTGTTCCATACTCCTACTTAGAAATTAAGGCTTAAAGAAAGAAAACTAACACAAAGCAACAGCAACAACAAAACTGTCTGAACATTTAACAATTTTATGAACTGAAACTTGGATTCCTGTCTGTACATCAATCTCCTTTCTATATGATATGTTCAGTCTTATCATTTTTTGTATAGCCTTTACCAAAAGTACGTTCAAGGATTGCTTGGCAATGACGAGAAGACAGAGCAAGAAATTGCCTTAATGGTATCAGACACTACTCATTGTCATCATTTGCTCACCTGTGTTCTTCTTAAAGAAGAACAAAAATTACACAGGTCTTGAATGCATTAGCTGGGAAGTTCGCTTTGGCTATAGAGCTAAATACATATTTATTTACATATTTAGATCTCGCTGTATATATATATATATATGTCTAAGTATATATATGTGTATATCTCACTATATATAGTGAGATATGTATATAGAGATCTCACTATATATATAGTGTTATCAAATATATCAATAAATATGTGTTTATTTATTATGTATATATTTAAGTATGTAAATATATATATGTGCATACACACACAAATGTGCACACACACACACACACACTTTTTGTCTTTGCTATTGGTCAGGGCCCTGAAATGTTGATGCTTACTTATTATCCCTGACATAACGTGGACAAATTAAAAGCATTTGCTTTTTTCCTGGCCTTCTGGTTTTATTTGACTGGCTTGTAAGCTGCCCTTCCAAGTAATCTCCAGAGTGGATCAATGGTACATAATTCTGATCTGCAAGGCAGAGGAGCCAATCTCCAAAAAAACTTAATCATAGGTGTGGCCCTATTAATCTTCAAGGTTAATACAAACAAATCTCGGTAGGGAAAACAGATCATGTTTTATGAACCTGTGTGTGTGTGAAGAACTCCGTTATGATGTGAAATTATCCCAAGAACAACAACTGCCTCCCAGTTCTAACCAGGTCACAGTACTGCCCAAAGGAAGGCAGTTTACACTTTTCCAGTTACTAATCTATTTACATTCAAAATAACCTGGTATATTTTCAACATTTACAAAATAGATTGCTTTTAGACTGACAGTGTGGTGATTCCTCAAGGATCTAGAACTAGAAATACCATTTGACCCAGCCATCCCATTACTGGGTATATACCCAAAGGATTATAAATCATGCTGCTATAAAGACACATGCACACATATGTTTACTGTGGCACTATTCACAATAGCAAAGACTTGGAACCAACCCAAATGTCCATCAATGATAGACTGGATTAAGAAAATGTGGCACATATACACCATGGAATACTATGCAGCCATGAAAAAGGATGAGTTCATGTTCTTTTTAGGGACATGGATGAAGTTGGAAATCATCGTTCTCAGCAAACCATCACGGATAGAAAACCAAACACTGCATGTTCTCACTCATAGGTGGGAATTGAACAATGAGAACACGTGTACACAGGAAGGGGAACATCACACTCCGGGGCCTGTTGTGGGGTGGGGGGAGGGGGGAGGGATAGCATTAGGAGATATACCTAATGTAAATGATGCATTAATGGGTGCAGCACACCAACATGGCACATGTACACATATGTAACAAACCTGCACGTTGTGCACATGTACCCTAGAACTTAAAGTATAATAAAAAAATGAAACCATGTATTCTCATCTCAAAGTGAAATTTTATGACAGGTTATAAACCACTTAAAATGAGATCGTTTGGGATAATGATACAAATCGGGGGTCTAGTAGCCCCTTGGTAGCTTGACAATAAAAAAATCAGATTTTTATATTCTTCACTTCTGAGCTGATATTTAAAGCAAATATTACCTTACCTTTAAAGAGTGCAGGATTTAAGAAAGAAATTTTTAAAAAGGTATTTGCATTATTCTCATATTTCTTTCCTTTTTCTTTTGTTCTTTGCTATTTTAAACAAGGCCCTAACTTAAATCTTCCAGCTCTAACTTGCAAACTACAAGCCTCCAAGCTCTAAGTTGTTTAGAAATTATTCATATTATTTCCCAAACTTTATGACTATGCCTCTTTTCTCATTTAATTTTAAGTCCACATCTCCTAGAAATACCACAGGCATTGGGTCCTAGCTCTGCCATATAACCTATAAATAAAAGAACTGTAAGAGTATTGATGAATTTAAATGCATCTCACATTAATCTTAAGTGTTTATTTCTTCCTCAAATTAAACACTGGTTTCCATGGCCTCAGGTGGCTTGGTGCTTACACACGCGTGGTCCTGTTTCCTAATGAAGTGGGCAAATACCTACCTCCGAGTGTCAAACTGGATAGTGGCCCTTGAGCACCTTCCTTAATATTGATGAGGCTCCTGGTGAACAGTAGTAAATGCAGCACGTGGGTATATGTAGTATAGAATGACTGTCTCTATGTCATGCATGGGTGTGGGGTGTCCTTTGACGTGACTTTGGTACCCAGCTCTGTCTCACAGCCATGTGAGGGTGCTCACTTCCCTTTGAGAGTGTGAGCTCTTTGAAAGAAGGAGGTTCAATAAGTGCTTTTCAGATTAAATCAAGTTTGACATCTTGCTGTGCAGGAGTGGACTATTCAGACTGACGGCACACTCGAGGGTGCTATTTTGAATATTTTATGTTGATACATTTTTCTATTCTGATATTTTACTTCATAAAACTGTGGATGGACCATACTCTTGAGATTGATTAATGTGGACTGTTCATGCTTAAGTTCCCAAAGATGGTTAAATATCTTACATATTATTTATATCCCTGGCATCATTTTAAGTTCTTATTTTGGCTAGATAGATTTTACATGAGATACATGTAAAATATGCACGTATGTTTTCTTTAAAGATCTCTTTATGATCAATGCAAGTCACTCAGTCTGGAAATTCTGTTAGAATGAAACATTTACACTCTCTGGTTGACGCTGTTGTTGTTCCCAATCATCACTACCTCTTCCAGTAAAAGGACATGTACCCATGTGGGTATGTAGCATGTGACTTTCCTTGTCACATGACTTACCATAGGACTTTCTATGCCTTCTATGGGTTTCTGAAATTGGGCTTGGTCATGTGACTTGCTCTGCTGTCTACAAGTGAGCTGGTGGTCACAAGTCTGGTAGAAACCTGATAAGCATTTGTGTGTGTGTGTTTTTTTTTTCCAACTCTCTTGCTCCTTCTCTCTGCCATGAGAACAACATGTCCCAAACAAAGACCGTTCCTTCAACCAGAATGTTAAGTCACATAGACAAGAACCACAAAAACCTCAGCTTCCAGCATTTGACAAGGCTAAGAAATAAATAGTTGTTAAAGGCCACTAAAGTTTTAAGGTTATTTTTCTTGTAGCACAGATGACTAATATGCTATTAACATTTATTTTTAAAAAGGATAATTAGATTTTTCAGTACATAGAGATACAAAGAAGAAAAAAATAAACAAAAGACTCCTTATACCCCAACACAGATGACCTTTGTTAATGTGTATATACAGTTTAGAAAATTCAAGCTAAACAGAAAAAGAATGTGTTTTCAATTTTCAACTTAATTATGATATGGTAATGTGTTCCTTTTAAAATTGTCTTTCTTTAAATATCTTATGTGGCGTTATATATCATTAGAAAATTTTCTTCTGTGTTTTTATGTATAGTTTACCTGACTTTCCTATGTGCAACTCAAATTTGAAAGAGATAAATGATGACAAATGAATATTTTATTTGTATTTATTATTTACTTTTCAAAACCAAGTATGTATACTGTCTATGTTCATAATATCTATATTAGGAATACACATTTCTCTACAAAAAAGTTGAGGCATTACTTTGATATTGTTTTGCTTTATTTCCTAGGAAGTAAAATAAATTTCCATTCCACCACACAGAAAATGTCTTTCTTTGCTTTTGTGTTTTGTTTTGGCAAATAGTCATCTGAGAATTTGGAATTGGCCTGAACATTTTATTCCAAAAGATGGATATCTTCAGAGAAATTTCGGTACAATTCCTTTTATTGCTCTATTCTTTGATGTTTTTCCACTCTTTATATCTTCCTTGACAAAGGATATTTAATTAGTGAGAGTCCATTTCATTTTATGCATTCATGCATGCAAGATATTATATTCATATCTCTTTTGCCTTAGAACAGTTGAGAAGAAGCCAGTGTGGGTGTTGATGAACAGGAATGATTAAACACCTTCTGAGAACTAGAGAGTGTGCATTTCAAAGTTGGACCTGGTTTTCAAGCGTTCTACATTTGAGATACCTATCTTATATATATATCATATATATATCATATATCATATATGATATATATGATATATATAAAATATATATAAAATATATGCATGTGTATGTGCATGCATATGTGTACATTAATGTTTAATATGTATATATTATATATTATAATGTATATGTGAATTACACAAACATACATAGACATGTTTATTGAGCAGCTGCTACATAAGGCACACTTTGGAGCCTAGTGTGCTTTTTATATCTATAATAAATATAAATGGGGAGACCTTGAAAAGTAAAATATAAATATAAATGAAGAGAGCTTGAAAAGTAAAAATCCATATCCTATTTTCTTGGGCTATGATCATTTCAGATCTTGCACTCATTTCAACCTTCATCACAACTGACAGAAGATGCTTCCTAGGTGGATTATTGTACTTTCAAGGCACTTGGTATATTTTTCATTGATTATGTCCAGTTTTGTATATATGTATTATCACTTCAAATTCATTAAAATATTTTTTGCTGGGTGCAGTAGCTCACCTCTGTAATCCCAGCACTTTGGGAGGCTGAGGCTGGAACACGAGGATAGGAGATTGAGAGCATCCTGACTAACAAGGTGAAACCCCGTCTCTACTAAAAATACAAAAAAAATTATCCGGGCTTGGTGGCAGATGCCTGTAGTCCCAGTTTCTCGGGAGGCTGAGGCAGGAGAATGCTCTGAACCCAGGAGGTGGAGCTTGCAGTGAGCTAAGATCGCACCACTGCACTCCAGCCTGGGCAACAGAGTGAGACTCCGTCTCAAAAAAAAAAAAAATATATATATATATATATATATACACACACACATATATTTATAATAATTTATATATTTATATATATGTATATATAAAAATGTACATTTTTTAAGAAAAAGAGCTATGTCTTATTCATCTATATGTGTACATTTCTTAGCACAGTTCTTGGCTTCTGGTGGGGTTCAATTAATAATACCTGAAAATTATGACATTGTGGTATATTGTTATTACATCTAGGCCAATCAGCAGTACAAAGAAACCCATTCAGAGGGGCCAACAGTCTTACACTGAAAATATTTGAAGATATTCAAATATGCTTTTAAAATTTGAGGATAAAAGGATTGGATTTATTGTATGTTATTTTGGAGAGTAGAACAAAAAACAGAGATTTCAGTCCAGTATAAAAAATGTTTTCTAATACATAGGCTTTCCAAATTGCTCTTCACTGGGCATGCCAAAGCAAAGATATCAGAAAGTGGATTCCTGTATTGTGTGGCAAGTTACATACTAAACGGATTCTTGTTCTAAATCCCTTTTATAGTTTTCTCTAACTATTTTGAGTTGTTCTTTTCTATCTCAATAGATTATATATTTATTGAGTCTAGGGATCATATTTTACATCTTTTAGTATCGCTAGGCTCTAAACTGTGCCTTATGTAGCAGCTGCTCAATAAATACTTGTGGAATATAACAATGGGAAGCTACTCATGGATAAGGCCACATTAGGAATTATGCACAGCTCACTTTTTATAGGACTGGGAAAAGTTTGGCCATCAGATGAAACAAACATATGGTAGTTTATTTCAAAGGGGAAGGCCACACGAGGTGGCCAGAAGTAGTGATGCAGATTTAGAGAGGAGAAGATGATGGGTTTGATTTTGATTTTATTGAAATTGCTTTGCCAAGAGAAGACAGACAGTAGACAGTTGTGTAAGTGGTCTGGTACTTAGGAAGGAACTCTGAGTTGAAATCTACAATTTGGTAGATTGGGTTCCAATTTTGGCTCCAACGCTGACAACTCTGTCTTTAGAGAAGGTATTTAACTACTTCAGGTCTCAATCCTTATCTGTAAAGGAGTAATAAAAAATTTTGCTTAATTTTTAGAGTTGCTATGGAGATATTCTCATAATGCCTAACAAATAGTAATTATCATTTAATGGGTTTAACCATTGTAATAATTTTTATTATTAGTTTTTATTCTAGTGAAATTCATTTCAATAAGATGAATGCTGAGGTCATATTTTGATAGTCCTTCTAAAATACCGAGTTGACTAGTCCTTCTAAAATACCGAGAAATAGATAAGATTACAATTAGATGCAAGGAAAGAAAAAAAATGTGTATATAAGAGTAATGAACATTGTTTTAATGCTGAGGAGAAAGAGCCAGGAGAGGGGGAAAAGTTGAAAATAAGAAGGAATTTAGGGATCAGGGTCTACTGAATGAAGGGATAAGTGAATGAGGGGACAGGTACCTAAGTACATCTGGACGGATGGGTTCTGACTAGGAGAAGAGATGCCCTTCTTTGGAGATATGTGGGGGTTGAGAGTTGGGGCATAAGGAGTAAGCAGGTAAAGATACTTATAATATATTTAATAATTGAAAATAAACGAATTATCAGAATATCAAATTCAGAAAATATATTAATTTATATAGAGAATTCTGCACTCTTTATTTTTGAAGAGACTTTATCACACGTGATTCTATGAATAACATTAGAGGTAAAGGTAGAGCAGTTGATATTGAAAGCGACTCAATAGTCCCATACATAGCTTTTTGATAAGCATAGAAATTGACCCTTCTGGTCTTGAACCTTATATTCGCAGACCTTCAGGCTTCTCAAAGTATCAAAGTATCAAAGAAATGAAACTCACCAGGTCACCACATCCAGCCAATGAGATGCTGGACCCCTCATTCACCATAAGTGATTCCTTGCCCCTCCCTAGTTTCTATTTTGTTACACATTGTTACATTTCTTCCTTGCTATATACAACCCTAGGTCTTGTCTTGGAGTGAATGAGTGGACCCGGATTTGAGAGTGAGCTCCCACCTCCTCAACTGTGGTACAAGATGAAAGTTTTCTTCCTTGGCGATACTGACGTCTCAGTCATTGGCTTTCTGTGCAGCGAGCAGCAGGATCTAGACTGAAACTCTGGTGTTTGAGTAACAATATTATGCCCTTCAATCAGTGAAGAATCTAAGACCAAAAGAATGCAACCTACCCCAGATGATGTGGGTCATAATAGCCCTGCGACTTTATGCAAATCTGACCCATTTCTGTAGTAGGAGCCTGTCTTTTTGATTCCATTATCTGATGGGTTCAGACCTCACTTGGGAACCTTACTTCCCATCTCTGATATCTAGGTTCAGCAGCTGAACTTTGTCTCCCCACAACCAAACACTGATTTCCTCCATGGCATTTTCCAAACTAGCACCCGAATCGCAACTGTCTTTTGTGTCTGGGGTAGTAGCCTCGGATTCAACCCCATAGAACCAAAACTAAGATCAGTCACATGGCTAGAACCTGGTGGGATACCTGTCTCTTGCGGTGTGGTAGTCAGTATGGTTTTGTTTCACAGCTCAGTGAATTAGGAGCTAGGACCCCTAAGCCCCCTGGGAGCTGAAACATATATAATACATACATACACACACACATATATATATATATATATATATATATGTAAGTGTGTCCGGCGTTGGTGGGTGCTTGGTCTCACTGACTTCAAGAATGAAGCCATGGACCCTCACGGTGAGCGTTACAGCTCTTAAAGTGGCGCGTCTGGAATTTGTTCCTTCTGATGTTCGGATGTGTTCGCAGTTTCTTCCTTCTGGTGGGCTCGTGGTCTCGCTGCTTCAGGAGTGCAGCTGCAGACCTTCACGGTGAATGTTACAGCTCTTAATGCAGCGCATCTGGAGTTGTTTGTTCCTCCCGGTGGGCTCGTGGTCTCGCCGGCTTCAGGAGGGAAGCTGCAGACTTTCACGGTGAGTGTTACAGCTCAAAGGCAGTGTGGACCCAAAGGGTGAGCAGTAACAAGATTTACTGCAAAGAGCGAAAAAACAAAGCTTCCACAGTGTGGAAAGAGACCCCAACAGATTGCCAGTGTTCGCTGGGGCAGCCTGCTTTTATTGTCTTATCTGGCCCTACCCACGTCTTGCTGATTGGTAGAGCCGAGTGGTCTGTTTTGGCAGGGCGCTGATTGGTGTGTTTACAATCCCTGAGCTAGACATAAAGGTTCCCCACGTCCCCATCAGATCAGTTAGATACAGAGTATCAACACAAAGGTTCCCCAAGGCCCCACCAAAGCAGCTAGATATAGAGTGTGGATCCGTGCACTCACAAACCCTGAGCTAGACGCAGGGTGCTGATTGGTGTGTTTACAATCCCTGAGCTAGACATAAAGCTTCTCCACGTCTCCACCAGACTCAGGAGCCCAGCTGGTTCCAACTAGTGGATCCCGCACGGGGGCTGCAGGTGGAGCTGCCTGCTAGTCCCGCGCCTTGCGCTCGCACTCCTCAGCCCTTGGGTGGTCGATGGGACTGGGTGCCCTGGTGCAGGGGGTGGCGCTTGCGGAGGAGGCCAGGGCCGCACAGGAGCCCACGGAGGGGATGGGAGGCTCAGGCATGGCGGGCTGCAGGTCCCGAGCCCTGCCCCGTGGGAAGGCAGCTAAGGCCCAGTGAGAAATCCAGCGCAGCGCCGGCGGGCTGGCACTGCTGGGGGACCCAGTACACCCTCCGCAGCCGCTGGCCCGGGTGCTAAGCCCCTCATTGCCCGGGGCCGGCAGGGCCGGCCAGGCTGCTCCGAGTGCGGGGCCCGCCAAGCCCACGCCCACCCGGAACTCCAGCTGGCCCGCAAGCGCCGCCCGCAGCCCCGGTTCCCGCTGGCGCCTCTCCCTCCACACCTCCCTGCAAGCTGAGGGAGCCGGCTCCCGCCTTGGCCAGACCAGAAAGGGGCTCCCACAGTGCAGCGGTGGGCTGAAGGGCTCCTCAAGTGCCACCAAAGTGGGAGCCCAGGCAGAGGAGGCGCGGAGAGCGAGCGAGAGCATGCTGTCACCTCTCATTAGTACTAGCCAGTTTTAGGAGGACAAATACCAGTGAAAAGCTTTGCAATTTGAAATTTCTACAATTTGGATTGGCCTTGCCTCCTTCTGCCTAGAGAATAATCCAAATGATAGCGGATATTTCCTGCTTTCATCTGTCTCTTCTCATTTTGAAAGGTAAATACTCTTATTTTGCTTGAATAGCGAGACTGCTTTTATTTTAACTTCTTTGCTGACATCATCACCCCTACTCTTTGACAAGTTTGGATTTGTTTAAACTATGCATTGCTCTATAAAGTGCTTGAATGAGCATTGGTTTGGAAGACTTGTGCAACGCTTCTAAACCAACTTTCATGCCCCAGTGTCCAAAATGGTATCATTTAAATTCCGTCCTTCCTATCCTCTGTGTGCCTAGGGACACTCTGTTAAATCAAGTAGTAGTGAAATTGTAACACATTTAGATACCACTTGTCTTTAGCAATGATAATCTTACAACAAAAACTATGAAACTATGACATTATAAAGTTGCAAAAATTTGATATCCAATTTAGAATAGGAAATTTTCTCATGCTTGCAGGTGGTGCCTGGGTGTTATTATACTTAATTTCTATTGTAATTGTTTTCTTATACTTCAGATGTGACTTTGGCTAACCAGTCCCCAATTACACCAGCCATCCGGGATTATAGTTATTGTAGTAAAACCTGAAAAAATAACTTCCATTAAATCTGTTTGAATGTATTGTTAAAATAAGAATTTATTGCTTAATTCACTGTCTGTTTAGATTAGGATTTGTGTTACAAGTTTGATTGTGATCCAAATGTTCTTTATTCTTCCATAGCTAACATCACCTCTTGTTCCTTTCCCAGAAAAGAGGGAACAAACATAATTATATTGTTGGGTACATTTCATTATTTGACCAAATTTGTTTTTTATAGAGTCCATTAATTTTTTTCTGATTACAAAAGTATTTTGTAGATTGTAGAAAATATTAAACACAACTAATAATCCCACTTCTCAAAAATAACATTTTTACTTACATACCTGCTGACAAATATGACAAAGTTTTCTTCTGTAAAATTTATCGTTAAGTTAGTTAAGTTTCATCTTTCTATACACCACTTTCAATGATTACATAGCATTTTATCAACATATGATCTTTAATTCATTGAGTCAATTTATTATTGGTAACCATTTTAAAAAATTTAATTTCTTTGTAATAACTCTATGGTGAGCATCCTAGAACATAAATATCCTTGTACGTATCTGATTAAATTCCTGCAAATATAAGGATGCTGTTTATCATGTAATGGTTAAGATTTGGGACTTCAGAGTTAGGTAGACTTTGCCTAAATAGCAAGTCTATCGAAAAACTCTGACAACATACAACATCATGGGAAACCTACTCAACCTCAACTTCTCTGAGTTTTGGTTCCATCATCTATAAGATAGATGTAAAATAGATTATAACTAAGAGGATAATTGAGAGGATAAATGGGGTATATTTAGATGCTTATATGCATGTTTCGTGGTCACTAGTTTTCATGTATTTTTTAAATTGTATTCCAACTAAAATCTCAATGGATATTCACAGTGAATCTATGAGGTAATACAGCTAAGGTTGCTATATGGTTATTTAATGATCTTTATTTTAAAAATAGGAACTTTAAATTCTATGATGGGTATATCATCTCACATCTATCACTTCATAAATCGAAAACTCCTTCTTACAGTTATCCTCTTGATGAATTATACCATTTTCTTGCTTTACTCCATATTTGTGAGTCTCTGGTCACATGGCTTTTGGGTGAAGTTGCTAAATTCAGCAGGTAAAAATACAGACTGCCTAATTAAATTTGAATTTCAGCTACACAGCAAATTTTTTTAAGCATAAGTATATCTAATAGAATATTTGAGACTTTTTTTTTATACGAAAACTACTTGGTTTTAGTATGAAATTCAAATTTGACGGGACTCCTTTTTTTAAAAATCTGGCAACCCTACTTTTGGGATTTCTTACTTTTACAACTGCAGCTAGACACCGGCTAGAAGTAGCCCTAGAACTGTGCATGACCATGGTGTGCCACTGGAAAGCAGTTCCAGAGCCTTGCAGAGGCTGGCAGGCTGCCTCAGTTCTTACCTTGATTCCACTTCATAAATCTTACGCAAATTCCCTCTCCTGAGCCTTAATTTCCATATACATATATATATATATATGTATATAAAATTTGGTGGTGTGAACTAGATGGTATCTACTTGTCTTTCTTGATCTAAAACTCTCCTGTCTCTTTTCCTCATTATTCTCTACATTGTCCAATATCTTTTCTGATGAACTTTCTGAACCTATCTTCAAACAGCAAACATTTTAAAAGAAATAGTCAATTAAAATATTTCTCTATCTCTACTTTTACTTCTATATCTATCTATAACATGCAAAATAGTATAATAAAAGAAAAAACCCACCAAGTCCCCCATCTCTGGGAATGAGAGAGCGAGGCATTTTAAAGGAGTATGTGGTCGGGTTTCATCAGTGCTTTCCCAGCATGATTCAGCAAGTGAAATATGCAGAACTGCATCACGCTTTTAGTGTTCACATCTTTCCCTAGCACATGAAGACTCTCCTAGTCCCGCGTTAAAACTATAGCTCCCATAATATCTCAATACATGCTCCGACAGCATATTCCCTGTATGCGGGTTGAGTTCTCCTAGAATACAGGCAAGAGGTTGCCTAGGAGTGCAGAAATCATGTCAGTGCTGCTCCATTTGCACATTTCTTAAACCTGTGCTCCACCATCTGAGCCCATGAGTCCATTTAAGGATGAATCTTCCTGCTGTTTTTATCAGTTACTCCTTTGTTCCTGTTGTCATGCCATAAATATTTTGCTTTGGAACTAGAAATTCTTGCTTCCACCTTGTAGACTTTTCTCCTTCTATCTAGGACAAAGTGGTGATCTCATAAACAATCAAGAGAAGACAGGATTAAAAGGATTGGTTTTGTGTAATTGAAGTTGAATGACTGAATTCCCTCACTTTTTAGGCAATTTTGATTTGTTAACCAAAAAAAAAAAAAAAAAAAAAAAAGTGGCCTTATATTCTGAAAGGCCCAAGGAATATGTTAAATTGATAAAAATGAAGAGTTATAAACTCTTTAAAGGTAACAAATAACAAACAAGATGCATCAATTTATAAGTTTTAACACCATTTATTTTTTCTGATTCTATATTTCAGACATGCATATTCAAAAATTAATATGAATACTAACTGATAAATGTAGAAAAAGTGGTGAAATTAGAAAGTTACCATTTGGTAATGACTATAAAGATTCTTGGTTCAGACCAGGAAATTTGCAATGGATGCTAAAACTAATGGGTTAATTTTGATGAGAAACAGGATATTTATTTACCAAAATATTTCTCCACAAAACACTACAACTTTACACTAGAGAAACCTAGCAGACACCTCCTTAATCAGATAATTACATTTAAACTCACCAGGAATGGGACAAATGTACATGATGTGACTCTTAATATAATGCACTGAGAAGGATACAGTATCACTTCTATGGTATTCCTGCCAAACAAGCATGATCTGAGTTTAATCAAGAGTAAACATCATACAAATCCCATGTGAGAACATTATGCAAAATAATTGGCCAGTAGTGTTCAAAAATGTTAAGTGGTACAAGACAATGTCTGAGGAACTGTTCTAGGTTAAAAGAGACTAGATGTGACAACTAAATGCAACATGTCATTCTGGATTGGCTCTCACACCACATTTTTTGTTTTGTTTTGTTGTTTTGTTTTCTCTAAAGGATGTTAGTGGGATAATTAATAAAATTTGAATAAGATCTATAGATTAGATGATAGTATTGTGGCAATGTTAATTTCCTGATTTTGATAATTACACTGTGGTTATGCAAAAAGAATGTTATTGTTTTAATGTATGTGTGTGTGTGTATAGAAATATGGAAATATACACTGAAGTGTTTGGGTGTAAAGGGGTGAAAAGTATAAAATATAGAAAAGTACATTTAAAAAGAACAACTCTAATCCACTTTTTAGAAAAAAGTGTAAACATTCTCATTTTAAAAATATTTTCTATGGATAAATAAACATGATTTTGTATTCTCTTGCTCAAACATGTTTTATTGGAACGTAAGATAGTCTCACATATTGATTCACTGTATAAAAAACTTTTAGTTTTATGGTTGAAAAGTATGTCTTATTTAATATAAATGATAAACAATGCTCATTGCTTGTTTAAATTTATTACTCGTGAATTACCTTTTTATGTGTCTAGCTCATTTCCTTTGGAAAAGTTAGCGGTTTTCTTATTAATTTCTCTAAATTATTTTTATATTAAGGTTATCAACCTTTTGTGAAGTTCATTGCAAATAAACAACTCGTGTTCTTGTAGAATTATCTCTGATTTTAGTTATCCTGTTTGTGTACCAGCCAGACCATTTGATTTGCTGAATGAAGAGTCACAAGCTGTTTTTCTTACAGTTGAGGTTGAAAAGATATATAAATATACAAATAGTGACTTCTCACTTTGGGATAGGCAGATTCTATGATCTAAGTCCAGTGGTCTGTCTTTAGTAATCTGAAAGCCAGTGAGGGAGGATATTGCTTATTTTTATCTCCAAAGCTTATTTCCTGGGTCAAAAGAACAATATAATAGTTGGTTTTTATAGGTTGGTGGGTAGGTTTCTGCAAGTCGGTGAGCAATCTAAAGAGATGTGTGTAAGCTCTGGGAAGGCCAGAGTCCTCTCCCTTTATTTATGTGTTCTCGGAGCTGGGTGCATAGCACATCTTAGGCACTCAAGTATGAATGAATTAATGAGTTAACAAATTTAATACTGCCTTTGGAATAATGAAGAAAGGCATCTGGAAGAAATGAGAATTTGAAAAGAAGGAAAAGGGACTGAAGAGAGAGGCAGAAAGGTGACAAAAAGAATCTTGACAATTTTGCCTAAAGCCAATTCTTCTCTCAAGTTTTAACAAGATTTTCTTTCACTGCCCAAATTCCTAGGGTTCTATTTCTAATATTTTTGTTTTGTGCAAATAGTTTCCACTTGGGAAAGGGATGAAATTCACTTGAATAACAATGAAGAGACTTTAATAGAAGATAGTTTGGCTCAGGCTTTACTCTGTAGTTTATTTACTATCCCATGGGATTGTCCTTATAAATTATTCCATATCTCTCCTCTGTCCTTTTTATAATGTAACTTTTGTCAGAAATACACAGTTTTATAAACTTCACAGATTTCCATCTCCATCAATTTATTTTTATAAAGCCATGGCTTATGCACAGATTATACCAACAGCTACAGGACAGGTATCTGCAGTCAAGCATGCAGAAAAGGCGGTGCCCAGTGTTGTAGAAATAATCTTTGATTGGGGGTCACTAAACTTGGTACCTAGGAAAAAAATGAACCATTGCCCTGAGAATCCAACAATTCAGAATGCTTCCTGGAAAGAGAACTTCTCCTTTATCTTGGAAAAACACCTTGTGGGGATTGATGGTGGTGGAAGTGGCAGCTTCCCATCTTCCACAATTCCATTCACGCACCTTCTGGAAGAGAGAATCTGAATCCCTGGGCATCATAAAGTTAGAGGACTTTTGGATTGAGACTGAGCAGTCTAAAGGAAATTGTCTTCAAAGGACTAGTGGGTGAGAGGAGAAACCTACTATGGCCTTTTACCTGATGTTCAGAAGAGACAGAAAGTGAGTGGCATGAGCACATCACAGCTGGCATTCATTGGGTGTTTACTGTGTTCGACATTTTTCTGAGTGCTTTGAATGCATTGTAAATTCAACACCCTAACAACCCTATTACGTAGATAATATTATCCCTACTTTACACATAAGAGAACTGAGGCACACAGAGCTTAAGCGGCTTGTTTAGGATTACATAAGTATAAATGGCATATTATGGATTCAAACACCATCTGACTCTGGAACTTGCTTTTAAACCACTATGCAAGATTGCTCTGAGCCATCCACGGTAATCTTAGGGAGAACATTAATAACTCAATTGTGTATGGGATGATAACTCCATTATTTTACTTTAATTTTAAAAGGGATGTGTAATTCCAAATGTCTGGAGGGCTTGGGACCAACCAGAGAGTATATAACTGGGTTGCACATAGACTGACTTATTTATTTTTGAGTGTGAATTAACTAGGGCCCTAGACCATTCTATGAGCTCTCTCCCAGTTCTAAAATGTAATCATTGTGAACCAAACACAGAGGCATTTAATTGTTTATTATTCAGTCTTTAATGTGGTATGAGCTCAGAGCAGATTTTATTATATAATTTCTGTTGTCTTATTAGGTGACTCTTTCATTTCAACTGTGAAAAAGCAGCTTAAGGGGAAACCTCAGAGTCCCTGGAAGACAGTAAATTATAGTAGAAGGAGTAATTGACTGGGAATCAAGAGTTTAATTTGGCTTTCCCACAGATGTTAAACCAGAGCTAGCCACATAGCCAATGGCCTACTCAATGTATTGTCTTGAAAGCCCTACAGGCATCCAAAATTCGTAAAGTATAAATGTCCACAATCCAGCCCTTTATGCACTTGACCTTCAATATGCTTCTTTTTCATTAGTCTTTATTCATTTCAAGGCTCCACCTGTTACCTAATAAACCATAGGCAAAATCTTGTATCTAGTGATACTACCTCCCTATATTTCTTGAATGCATCATTTCACCTCCACCTCCACTCTCATTGATCTTGTTCTATGCCTGGATGATGGCAGCAGGCTCTTATTTGGACATCGTGACTTCAGGCTAGCCCTCTTCCTGTCTGACCTCCACTCCATGTCACTATACCATCTTCCTCCATTTAGTGAAGGAAGAGATGTAGCCTGTACACTTTCATGCTGAAAAATATCCAGGGACTGCCACTGCCAAGTCTAGGCAACTTTTCGTAACATCTAAAACCTTCAGTATTCAGGTCCTTGCAATCTGTCCAGCCACTGTCCACTTTTCATCTTGTGTTCTAAGTGCATTGATTCATATCCATGCTTGAGCTAGTCTCTCTGTTTAGATGTGACCTTTCTTCCCTTCTTCTCCTGTGCTTAATTCTAAATTCTCAAGTGCTGCTTCTTTCTGTTTCTATAGCAGGCTGCAATCTCTACACTAGACCACATTTTAAAGAAATTGAATTCATTCTCTCCCCTTGATTAATGATAAACTTTTCAGGGGCTGCTTTTCTTTGCAGCTCTGTTGCATAACTCAGTGTCTGGGACATGGTCAGTATTCAAGGAATTGTTGTGAACCATGAAACTGAGATCATGGTCACAGATGAGTCTCTTTTCCTCTCATGCCTCAGGATCTCATGTGTAAAGGAAAAGTACTGATTGGAATGATCTCTAAGGCCTCATTCAACTTAAACCAAATCAAACCAAACCAAACAAAATGGTACTAGTGTAATGCATTTTCAATTAATGAAGCATGTTTGGTACTTCTGCTCCATCTTGTTTATAATTTAATTTTTTTTTACAAATCATATTCTCTAATTCATATGTATTCACATTTATTTAGTGAGATGAAACTCCTCCTGATAGTTGGCCTTTGAAATAATTTACAGAAAATCTTCAGATCAAATAATGCTAATGAGGAGGTTATAAAGGTTATAAAGATGTTCTTTGAACACACTGGCGTAAATGTTGGCATTTAAACTTTTACCCAAACACGGTAAAAAATCATACATTAAAATGCAAAAATCCCTATTGAAAAAAGCATTATTAGAAACATACCATACTAAAATGTTTACTATTAATATAATGAGCTCATAAGCATTGGATTCAGACTGATTTGATTAAAATACAGGATCTGCCATTCATCAGATAGTTGACTTATGCAAGTTACAAATATAAAGAGATACATTATCCTTATTTTTGAATTGGGGATAGTAATACCTCCCTTTTAAAATTATACTAAGCATTAAAGATGACTTCTATGGTGTAACAGCTTAGCCCCTAGTAGCTCTACACAAGTTGGAAATGATGCTTGTGATGGTGGTGGTGATGTGGGTGGTCATGATGATGCTAGTGATGGTGGTGGTGGTCATGGTGATGGCAGTGGCAGAGGTAATGGTAGTGGTGATGATGGTAGTGGTGGAGGCAATTGTGATGATGATGATGGTGATGGTGGTGGTGACAATAATGGTGACGATGATAATAATAGCAATGATGATGGTGGATGCTGATGGTGTTTCTTATATTGATGTTAGCAGTGGTGGTGATAGCCCTTTCTACCTCTGTGACTTTGCACATGGATTTACCTCTGTTGAGAGAAGGTCCCTCATTCCAAGCGCTATCACTCCACCCTCCTTCACCTAGCTAATCTTACTCAGTTTGACGTCACTTTCTCAGAGAAACAGGGTCTGATTTCTCAAACTAAATGAAGTACCCCTATTTTAATCTCTCTTGGCAAGCATCGTATACTTTTCCTTCACAGTACTTTTCGCAAATGTAACAACTTATTATTTACAAAATATCATTGTAAAATCTCTCCCAACTTGACTGTGGTTCAGTGTATCCCCAGCATTTAGTGCTATGCCTGGCATAATTCAGGTCCCTCGATAAATATTTGTCGAATGAGTAAAGTTATGATGAAATCACAAGGACTATCTACCTGAAATCAGGGTGAAAGGATGGTATGTTCTACTTAATTCAAGGAATTGAATCAAGTAACTATTTTGATTACAGTTTAAAAGACATTCCCAATGTGAGAGTTATTTTAAATAACAAATGAACAGTTGGTAATGTACATAATTGAAGTCTAAGATGAATCCAATACATGATTGATGGTATACTGTAAGAAAAGGAAAAAAGAAAAGAAAAAAATTGTTGGTTGACAGATAAAAACAAGTACTTTAAAAAGAACCTTTCTTGGGGCCCTGTCCTTTTGGCTTACTTCTGTAGGAAGAAGGGTCTCTAGATAATGGGGCTGACTGAGTGACTGTGGGGTGTTGCTGGGCATCAGTGAATCCCTCAGTGCTTCATTGTCTTAGGCCACAGTTGCTGTGCAGGATAAGAAAGACCCATAAAGATGACATGTTTGCTTGGCGGCTCCCTGTTGGGGTTCCAGTGTATTACCTGGATCTAATTATCTCATCTTCAGCTGACAGAAGGGTTTCCATGGAACCTCTCCATCACTGCTGCCTCAGTCCAGCTTCCAGGGGGCTGTCTTAATAGCTTGATATATTTTTGGATCCCCTGCTCATTGGATGAACAAGCTGAAGCAAATCATGTACTGACCTCAAAGCATTTATAAACTGTAGAACAGTATATTCTCATCAGAGCCATAGGGGCAGTAAACTATAGTTCCTCTGCTGTGAAACATGGTTTTGGTTATGCACTGTGTTACTGGGGTTGTACCTAAACAATAATACATCATTTGTGGCACATGTCGCCTTCTTTATTGAAAGGCAAAACAAAGAGTTGAGGACAAAAATCATTACTTCTTTAGCAATTTTTCACAAAATGCTTTTCTTTTGTACTTGACACACAGATGGGACATTGTACTGCGAGGGAAATGATGTATGGCAGCGTGACAAATTTCATTTCCTTTCTAAAACCAGAATCAGAAGGATGCACAAATTTGGGAAAGTTGTGTTTCCTTTTGTAAAAGAAGAAAAAAGAACAAAATATGCTTTTTAAAATAAAAAGAGGGGACTCCAGTGGGGCTCCCTGAGAAAGCATTTGTATGCTTTAATTGACTTGTCAGGTATTGATCAAAGCGCTTAAATGAAACAATTGGTAACAATAAGCCGGCTCATGTAAGAGCTTTTGTATCATCTTGAAGATGGTCATCCATAATTGAGGCTGGAATTAACAGGATGCAATGCAGCCGCGTAGGACTGGATGGACAAAGGGGCCGACACAGAGTCCTCTCCTGTGGGCTCAGGAAAAGCTGTATGCACAAACTTTCCGAGCATCAGAAGAAATCAGGCAGCTGCTCTCAGGTCTTGCCCATTCCTTCTCTATCTTTCCTGTTCTTTGTCCACTCCATCTTCAATGCAGTTTCTCAAGGCTTATCCAGCCACCACTTGCTTCTAAGTCACCAGGGTACTTCCTAAAAATGTGAGATCTCTAGGTCCATGCAGACTTGGAATCAGACAGAGTTGGGGCATGAGGATCTGCACTTTTCACATGTCCACGAAGTGA
Organism: Symphalangus syndactylus; assembly: GCF_028878055.3. Classification (NCBI taxonomy): domain Eukaryota; kingdom Metazoa; phylum Chordata; class Mammalia; order Primates; family Hylobatidae; genus Symphalangus; species Symphalangus syndactylus. The sequence goes on along the minus strand of NC_072445.2, from coordinate 62,079,450 downwards.
TTTTCCTGCACTGCAAAATCTGTGAATCCCTGCCCATGTATCTCATCCCGGACTACCCCTAGAATAAATCATCATTAACATCTGCAAACGGCTGAACATCTTTTTCTGACTTCCTCCCGCTGAGAGTCCTTTTCCCTTAACATTCTACTTGGTGACTTTTGAAAAGCATTCACAGCTATTAATATAATAATTTACAGTGTTCCTCTTCCAGATAACATGTTTACATTTCATTAGAGTCTTTTTTTCCCTTACTTTCCAAGTCTTGCAGGGCATTTTTTTAAAGAAAATAAATAAAAGGCTCAAATATGTTTAAGAAATAAAGCTTAGGCCGGGAGCAGTGGCTCACACCTGTAATCCTGGCACTTTAGGAGGCTGAGGTGGGTGGATTGCGAGTTCAGGGGTTCAAGACCAGTGTGGCCAAGAAGGTGAAACCCTGTCTCTACTAAAAATACCAAAATTATCCGGGCATGGTGGTGGGTGCCTGTAATCCCAGCTACTCGGGAGGCTGAGGCAGAGAATTGCTTGAACCTGGGAGGCAGAGGTTGCAGCAAGCCGAGATCGCTCTACTGCACTCCAGCCTGTGCAACAGAGCAAGACTCCATCTCAAAAAAAAAAAAAAAAAAGAAAAAGAAATAAAACTTAGTTAAATTTAGTGAAATATCTTGAATACAGAATTTGTCAGAGCCTTTAATATATGTATGTACACTGGGATTTTTCAAATATTATTTAACATATTTGATATGAGATTCCTTTGTCCTGGAGAATTTCATGAGATTTGTATTTCAAAGAACAAATATTAAATAATATTGCCTAATTCAGGAGTATTAAAGAGTAAGCAGAAATTCTAGAGGTACTGTGGCCAGTGGGCCGTGGCAGGGGAGACATTTGCTGCCTTTTATATGTTCTCACCTGTGTTCTGTTTGCTATGCTCACAAACAGTTCCACATCGATGCAGGAAAAATTGTCTGATACTGAGAAATAAAGATTATGTGTTAGATAATTTAATATTTACACCAAAGGGATTCACCCTACTGGAACATATTTTCTAGGCAACGTTTTATTTTTTAAAAACAATCAAGTAGGCACCGTTTACCTAATTTAATATCTATAATATTTAAGCTTCTATGATTGTCATTTTATTCTTTAAACGTTTCATCAGTTACTTGGATTATGAAAAACTCAACAAACTTTTTAAACACCAGTATAAACACTGGATGACTCTGAGTGTGTTTCTTCACATCTCTGGGATGCTGACTATAGTCTCAGTAATTCCTAACCATTTCGGGGTCATTGTATAGCTTTTTGAGATTTCTAATGAAAGTGATGAGATTTCTTCTCCCTAAACATCACATATGCAGATGCAAATTAACTTTTCTTCTATAGTTTCTAGGGCTACATGAATCATCTAAGCCTATTCTAGATGCTATATGAGCCATGGACGGGCAGAGAAAAGATCCCTGGGCCAGCATCTCCCTTAGGGTCGTTCCTGCCATGATATTGTGTGAGTCCACGATCTGGCCTCCTCTCACTTGCCACACCCCGTATGCTTTCTACTGGAGTATCTTCCTTTTTGTTTCCTTTTTGTAGTTTCTGACAACCACAGATCTGAATCTATAAAGTTTCAGTCATAATGAGTGGTTCCAACTTCAAAGGATACTCTTTCAGTCATTTACATTAGAAAATATAGCACTGTTTTTCCATTTATACAAAGCTGCTATTTGCCCTTTCTTCTGCATATTTAGTGTGCAAAGTTAGAGACCGACCACAGAGGTCATAAACAATAAAAATGTTTTGCAACAGTTGGCATAAAGAAATGATTTTTCTGAACCGTCAAAAGCGCATGAAATCAGCTACGCATGTTACAAAACGTAAGGCACAGTTCTTTTTGTGATGCAACAAATAAAATGGTGGATATTTCAGCAAAATTACAATGACAAGCAGCTGCAAGCACATGCAATCATCTGTGTCTCAAATGTTCTCCCAACATTTTTTAATACCCTTTATTTTTCAGAATAGTTTTAGATTCACAGCAGAATTGGTAAAAGGTACCTACCCAGTTCCCATATACCCCCCTGCTCTGGCATACACATAACTTTCCCCACTACCAAAATTCCCCATCAGAGAGGTACATTTGTTAGGATAGTTGAACCTACATTGATACATTATTACCAAGAGTCCATAGTTTACCTTAGGGTTCACACTTGGTGTTGCATATTCTATAGATTTGGACAAATGTAGAATGGCACGTATCACCATTATAGTATCATACAGAGCAGTTTCACTGCCTTAAAAATCCTCCCTACTTTGTCTTTTCATCCCTTCTTTCCCCCAATCCCTGACAGCCACTGATCTTTTTACTGTCTCCACAGTTTTCTTTTTTTCCAGAGTATCATGTAGTTGGAATTACACATATGTATCCTTTTCAGATTAGCTTCTTTCACTTAGCAATATGTGTTTAAGTTTCCTCCATGTCTTTGCATGGATTGATACCTTATTTCTTTTAGCACTAAATAATATTCCATGTAATCCCAGCACTTTGGGAGGCTGAGGTGGGTGGATCACGAGGTCAGGAGTTTGAGACCAGCCTGGCCAATATGGTGAAACCCCCTCTCTACTAAAAATACAAAAATTAGCTGGGCGTGGTGGCACCTGCCTGTAGTCCCAGTTATGAGGGAGGTAGAGGAAGGAGAATCACTCAGACCCAAGAGGCAGAGGTTGCAGTGAGCTGAGATGGTGCCACTGCACTCCAGCCTGGGCAACAGAGCAAGACTTAGTCTCAAAAATAAATAAATAAATAAATAAATAAATATAATAAAATATTCCATGCATTCATTCTATTGTATGTTTCCCAGTTTAATTATCCATTCACCTACTGAAGGATATCTTGGGTACTTTCAACTTTTGACAGTTATGAATCAAGATTCTATAAATCTTCATGTGCAGGTTTCGTGTGGATATAAGTTTTAGTTCATTTGTGTAAACACCAAGGAGCACAATTGCCAGATGGTATGGTTAAGAGTATGTTTAGTTTTTTAAGAATCTACCAAACTGTCTTCCAAAGTGGCTGTACCACTTCGCATTCCCACCGGTGAATGAGAGTTCTCATTGTTCCACAGCCTCGTTAGTATTTGGTGTTGTCAGTGTTTGGGATTCTGGCCTTTTACTAGGTCTATAGTGGTATCTCAATGTTGTTTCAGTTTGCAATTTCCTAATAATATATGGTGTTGACCATCTTTTCAAATGCTTATCGTCTGTAAATTTTCTTTGGTTAGGTATCTTTTCAGGTCTTCAGCTCATTTTTTAATCAGGTTGTTCATTTTCCTATTGATGAGTCGTAAGTGTTCTTTATGGATTTTGGGTAGTAGTCATTTCTTCATCAGATGTTATTGTAAATATTTTCTCTTCGTCTGTGGGAAGTCCTCTTACTTCTGTGACTCTCCTAACATTTTAATTATGCCACTTCTGGCTATAGGATATGTTAGTGATGTTTTTTGCATTTCTTGATTGGAATTTGAGGCACAAAGAAAGTTGTATTTTTATGTTTTATCTTTTAATATTATTTTGAAAGGAAATATATATTTTTTCATAAATAAAAACCAAAAATATAATGGTCCTAATTATCTCCAAAGGGTTTCAGGACAAAAAAAGAAGAAACTAAGGAATTAACCTGAAAAATGTACCAAAGATAACTTAAGGGCACTGTATTTCTTCCCTGACTAAAAACGTGTGTGTGTGTGTGTGTGTGTGTGTGTGTGTGTGTGTGTGTAAACATATTTACACTGTCTACAGGACTCTTTGAAATACAGTTTTCCTTTATACATCACCACCAGTCCCTTTTGAAGGAGCTAGAATCTTTGGAGTGTACTCTTAAATGCGAGATTATATTCCCAATTATAGCACATATCAGGTTTTATTGCTTTGGGACTAATATTACATGCCATTTTTTATTTTTGGATAAAGTAACTGCAATATCATTAAGGCAAATGAAAGAGATTATGATGAAATTATTTGGATCACAGTTTTTTTTTTTCCATAATGCACATGGATTACTGATATAAAGGAATTCTTAAACTAACTTTAAAATTTGACCTAACTGGTCGTTGTAGCATTGATTCTGCTTTAACTACTTTGAATAAGGATTTCTTCTATCCATCAAATATCTTGGACCAGATGTGGTCCAGTAATGCACAGAAAGGGTGAGAATCAGTACTGTTAGCACTTACTTACCTTCAGATGGCTGACTCATGGCCGTAGAGAGACCTGGCCAAAGCTTACCTAGAGAAACTAAACCTGTAGGTACAGCATCTCTATAGCTCAAAACAGCAAGAACAACAGCAACACACAATACTGCATATGTTCCTTTCTGATCTGTGTACCAAAGAACAAAGTGAAGCCTTTTTTGGCACATGGCTCAGTTTTGGGCAATGCAAGTAAATGATCACATAGGTACTTTGCTATGGATCTTGCAGGGTTTCTCATTCCAATTGTGCAAAATTTGTCTTCCACATTCATTTATTTTGGGGTCATGGACTGTTGAAGTCAGGTATCTAGTCTTATCTACTCATCAAAGCTTTCAAGCTCATATCACTAAAAGTAGGGAAGCATTATTTTCTTGACTCAGTCATTTGGAAGTGCCTCTAGCACCTGAGTGGTCAACTCTGCCAAATACAGCCTCTGTTTAATTCCTGCATGATGGTGTCTATAAAGTCATTGGAGCTTTTTTGTTTGTTTGTTTTTGTCTTTCAAAGTTCCAGCTCTGCTTTCATCTTTGTCACGTTTATTCCAGATTTATTAGTCCCAAAGTTGCTCTTGGTATGTCATCATTGATCAAAATAAAAGAAACACTCTGATTAAGAGTATATTTAGAGATGATCTTAAAAACATGCATTCAGGATCATTTTTACCACAGTTAAACCATTTCTATTTATAAAATAAATACAAATGCTAAGAGACTTGGCCAGGAAACACATGCTTTTTGCACAAAGTAGAAGATGCTTTTTCTTTTTTAAAATATTCAAACGTGAACCTTTCTTGCTTTATTCATGGTCCAGCTAGTGAGCTGTGTATGGTTCAGTTAAGACTGAATGTATGCTTATTGTTTCTTTATATATCAGCTAATAAAAAATTAAGCCCATTAAGAATATAACATTTAGACAGGAGAGAATGATATTTTTTTAATGTCACACTCAAAACCACATTTCTTTTAATCAACATCTGCTCTGTGTTAAGCTGCCTATAAAATCTAGTGCCCTGTTGACAGTGGAAGATGAAAACAAACAAACAGGAAAACTACAAAAGACATGGTATTAACATCAAAGTAGAATAACCCTGCTCTCTTTCTTTGGCATTTGAAAAACGTCTTTATTTTGACCCTAAACAATTGGATTTTCTTCCCACCAATCTTGATTTTGGAGCTCTGGATTAAGAATACTTGCATGTGAACTGAAACATGAGAGTAAAGGGAACCGAAAATGAACAAGGGACTGTTTGAACAAATTAAACCATTTGCAATTGTAAAACCTCTTTTATTGTTTGCGACAATCAGAAATCAGCACCACATTTATTTGTAGATTAGACTCATGCTCTTCAGCCATAATGGCAGGTACCCTATAGAAGGCAAACTGGTCAGCACTGTCCTTTTAGAACCCTGCAAATAACATAGTGCAAAGGTTTGGGATTATGGAGAATGAAAGAGAGATCTCTTAGAATTTGTGAATACTGGAATATGAGAGCATCATTGTTTTTTTAAAACTGAGACCAGTGATCTAGATTTGTCTTAATACTTTATGACTAGCTTTGTGTCTGTACTTAAAATAAAAGTAGCCTGTGGGATGTCTCACTTTAGAACATTGGTGATGACGAAAATCTCCATTCTGCAAGGGCTGCGTCTATCACAAAAATGTATGGACTAATTTGTTACATGGAGAAACTTGCTATATATTTGTTTATTAAAGTCATAGCCTTTACTATGAGCCAGGTAATATGATATGTGTTGAGTACAGAGATAAGACAATCAGTCTCTGACCTTCTGAACCTAGTGGGAGAAAACAGACTAACTCCTCACTAGCAATAACAACTACAGAATTCCTGCCATACGGGTTAAGAGGAGATACAGAGGAAATCCTTCCTTCCATGCATGATGTTTCTCAGAAGGTGATACATTCTTCTCTTACCATAAGATTGAGGGATTGAAATACTATGTAAGACAAAATAAACTTGTCACTGTGGAGTATAAAATGTAGTGAGCATTTTGAAATTGTATTTATTAACAACTTTGCATTTTATTCTCCACTTGGAAGACCTTATCCAACTGTAAATATTTGTGGAGCACTCACTCTGAGTCCCAGGGGGAACACTTTTACAGGGTTATTCCGAATCTGATTTTCTCAGGATCACTAAATATTAAGACAATTCTTTCTCTCTGTTTTCTAACGTCCTCAAAGTGTCTTCTGTAAAGACTTCTTCAGGCTGTCAGTAGGAAGACTGATAAACTCAGGTATTTGTACTTTTTTTGTTCAAGGAAATCCAAGAAGGCTTCCTGGAGGAAAGCAGTAGGGATCCATTAAAAACATGGGCATGGGCCGGGTGCAGTGGCTCACACCTGTAATCGCAGCATTTTGGGAGGCCGAGGTGGGTAGATCACCTGAGGTCAGGAGTTTGAAAGCAGCCTGACCAACATGGAGAAACCTCGCCTGTACTAAAAATACAAAATTAGCCGGGCGTGGTGGCACATTCCTGTAATCCCAGCTACTAGGGAGGCTGAGGCAGGAGAATGGCTTGAACCCAGGAGGTGGAGGTTGCGGGGAGCCGAGATCCTGCCATTGCACTCTAGCCTGGGCAACAAAAGTGAACTTTGTCTAAAAAAAATATAGATTTTAAAGTACCACTTCTTTTTCTTTCTTTCTTTAAGTGTGGTGGAGGGGGCTGCAATCTTACCTAGGTATATATATCTCTGGATTTCCTATTACAAGCATGGATTTGAGAGTCTCGGAAAATAAATTTTGAAGGAGGTTAGGAGCTATGGTTAGGAAGACCATAGGAGGAGGAAGGAGAAACCTCCTCTGTTTTGCAGGGAAGACTGAATGTGGCACAGAGTGATTAAAAGGTCAAAGGCATTCTATCCTCTTTGATTCACACATTGCTTGGATTTCACCCTTGACCTGAATCTCTAATGAACCAATCATATAATTGAATTAATTCATCCTTGCCAATTCGTGTTAGGCAACGAGTGTGAGTACTATCAGAAGAAATTGTAACTGGGGAGGAAAAAGGACAGGGTTTCCCAGACCCTTAAGAGTCTCTGGAATGGGGCCTATAAAAGTCACCTACTCAGAACAATGTCTGTAACTGAACTAACTGCACCAATCCTTTCAGATTTTCCAGCTACTTTTTAAAATCACTGACCTCAAATTTCATCGACTTCAGGGTGCATTGGAGTCACGCCTCAGTGCCTGCGTTTATGTTGCTCAAGGAGGCTGACACTGAGGAGTGCCAACAGCACACAGGATGTTTCTTTGTGAGGTGTTTATTTTCTTGCATTTCAAACCTTTCTTCTTCACGTAAAGCTCCTAGATTATTTTACTCTAATATTTTTTTCAATCATAAAGGGAAAAGCCTATAGTCTTGTTAAGACAGTCTTACAGCTATAGCTCCAGATAAAGACATAGATAAAAATAGATATACAGATAGTATGTATGCTAAGTGGGAAAGCTATCAAATCTGTGTTAAGCATTTTCTCATATGTATATAACTTGGAGCATGCCTCAGTATTCTTAAACTTGTTCTGGTTATACAATTCCTCATCAATAAAGGTTCAGACATAGTTAAAATCGGCACAAATAACAAAAATCCCCTGGTGACACAGATAATCATAGAACGACTTATTTCTCATAAAACCAATTTAACCTTTAAAACAATCTATTTCTCTTCACTTATTCCTTGCTCTTGCCTGCCGGAATCACTGTCTTTCTTTCTCTTTCTCTCTTCTTACTTATTCTTTGCTTTGTTCTCATTAATTAAACAGTAGCTACAAAGCAGCCACAGAATGCATGAAGTCCAAGTCTAGTCTTGCAATCTGTATTAAGAAGATATAAACAATAGTAGTTTTTTCACAGGTGACTGGTTGTTGAGTAAAATGTTAAATAGATACATTATATGCATATCTAAAGTATAGTGAGATGGGCTGTAAATTATGCTCTAAGAAATCGTTCTCTCTCTCTATGTATATACATATACATATATAATATGTTGATAAGCCCTTGCAAGATGATAGCAGTCAATGGGTAAGAATACCCAAGAGGTTTTCCCACCTAATGGTACTAGAATAAGCCCCTTTCTAAGGTAATCCATTTTCCTTCATGCTATTTAAAAATAAAACAGGGTACATTTTTAAATTATGCACGTGAAGGCAATATTCAGCAGGCTGCTTAGCATTCAGAGGGGATTTCTGCGATCCACCCTGTCATTGCTGTTCTTGCCCTAGCTCTGCAGTACGAGAAAACACTGTTATTTACCCTGGGACACAGGTGACTGAACTTATAAAAATCACTACAAGACAAGATGTATTGAGGCTTGGCATGGAATGACAAATTCTGGTGAGGTTCACCAAGAAGAGACATATTGATTCGTAAATGATTAATAAGGAGAATATAATTGTATTTCATTAAGATGGATGGGATTTCATTTAGTCTGTCTTCTCCCTTTCCAGTTCAGATGCGAGAGGAAATCGAGTCATCACCAATGGCACCTCCTGTTAGCCTGCCATGGCAACAAGCTCATTGATTGAGTAAAAGAACTTTCAGATGCACTAGCTGGTCTTTAACGGGTTGCTGAAAGCACAGATAAGACAGCTGAGGGAGCCGACTGAATTTCCATGGATATATACAAAGGGAATGGAAAATCACAGTACGATTTTTCATTGGCTCCTGATAGAGCTAGGTCCTTGTATAATTCTAAAACTGGTGTATAAAACAATGTCCATGCCATTCATTTTGGTTATAACTATTAAGGGGAAGGGAGATGAAGTCTGTGGAATTGCAGAGTACTTTGCACTAGAATTTTCTATTACATATGCTCTAATAGGAGTATTTTCCTCTGTTACATTATGACTTATGTAATAATAATAGCTAAGGATTACTGAGGGTTTTTATTTTCTTTGCTGCATGATCTTGACTGTTTTTCAAAACAGTCCTGGTTGCTGGATACTATTTATGTCACCATGTTACAAATGAGAATGCCAAGGTTCAGAGTGACATCCATCTAAAAGAGGCCAGTTTCAGCCTTGAACCCATTATACTCTAATCCCATTTTTAAAGTAACTCTTGGTTTTCTCAAAAGTCCTTTAAATGTATGGAGAGGCCAATATGAGGGCAGCAATGTTGTGGTTAAGTGTGTACAATTTGGTCGGACTCCACTGAAGGCCAGCACCACCATTTAGTAGCTATGTGAACTAGTGAGTTACTTAAAACCTATACCTCCACTTCCTCATCTGCAAAATGGGGTTGTGGTAAGGCTGGAATAAGTTAATGCACGTAGCGTGTTGAGAAGGCACATGGTAAGCATGTAGGAAATAGCAACGTATGCCTGGGTCTGAGTTCTGCTCTGTCATGATGGTTGGTGCCCAACAGGAAAAGCTCTTCCACACCAGCATTTTACATGCCTACCTCCCCCTTTTCCAAAACAAGTTCCCAGGCCATGCTCAATATCGACATTCAGGGGAAATACATTCTGTTCATTGTAGGTATGACGGTGAGAATATCTGCTGAATAACAATTAAGCTAGCTGATTGCATAATAGTTAAAAGGTTTGTTTTTGCCATCTGTGAATTAAAGCCAAAAATAACAACCAACTTATAGAATATTGTGATGGTTATAGGAGATGCAGCTTGTCAGCTGCTCAGTTCAGTGGCCTGGGCCTGATTAGAACACACGGAATAGTGATTACCGTTAGTATTATTATTACTAAGGCAACACAGTGATCGTAGTAATGGTAAAACAGAGAGATCTACCTAATCCAAAATTCTATTTAACAAGGGAGTTTCTACATATAGCCACTATGGTTTCTAATTTTCAAAGAATTAGCATATAATAAAATATACTCAATACTAAAGCTGAACTGAATATATTATAATAATTTAATGAGGCAGAAGACATTTGAGATGCCTCAATTATCATTGTGTTTCATAGATTCAAAAGTGTAACTTTCTACATTTATTCAACAGATAAAACGCTGACCAGGTCAGCTTGAAGTTGAAATAGATTTTTGCATTCTCTCAAAGTATAGGGCAATAACAAATATAGAAGTTTCCTGAAAAAAAAATTAAGCAAAATAGAAATAGTACTATTATTAGTTTTAAAATATTATAAAAGAATTTTAAATGAGACAAAAATAATATGATGGCAATATAAGGCCTTTTACAAAGAGAGGAAATGAGGCAGGGAGGAGAAATAATTCTAGAATGACATGCTGGTTAGAGGTGTGATGTGTTGGACCATGAGAATGATGTGATTCTGACTTTTCCTTAATTTACAAATCACTTTGGATAAACCAATGGCTCTTGCTGAGTCCCTGGGTTGGTGGAGGAGTAACATGCCCGGGAGTCGAGCATCCTAAGATGTGCACCCTGAGGACTGCAGGAAAAGTGCAGAAATTAGGTAGAAATAGGTCTTCTTTAGCATTCATGATGGCTAGGCATCACTGCAGGTGTCTTAAGAAACTACCCAGTAACTCACTGAACCAGCAACTGTGTGCATGGCCTCCTGAGAGATGAGGGACACAGAGATTTTATCAAGAGTGAAGGATGTGTCTGTGTTCAAGTGTCTTGCAAAATGAAGACAAAAGAAGTAGTTTGCAATTAGCTCTTAGTTCCTACCTTTCAGAGAAGCATCCGCCAGTCAGGTGAGATGAAACTGACCATGAAGAGAAGCTTGTATCTGTATAAAATGCAAACCTGTTTGGACAGTGGAATGGGGTTTGTTTCAAACTTCAGGGTGCATTTATATTAAGCAACAGAGAGTGCACTTTCTAATAAAAATAAAATGAAGCTCAAATGGCACAAGAGTCTCCTTATATTTAAAATGGTTCTCCTAAAGTAACATTTTGATGATTTAAATGGAAATGAATCAGAACATATAGATTAAATTTCCTTGAAAAACACATTGGCTTTTGTATATTTTTTATTAAATTTTCATTTCCAATATCCTGAAGTAGGCTCCAGAAAAAAATTAAACAGGAAGGAAGGGTAACGAAAACATGTATTCAGCTCTGAGCATGATGTTTTTTCATAATATTTTCAGTAAATAATAGAAATTGAAAAAAAAATTAAGCTGGTATGAATGCTCGGTATGCAATATATACTGGGGACTTTGCCTTTGAAAACAAGAAGGATTCAGAATATAACATCACCAAAGAGGTTGAAATATGAAATTTCATGTATAATATTTTTAAAACATAATTTTTCTCATTTAAGAATACTTTTAAGAGATTCCCTTATATAGGAACGTTTTTGAATGCTATCTACAAGATAGGTCAAGATAAGATTTCAATTTGAAACTAAGTTTTAAGGGTAGATGTACACAGTAATGCTTATTAGAGGAATTTTCTTTCTTTCTTTTTTTTTTTTTTTTTTTTTTGAGACAAGAGTCTCTCTCTGTCGCCCAGGCTTTAGTGCAGTGGTGTGATCTCAGCTCACTGCAACCTCCACCTCCTGGGTTCAAGCAATTCTCCTGCCTCAGCCTCCCAAGTAGCTGGGATTACAGGCGTGTGCCACCAGGCCTGGCTAATTCTTGTATTTTTAGTAGAGACCGGGGGTTCCACCATGTTGGCCAGGGTGGTCCTGAACTCCTGACCTCAAGTGATCAGCCCACCTCAGCCTCCCAAAGAGCTGGGATTACAGGCTTGAACCACTATGCCGGGCCTTCAGGAATTTTGCTAATGAAATAGTAATCATTCAAAGGGCTTAAAAGAAGAGGCTTATGCAAAAAAATAGGAATGTACTGGAATCACCAGTATTAACAAAAGATTAACTTGATTAAACAACACTGTGTATTATCTCATTTTATCTTCACAATGACCATGTTGCAACCGTCTATTGTTGTCACCATTTTATAGAAGCAGAAATGTGGGCTTATGGAGGCAAAGCAACTTGTCCAAGTTTATGTGCTTCGTGTGGCATAGACTAATTCCCACCTCATGCTCTGACCACTCCATCACACTGTCCCTCTTTCTGGATTGAGTCCCTTGATAGTGGTAGAGTTAAAAACAGTAGAGCATTGTGTTTTATTGTTTGCTAACTAGAGAATTCTTGTTTTGTCCTTTGTTCTGGGCCCTTGACAGGCCTTCCATGTACGAAAATAACTTATTTGTCCAACATTTTGTGGATACTTGGCCTGGTTATAGAATTCTAGGCTGGAAATGATTCTCTTTCAGAATTTTGAAAGTATTGTGTTTTATTGTTTTCTAACTAGAGAATTAAAGTGCCACTCTGATTTTTAATCCTTTTTGTGTGATCTTTTATTTTGTCTCTCTGGAAATTGTCAGTATTTTGTTTTACCCCAACGTTACCACAGTATTATGACAATTTACCAAATTATTGATTCTTTATTGTCCTTTGTGCTGAGCCCTTGATAGGCCTTTTTAATCTGATTTTTTTTTTTTGCCATTTACTACTAGAAAATGCTATTTGTTTTGTTTATTATATTTCCCTCCCATTTTAGCTGCTCTATGTGTTTGAAAAAAAATTTTTTTGCAGGAGGTAGGGTGAGCGGGGTGGGGGGATGTGGGAGGAGTATCAGATTTCCTGAGCTCAAATACTCATCTTTTTGTCTATTTTCTATTTGTTTTTCTTTTCTGTTTCTACTTCGTGGAAATTCTTTCTTATAGCTTTTTATTGAATTTTTTACTAATTTCCTTTAGATGTGAAATTTCTGAGAACTCTTTTTGTGTTTTCTCATTGTCTCTATTTAATAGCGTTCTGTCCCCGTTTTGTAGCTGCTGTATCTGTTAGAATCTTTCTGAAAATATAAATCATAGCTTTTAAGGGAAGATTTCTTCCGTTTGCATAATCTCAGTTTCCTCTAAGTTGTCGATTTTGTCTTTCTGCTTGTGTGAGTCTCCATCTTTTATGTCAATGGCTTTCCTCTAGTGTTTGGTAAACTTTATTGTTGTTATTTCAATATCTTTAAAAATGAGGACCAAATTGGAAGCTATAACCACATAGATGGAGCATATCTATTCTGAGAACCACTCTCTCTGGATCTCAGATTCCCCAGTCAAAACTCCAGCCTGGGATGATGAAAGCCTGACTGCTTGTCTGTAGGGATGGGGCCTAAATTTTCTCTGAGAATCCAAAATGAGATGAAGACCCATGGAAAATGCATGAAGTTGAAATGGGCAATATGCAAGTTATAGTAGTCTCACAAACTCCATACAAAAAGGCCCCACACAGAGTGTGATGGTTAATACTGAGTGTCAACTTGATTGGATTGAAGGATGGAAAATATTGTTCCTGGGTGTGTCTGTGAGGGTGTTGCCAAAGGAGAATAACATTTGAGTCAGTAGACTGGGAAAGACAGACCCACCCTCAATCTAGGTGGGCACAATCTAATCAGCTGCCAGCAAGGAATAGCATAAAAGCAGGCAGAAGAATGTGGAGAGATTAGACTGGTTTAGGCTCCCAGCCTACATCTTTCTCCCGTGCTGGATGCTTCTTAACGTTGACTATAGGACTCCAAGTTTTTCAGCTTTGGGACCCATACTGGCTTCCTTGCTCCTCAGCTTGCAGACGGACTATTGTGGGACCTTGTGATCATGTGAGTTAATACTCCTTAATAAATTCCCCTTTATATATACATTTACCTTATTAGTTCTGTCCCTCTAGAGAACCCTAATACAGTGAGTAGGCTTCTCTCTCTCTCTCTCTCTCTCTCTCTCTCATAATAATAAGCATTTTTTTTTTTTTGCAAAGAGAGAGATGAATAATATGGTATGGCCCTTTTGTAGGTATCATTATTGTATCCTTGGACAAATACTTGGAGTTGTTTTGCTCCACATTCCCTGGTGGCAGAGCCTTTCAATTGGGTCTCTTACTCTTACACACACTTAATAAAGGACCAAATACCATTAAAACTACAAAATACAACCTTAGCTCTAACAGCAAATATGTAAAGTATTTAGCATCTCACGAAAGCCCTGGATAGTGCATCACAGTACTTCTATAGGACAAGAATGAGAAGCTGAAGCCATTGGTTATCATCTTGACCCTGACCCGAACTTCTCAAGGCTTTGAAGTAATGTAACATGTGATGGCCAGGTTTTAGTTCCAGATGAAGTCATGCTGATACTCTGTATCCTGTCCATGCATCAGAGGTGCACAATGAGGAGTAATTAGATGCAAACAAAGTTGCCGGATGGGCAGTGGAAATGGGAGTTTCAATTATTTTTTAACAACCTGTTTACTGATTCTCTGGTGTTTAGTATTTTTCGGGTTTATGAGGTTCCTCATTGATGGTTCAGGCAAGAAACTCAGAAAATTGATGGAGAGGATCCGAGAGGCCCTGATACATGGGCAATATTCTTTCACTCCAGAGTGTGAATACAACCTCTGAGTTTTAGAGTTTTAAACACAGGTGCAGGGCTTTCTGCTTGTTTGAGCGAGGGAAGTATCCTATTTGGAAAAAAATAATAATGTGGTTCTCATTTGAGTGAGAGTTCTTGGCTTGACATGGTCGTGAATCTCACTCAAAACACACAGAAAATTGCTATTAAGTCACAGCATAGCCCACTCAGTGTTGGAGAAAAGGTGTTAAGTCATGTGAATGCTTTGTCTATCAGCTTAGATGGGAGTGGATTTTATACTTAAAGAATGCAAATTTCACCCTCACAAGAAAAAATGCACCATATTTAAAAAAGAATAATGATTATTTAATGTGGAAGATTGGTATATACATACATCATTATTCCTAGCAATAATACATATATTATTTGAAATGTGCATTTAATTCTCCTTGAAGAAATTTATAATACTTTACATAGCTCTCTCTGTTGGTATTTGCTGCCCTAGTAAATTTGCCTGGTTACTTAGAGGTATTATTATTTCTATTTTACACATGGCAAATGAAGGGATTGAGTAAGCTTTTCGGTATTATACTATACCTCGGAGTCATGGCACATGTAAAAAATATAATCCAAGCTATTTGATTTCCAAATGAATGTTAGTGTGAATAAATAAAACACACAGAACTAATGTTTTCTTTTGGCAGCATCAATAAAAGTATTTTCTCTTTGTTAGTTGTGAAATATGTTAGTAGGCAAATTTGAGTTCTTAAGAAACAGATCACCCAGTTTTTAGATGATATAGGCCTTTTCTTTTTTTTTTTTTTTTTTTTTGAGATGGAGTCTTGCTCTGTCGCCCAGGCTGGAGTGCAGTGGCGCAATCTCGGCTCACTGCAAGCTCCGCCTCCCGGGTTCAAGCCATTCTCCTGCCTCAGCCTCCCGAGTAGCTGGGACTACAGGCGCCCGCCACCGCGCCCGGCTTATTTTTTTTTATACATTTAGTAGAGACAGGGTTTCACCATGGTCTCGATCTCCTGACCTCGTGATCCGCCCGCCTCGGCCTCCCAAAGTGCTGGGATTACAAGCGTGAGCCACCGCGCCCGGCCTAGGCCTTTTCTTTTACAGTTGATTTTGTTTCTCCATTATGTAGATCTGAGGGTATTTTGTGACATCTTAGCATGCCCACTGGATAGTTGAAGGCATCCAGACTATAGAGTGTGCTAGCTAAGCCTCATGGTGCTTATTTCTGATTTCTGGCAGGGGACGCTTTCTTCACTTCTAGTGAGCATGGAGTCAGAAATTAACTACATAACCCTGGGTCCAGACCTTTTCTCCATTGTTGGCTCTTGTATGTTTCACTGTCAATCAAGAAGAAAACCATGACATGGTTTGTTTCCCAGTACTCTATTTTTTAAAGTAAATCCATCTCTTAATCCTGCTTTGGAGTTCCCCCTCTCTCCACACATATGCTTTCTCCTTTAGTCAATAATTCGTTTTATTGGTTACAGTGTGACTACACTATTTCAGGCCTTTCCACAGCCGAGCACAGCTGCTCATGTTGGCTATTGATTCCATATGTTAGCTCAAAATTGTATAACAATCTCTTCTAATAGTTGCCTTTGGCTTTTCCTTTCCCCACTCAGAAAGGCACCCTCTGCCCCTGGCTTGGCACGCCAATAACTAGAAAAGGATCCTAATTATTTCAACCACTCATCACCAAAAAGCACAAATAGTTGTCACATGTTTGAACAGCTAACCATGGTTTTGGTTTATGTGGCTTCGTGCTGCTCTATGGAAAACACTTTAAGAAACCAATGCTGAATTTGCTGGTAGGAAGAAAATGTTCCTCCTTTGGAAGGTTTAGCAACCTCTAACTCCAAGGAAATTTCCTTGTTAAATTATTGTGTGATTATGTAAGCTTATCTTATCTCCAAGTTATCATTATATCCCACCGCCCCTCTTTTCTTCTCTCTTTTAATCTCGTTTATTTATAACTGTGAATGGAATATTTAGCTGTACGTGAAGCATAACATTTTTCCCAGGGAAAACATTTGGATTGCACCTAGTAAACTTCATCTCTGAAAGTTTTATGGAAGCTACAAGTTGTTGCATGTGCTGAAAAACTCAATTCCTAAGGAGTGGATGCTTTACCTGAGAATCTCTGGGTGTCTGAGTGATTCAGAAGCTCATAATCTGGATCACAAAGAGCCTTCATAATGTCTCCTTCTAGTGCTTTAATAGCTTTTGTGTCATAGTGAGAAACAAAACCAGTTATCATGGCCAGGTCTGGTGGCTCACGCTTGTAACCCCAGCACTTTGGGAGGCCGAGGTGGGTGGATCAACTGAGATCGGGAGTTTGAGACCAGTCTGGCCAACATGGTGAAACCCCGTCTGTACTAAAAATACAAAAATTAGCTGAGCGTGGTGGTGGGTGCCTGTAATCCCAGCTATTCGGGAGGCTGAGGGAGGAGAATCACTTGAACCCAGGAGGCAGAGGTTGCAGTGAGCCGACATCATGCCACTGCACTACAGCCTGGGTGACAGAGTGAGACTGTTTCAAAACCAAAACCAAAACCAAAAACAAAAACAGTTATCCTCTTTATGGCTGAAAGAAGAAGGCACACAATCTAGGCAGGGTCAGGAGGATCTACTCATCAGGCATAGAGAAGAAAGTTCTGATCTCACATAACAGCCCTTTGGAATTGATCTCAATGACCAAAACATACACAATTTTCAGGTTCTGAATCAACCAGCTGGAAGGGATGGAGCGTAAGTTGAATATAGTTTTGCAAGCTAACTTGAGAATTGGGCAAGAGGTCAAGAAGGTTTTAGCCCTAAATCTCTTAATTTTAGCTTTCTTCCACCTCTCCCTCCCTCTGGTAGTGGATCTAAGTCCTGTAGACCTTTCCTTTGCCACACTCATTGCCTCCTCTCACATATAGATCTGTTTTGTCTCATTTTTAGATTACTGAAACCTTTTCTCCACATTCTCTATTTATAGTCTCCATTCTCTTTGGCAAATATCGGTGGTGAGTGGTCAAACTGATTCTGCCAAAAAAAAAAAATAATAAATTCAAACTTTTACACTGGTGGTCACAGAAAACTAATAAACTAGTAAACTGGGTTGTTTTGGTAAAACTAGTAAACTGGTTTTTTCTTTGGGCTTTGTGTGTGTGTGTGTGTATGTGTGCATGTGGTGTGTATGTGTGTGTGTGTGTGTGTGTGTGTGTGTGTGTATGAGAGAGGAGAGAGATGGAGGTAGTTATAAGGTTAAATATATCACCCTGAATAGCCTGTGTGAAGCGTAAAATGTCTGTAAGTCTCACATTTGATCTGATTCATGCTAAATAGGATAATGTTTAACTTCCCAAGTCTCTGAGCAAAATGAAGACTACCCAAAATAGTTCCATGTTTACCCTGTAGCTGCACAGACTGTTTCCCCCCATCCACGCTGTCTCCTCTCCTCTCCTTCCCTGAACAAATTGCACAGACTTAGAGCTTGAAAGCAAATCAAAGCTCTATGCAAGTTGGCCAAGGGAAACTCGGATCCACCCAATTGTTTTACTTACAATCACTTGACCATTCTATACAAATCTTTCCTCCTATCTCTGCTCTAAGGTTCCATTACTCTGCTCTAAGGTTTGCTGCTATTATCCATTTAAAAATAGACTATCCTAATTACTAAATAAGATGTTTTCTGACCTTCGCTGTTTGTTTTCATGAGAACATTGACCAAACATGACCCAGCACTGTTAAGTAGACCAGAGTATGTGAATTCCTGAGGCATCACACAAATTCTCAGCTGTGTGAAGCACTTAAATTCCCAAAGACTAATGGGGATTCAATAATGAACATACATATTGTTCTAAATTCTTATTCTCATAACCAGGCCCTTCCACTGCTCTCCGCTGTGTTGCTATAGCTCATTTCTAAACTTCTAGTGCTCTCTGTATTTTTCTTTGTCTTTCTCATTAAGCATGAAGTGATCAGTTCAATGCTTGGTATATAATAGGTGCTTAATAAAACCACCATGAAGTAAATTGAAAGAAGAATAACTGTAGTGATAGCTGTAAGGCTGCATTTAAAAGCTACAGAATGTTTCAAAATCAGAGTATGCCCAAGATCCACTTGTTTTTGGAGTTGTGAAATTTGAAATTCTCTCTATGAGGAAATTTGATGATTCAATGAAAAGGAAGGCTATTGTTGATGGGGCCAACATACATATGTTAGATAGCTAGCTGTATGCATGATACATGTGTCAGGCTTCCACAAGTAGAAAATAATCAAAGGGTTTTTGTAAGATTTTTAGGAAAATAAACTATTGGGATATATTTTCCTAAAGGTATGTTCAGTTAAAAAATACTACATTCGACCTTCCTAATCCATTATAGTCACTTCCAAAATATAATTTGTTTTGATTTTATACAGGTTTTTCCATAAGTAAGATAATTAAGGATTCTGCCTTTTCAATTTCAGAGAAATTTGAATTAAGCATTTTATGAGACCATGTGGGTACAGTTTGAATCTACTAAAGAAGGAAATTGAGCATTAAGCATAGCACCTTGCTCTTGCTCCACCGTACCTTCTAAGGGCTTGCATGCAAAGAATACCTGTGATCCAGTGCCAGCTTTCCTCACCGCTTTGCATAGCCAGCTTACATTAACTTGAAAGAGAGTTCCAGGTGCATTCAAGTTCTGCTGAAGAAATGGAAATTTGGAAGCTCTGTTATAGCTTAGGCCATTTTCAAATCACGTGAGTAAGAGATGGAGTAATGTCATTAGATTTTATTTTTTCTCCCTTTTTATCACTACTGTTTTTAGGACAGATAGAAAACTGAACCAGCACCTAAGTGTGTATAGACATAGGTATAAGGATTGTTTCTGTGTGGCAAAACAATATGGACTTTCGTTTCTTCACCAACACAGACCTCAATAGGATTTTTAAAATAAATGTTAGCATAGGTGTAAAACTTTAGCTATTTGGCTCCCAGGTAACAGGAATCCTTTGGGATTAAGGAGTAGAAAACCATTCTAACATGTAAAATAGAGAACTTATTGGAATTATATAGGGATAGCTCACAGAACCTGAGGATCAAAAGTAGAGCCAGGTAGAAGCTGGCATCTCTGCTTTCTTTCTTAATGTATATTCGACTCCCTTTTCTTTCTCCACTAAGGACTTGTTTTCTCTGATATGTTCATACAGAACATTAATATGGCTGACATGGCACCAATTTTACTAGGCTTCTTAGTTCAAGGGAGCAGAAAGACCCCCTAGTATTTCTGTCTCCAAACCAACCTTACATCATAACCCAGTGTAATGCCTACATGACCTAGGTGAATTTTTACACCACCTTAACTTTGCTTATCTCTAGGAAACAGGATGCCTGAGTCAAAATTTCCCCCTGTGACCAAACTGGCTAAGGCTGGTGGTATACAATGACAGCTCACATGACCTCATAAGAACCTCTAACTTCCTTATAATCTAAATTTCTATGCTAAATGATGCTCCCACCAATGCCATGACAATTGACAATCACCATGACAATGACCAGAAGACAACCACCAAAGGACAAAAATTCTAGTTTTGAGAGGTTCTCCACCCATTCCCAGAAAAGACATGAATATTTCTCCCCTTGCTTTTAATGCCCAACCCCTTCATTAAAGATGTCCTATATCTGTGGCTTCCCAGCTCTACTGAGTTGAGAAGTTGATCTGTGAACCAGCTCTTGCTTCTCAGTTCCATGGCCATTGGATAAAGCCTGCACTGTTTGACTCTTGCTTTCATTTTTATGTATTGGCTTTGTGGCACTGAACAAGTAAAGACCCCATTTTGGAGGAGACCAGCTTCTTCAGTAATAGTATCTCTGGGCGATATGACTTTATTGGTCTACCTCAAGGTTCAGATGAAGTATTCAACGCTTGTCAAACAAGGGCTGAGCAGGGCCATGTGGTACAGTTAGAGCAGCAGGAGCTCTTTCTTTTCTTTCTTTTTTTTTTTTTTGAGACGGAGTTTCACTCTTGTCATCCAGGCTGGAGTGCAGTGGCATGATCTTGGCTCATTGCAACCTCTGCCTCCCAGGTTCAAGTGATTCTCCTGCCTCAGCCTCCCAAGTAGATGGGATTACAGGCACATGCCACCATGCCCAGCTAATTTTTGTATTTTTAGTAGAGACGGGGTTTCACCATGTTGACCAGGCTGGTCTCAAACTCCTGACCTCAGATGATCCACCCGCCTTGGCCTCCCAAACTGTTGAGATTACAGGTGTTAGCCACTGCACCTGGCTGAGCTTTTTCTTTTAAACATTGTGGATGCCTATTCCACAAGGCAACCAGTGCCATTAAGTAAATTGCTCGTTGCCTAATCAGGAATGCTGTAAGTATGAACTGAGGTCCACCAGGGTACTCAGGAGATGTTCCTCACTCCTCATTCAGGCCTTTCTCTGTCTCTTGTCTTTTCTGTGTTTCAGTATTCCTGTGTGCTGATGTCTTCGTGTTTCCAACTGTCCTTCAAATTTAGCTCTCAACTTCTCTCCCTTTTCTTTGTCAAGGGAAATCGTCCTATGATAGAGCAGTGATTCTCATACTTGAGCCTGCATCAGAACTCCCTGGAGAACCAGTGAAAACACAGATTGCTGGGCCAACCCCCAGAGTATCCAACTAGGTAGGTCTGGAGTAGGACCTGAGAAATGCCATTTCTAACATATTCCCAGGTATCATGGACTGAATTTCTACCCTTCTCCCCCAATTTATATGCTGATGCCGTAACCCACTATATTTGGAGATAGGATCTTCGAAGAGATAATTAAAGTTAAATGAGGTCATGAGGATAGGCTTATAAAAAGAGGAGATGAGGACACAGGGAGAAGACGCCCATCTGCAAGCCAAGAAGAGAGGCCTCAGGAGGCCTGCTGACACCTTGATCTTAGACATTTTAGCCTTTATAACTGTGAGAAATACATTTCTGTTTTTTAAGGTACCCAGTTCATGGTATTTTGTCATGGCAGCCCTGGGAGCTAATACACCAGGTGATACTGATGCTGCCGCTGGTCTGGGGACCAAACATTTACAACCACTGGGTTAGAGGCTGGAGTGCAGTTACTTCGATTTATTCTAATCATCAAATCATTAAGGTTTTACCCCACTTGTGTCCTAATTCTCAGGTTTATCATTGACAACTCTGAGTTGCAAAACTACTGTAATATAATCAGTCTACCGGCAAGCATAAGACATGTTTCCAATCTTCAAGCAATCTCCCTAGAATAGTAGGGGAATAGGTGTCTGTAGCTGATGGGGCTATTTCTTTTATTGTGTTGGGCAAGTCAGTTCTTTTGATCTGTAAGCAAGAATGATAACTATCATGTTGTGTCCAGAATTGGTGGGTTCCTGGTCTCACTGACTAAAAGAATGAAGCCGCGGACCCTTGCAGAGAGTGTTACAGTTCTTAAAGGTGGCATGTCCAGAGTTCGTTCCTTCTGATGTTCGGATGTGTTCAGAGTTTCTTCCTTGTGGTGGGTTCGTGGTCTCGCTGGCTCAGGAGTGAAGCTGCAGACCTTCGCAGTGAGTGTTACAGCTCTTAAGGCGGCGCATCTGTAGTTGTTCGTTTTTACCAGTGGGCTCGTGTTCTCGCTGGCTTCAGGAGAGAAGCTGCAGACGTTCACGGTTGAGTGTCACAGCTCATAAAAGCGGTGTGGGCCCAAAGAGTGAGTGGTAGCAAGATTTATTGCAAAGAGCAAAAGAAGAAAGCTTCCACCGTGTGGAAGGGGACCCCAGCAGATTGCCACTGCTGGCTCGGGCAGCCTGCTTTTATTCTCTTATCTGGCCCCACCCACGTCCTGCTGATTGGTAGAGCCCAGTGGTCTGTTTTGACAGGGTGCTGATTGGTGCGTTTACAATCCCTGAGCTAGACAAAAAGGTTCTTCACGTCCCCACTAGATTAACTAGAACAGAATGTCCACACAAAGGTTCTCCAAGGCCCCGCCAGACTAGCTAGTTACAGAGTGTCGATTGGTGCATTCACAAACCCTGAGCTAGACACAGGATGCTGACTGGTGTGTTTACAAACCTTGAGCTAGATACAGAGTGCCGGTTGGTGTATCTACAATCCCTGAGCTAGACATAAACGTTCTCCATGTCCCCACCAGACTCAGGAGCCCAGCTGGCTTCACCCAGTGGATCCCGCACCGGGGCTGCAGGTGGAGCTGCCTGCCAGTCCCGGTGCCGTGCGCCTGTACTTTTCAGCCCTTAGGTGGCCGACGGGACTGGGCGCCGTGGAGCAGGGGGTGGCGCTCGTCGGGGAGGCTCGGGCCACACAGGAGCCCATGGAGGGGGTGGGAAGCTCAGGCATGGCGGGTTGCAGGTCCCGAGCCCTGCCCCACGGGAAGGCAGCTAAGGCCCGGCGAGAAATCAAGTGCAGCGCCGGTGGGCTGGCACTGCTGGGGGACCCGGTACACCCTCCGCAGCCGCTGGCCCGGGTGCTGAGCCCCTCATTGCCCGGGGCCGGCACGGCGGGCCGCAGCTCCGAGTGGGGGGCCCGCCAAGCCCACGCCCACCCGGAACTCCAGCTGGTCCGCAAGCGCCGGGCGCAGCCCCGGTTCCCAGTTCCCGCTGGCGCCTCTCCCTCCACACCTCCCTGCAAGCTGAGGGAGCCGGCTCTGGCCTTGGCCAGCCCGGAAAGGGGCTCCCACAGTGCAGCGGTGGGCTGAAGGGCTCCTCAAGTGCCACCAAAGTGGGAGCCCAGGCAGAGGAGGCGCCGAGAACGAGCGAGGGCTGTGAGGACTGCCAGCATGCTGTCACCTCTCAATATTTACTTCACAGAGCTGTGGTGAGGATTCAAGAAGGTGATTATGTGCATACATTTCAAAGTGTTATGAAACATTAGCTATTACAACTTGTTTTCAATGTGTTTGGAACATCTGGTTCTTAGAGTGCGGGCCCTATGAATCTTCCCTGCCATGAACAGTCCATCTTCCTGCCTCTCTGGTTCTTCTACCTGAGGGAAATTTCTAACAATTCATTAGTATTTTCCAGAGTTGCTGCAGCCCTGGACTGTTACTATATCCCCCTCTATTCATCTGTCTAGCCCACTGAAGCTTTGATCTTCCTTGAGTTGCCAAATTTATTTGCTATATGCTTATCTTATCTCTCTTCTGGACTACTGCTCTGCATTTTTCTTCTTTGAGCCCTGTTCACATGGCAGCGAGAGCAATCTTTTTATAATACAAATGGGATCATTTTTCTCCTTTTCTCAATCTTTCAATAGTTTTCCACTGCTCTCAGGCCTACAAGGTCGTGCACAATTTAGGTCTTGCCTATTTCTCCCAACTCATTCTATACCACCCTTCCAGAATCCCCACGACCCGTGTGAGCTTCCTTTCTGTTTCTGGAAGCCAAGCAACCCTTTCCTAACTCAGCAGTTTCTCAGCCTGGAACATTCTTCATCAGGCTTTTGCCATGGCTGACTCATTCCCTACCTTTGGGACTCAGTTCAGCTGTCACTTCCTCAGATGCTTTTTCTATCATACAGTGTTCATTTTCTTTATAGCCTCATATCATCTGTTTTTATTTGTTTTCTCTGTTTACTTATTTACTTTCCAGCTCCCCTGCTAAACCATGGGCTCCCACGAGAATGGCTGTCTGCTTAGAGAGCTCTGTCCCTGGTGCATGGCAACCACTGTGTCCATGTGCAAAATGAATGAAAACATGCGTATTGCTTCTGGGAAGTAACATCTAGATAGCCATCTGGATTATCTCCTTGCTTCTGCTGTATTTTTTCTCTTGTTTAGGAAAACCAGAGCAGTATGTTAAGGCTCATTTTTTTTTTTTGTATTGCTTTTAATGTACTGCTTTTGTCTGAAGACCCTCCTGAATTCTCTTTCTCTCTTAACTGACCTGTCAAACCCAACCTCCCACAGATTTTTGGTCTGTGAGGATCAGGGTTAAGCACTGACTTTGAGGTTAATAACTCTTTGACCTCGGGCTGGCCATACAACTTCTGTAAGCCTTAGTTTCTTTCTCCTTGAGAGTAAAGACTCCTAGGATATAGTGAGGTTTGAATGAGGGTGACAGATGCAGTCCTTAGCATGCTGCTGCCAAACATGGAGTGAGGGCTCAATGGATATTAGCTATACACTTAGCCTCACATCTGCTCATCATTGTGCCTTCTTACCATTCAGGTGTCCAGTCCACTGTTCCCCTGACGCTCCTCATTCACATCTTTGCTGTTGCATGGGACCATGTCGTTCTTCCCAAGGTAGAAAAACTTCTCTGTGTTTTTCTAAATTCTACCCATCCCTGATCACTTAGTTTAAAATTCTATCTCCGACCGGGCGTGGTGGCTCACGCTTGTAATCCCAGCACTTTGGGAGGCCGAGGCGGGCGGATCACAAGGTCAGGAGATAGAGACCACGGTGAAACCCCGTCTCTACTAAAAATACAAAAAATTAGTCAGGCGTGGTGGCGGGCGCCTGTAGTCCCAGCTACTCGGAGAGGCTGAGGCAGGAGAATGGCGTGAACCCGGGAGGCAGAGCTTGCAGTGAGCCGAGATCGCGCCACTGCACTCCGGCCTGGGTGACAGAGCGAGACTCCATCTCAAAAAAAAAAAAAAAAAAAAATTCTATCTCCAATCAGAAGCCCAGCCTGGGTCCACAGCAGTTCACCCTGCTAACTAAAGGCCAGTAACTATGTTTGTCAGTGAAAAAAGCAGAAAGAGCTTTAAGAGACACTGATTTTTTACCTTGTTCTAGGCCGAATGTGAGAAGATACTTCCATTAGTTGCCTTGTATTGCCTCAGTTAATCTTCACAGTAATCCTATCTTATACAGGCCTTTCTCCCCGTTTCCAAATGAGAAAATTGTGGCATAGGAGAAATAGTCAGACCTAGCAGGTTTTCTATACCAGATTTCTCCAATAATTACAAGGAAATTTATTGCCTATTTGTAAAGTTATTCTGATTTAAAACAATCAAGCAAACAAAAATCTAGTTTAGTAGAGAGCCAAAAAGGTCATGTGAGATAATGAACATCAAAATGCATAGAACCCTACTAGACCACGTAGTGGTTACTCAGTACATGTTTCTGAATCTGATTCTGATAAATATAAGTCTTGTCTTTGAAAAATTAACTATCAGGGAAAGAAAGGGTCAGTAAGTTTTATCTATGGTGAGCCCATCTTTTCCTTATTTACTTGTTCTGTATTAAACAGCTCCTAGGTGACTGGGCCTGTGCTAAGTGCTCAGTTCCTACCCTTAATTAAAGACAGGTATGCAAGGCTATAATTGTACTCAAATTCCTCTTGAGGCCACACCAGAGGTCTCTCCAGTGGGAAGAACTTTAAATAGCCAATCTCTAATAAGCACAAGGGAGCCACATCATAGGAAAAGATGTGAAAAGACAATGGCATTTTCCACTTCTTTACAACACCACCAAGAGGAAATGGCTGAGCAGTGCATCTTGCTCAAGAAAATGTTCCTTCAACTTTGATATCACTGTCAATTGAAAAATATGACTACAGATTTCTTCCACCCTAGAATCCACTCCCTTTTGTGGTATGTCTTTGCTGCTTCATTAAGTGGTGAGGTTGCTGTCCCACTTCTTGAATGTGGGATGGCTTTCTGATGGCTTTGGCAGATAGAATATGACAGAAGTGGGGACGAGGGCTCACGCCTATAATCCCAGCACTTTGGGAGGCTGAGGTGGGTGGATCACTTGAGGTCAGGAGTTTGAGACCAGCCTGACCAATATGGTGAAACCCTATCTCTTCTAAAAATACAAAAATTTGCCAGGCATGGTGGCTCAAGCCTGTAATCCCAGCTACTTGTAAGGCTGAGGCAGAAGAATTGTTTGAATGCGGAAGGCAGAGGTTTCAGTGAGCCAAAATCATGCCATTGCACTCCAGCCTGGGCAACAGGAGCAAAACTCTGTCTCAAAAAAAAAAAAAAAAAAACAAAAAAGACAGAAGTGTCATGGTACAACTTCCATGTCCAGACCCGAGACTTAGAATGAACTTAGAAAGCCTGTGGCTTTCAACTCTTTAATCTCTTAGGCTGCCACTCTGAATGCCACCATGTAAGGAAGCCAGTCCGGTCTATCAGGGGAAAAGGCGCCATGTGGATAGAAACCAAACCAAAATGCCACAGCCAAAGGCTGGCACCAAGGCCAGGCATGTGACCAAGGCATCTTGAACCTCCCAGCCTCAAGCTACTGTACGTAGCCACATGAGTGAGCACAAGCAGAATCAGCAAAGGGATTGCCCAGCAAACCCACAGAATGCTGAGAAAAAATAAATGACGGTTGTTGTAAGCCACCACGTTTCAGAGTGGTTTGTTACAAAAGCCGTAGTTAACCGCTACTAATATCTTCACACTTACTTAAAGCTGTCACTCTGAAATCAATCTAGTCTGGCACAAAAACCCACATCTTTAGGATCCTAGTTGGCGATGGCCATTTTGGTAAGAAAAATGGCCAAGAATCAAAGCTGGATGGTGTGTGTGTGTGCGCGCACGCACAGGCATCGCACACGTGCACTTGGACATATATGTGACAATGGGTGACTATGCTGAAATTAGGGGAATGTGAAACAGAATTTAGAAAGCTCAGATGAATTTTTGTGGGGTAACAATGATTATGATCTATTCTTCCTTTCCATGGAAGTTAAATAGACTTTGATGGGGACATCCAACATTCCAATCTGTTTTTGTACTTGCCAATGGTCTAGGCCCCATTTATTAAATGGAAAATAACAGCCAAATAGACGAAGACTTCTAAAACATGGACCAGGGCAGAATTCACTTTTTTAAAAAGGTGAAGTCCATTTGCACTCCTCATTTAGCTGAATGAGAATGAGTCATTTGCTTAATGGATAATTTTAACTTGATTTCCAATAAGTAGATTAAGTAATTGAAGAAATTCAAGGCATGGAGAAATATTTGTTGAAGCACTTGGAAACAAAATCAGAGCCAGGTCTGTCAGCAACTTATGATGGAAAATTCCAATTAGTCAACCTATCAATACGGCTTCATTATTAAGCAACATTCTAATGGCTTGGCTTCAGTGCTGACATGTTGCAGGCATTTGCAATGTTACACCAAGGTTGCAGGCTACCCTGATAGGCCTCATGCTGTTAGTCCACTTTGTTAAATAGAAGTTGATTTTATATTTAGCTGTGCATGGAGTGTACAGATGAAACAAATCACTTCTATAGGCTCAACAAGATGAATAGTTGCTGTTGAAAGCTAGCAAGGAGCTGGATGCAAGATTAATATGCAGTCCCAAGTTCCACTTCCTACAATTTTTATTGATTGCATGAAAAAGTACTAAAATTCATGATTTCTTAGGTGAGTTAGATTGAAACTCTTGCATAGCTATAGTAGATGTAATTTCTCTGAAATGTACCATTTGTCTACAAATAGAGCTTTTCATCTGGGACCACGCGCAATGAATTCTATGATGAGTGCAAAGCCTTCCTGATGGCACTCTTTGCCACAAACATACCCTGGTTCCCAGACTAGCTTCTTTGCCCTCTTTGGTCTTTGTCAAATTGCCTCCTTGGGAGAATTTTATAAATGTCCTATCCTGCTGTGGTTCAAATACCGGGACTTACTTGGTGTTTGTTTTTCCATTCCCACAAACCACAAAAGATTGAATGTTGATGTATTTTAGCATTAAGATCTTTCTACTAACATCTGAATGGCATGCCAACTAATTTGACACAGAATTCCATTGTCTTTCAGTAGGTTTCAGGAAGAGAGAAAGCCGATTAAAGCCTGCTGTTACTTATTTTACTTTTAGAGTTTGGAACCTAGATTTTGGCAGAATGAGAGCGAGGACTCGATGAGGTTTTGTTCAGGGCATCATTCCAGTTCTATTACCATTCAATAATTTTTGGAAAAGATGTGTATATACTTGAAATAGTACACTTGGGTGTTTTTTTCCTTTCTATTGAAATCCACTCTTTTAGAAAATTCTTGAAGTCAGTTACAATACTAAAATATTAATTTGATGAAGTTTGTGGTTGATTTCTGTGCTAGAACCTGTATTCTTTCCCATGAGATGGTCACAATGACAGAACATAAGCAAGAAGGACATTGGGAGATTTATCATTCCTCATCTTTTAAAAAAATTGATGTTTGATATTTATCAAAGCTTTGCTGCATCAGTAAAGGCTCAAGTTTATTCATATATATTGATCCCCTTGGTTGTTCAGCTAAATAAAGTTTTGAACAAATTTGGAATACAAATCTTCAAAAATGCCTGTTCACCTGCAGCATGAAACTTGAAGCTCATCCCTTTGGCTCAAAGTCCAGCTGAATTATGTACTTTTCCTGAAGTTTTACCTTTGACTATCTAATTGTCTTACCGTAAGACTTCACTTCCAGAAAACATCGAGATATAGGGACTCTGGCTACTCTTCTGTGCCCTACATACAGTTATGTTTTATTTTATGATAGTATTTTTAAGCGTTGTTACTTTGTAACACATTTATGTTTTGTAGAGGCCTAGATATCAATGCAAATTTCAAAGCAAGTGATCATGAGTCCTGATAAGGAGATAATATGCTTTGAAATAGTAAGAAATGAGACTGTTTTAAGAATGAGTGATGGTGCTCTGGCATTCCTTCTCCCCTGTGCCCTTGGAAGGTATTTAGTGCTACCCAGAATGTGAGTCAGAGAAGGTACAGATAGGAAGAACTGTTCTCACACCACAGGAGAAATAACAGCTCAATGGCCTAGCTACTCAGAGCAGTGTGGCACTGCTGCTCCAGAAGTCTGGCTTCATCACCAGTGATGCATGGCTCTGAGCCCTGAACAGGAAGCATGGTTGATCTATGCTGAAGGCTTGGTTGATCTCTTGAATAAACTGAGAGATGATGGAATGGTGCACAGTGAGTCTCCTCTGAAGACTGAACATCTTCCTTGGAGCATGACCAGTGAACATACTGGAACAGAGACGCTTCTGACACCATTTTCCATCCCAATCCCTGTTCTCCCATAGTTTTCTGGCCTTAGGGTTACAACTTGAAGTGAGTACCTTCCATTGTAGCACTCTGATTTCTAAAAGTATTAAAGCCAATTTTCTGACTCATCTGTATTCCAAGTCTAAATATTTACTTTATTTAGTTGGATTAATAGCCCCATAGTTTCTTATTAGTGAAACTTATTTAAATATGATAATGAACTAGTATTTCTTGAACTTATTTAAATATGATAATGAACTAGTATTTCTTGGGGTAATTTCTGATGCTGGATATGTGAACACATAATATGCTCTCTTTAGTGGGATCCTATATGAGGACAGTAATTGTAGTTCAGCAGGACGTAGCTGAAAACATCTGGCTCCGCTCTACTCTTTATGTTGAATTTTACTTCAAAATTAAATTACATTTTGGGAAGATTTCCATTTGTCCATATACAGGTTTGAAAATTGTTGGACAGCATAAAAATCATTTAAAAGATTGCCCTATTTCCCATATTGTCTCAAGTGTGTATTACTGTTCAGTTTTAAATTATTGTTTAAATGGATTGCTGTTTTTATATGGCTGAAAAGCAAATCCTGTTAGTTTGGGCATACATTTATAGCAATGAAAAGTCACTTGAATACACATCATAGGTGTACTTTTGTTGCAGATATAGAACACAAATATAAAATGCACAAGTTAAATCTGCCCCAGGATAATTCTAATTGTCCCATAATACATTTATACACAAATATGACATTGAATGCGCTCTACTGGCAGGGCCATGTTGATGTTCTAGTAACAACATGTTAATTTGTTATTTCACTAAACTAAGGTTACAGCTTTTAGTTGCTTATCTATTCATATGCTGTATTAATTGCATGGCACAATAGATAAACATGTTTTAGCAGTACGTTAGTTATAGAGAGCATGCCTGATGGATTGTGGACCTGTTATGACATCAAAAATATAGGCAAATAGAAAACATTCAATTGAAAACCTCTTGATGTATGAGTTTTATGTTATATCCTATGAAAGGAGAATCTTCTACAAATTAAACTGCCTTATAACCCACTCTTTCCCATGTTTCTTCTTTTTGCAACGTTGAAATGATGGAAATCATGACAGAAAATGAAAGATAAATGCGAGCACTTGTAAATACTGTGATATCACCTTATCATTATCTGGTGCTAATGGCTTGCTGTTGGGCAAATCTGTTCTACTCTGCCTGTGGGTTGGAGGACCGTGGTATGAAAAGTGCAGCTTTGAACTGCAGCCTGATGACCAGAAACACACACGCACACACACACAAGCACCGCAAACACACACAGAAAGAGCAAGGGAGAGAGATCAAGCCTGAGCCCTTCTGCTACCTAAAATTTAGCAGCCGTTAAACAAATAACTGCTTTATTTTGGAAGCTTTTCTAATTAAACATTAATCACATACTCTCCCTTGACCCCTGCTTTCTGTGTTAAAAATCACCGTCCTAAAAAGCTTACTTTGTGCATTGCATAATTACAAAAAGTTTCCAGAAGAATGCAATGTTTTATTGTATGGTGTGGTTTTTGAAAAGGAAATGTGTGTGTGTGTGTGTGTGTGTGTGTATGCACACATTTATGTAAGTGTGAAGATACATGATTATATTTCACAAAATTTTGCAGCCACATTCCAAAAAGCATGAGGGAAATGAGAGAACATGGGTGATGCTTGGGAAACCAGGCTGGAGAAAGGAAAACAATAGGTACAAATTTCTACCAGTTTCCTCAGGCATCCATAGCAGCTGCTTAATGATACATGTATCATTATATCCTGAAGTAGTTGGAGGGCAGAACAGACTTGATTACACTACAGACAATTGTTTCACAATAATTCTGGGCCATTTTTCATTAGCTGTCTCCCCTCACAGCAAAACAAGAGGTAATTGTTTTAAGGAACATAACAAAACAAAACTAAACAAAACACCCTATACCACAGTAAGGTTGTCCAGCGGTTAAAGATTTTTAATAATTCATCATGCGAAACATTTTAGGTGAAATGCTAAATTTCTCAAGTATGACAACAAATGATGAGTGGAAAAAAACAGAACTTGAATTGATAAAAACAATAGGATAAATAAAAGAAATTGTATGCTCACTTTTCATGATTGCACTATACTTTTTTTTATTACCTTTCTTTGTGTGACAGGTTTTGTCACTAGTAGGGGGAATCAAAAAGGTTAGTTTTGAACCAATTGATTAAGAAGCTGATTTCTTTTTAACAGATACGTGGCAAACTATCTCTTGGTAATCATTTACTTATGTTCGCATATCTGCTGCATGGTATCATGTCACAGCCCCCTTTCAGGTTTTCTTTCTAAGGATGATGGAGGGTTCTAGTGAATTGCATGGCTTTCAAAGGGCAGCATTAGCTGCTTCAGGACTCTGCCTTCCCTTGTATTGATAATGAAAATAAGAAGTAATGGTCATTAGGAGCTATGTCTCAAACTACTGTTCTAAGAATTTGATATGAATTCACATATATAATCGTCGCAACTACACCTATGAGGGAGGTACCACTATTAGTCCTATGTAATAGACATTAGTCAGGAGCTCTCCATGCATCTGTGCATGGCTCCTTGGACAGCCTGCAGAGGACCTTGGTGCCCTTCTCAGAGCCACACCTTAAAGGTATAAAATAAAATACATGAGAATACAAAGGAAATCAATTATGTTGAAATAGTTAAGAAAAGATGTATTTGTATGACCACATCTTCATTAATGCACTCAATAAGAATATCTGTGAGGGGACTCTGATAACAAGTATAATCTCAAAGTGGTCATGGGCATTGGTTATCTTTTCAGATAGCTTCAACACCTCCAATAGGACAGGCTCCTTGTGACTTCTACTGGTGAGAAAGTCACAATATTGCTAACACTACTGTGACTTGTTGCCTGCCCTCATAATCAGTGGAAATTTCAAAAATTAGAGAATATAAAGAGGCACTCTTTTTTTTCTATGTAAGTTCCTCGCCCTACCCTGCAACTTCAAGCTCAATTCATCTTTTTTGATATGAAGAGAAAGTAAATTAAACAACAGATTTATTCAAATGGCATGATAAGAAGAGTGATGGATGAAGCTGGAGGCCATTATCCTTAGCAAACTAACACAGGAACAGAATACCAAATACTGCATGTTCCCACTTATAAGTGGGAGCTAAACAATGCGGACACATGGACACACCGTGGAGAACACCACACACTGGGGCTTGTTGGAGGGTGGAGGGTGGGAGGAGGGAGAGGATCAGGAAAAATAACCAATGGGTACTTGGCTTAATACCTGGGGGTGAGGAAATAATCTGTACAAAAAACCCGCATGACACAAGTTTACCTGTGTAACAAACTTGCACTTGTATCCCTGAACTTAAAATAAAAGTTAAAAAAAAAAGAGTCCAGTAGACAAATTTAGAGAATCTGCGGCCTATTCTCATAAAAATGTCACAACCAGTGTTAAGTATTTTCTACTATGAATGCTTTCAAGTTTTAATCTAAAATGTGATTTTTCTCTCCAGGCATTTTTCTATACTTCATGATTCGTCATTTTAAAAAGTATGACAGTGGGAGAACAAGAAAGCTTGAAGGTCAAAGGTCATAAGGCCAATGTTGACTGACAAGATTTCCATCTGGAATTGGATGCCATTTCCTTAAAAGCTGTCCCTTGCATCTTTCTCTCCAAGCTGCTGACTGGCCAGCGATGTCCTTAGATTCCGACCCCAGAGCTTCCTCCATGTATCCCCTCACCCTTCTCATGGTCTCACCTCATCAGAGCCTTCCCTGACATCTCATTCTTCCTCCATGCTCTGCCTTTCCTGCGTCATTCCTACTGTCTGGAGCACATGTTTTGTGCCTGATGATAATCATCTTGTGCTTTTTGCCTAATAACTTCACATTTCCTTTGAAGGTATCCATCACGTTGTCTATTTCTTATGCATATTTCTTGTAGAAGGCACTTGGAGATTTCTTGCTGAATTTTATCTTGTCCTCTGCAACGGCAACCTTGATAGAGAAATGAGGTGTGTGTGAGTGTGTGTGCATGTGTGTGTGTACAGAGTAAATCATTTTTTAATTTGTGGTTTAGTCCTGAAACATAATGCCAGTCTAACCCCCAATATTTAGTTAAAGGTACAAATGTTGTTTCTTTGCTCAACTGGAAATGGACAGGCCGTTACAAGGATGAGCCGGTATTCCCTGCCCTTAGAGCACTGTCTGCAGGGGCAACAGACATGAAAAGAGACAAAAACAGACTGTTACAGCAAACACTAATGTCTGTGAATGTGGAGAGCACAGACACATGCATTTGGCAGAAACAGGGCAATGAAGGATACATATATATACAATTATAAATATATACATTTGCATTTTTTAAGTTATATATAAAATTTTCGTAAATGAAATTGCATGTTCAAATGTAAAAAGAAAGGATCAATCAAGGCTTAGCTAGGAAGGGAATTGTGAGTGGTTTTGAGAAAAAAAAATGCCCAGTGAAGTGTGGGATAACTGGGAGAGGCTGAAGGAGATGCATTTGCCACCCCTGTAGACAGTGTTCTAAGGGCAAGGAATGCTGTCTCATTCTTGTAACTAGGCCTCCCCATTTCCAGTTGAGTAGAGAAACAACTTTTGTACCTTTAATTAAATATTGGGGGATTAGACTGGCCTAGCCAGATTTTGAAGTGCCTGGTGTGGGCCACACTAAAGTGTTTGGACTTCCTTTTACAAAAAAACAAACACCTGGTAAAAACCTTAAATGAGAGACTAAAATCGTCAGGTTTGCTTTATGGAAAAACATCTGCAACTGAATATGCAAGCCTTTGGAAAAGAGTGTCTCGGGTCTATTTCCCCCCATGTTTCAAGTTCTACTTTTCTTTGCCTAATACCCTCCTTTTCCTTTCCCTCCATTTGTGAAGCCAGCAACCTGAACATCACAACAGGGGCAAAGTCATCATCCTGTTCCAGAAGGGCAATTTTACATTGTCCTTGCTGTTGAGCCCACCGCCTTTTCACACTGTGAATTATGGCCCACAGTTGGGTCAGCAGCTGTGGGCTGAACAGCCACCTCTGTCTGTTTCACGTAGCCTAATGCTGCCTGAGAAGCCTTTAAAGTTTGGCTGATGGAATTCAGGAGAGGAGAAGCTTCCCTTTGAATGGAATATGGAGTAATTCAAGAGACCTGAGTCGATTTCAACATTCCCAAATCAAGTTCTGGAATTAATTCTTCACCAAAAAAAAAAAAAAAAAAAAAAAAAAGAGATAAATCTTTGTTCCAAGGAATTGAACAGGAAAAGTATCTCAGGAAGGCAATTCTTAAAGGTTTTAATATGAAGAGCCAATCTGTAGAGAACAGGGGAACTAAGCCAGAGAATTTGGAATGTCAGAGATGGTGTGATAAGACAAACATCCTTCCTAACTTTATTCATTTAGGACGTCTTTGCCTGCATGCTTCAGATGCTCAGAGTCTTATTTCTTTCAAAAAAGAATGAAAAATTATTGAAACAATTTGAAGTAAACCAAATAATTGTTCAGAATACTGAAGTAGATATACTAGAGATGTAGAATAAGAACATTAGCATTAATTTGCCCTCAATTTAACTCAAAATATTGTCAATATCAGTTATCCTTCCACTTGGATTTTTACAGTACACAACAAATGAGCAGGAGAATGAGGCAACCAGAGTGGGAAGTCTGTCTGCTTTAGTGGTAATGCAGCCCACATTTAGGGCTCTGGGGGCCATTCTCTCCTCCATGAGAGTTCTTCCTCCTCCTCGTGAAAGTGGACTCAGCCCTGGGAAGGTTGGTCAGGCAGCCAAAACACCAAAGGATCCTCACTTTTTGGAATTCTATGCCATTGTAGTAAATTTAGGAGCCCTAATATGGGAAATAGGAATCCCAACAGCAAGCAAAGAATGAACAGAAGTAGAGAGAAGCAATAAAATTCCACTGTCTGAAAGTACCTACTAGCAAGGCTCAGAGAAAGGAGCAAAGTCCTTGACTAAGAATCAAGGTGTGGGAAGTTAGGGAGAAGTCTGAGGAAAACGCCAGGTGTAACACCCTACAACCCTATTTCCAGTCTTAAGAGGATGCTACTCTTTGACCTGCATATGGTGTGATGCTATCCCAAATCCACATGTGTCTGGATGTCTGGAATCCAGTAGTGGGATGTCTGGATCTTCACCCACAATAGCCCAAGTTCTTGGTAAGACTCCTGAAGTAAGGGCAGTGTGGATGCTGCTCATGGTATCTGAGACAGTTTACAGTTCGCTGGAAAAGGTAAAAGTGAATCTTGTGTCCCTGGGATGGATGGAGGAGGAAGATCATTTTAGGAGGGTGTCATCTCTTACTTAAGCCAAGCCAAATATTAGGAAAACATGGTTTTAGTGGGAAGCCCCACAAGCTACCACATTTTTTTCTTTTTTTTTTTATTATTATACTTTAGGTTTTAGGGTACATGTGCACAATGTGCAGGTTTGTTACATATGTATCCATGTGCCATGTTGTTTTGCTGCACCCATTAACTCGTCATTTAGCATTAGGTATATCTCCTAATGCTGTCCCTCCCCACTCCCCCCACCTCACAACAGTCCCCAGAGTGTGATGTTCCCCTTCCTGTGTCCATGAGTTCTCATTGTTCAATTCCCACCTATGAGTGAGAACATGCGGGGTTTGGTTTTTTGTCCTTGCGATAGTTTACTGAGAATGATGTTTTCCAGTTTCATCCATGTCCCTACAAAGGACATGAACTCATCATTTTTTATGGCTGCATAGTATTCCATGGCGTATATGTGCCACATTTTCTTAATCCAGTCTATCGTTGTTGGACATTTGGGTTGGTTCCAAGTCTTTGCTATTGTGAATAGTGCCGCAATAAACATACGTGTGCATGTGTCTTTATAGCAGCATGATTTATAGTCCTTTGGGTATATACCCAGTAATGGGATGGCTTGGTCAAATGCTATTTCTAGTTCTAGATCCCTGAGGAATCGCCACACTGACTTCCACAACGGTTGAACTAGTTTACAGTCCCACCAACAGTGTAAAAGTGTTCCTATTTCTCCACATCCTCTCCAGCACCTGTTGTTTCCTGACTTTTTACTGATGGCCATTCTAACTGGTGTGAGATGGTATCTCACTGTGGTTTTGATTTGCATTTCTCTGATGGCCAGTGATGATGAGCATTTTTTCATGTGTTTTTTGGCTGCATAAATGTCTTCTTTTGAGAAGTGTCTGTTCATGTCCTTTGCCCACTTTTTGTTGGGGTTGTTTTTTTCTTGTAAATTTGTTTGAGTTCATTGTAGATTCTGGATATTAGCCCTTTTTCAGATGAGTAGGTTGCAAAAATTTTCTCCCATTCTGTAGGTTGCCTGTTTACTCTGATGGCAGTTTCTTTTGCTGTGCAGAAGCTCTTTAGTTTAATTAGATCCCATTTGTCAATTTTGGCTTTTGTTGCCATTGCTTTTGGTGTTTTAGACATGAAGTCCTTGCCCATGCCTATGTCCTGAATGGTATTGCCTAGGTTTTCTTGTAGGATTTTAATGGTTTTAGATCTAACATTTCAGTCTTTAATCCATCTTGAATTAATTTTTGTATAAGGTGTAAGGAAGGGATCCAGTTGCAGCTTTCTACATATGGGTAGCCAGTTTTTCCAGCACCATTTATTAAATAGGGAATCCTTTCTCCATTTATTGTTTTTGTCAGGTTTGTCAAAGATCAGATAGTTGTAGATATGCGGCATCATTTCCGAGGGCTCTGTTCTGTTCCATTGATCTATGTCTCTGTTGTGGTACCAGTACCATGCTGTTTTGGTTACTGTAGCCTTGTAGTATAGCTTGAAGGCAGGTAGCGTGATGCCTCCAGCTTTGTTCTTTTGGCTTAGGATTGATTTGGCGATGCGGGCTCTTTTTTGGTTCCATATGAACTTTAAAGTAGTTTTTTCCAATTCTGTGAAGAAAGTCATTGGTAGCTTGATGGGGATGGCATTGAATCTATAAATTACCTTGGGCAGTATGGCCATTTTCACGATATTGATTCTTCCTACCCATGAGCATGGAATGTTCTTCCATTTATTTGTATCCACTTTTATTTCATTGAGCAGTGGTTTGTAGTTCTCCTTGAAGAGGTCCGTCACATCCCTTGTCAGTTGGATTCCTAGGTATTTTATTCTCTTTGAAGCCATTGTGAATGGGAGTTCACTCATAATTTGGCTCTCTGTTTGTCTGTGATTGGTGTACAAGAATGCTGAAGTAAAGCTCTCCTCGGCAAATGTAAAAGAACAGAAATTATAACAAACTGTCTCTCAGACCACAGTGCAATCAAACTAGAACTCAGGATTAAGAAACTCACTCAAAACCGCTCAACTACATGGAAACTGAACAACCTGCTCCTGAATGACTATTCGGTACATAATGAAATGAAGGCAGAAATAAAGATGTTCTTTGAAACCAACGAGAACAAAGACACAACATACCAGAATCTCTGGGACACATTCAAAGCAGTGTGTAGAGGGAAATTTATAGCACTAAATGCCCACAAGAGAAAGCAGGAAAGATCCAAAATTGACACCCTAACATCACAATTAAAAGAACTAGAAAAGCAAGAGCAAACACATTCAAAAGCTAGCAGAAGGCTAGAAATAACTAAAATCAGAGCAGAACTGAAGGAAATAGAGACACAAAAAACCCTTCAGAAAATTAATGAATCCAGGAGCTGGTTTTTTGAAAAGATCAACAAAATTGATAGACCACTAGCAAGACTAATAAAGAAGAAAAGAGAGAAGAATCAAATAGATGCAATAAAAAATGAAAAAGGGGATATCACCACTGATCCCAAAGAAATACAATCTACCATCAGAGAATACTACAAACACCTCTAAAGCAAATAAACTAGAAAATCTAGAAGAAATGGATAAATTCCTCAACAAATACACCCTCCCAAGACTAAACCAGGAAGAAGTTGAATCTCTGAATAGACCAATAACAGGCTCTGAAATTGTGGCAATAATCAATAGCTTACCAACTAAAAAGAGTCCAGGACCTGATGGATTCACAGCCGAATTCTACCAGAGGTACAAGGAGGAACTGGTACCATTCCTTCTGAAACTATTCCAATCGATAGAAAAAGAGGGAATCCTCCCTAACACATTTTATGAAGCCAGCATCGTCCTGATACCAAAGCCTGGCAGAGACATAACCAAAAAAGAGAATGTCAGACCAATATCCTTGATGAACATTGATGCAAAAATCCTCAATAAAATACTGGCAGACCGAATCCAGCAGCACATCAAAAAGCTTATCCACCATGATCAAGTGGGCTTCAACCCTGGGATGCAAGGCTGGTTCAACATACGCAAATCAATAAATGTAATCCAGCATATAAACAGAACCAAAGACAAAAACCACATGATTATCCCAATAGATGCAGAAAAGGCCTTTGACAAAATTGAACAACGCTTCATGCTAAAAACTCTCAATAAATTAGGTATTGATGGGATGTATCTCAAAATCATAAGAGCTATCTATGACAAACCCACAGCCAATATCATACTGAATGGGCAAAAACTGGAAGCATTCCCTCTGAAAACTGGCACAAGACAGGGATGCCCTCTCTCACCACTCCTATTCAACATAGTGCTGGAAGTTCTGGCCAGAGCAATCAGGCAGGAGAAGGAAATAAAGGGTATTCAATTAGGAAAAGAGGAAGTCAAATTGTCCCTGTTTGCAGATGACATGATTGTATATCTAGAAAACCCCATCGTCTCAGCCCAAAATCTCCTTAAGCTGATTAGCAACTTCAGGAAAGTCTCAGGATACAAAATCAATGTACAAAAATCGCTACCACATTTTTTTCAACCTGCAATCATGCATGTGAAATCTCCTAAAGTCACGGGGGGAAATAAACATCATAAAATGTTCAGCAAATGGAAATCTCTTGAAACTACATGAATCGGGCTGAGCTGAGGTTGTTCATGAGCCACTCCCAAGGAATCAGATCCCATTTCTCTTATTTAATGGGTTTGCTAAACCATCTTCAACAGACCTACTTCAGTGTCATCTATCAGATATCTTCCACTAGCATCGAAGATGTTCACTGATATCTCAGAGCTCTTCATTAGAGCAGGGAGACACAGGATGTCCGCCTTCGTGGTCTGCCCTGTAAGTTAAGCTGTTCCCCAAGAGTGCCAGCAATAAGGTGACAAAAGTTCTTTGATGGTGCAAGTGACTTTACACACACACACACACACACACACACACACACACACACATCTTGTAGCTTGGCTAGATTTAGCAAATGTAAATATAGGACTTCCAGTTGGATCTCAGTATCAGATAAACAGCAATTTTTTTTTTTTTTTGTTAGTTCAAGTTTGCTCTAAATATTGCATAGGCAGGCCAGGTGCGGTGGCTCGTGCCTGTAATCCCAGCACTTTGGAAGGCCGAGGCGGGCAGATCACTTAAGGTCAGGAGTTTGAGACCAGCCTGGCCAACATGGCGAAACCCTGTCTCTACCAAAAACACAAAAATTAGCCAGGCGTGGTGGTGCACGCCTGTAACCCCAGCTACTTGGGAGACTGAGGCAGGAGAATTGCTTGAATCCAGGAGACGGAGGTTGCAGTGAGCCGAGATAGTGCCACTGCACTCCAGCCTGAGTGACGCAGTGAGACTCTGTCTTAAAAAAAAAAAATGCATGGGCAGATTGTAGGGATTTTGCTTGTGCCATATTGTGCCTCATTGATCAGGAGCCATGCTGGGATAATGTGTCTGCCTTGCCTGAGGAAGATGATGCACTGGAGACAGAAGGAGATTTTACTACTGGAGTGGGGGCAGTGATGAATCTTAGAAAGAGTGGTTGTGTGTCCCAGTTCTGTAGCCTGTGACCTTTGGTAGGTGATTTAATCTGTCCGAGCCTCAGTTTCCTCATCTGATAAATGGGGGTAATTACGGTAACAACAGAAAACATTTTCTGAGTGCTTACAAAGTAGTAGGCGCTGTTCTAAAGGCTTCATATGGATTGGATGCATTTATTCTTACAACAGTGCTATGAGGTGGGTATCATTATTAGTATTCTCATTTTATTTCTGAAGATATAGTACACAGAGAAACTGGGTAAGTTGCCCAAGGACAGAGCTATTCAGTGGTGGAGCAGGGATGGATTTCAATTCAGAAACTAAGGTTAACTCTATACTGTCATGAAATAGATTGTGCATAGCACTGAGCCCAGCGACAGGTACCAAGTCAGTGCTTACTCCTTGCTATCATCAACCTCTTTAGAGGAGCAGCTCTGTCTGGCCCCTGGAAAAGGCGAGCTTCAATAAGCCAGATAATGACCCCCCAAAAAATGAGAGATGCCTCCTGGCAGGAGCCAGTGACCAGAACTCAAAAGGGGATCCCTGTGATTGATGCTCCACACCCTGCACCCCTCACCAGGTGCAGGACACTACAAAGCCGAAGTGTTGGAGGCTTAGCTGCACTCCTCATTGGAGAAGAGCCATGTGATCAGAATCAGCTCTAGCCTGGATCCCTTTCATGCCTGTGCCACTACAGAGCCTAATCACTCAGAAGGACTCCAAAAGCCTGCCCTTCAGCACTTGCAGTTTACTTTTTTTGGTGTTTTTTATTTGTTCATTTGTTTATTCAAATGTAATTATTGAGCTTCTTTTATGTTACCCATGTTGGGTGTTGGGATAGGTTTTCAGAATACCAATATGAACACAGCAAACCTCTGACCGTGATCACACAATGCATGGGGAGCTGGATCTATACATATATGATTTCTGTGCAACACAGTGGGTGAAACTGAGTTCAGAGTGATCAGACCTGCTTGAGGTGGGGCGAGGGTAGGTGATGAGATCAGAGAAGACTCCATGGGGGAGATGATGTTGGAGACAGGACTTGGAGGGTGAGTACTTCTAGCTGACTTTATTGAGCTGCTACTGTGAACTAGGGACTACTCTAAGAGTTTTATATGTGTTAACCCGTTCAATAAGAATGGCGCTATTATCCTCATAATAACGAAAACACAGGAAACCAGTAACTTGTCCAAAATTACACTGTTATCATGGAACTGAGCTGGGGTTTGAACCCAAGTATCTGGCTTTGGAGTCTGTTCTTTTTTCATCATTATGCTGTTCTGGTTAAATAAAAGGCCTCTTGCTCAGAAGATGTGGAGAGTGTCACAGCCACAGACTAGCAAGGTGCACATGAACATGAATCGCCAGACGTGGGGCGAGAGTTCCGGGTGGCAGGTCAAGAAACTGGAGAGGACAGTGTGCAAGATCTCTGCTAGCAGGAGCCATTTGGATTTTAATTTGTCAACTGAGAAATTCTGGAAGACTTTGAACCACTGAATGGAAGAATCAGTTTTACATTTTAGAAAGATAACTTTCCAGAATAGAGGATGCACTGGTAAAAGGTGAAGCTGAAGGCAGAGAAATCAATTAGGAGATTGTTGCAATGGTCTATACTGTGGACAGGAAGGGTGGACTTGTGTCTACCTGGAAAGTATTCCAGTAGTAGACTGAGTACATAGGGGTCTTACAGGGAATGAGTTGTATTTGAAAGAGATATTTAAATGGATAAGAAGGTATGTGGATTTGTTGGCACTTGATCCAAAAATTCTCCCTCCAGATGTCAATGCAATAAAGCAATTAATTGTAAGGCAAGAAGATGATCCAATCATTGAAAATGAATGTTATGGGGTTTCATCCCCGCAAACTGTAAACCCTGTAATCCTTCCGAAATGTAACTACAAATCTTCTTTGCTTTTCAATAAATATTTAATAACAGGGGATTGCAGAGGAAGGCTATATTTCAAAAATCTTAATTGCTCTAAAGAAACCATCTGCAAACTTAGGTATTAACACACCTAATTGCTACTAAAACACATTTATCAGCGGAGATGATCAACAGAGATGCAAGCAATGAATTTTCTAATCTTTAGGTGGGTAGGGACAGAAGATTGGCAGTTTTACTGTTTCTAATTCAGCTTTTTCGTGGTTCGTACTTTTTCACGTCCAATTTATCTTTATCTTAGCCTATGTGATGCATTCCAATCCTTTGTTTCATCAGTAGAGCGTAGAATTTTTCACTTTTTCCTGTATATTGTTTTTAGACAATTCACTCCTCCCTATTTTATATGCATTCAGAAATCTCTTAGTGAGATCTTGTCCTTAGCTATCTTGTGCTCTACTCATTAATTAATGTTGGCTTGGGCACTATTCAAATCCCTCAGATAACAGTGAACCAAAGCGATTAAGTAACTGCCTTCCTCAAACTTAGACTATGGTTGAGACTACAGACGTCAAACAAACTAACATGTAAAACCTTTGGAGCCAGATTACCAAGAAAGACTATGTTAAACATTTTGGGGTTTATTCTAAGGAAAATCAGTGCAAAATGAAAAAAAAATCACTAAAACTAAGGTTATTGTTCCTTGATTTTTTCTCTTGATTTTTACTTAACTAATAAGACAGTGTGAATGGTCTAGAATTGGCAAGGGTGGGCAGAGGACTAATATGGACAGAAAGTCAAATGACTCTCATTCTTGCCTTGGCCTTTCCATCAACAATTTTAATTAATTTATTTAAAAGTCAATATTGTTATTATATTTGAAAATAAATATCAT
The DNA here is from genome assembly GCF_028878055.3 of Symphalangus syndactylus. Taxonomy (NCBI): domain Eukaryota; kingdom Metazoa; phylum Chordata; class Mammalia; order Primates; family Hylobatidae; genus Symphalangus; species Symphalangus syndactylus. The sequence goes on along the minus strand of NC_072445.2, from coordinate 62,036,305 downwards.
TGATATAACTTTCCCACATCCCATCTAGATAAGAAATACAACACAAAAACTTAAATTTCTGTAATACATGAAGTGGCAACTAATATGTTCACAGAAACAATCAATTTTTTTTTCCAGAGAAACTATCATGACTCGAAGTTAATCTGTTCCAAGGAAAGGAAGTGGAATTGGTTACTGACATGCAATCATTCATTTCTTATTTTACCAACAGTAATTAAATTGCCCGGAACTGTTGTCATTTAACAGCCTATTAATTGACTAATGTGCATTACTTGCATTCAGAGTATAGGTAAAATCCACAGATTAAGCAAGAAGAAAAAGAGATTTGCAAACTCTGCCTGTCATCCTGAAAGCAGTAAATTTACCTCATATTGCAAGGTAATTTATAAATGCTCAAGTAGCTTATATTTCAGAAGAGGGAAACACGTTAGTCTGAAAATACAGGAGCAGGAAGGGTCCTGCAGCCCCCTGGGGAGCTATGGAAGTTATCTCTTGAAACCTTTCTCATAAGCAGACAGATCCACTACCCTTTCTCATCAACAAGATGCTTTCTTCTGCAGTCACTTTTTTTTTCCTCATGAAAAGGTCTCATTTGCCATTGCCAATGCCAATTCTTCAGGTTGCTTTTTTTTTTTTTTTTTTTGAAATGGAGTCTTACTTTGTCACCCAGGCTGGGGTGCAGTGGCACGATCTTGGCTCACTGTAACCCCCTCCTACTAGGTTCAAATGATTCTCGTGCTTTAGCTTCCTGAGTAGCTGGGACTACAGGTGCGTGTCACCATGCCCGGCTAAATTTTTTTGTATTTTTAGTAGAGACGGGGTTTCAGTGTGTTAGCCAGGATGGTCTTGATCTCCTGACCTCGTGATCTGCCTGCCTCGGCCTCCCAAAGTGCTGGGATTACAGGCATGAGCCACCGCATCTGGCCCAGGTTGCTTTTAAGACATGTTATTTACATTCCTAGTTGGTGTTATTGCTATTTTTTTCTAACAGTCATGCAGAATATTTCCACATATCCATGATTTATCTTTGTTTCCAGTTTTAGAAGTTTAAATATGCATGGTTTATAGGAACCCTGCAACATATTTCGAAAGTCTGGGCTGCTTGTTCATCAAAGCCTGAGGTTTCCTGAGATCTTTGCATCTTTGAATCTCCAGTATAGTCAACAGGCCTGAAACACAGAAGATGTCAAATGCTCGATGAATTGAATTGGGATAAGAAATAATTTACTGTAAATAACGATAAAAGAAATGACAAAAGTGACATTTATTAGCGTTATTAAAAGTTGCAGTTCTGGGTTTTCGTGATCATCAATTGCCAGCCAGCCAAAGGCAAGCATCAACTTCACTCATAAAATTTTCTTCAAAGGAGCTTATCCCCAAACAGCATTTCTGTGGGACTACCTCCAGCATAATTGCAGTCCTTGTCTCCTCTCTATAGTCAGGAACTTTTCCCCCTTCTTGGACTTTGGGCAGAAAGTGAGGCCCTTTATGATCACAGCACTCTTCCCAGGAAACCTTTTTAATCTAGGCCCATTACAGCACAAGGAAGCATTTATATTTCTTCTGGCCTCAGAGCCATATGTTCTACCGACATCGCCTGAGTAACGTGTTCCCAGAAGCAAATCTTCTGGCTGCTCTATGCCACAGCTCACTCTCTGTAAAATGGAGATAACAGTGCTGTTCTAACCTACTGATGTGTATGTAAGTTGGAGGTTTACCTTGGCAGGGAACTGAAGGTATGAATGGGGCGGAAGAAGCAAGTTGTCATTGTCCCTTCCATGCGGGCTCTTTCGTAGCTCGTTTCCTTTTGCTTCTCATCCTCTGTGGCTGACATTTCGTGGTCTCACTTATTTCTCCAATAGAAATGACCCACAGAATATTCTGTGGTTTCTTGTTTCTAAGAAACAAGATGTTGGCCCCCAGTAGAAAGAAGCCCTCCTTGGGTAACTTGGATGGAGTTGTAGGTTTGAATGAATGTAAGATGAGATCATAAATGTATCTGTGCCCACATAGGCTGATAAGTGACCTTCAGTAAGTCTGGATCTCAGTTTATCCATGAAACAGCAGGGTCAGAACAAGTGACCTCTAAGGAATTCTGCTATGGTCTATAAATTAAATAAAACTGATTGCATTGATGGAAAAGGGATTCAGTTAGGTTTGTCCACTTCTCTGAAATCAAAAGCAGCTGAAACCAAACTTTTCTGAAGAGGAAAAAATATATGCTGCCCATCTTTCTGGATTCTCTAAAAAACATTTTAATATTCCCCACTTCCCCCAAACTATGCATGGAATTAACTTTACCATGTTCTGTGTCTGTGTATCCAACCTGTTAACTTTTCTTTTTAAGGCCAAATTTGCGTGACAAAAGGTAAAATTTGTGTTATCCCTCCATGCAAGGCTCATAGAAGAGAGAATAGTGGCTAAATGGCCCATTCTGGATCCTCTCAAATGACATCATAACAGAAGTCCGAACTAAATGCCCTAACGTGTAAATTTCCTGTGACATATCACTTGAGTCTCTGCGTTTGTCACATTTTTCATTAGTCAACACTTTTCAAGTACAAATCTTCAACCAACATGGATCTGCCTATCTACCTTTTTTTTTTTTTTTGAGACGGAGTTTCACTCTTTCACCAGGTTGGAGTGCAGTGGCATGATCTCAGCTCACTGCAACCTCTGCCTCCCAGGCTCAAATGACTCTCTTGACTCAGCCTCCCGAGTAGCTGGGAATACAGGCACGTACCACCACATCTGGCTAATTTTTTGTATTTTCAGTAGAGACGGGGTTTCACCATGTTAGCCAGGATGGTCTCGATCTCCTGACCTCGTGATCTGCCTGCCTCAGCCTCCCAAACTGTTGGGATTGTGAGCGTGGGCCACCGCACCTGGCCCTATATTCTATTCTTTTTTTTTTTTTTTTTTTTTTTTTGAGACGGAGTCTTGCTCTTTCGCCCAGGCTGGAGTGCAGTGGCGTATTCTATTCTTTAGTTAATATAAGAGGACTTTGTTCTGCACCTGCTACTGTACACATCAGGTGCTGTGTCCAAACATTTCACATGTATTATCTCTGCTCAAAGTCCAGAGTAGGAAGGGTCATTTCTCAATATTACCTCAAAAATACCATGAATGCTTCATCAATATGTCTATTCTCTCAGAGGCATTCAATTCTAGGCTTTATTTTTGATTTTGGAGTGAAAAGCCTTATTTCATGGTAAAGAGATGACTGCTATCTGAAGAGAGTCGGGAGTTTGGGAAGGGCTAAGGGACCCTTTCTAATGTGCTGGGTATTAAGTAGCATAGATTCTTTCCTTTGCCAAAGGCCAAACAGTATCCAACAGAGAAAAGTGTTGCCTGGCACCATGAATCCCATTAAAAGCAATAAATATAAACACATCCAACTAATATCTGAATAGTATTCTCAAATTTGAGTCCAAAGGACAGCATAGTGCATTTTCATAACAAATTGCTGATCTGAGAATTTCCTAGGCGAATCCATTGTGTATCATAAGTTGATGGTTCAACCTGTGGACAGAACAGCCAGGCTGGCTGGCTTACAAATTGCAGCATTATTTTTCCTAAATCCCCAACATTCATGATTTCATTTCAGTAAAACAGTAATTTAAACAATGACTAAATGTGTAAGAAAAAATATATTGAAGGCTATGGAACAATTTATTAATAATGGTAGGACATTTTCTGCAGTACTTCTAATGTATCACTTAGGACTGTATTGATTCAGCATCAGAGTTCTTGGAAACAAGCCTCTTACCAATATCTAAGATCCTGATGTTGTAATTGAACTAGAAAATGTAAGATTTCCACTGTTCCTGCTGAGAATTCTTCCCAATAAATGTATATTTTCCACTGGGGCGAAAACCACTGCTACTTGTGTTTTTAATTTTTCCTCCTGTTTCTTTTTCATATTATTCAGTTTTCTGTTTTTCTCTCCTTTACCAGAAAAACAGACATATTAGACACTATTTATTCCTCTAAGACAACTTGCACTTTAGGGGGCCATTTGAATGATAAACTTTGTTATAACTTATAGCCAGAAAATCACCAGTGTGCAGTATGAAAAGACTGAAAAATGCATTAATGTTTAACCCTACCCAGTGGTTGAATGAAATCTTAGCAGAGATGGGCTTTTACTAATTCTCCTATTGTTTTATATGTTACTCTGTAAAAAAGCTTAAGAAATGGCTCCGTTTGCAGCCTCATGGAGGAGCCAGGACACATAATTCCGAACTTAATGAGTTATATAGTACAGCATCAGCATTGGAGCATCGTTTGCTGGGAGAATAAAGACCACTCGACTAGGGTTATGGTTCTGATTCCAATGCTAAGCAGATGTGTGGCCTTGGGGAAGATGTGCCATGTCTCCGAGGACCTGAAAATGAAGGGACTAGTTGAGGCCATCTCTAAGGTCCTTCCACTGCTGTATGGGACACCTTGGTTTTTTGTCTTCAGGAGCTTAAGAAAAGCACTAAAGAGCTATGTGAAGAAAGCTCACTAGAAGACCCAACACTAGAGCATTAAGTATTTTCCCGTGGAATAGAATCCTTCTAATAAAAAGAGTGCTTAGGAAAAGTAGCAACATGAGTTTCACTGGAGTGGAAAGGGAGGTGACCCACTCCTCTTGACAAGATAGTTGTAGAGCTAGCTTCTCCTCCTAGGTGTGTTGGGCTGTATATGCCCAGGCGTAGCGGATGCTGTAGTGTGCTGTTCAGATGCCCTCTCCAAGACAAGGACACTCGTTCTCCAAGGCACTGAGAGTATTGGCTCCTGTTGTCTAACAGCCAAATCCCCCTCTTGGAATTGCTCTTAGCTGAAGGAAGCTACGTTGAGCAAGTTTACACTCTGTCCCTGGGATAGTCTGCTTCTAATGGCTCGGGAGCTGGGGCTGGGGGCGGGGCGGTGGTGGGAGGAACAAAGTCTCAGCTCTGTTGCCTCAATTTGAGACCATTCTGAAGTTGCAACCAGTTCAGAGGCCCTGGTGGGATTGTGGGATCCTCTGAGGCTTCTGCTGCAATTTCATCACAGTTCACTTTCTCTCTCTGCTCAGTTTTGCTTCCCTCATCCTCTTTTGAATAACGTTCACGTGAGGACTCTCCGACAAATCTCCTACAGCCAAATTTGCATCCTGGAGTCTGTCTCTGAATAATCTACCCGAGGTGCCAGAAGAGGAGAAAGACACTGTCAGAGCGAGTGGCTCATCCCTGTAATCCCAGCTAGTTGGGAGGCTGAAGTGCGATAATCTCCTGAGTCCATGAGTTTGACAGTAGCCTGGGCAACACAGCAAGACCCCATCTCTAAAAATTTTTTTAAAAATTAACCAGGCATTGTGGCATGTACCTGTATTCCCAGCACGCCATCCTAGGCAACAGAGCGAGACCTTGTCTCAAATAAATAAATAAGACCCACTGAGAGATGGGTTGAGGTGGGATACAGTGGAATAGCAAGACAAGGAAGGATAGGGCAAAGGAAAACTGGAAGATGATGGGATCCTGTCAGGTTTGTTTTAGTACAGATCATATATTGGAATAAAGTATTTCCTCTGTCTAAGCTAGAAATGACCCACTTGGTCAGTTTTATGGGGGATCTGCGGTAGGAGGCAGTCAATATTTTAGTAGAGGGAGCATGAGATGGCACGCTCTGCTGATTGCAAGATTTTTTTCACTAGTGATGCAATCTTGGAGCCAGTGGAGGAGCCCAGGGGTACTTCTGGAGAATAGAGTGCATGGAAGCACATGCATTTCTGAGAAAGAATAAAATCCAAGCCACCAGAGGTGGAAGCAAGAGGATTCCAGACACCTGACACCAAGCAGCACCTCCTGCACAGGAGAGTACTCACAGCTGCAAGCCAGAAGGTCCTTGATTCTGGTAGAGATCTGCCGAAAGAGGGAGAGAGAGAGAGAGGGAGAGACAGAGAGAGAGAGGGAGAGAGACAGAGAGAGAGAGGGGGGGGAGAGAGAGAGAGAGAGGAAGGCAGACTTGTTCTCTGAATACTGGATCAGGAGGGCTGAATTTCTGAAGGTACAGTCTCAGGAGACATCATGGTACATTTCCTTTTTTTACTCTCCTTTCTGGGTAAGTCACTGGAGGAGCTTGTTGAGAAAACAGATACTCAAAAGGCAAGCAGCTTCGGAAGGGGAGAGGTACAGTGTTGATTCATTCAAAGATTATTATTCAATACAATGCCTAAATATTTCTGAAACACGTTGGAAGTTGTCAACACATCCTCCTCCCTCTCTTTCTACATTTTATAATGGTGCAGCTGTTTTTTTGATCATGCAGAATTCCATATTTGTATTTACTACATTTCATCTTATTCTATTTGGACCTTGACTCCAGCCAATTGTGCAGTTGTTATATATTTAAGGGGTACAAGTGCAGTTTTCCTACATGCCTATATCGTGTAGTAGTGAAGTTTGGGATTTAGTGTACCCATCGCCTGAGTAGTGAACATTGTACCCAAAAGGTAACTTTTCAGCCCTCGCTTCCCTCCCACCATCCCACCCTTTCACCTTTTGTAGTCTCCAATATCTATTATTTCATTCTGTATGTCTGTGTTTACCCATTTTTTAGCTCCCACTTGTAAGTGAGAACATGCAGTATTGGACTTTTCATTTTTGCGTTATTTCACTGAGGCTAATGACTTTCAATTCTATTTGCATTGCTGTAAAAGACATGATAGCATTCTTTTTATGGCAGAGTATATTCCATGGGATGTATATATACCACTCTATCCAGTCCTCCACTGATGGACATTTGATTCCGGATCTTTGCTATTGTGAATTGTGCTGTGATAAATGTATGCGCGCAAGTGTCTTTTTCTATATGATCTATTTCCCTTTGCTTATATAGCCAGTTGTGGGATTGCTGGATTGAATGGTAGTTCTATTTCCAGTTCTTTGAAAAATCTCCATTTCTGCTCTATGTTCTTTGATCATCTAATTATATTAAATTGGTCAAGATTTTAAACTTTCCCAGTTATGATAGAGAGGGCTGGTGCCGGCCGGGCACGGTGGCTCACGCCTGTAATCTCGGCACTTTGGGAGGCCAAGGCGGGCGGATCGTGAGGTCAGGAGATTGAGACCATCCTGGCTAACATGGTGAAACCCCGTCTCTACTAAATACACAAAAAAATTAGCCAGGCATGGTGGCAGGCCTCTGTAGTCCCAGCTATTCAGGAGGCTGAAGGAGGAGAATGGCGTGAACCCGGGAGATGGAGCTTGCAGTGAGCCGAGATCTTGCCACTGCACTCCAGCCTGGGTGACAGAGCAAGACTATGTCTGAAAAAGAAAAAAGAAAAAAAAAAAAAAAAAAAGAAGGACGGGTGCCTTACAGGGCTTGCTTTCCCGAGTTTCTGTTTTGAGCAATGTTCCTACGCTGCCTGTTTGGGGTTGGTTCGTAGGCCTGTGGGAGGGCTGTGCTCTTGACTTTGTACACTGATCCCACTGGTGTGAGTAGAAGATAATTTTGTAGGAGCTGCTGATACTCACAGACTCATTTTTAGAACCTATCGATTGAAGGTCTCTATCTTGAACAAATGATTTTAACTCAACCTTCCCTTCCTTCTTCTGAGATGCAGGACTACAGCAGAAACATACTTGTGATGAGAGAGTGGGGATGATTTATTTAGCTGCAAGCCCCATCAAGATTGGAGGGTAAGGGAGAAGCTTTGAAAGCAAATTCCTACAGTGAGAAAGAGTAGGTGCCATAAAAAATCAATTTTACCAAGGGCTAAATGAGGGGTTTTTTTTCCCCTTATTTTGAATTTTGTTTGTTCTGAAATAGAAATCCTTTTCTTTTTTCTTTTACTTGAATTCCATTCTCGGCTCTTGTCTAGGGACCCTATTTAGGATTAAAATAAATGGACCATTTCAGCATAAATGTAGCAGTGCAGGAAAGAGTGTGGAAAGTACTTACTGCATAAAACACATCCCTTTCTCATTCATTACATCCCTTTTCTGCTGTGTATAAGTGGACACCTTTCACTGACTCACTATAGGGTAGCAGAGCACATGTGTTTTGAAGGGAGGAGACATTCTCTTCCAAAATACATAGGACTAAACCATAGATCAAATAGACTTATCACAATCAATGAATTAACAGAAGGGACCTTTAGAAACTTGTCTCATCCAAGTTTGACATCTTATTTTCCAGGAACAGGGATATTTTTACAGAGGATAAACTGATTAGAACATAGTTTAGACAGGAAAAACTGATAATTGGTAGTAATTAGCTTCTTAAAAAAAGAGTAAACTTTTTTATTTTATTATCATTTTTTTTTTTTGAGACACTATTTCGCTTTTGTCACCCAGCCTGCAGTGCAATGGCGCAGTCTTGGTTCACTGCAACCTCTACCTCGCAGCCTCAAGTGATTCTCCTGTCTCAGCCTCCCAAGTAGCTGGGACTACAGGTGCCTGCCACCACACCCGGCTAATTTATGTATTTTTAGTAGAAATGAGGTTTCACCATGTTGGGCAGGCTGGTCTCGAACTCACGACCTCAGCTGATTTGCCTGCCTCAGCTCCCAAAGTGCTGAGATTACAGGCACGAGCCACCGCACCTGGTCAAAAGTAAAATTTTTTAAAAAGCAAACGGGAAACGGAAATATGAGATGTGATTAAAGCAAGCAAGGGAAATATTAGAACACTTTTTTGGATCAGTTGTCTTTTATCTGTATTTTCAAGCCTGTAGTTTTCAAAAATATTTGAGTACAATCAAAAGGAAAGATCTTAGTGGCAGCATCTATGTACTATTAAGATCAAGTTACTTGAGGATTTGAAGGGCACAGTGATAATGCTATCCTTAGATTTTTATTTAAGATGGGAGAATGTACAAATGTCAAAGCAGGAGGCCAAAATTACACTAACAGAAATGTGTATGGTGCTCTGTCATTTTCAAATAGACATAATCACATTTTTTATTCAGTAATGGTTCCTGGTAATCAGGAGTATTACAGCAAACCAAATTTGAATTTATCTAGGGCAGGAGGATGTAAGGAATCTGGAATGGACATTTTAAAACTCTCAACTAGTCAATGGGTTATATTTAGAAATACACTCACTTAAAGTTCACAGTCCTACCTACGTGTCATAAGGTAGAGAAAGCTTATTAATATTCATGAACAATGGATAGTTTCCTGTATTTCAATGGTACACAGAAGCAATCTAGGCCTTGAGAGCCTGGCATTGATATCTATTCTGAAAAGCAAGACAAAGCTAGCACAAATTTCCTTTTGAATGAGAGTTTTCTCTGCTTCTAATTCCAAAGTTGGGGCAAATGGTCTCAATTTATATGATCCTGACATTTTTAATGGCTCTTATTGCTATAGAAATTGGCTACAGTAGACTCTGTACCTGTCTTCAAATGACAGACTTCCACATGGACAACAGAACTCATTCATATGTACAAATACCCACAGCATCATCTTTAGTGGTTTGTAAACTTCACTTTCTTGCCCTGAATAATCCAAAATCGTAATTTTTTTATTAATATTATGCTTCTTTCTTGATCATCTCCAAATATTATCAGCATTCGAGGAATGAACAGCTACAGGGAATTAAAAATATATTAAAATCAATATTTTTAACATTGACATTATTTGTTAATTCAATTTCCACAGAATCTGCACACCGCAATTATACTACATTGCACATCATTATCATTTCTGTGGTTAAGCATTTCTTAATGATAGCAAAACTAATACTTAAGGTAAAAAGAATCTGGAGTATCAACTAGTTGATCCTTCTGAACCCAGGAATTCCAGACTTTGTACCATCCTAAAATGATAGATTATCCTTTCTTTTCTTTTCCTTCCTTCCTCTTTCTTTCTTTTCTTTCCTTCCTTCCTTCTTCTTTTCCTTTCTTTCCTTCTTTTCTTTCTTTCTTTCTTTCTTTCTTTCTTTCTTTCTTTCTTTCTTTCTTTCTCTCTCTCTCTCTCTCTCTTTTTTCTTTTTTTTTTTTTTTTGACAGAGTCTTGCTCTGTCACCCAGGCTGGAGTGCAGTGGCATGAACTCAGCTCGCTGCAACCTCCATCTCCCAGGTTCAAGCAATCCTCCTGCCTCAGCCTCCCAAGTAGCTGGAAGTACAGGCCTGCACCACCACACCCAGCTAATTTTTGTATTTTTAGTAGAGACAGGGTTTCGCCATGTTGGTCAGGCTGGTCTTGAACTCCTGACCTCAAATGGTCTGCCCTCCTCAGCCTCCCAAAGTGCTGGGATTACAGGCATGAGCCACTGTGCCCAGAGATAGAATACTTTTTCTTGATATGAGTACTGTGTATTGGATGAACCATACACATCTCTGCAGTTTGTCATCCTTATTACCATTTGATATCATGCTTTTCTGTTATTGTACTTCTTACAATTGCTATTAATGACATATAAAAATATTTTTTAAAAATTTTGTATGTTTGAACACCTCTGAATATTGTATGTTCCATGAAGTAGAAAACCATGTTGGTCTTCTATATACCTTTATCTTGTTCCATATGCTGCCGGCTGAATTGTCCTAACCTTGATATATTGAAGTCCTAAGATAAATTGAAGTCCTAACCTTGGTATCTGAAATGCTACCTTGTTTGGAAATAGGGTTTCTGCAAATGTAATCAAGTTAAGATGAGGTCATGCTTCAGTAGGGTGGCCGTTAACCCAATATGACTGGTATCTTTGTAAGAAGAGAGAAATTCCAAATGAAGGTGAAGACATGTGCAAGAACACCAGGTGACAACAGAAGCTGATATTGAAGTGATGCAGCTGCAAGCCAAGAAACACTAAGGATTGGGGGCCACCTCCAGAAGCTAGAAAAAGGTGAAGGAAGATTCCACCTAGAGTCTCAGACTTGCATGGCCCCGCTGATACCTTGACGCTGGGTTTATGGATTCCAGTGCTCAGAGAGAATACATTTCTGTTGTTTTAAGCCACCTAGTGGTAGTTAGTTACAGCAGCCCTAGAAAACTACTGCACCCTGCAAGTTACAGTTTATAATAGGTGCTCAATTAATTCTTGTTAAAGAATGCGTGAGCGAGTGAATGAGTGATGGATGAATGAATATAATTATCCAATGTCCCATAGCGGAGTTTATAAACACATACAACTGAATGAGCTCATGTACGAGGTGGTGTTGAATTGTTTAAATGCCAGGATAATATCCCTTGCAATTAATATCTGTTCCTGGGGTTCTTCCTCTACATTCAAGTAAAACAAGTGGATTTTAACTTTTGGCTAAGCAAAGTGTAATTATAAAATTAAATAATTAGCAGAATATCACATAATGTTCTCTATCAAATAAAAATAGAAATGAGTATGTACTATTTTCCATTTGAGAATATGAAAGAAATCGGAGATACCTCACTGGTATCAGAGTGATGAATGCTTTGTCATTACTATTTTACATTCGTCTATGATGATTTATAAATGTTTTATTATATAAATCATTAAGGAATTCTTTAGAATCTTCATCTTCATTTTATAGGTAGTGTAACCGAGGCATTTTAATTTCTAAATTAGGAACTTTTTAATGTTGAAACTAGGTCACATTTGCCGTCTGACTTTAATCCCTGTACCAAATAGAGTTGCTTGACAAAGAAAGATACTTCAGAACCATTGTATCTTCAACCACAGTTTTAATTATTGGATAAGCTTCATCAATTTTAGCACAAATAAGCTCTGCTGAAAGGAGAAAAAAAAAGAGATAAATATAGAAATAGACTTGAACATATAAAGAATATAGGCATGAGTTGTATTTCATCTTGTTCTGTTTCATATTTTATGTATACATACACACGTACATGAAGATGAGGATACTAAGGTGGAAGAGGTATGTATCTATTTGCTTTAGAACCATTACTGGGTATATACCCAAAGGACTATAAATCATGCTGTTATAAAGACACATGCACACGTATGTTTGTTGCGGCACTATTCACAATAGCAAAGAGTTGGAACCAACCCAAGTGTCCAACAACGATAGACTGGATTAAGAAAATGTGGCACATATACACCATGGAATACTATGAAGCCATAAAAAATGATGAGTTCATGTCCTTTGTAGGGACATGGATGAAACTGGAAAACATCATTCTCAGTAAACTATCGCAAGGACAAAAAACCAAACACCGCATGTTCTCACTCATAGGTGGGAATTGAACAATGAGAACTCATGGACACAGGAAGGGGAACATCACACTCCGGGGACTGTTGTGGGGTTGGGGGAGGGGGGAGGGACAGCATTAGGAGATATACCTAATGCTAAATGACGAGTTAATGGGTGCAGGAAATCAACATGGCACATGGATACATATGTAACAAACCTGCACATTGTGCACATGTACCCTAAAACCTAAAGTATAAAAAAAAAAATTTAAAAAAAATTAAAAAAAAAAAAAAAAGAAAACATGTTTCCAGAATGCATAGTTTGCAAAAACTTTTCCCCCTTCTTTAGGTTGTCTGTTTACTCTGTTGGTAGTTTCCTTTGCTATGCAGAAGCTCTTCAGTTTAATCAGATCGCCTTTGTCAATTTTTGCTTTTGTTGGAATTGCCTTCGGCAGTTTCGTCATGAAATCTTTGCCCATGCCTATGTTCTGAATAGTGTTGCCTAAGTTGTCTTCCAGGCCATTATCCTTAGCAAACTAACACAGGGACAGAAAACCAAATACTGGATGTTCCCACGTGTAAGATGGAGCTGAATGATGAGAACACATGGAAACATAGAGAAGAACAACACACACTGAGGCCTTTCGGAGGGTAGTGGGTGGGAGGAGGGAGAGGATCAGGAGGAATAACTAATGATTACTGGGCTTAATACCTGGGTGATAAAATAACCAGTACAACAAAACCCCATGACACAAGTTTACCTGTGTAACAAACCTGCACTTGTATCCCTGAACTCATAATAAAAAATTTTTAAAAAGTTTCTGGAAAGCTTGGCCTAGGTTGAAATTTATAGCTTCTAAAATACACTGTGTCAGGGATGCTGAGCTTAGTGAGCTCCATTTAGTAATAATAACCTGCATTGACGTTCATATCCTCTTATCTCTGTTTGTTCTCCTTGAACAACGGCTGACTTATTGGTGGTAGTTAAAACCCTCCATTTTTGGAGGTATTTTGGGTCTATCTTTTCTATTATTGCAATAAGCCTAAGGAGCCTATTTCTTATAAATAAACTCTAGAAATTTCCCAATGGGGCAATACAAACTTTATGACCTGTTCCTTTGTATGATCGCCATTGAAAATAAGTTCCCCTAAAAGGTAGTGTTAGTTTGGCAATAGGTACAATGGATAACAGTTTTTGGTCCTGAGATTTCCTCAGGAACAGAGCTGTTCTTGATGTTTGGTTATTTTATGGGCTTTAAGGAAAGGCTATTCTTATTAATGTGCAAATATTTACAGGTCCAGTTTTACTTGGACATTTACTCTCTTTTTTTCTTTTTTGAGACAGAGTCTCGCTCTGTTGCCAGGCCGGAGTGAGTGCAGCGGTGCAATCTCGGCCCACTGCAACCTTTGCCTCCTGAGTTCAAGTGATTTTCCTGCCTCAGCCTCCCGAGTAGCTGGGACTGCAGGCACGTGCCACCACGCCCGGCTAATTTTTGTATTTTTAGTAGAGACGGGGTTTCACTATGTTGGTCAGGCTGATCTCAAACTCCTGACCTCGTGATCTGCCCTCCTCGGCCTCCCAAAGTGCTGGGATTACAGGCATGAGCCACCACGCCCTGCCTGGACATTTACTTTCTGTGAATTTTATGTGTGCCTACTAATTAATCACAGCTATTTGATTACTGATTTAAAAAATGAGTACCTGTTAAACCCATTGGCATGCTTTGAAATACTGTCTATGAAGGTGGGGAGAGCATCAGGAAAAATAGCTAATGCGTGCCGAGCTTAGTACCTAGGTAATAGCTTGATAGGTGCAGCAAACCACCATGGCACGTGTTTACCTATGTAACAAACCTACACATCCTGCATATGTGTCCCAGAACTTAAAGGAAAAAAATACTGTCTATGGTGGGGAGCAGATGGTAATATCTGCTCAGAATGGTCTCTCTAAGAGTGGCTCCCCAAGGAGAGAAACTAGGACGAGGTAAATGTAACCTTTGCTTGTGGCCATTGCTCAGAGCACCTATTCTTCCCTTCCTCAGGCCTCCCTCTCCTCTTCTCCTCTGCAACATATTCTAGAACATTGTCAGTTCACAGTGATCTCTCTTTTTTCTCTGATACTTAAATTTAATGAAAAATCAGCAATCTGTGCACTATTGCAACAACATACTAGTCTTTTGCTCTCATATGTAGCATGACTTCACTAGGCCCATGACTAATCTATACAATGGGACTATTCGTGGTGGTCCTGCTGGTATTTTAATTATTTCATGCAATGATTCAGTCATGTTTTGATGAGCAAATACTATAGACTAAAGTGCTTCGAAAACACAATGTAAAATATGTTAGAAATGTGAAGTAGTGGGTTAATTTCAAAAGAAGAAAAAACTGAACACTTTATTAGATATAGCAATATAGCTTTATGTTTGTAACTGCATGTAGATCAATATAACTTCTCGTTTTATATATACATGTACATATGCGTATTTACATACACACACATTGTATATCATTATCTTGCTCTGTTTGTTGCACCTGATCATATCTCACCATTCCAACCAGATTATACACTCTTGTAGGCAGCGAACCATATTTCTCTCACGTCCCTCTACACCTGTAGCAGTTCTGGTCACAGGGTTCAAGCTGCATAGGTCCGCATTTACTGACTGACAGAGGTAACTACTTACAGCAGTATTCATTTCTACACCATCAAGCATTTTCTAGAAAGCCACTGTTGTTTTGTGGTAGCTTTGGGCAACTTGTTCTAGCCATTATTGGTGACACTGGCACGTGCAAAGTGACAGACAGATCACTGGCACCATAGAACCCATGGAAACTGGGGTCATTGTGGGTTCTAATCGGTTTAAAATTAACTAGCTGGTTTATCCTCATTTATGTTCAATGTGTGGCAAAACTAATAATATTTCTTTTAAGCGTGCTTGGAAGCAATACAGACTTAGGGAAAACATTCCCTAAGCAGTGTTCCTTCTGCTGCCCTCTCTGTAGAAAGCACAAGCAACAATTTTATTATTGAAGGATATGAATGGCTTACCAGTTAACTTGCCTGTGTAGAAACATGGAACATAGCGCGTCCTTCATTTGCACAGGAGCTCACTCTCCCATGGTGCTAAGCTCAGAGCATAGGGGGTTAAAAGCTTAGGTTTTCCCTCAGTCACCGTTTGGAAGTACACAATGTAAGTCAACCATCATTTAATTTATTTTGCTTTGTTAGATGGTGGTGTTAATTAATTTTGCTTTGTCGCCTCGCTTTCCTCTTGATAACATCATTCTTTTTAATAGCAATGGAACCTTGCAAATGTCAAGCAGCCTGCCCCAATCACAACAGTCTGCAACATAAAAACACATTAGAGTTTGGAGGAACCACAAATAACTACTTTAGGAAAAAAATTTAATAGCTGTAATTACGTTGTGCCTGCCAGTGAGCTGCCGTCCTCCTTTTTCTCTCTACCTCTCTCTCTTTTCCAGTGTCCTTAATGGATTTTTGTTGAACAAAAAAATCAATGTCTTTTGTCAAATGCTTGGTGGCCTCTGCCTTTTAGAGAGGCAGCTCTTTCTATGTGAGTTGACTCACCTGGTACATTGATGCACTCTCTGATGCGCTGTGTGCTCTGACTTTCTATGCTGGATCTGTTTCATTGACTTGCTTCTTGAAACATTTTGTATGGTCTCCATAACTTCCAAACTATTTTTTGTTGTTGTTGATAAGGTTAGAGTCCACTTGTATCCCCAAGCCACACCCCCACAGCCTGAGATCAGCATCAGGACTGTCATGAACTTTCCTCTCCACGTAAGGAAATCTAATGGGGTCTTGTGCACCTAGGAGGTTCTGAGTCTTCAGTTTGTCAAACTGGAGGGGAAAGAGAAAGATTTATTGCTTCATGCCCTCATCTCCAGAGATTTCAACCTGTTCCCCAGCTTCATGCAACCAGTCTGGCTTTGTACCCCAGGAGTTTCTAAAAGGTGAGAATAAATTGTCTCAGCCCAAATCTCCTTAAGCTGATAAGCAACTTCAGCAAAGTCTCAGGATACAAAATCAGTATACAAAAATCACAAGCATTCTTATACACCAATAACAGACAAACAGAGAGCCAAATCATGAGTGAACTCTCATTCACAATTGCTTCAAAGAGAATAAAATACCTAGGAATCCAACTTACAAGGGATGTGAAGGACCTCTTCAAGGAGAACTACAAACCACTGCTTAATGAAATAAAAGAGGATACAAACAAATGGAAGAACATTGCATGCTCATGGGTTGGAAGAATCAATATCGTGAAAATGGCCATACTGCCCAAGGTAATTTATAGATTCAATGCCATCCCCATCAAGCTACCAATGACTTTCTTCACAGAATTGGAAAAAACTACTTTAAAGTTCATATGGAACCAAAAAAGAGCCCGCATCGCCAAGTCAATCTTAAGCCAAAAGAACAAAGCTGGAGGCATCACGCTACCTGACTTCGAACTATACTACAAGGCTACAGTAACCAAAACAGCATGGTACTGGTATCAAAACAGAGATATAGATCAATGGAACAGAATAGAGTATAAATTAAATTAGTAAAGGGAGCTGTGGTTCCTGGGCTGTTGATGGGTAGCATCAACGTGATGGTTGCTGTAGACTTCTTGTTGAGTGTTGGTGAATTAAAACAGTAGCTGTGATCACAAAGAACTTCAAACAAACTATATTTACTTTAAGAAATCCTCTCTGGATTTCACAGACAGACGTACAGAATCATCAAGTGTTAAAATAGGGGACCATCTGAAACGACCTCAAGTCTATGACAGTTACTTAAATGGGAGAAACCTGAGACAGAGAAAGGAGAATCTATCGGCATGACACAGCCATTGTGAAAAGATGCATACTGTGGAAAGGCTTGCTTTTGAGTCAGATGGAGTTGGGGAGCTTTTCCTTGAGATCTGAGTGACCTTTGGCAAAGTTCTTAAGGTCCTCTGATGTTCAGCTTCTTTATTTGTAAACTGAAACATTTACTTTGGGAGGCCCTTTTGAGGGTCACAAATAACAATCCCTAAAGTAAATTGACTCAGCTATCATAACTCTAGGCAGATGGTTGTTCATTCTTTTATTACATATAGGTGTGTATGCATATGTATGTGTGTCTGTGTATATATCTATATCCCCATTATGTGCATGTTAGGTGCTGGGAACATCATGGAAGTGACCAAGACAAGCTTAGCCATGCCTTTATGAATCTTCTCGTATAGTTGGAATGCCTTGATAAGTTTCATGAAAAAACATAATGCATTTGTCTCTATCTCCCTCTAGCTGAGACTTACTCATAAGAAAGCTCAAGGTATGTTCAAGCAGTGAAATAGTGAGCTCACTGGATGGAGAAGAGGGTTTTATTCACAGGTGCTGGAGAGAGATGCCATCATAAAGGTAGACCCTTTCGTGAGGATCTTGGCTTTCATCTTAATCATTAGGTAATGAGAAGCAGGAAGCCATTCAAAGGTTTTGTGCAGTGGAATGACATGATCAACCCAGCGCTTCAGGAAGAGTGTTCTGGGAATCAGATGAAGTATATAGTAATAGTAGATAGGAAGATGTTAGACAGCAAAATGCAGACAGTTTGTGTTATGAGCAAAGTGTGTGGAGATGGTAAGGAGCCATGGTTTGGGAAGTATAGTGTTATCAACCAGTAAGCAATTGTGAGGCCATCCAGTAGAAAAGACCAAATTATTTTTTTCTGAATCAGACTTAAGTGATGTCAAATCCTTGCTCTGCCTTTACTTATTCTTGAGGCTGGGAAAATAACTTGCCTTGTTGGTCCTCTTTGCTATACTACAAGCGAGTACCTAAGGAATGTGTCCTGAGTTGAGCACAGTAGGTTGTATCAGGCACCCTGCACAGTGTCTGCCATGCGCTAAGCTGCAAACCAATGCTCGTTCTTATTGTCATTGAAGTTGTTACAATGTTCACTCACTTGCATTTTTTCATTTCATCATTAGGGCTATTTTTTCCTCATTTTTGAGAAAGGAAACTGAAATATAGAAGGATAACATAAGTTACATGAATTCCTGCAGCTAGTAAGCACTGATACCCAGATTCAAATCTAGTTTGTCAATTTTCCAAGCCCCACACTGCCTTTTTGTTTCCATTAAGAAACAACCGAAGTATAGATAAAGGTTATCATTCAAAACACAAAGAGGAAAATAGTGAATCAAATAAAAAACAAGTAAATTTCAGGTTTCGTAGATACCAAGCTAAAGGGAGCATAAGTAGTCAATAACTGATGGGTGTTAGCTTTCCATAGAAAGTCAAATCATCCTGGCCTCTGAGCCTGAACACGCTCTGAAAAGGACACCTTGCCATGTCAGCAGTGAACTGGAGAGTCTTCAGTGACTCCCTCCTGCTTTAGGACAAAGGTCTAATCAACTTAATTTGCCTTTTGAAGTCTTCACCTTGGCCCTCTCCTATGTTTTAGCTCTACTTTCTAATCACTTCATTGGAATACGATTTGGAGTGGACCATTTCTTACCCCACTGAAATCTTAAACTGCTTCTTCATGCTGACCCATATTCATCTCTCTGCTTTTCTGATATGTGGAGGCCGTGGTAGGCAGGGGGATCAAGGGAAGGGGTTCTGGAACTTGATTCTGAGGTTCATTCACATCCTGGCTCTGCACCGCCTGGCTGTGGAACTCAAGCATTCTGTGCTTCAACTGCCTTATCTGTAGAAAGGAATATAAATAATGCAATCTCATGCGGTCATTTTGAGATTTAAAAGCCACCATTCATGAAAAGCACTTAGGAGAATTCCAGATATATTATGCGAAGTCAGTCAATGTTTGTTCCTCTTATTAACTTTGGCCTTTTTTCAAAGTCCGGAGCAAAAATCCCCTCTTTTGAAAGGCCATACTTTACCATTACAATCTACAGAATCACCTACACCTCTAGATTTCCTCTGATTTTCACAGAAGTTACTTGGCATTTTTAACATATCTTATGTTATCATCTAATCATTTACTCGTGTGTGTGTATTTGTGTGTGCTTTCTTAATTAGATTGTAAGCTACTTGAGAGTGGAATGCTTTCAAATAATTTTCTCCAACTTTTAGTGTAATCGATATAGTCCTTTCCAAATAGTAAGCTCTCAATGAATATTTGCAAACTGAGACATTTAAAAATGTTTGGATACGTAGCCACAGCTATAGTACAAATCATTTTATCAGGTGTAAGCAAAAATAATAACTAAGCTGGAGATTCAGAGGGAGGCTACTCTTAGTAAATTAAGGGGCATTTTCAACTTGTCCCATGTTTGGTTTACCTGAGTCTAGCATTTGAATAGCAGCCTCAGATTCCAGGCAGAACATCCTAGGTGAAGTAGAGACAAACACTGCATTTGTTTGACAATTGCAATATCTTAGATAAACTTCTGAGGTCAGCCACCATATCTTCCTCTACTCACCTTTTAAATATCCTAAAGAAATCTATTCTTAATAATCAATTGGAATTAAAGAAGAGCACAGACATTTCAAATTAAATATCTTAATTAAACGCACATCTGAGAACCTTAATTTAACATATCACCTAAAGCTCTATGCTCTCAAGACATCTTAATTTATACTGTGTATAATCGCACCTTTTCTTTCACTTCAGACAGTAAATGGAGCAAGTAGCTCCTTGTGTTCTTAAAGGAGATTAAAATTTCTATTATACAACAATATCACACAAGCAAACAGTCTTCATTTATTTTCAAGTATAAACTGTTTATCCAAGGCAGGTCATTAAGACTTAAAAAAAAAAATTGAGGCACTCAAGCGAAGCAATCATAAACAAACAAAAGAGTAGTATTATGATTATAGATTCAAGGATAATCAATATGATTAAGTTTAATTGGAGTTAAAGTAACCTTAAAACTCCAGTGAAACTAAAAAACAATTCTATTTCTCTTTGAGAAACAAAGAATCTTTTACTGCTGGCCAGAAATATGGATAAAAAAAGAATATATCACAGGAAGACATAGTAAATTTTATATTTCCTCCTTTTTGTAAAGTTAGCTTTATATTTTCATGCTAACTTTAAAAAGCAAAGCAAAAACTTTTTTCGCCTGTAATTAAAATAAGTATGCAGGACATTTGCTTCCTATGGGCTTAAATTTCCTTCCTCTTTTTTCCTCTCTCTTTCCTCCACTCCCTCCTTACTTCCTTCCTTTCTTTTCTTCCTTCTTTCCTCTTTCTTTTCTTCCTTCCTTCCCCCCCTTCCTAATGAACCATCAACTCTACAAATAATTCAGTAAATCATTTTGATATAATTTCCACTGCTTTGGCAATAGAAAAATTTACTTTATTTTTTATTGAAAGTAGTTAGATAAAATAAAGTGGAGAATCAAGTAAGTTAAAGATTACACTCACGTATAAGAAGTTAAATGATTTAGAAGAGCATCCTGACAATCAGTCTTGCCACCTCCATTGGGCCAATAAGACATTCTTTGGTGTCTTATATGAGAACACTGAGAAACAATTAACAAGTGATAAAGAAAAGTCCTCAGACATTGTCATAGACAAATATACTAAAATAACAAAAGAGCAAAAAAAGGAAAAATATTTATATGCATAAGTTCTCAAATAACGAAAGCCATTTCTGATATTATTGCAGACATATTTTATGCTTAGCATAAAATGATAAAGCATGAATATGATTTGATAACTTGAAGGTATAGGGTGCATGCGATAAAGAATTACAATGTTTAAATAAATACCTAGAAACTATTTTCACCTATTTTAAATCTTCTCCCTTTTTCTTCCGATGTCATGCCGTGCAATTCATTTAGATAGACTGGTTTGCCTAATGTATATGCAGTTGGATGATGGATTATTTTTCCTCAGTGTTACCATGAACCTTTAAAATGGATTATATTCTACCGTCAAGCTAAGAATGATGTTTAAACATGGCTTTCTAAGCATTTATCTCTGAGTGATTGAATTTGAGTGTCTCCTAGGAATAAAATATTTGATCAGAAAGCTTTCGGATTACACTTCAAATGCAACTGCATAAACATTTCTTCCAGCCAATGTGAGACGCAAAATTGCTAAGAACAGGCGCATGATAATCTTGAGAAGAATATGTATTGCCAGTAGCCAAAACGTCCCATAATATGAAAACTGGAAATGGACCTCTCATTGACTAGGCTAGAGTAATTTCTGATGCACAGCTTTGAAGGCCCTCATTTGGTTTTTAGGTCCTGCAGTATTTGCCACCCTAGTATCTCCTCCATTCTATTTCCCTCAGGAAGAGTGCAGCCCAATGCCATATAAAACACAAAGCTAATACTTCTTGAAAATGACTGATGAATTGCATCTCTTAATAGTCTGAAAATAATCAATGGGGCATGAAAGGTGCCGTGCCGGAGCTGCCTGACAATGCCAATACTAAAACAATCCTACAGCACAGGCAGAATGAGGAATGCAGCCAAATTGACCAAGTTCTCTTTGGTAATCAGTTAAGTGATATTAGTACACATTTCTCAAATAAAAATCATTACCTATCATTGAACAGCTCCCATCGTGAATTAGGTTGTTATTTGTCTAGCACAAAGCATCACACAAAATAACTACCCTTTGTCACGAATGATGAACGCTTCCTCCAGAAAAGAAGATACGGCTGTCTGGAAATTCTAAAACATTTTCCCTTTAAGAGGGTACGCCAGTCTAATTTGTGGAATGATGAGGTCGTTGGTCTTGGGCCTTTGCTCACTTTTTATTTCTCTTCTTTAATCTCATTCTCTTCATTTTCTTTATTACTAAGAGGGAGGCAAACTCACAAAAACCTGTTATCTATTATCCTTGTTCCAAATTTTGCTGGTTCTCAGTCCCCAGGGTTTGAAGTCAATATGTTTGGTAATGACTTTTTACAAAGAAAAAGGAAAAGGCACAGAGATTGGATTTCAAGTGTTATGATAAATGCATATCTGAACTTTCAGCTGGGTTTGGCTTAAAGAACTCAGCATCAATTGTATAGAAAGGCATATAGTCTGAGAAACTGAAATTGGACAGAACACTAAATAAAATGCCATATTTCTTTCTCTCTCTCTCTCTCCCCAATGCATGCATGCACACACACACACACACACACACACACACACACACACACACTTGTCTCTAATTCGATGGTAAAAATCTCAGGAACCTGCTTACCCATGTTGTAAACAAAATGCAGTTGATAAAAGAGTTTTCTATCAGTTTAAGAAGTCAGAGTTCTATAACTCATGGTTTTTATCCCCTTTCATTTATTTACTAATTGGTTTCAACTTAGCTTTACTGCTTGCATTTTGTTGGTGTATCAGGATGAAAACATATGTACAAGAGTGTTCTGTCTTTACAAATTATGCTAAAATGTGTTGAAACCCCTGTTGGCAAAAGGAAGTTTAAATGCAATGTGTTTTAGAAATACACAATCTGATAAAAATATTAATTTGTTTTGTGTAAGCCCTATGTAATAAGGGGGATTAACTGATAGTATTCCTTAAAAAGAAAAAATAAAATATAAAAAGCATCAGTTTTACCCAATCCTACTTGTGAATAAGACCACTTTTGAGGAAAACTCAGGAAATACTATTGTATTTTGAAATTAAATTATCGATATCCTTGTTTTCCTCCCCCATGTATTTTATTCTTTCTTTTCTAGAGGATGTGGTGTGTGTGCCTGTATGTGCATATGCATGTGTGCGTGTGTATATATGTGTGTGTGTGCATATATATATATATGTAAATGTGTGTATAATTATGTGAATCTTTGTTTTTTTCCTCATTGGAAACCAAAGTTTTCCAATTGTTGGAGCCAGTTTGGGTTTTAGCACCTTTGGTGCCTGGTCAGAGTCAAAAAGTTCAGGACCACAGCGGAAAATTCCCATATTGGTTGGATTTCATATTTTCACCCCAAATGTAAAAAGCACAGTGGAATCCACAGATAAAGAGATCCACGGAGTAGCTGGCCTGGCTTTTCAGAGGCATAATCCTTAGCAGCTTCGTTGCTTGCTATCTCCAGTGCTTCAGGGGACTCCTGCAGCATCCCGTAGCCCTTGAGTTCGCTGGGTTTGTAGACTGGAAAGAGGATATGGGGCAGCCGTTTTGCTATCTGAGTGCTAACAGTGATTTTGCTCCCAAAAGCTAGGTGTTCTGTGCTAGAGTTGAGGTTCTCTCCCCCAAAGCTGACACATGACAAAGTGCTTCTGATGCAGGTGCTCAGTGGTGCAAGCTCTGAAAACAGGGATCATCTATTCAGCAGCTCGTCCCATGGACCTGTTTCTGCTTTAGTGGGAATATTTGGAGGCACAGCTTAATGTACCCACTGACAAAGTAGTTCAGAACGGAGAAAAAATATCATCTCAAATTGCTAGATATACTTGAAAAGAGAAAGCAAAACACCACTTCAACCAGGCGTTTGGCAGATGTCTCTTCTCTGGTCTGAAAGCAAACTAGAGCAGAGCTGCGACATGAAAGGCCCTTAAGCTCCTGCCGTAGATTTGTTATTAATTAAAAATTCAGCAAGGGAAATCTCAGGTTCTTTAAAGCAATGCTTTATCTATTTCCCCATATGAGGATGAACTCATAAATTCTATTTTATGATACTCATATCGATGGTTTGGGAGAATGAATTAATTGTTGGGGGAACAAAGTGGGTAAGTGAACACAGAAAAAAAGTCTTACCAAAAGAACAATTAAATGAGATAGGTCATATGATCAGGGTTGAATATACTCCTGGTGATTCTCCAGGTTCCTTTCTTTCAGTAGGAGGGAACTCAGGGAAAGCGCTACTTTCCCAAGGATTATTATTTAAGTCTACAAGTGTATTGAAGAGTTGAAGGTCTGGAAATCAAAATTTGAATGATTATTAGGGAATTAAGATTTCCTTCAGCTAGCCCTTGTCATAATTCAAATTGTCTCATGGTTCTAGTAACTGAAATTCCAGTACTTCTCATTTCCCACTTTGCTTAATTCAGTTCAGTGATGTGCAGCAAACTTTTCAATACTAGAATTTTTTGGTAGTATAATGAAGGGAATTGAAAAATCCGAAACAGCAATAAAGTAGATCAGTAATATTTACACTGCAGTCACTACTAAAGTAAAATGATGTTTCCTGTGATCAATAGCGCATCAAGAATCATGGCATTTTTTCCCTTTGCCCAAGTTCAGCACTTTTTGAGTTTCAGTAGAAACTTTTACTAACATAATCATGACATTTTAAACTTCAGGATGTCAAGTTGTAGCGTTCCAATGTGAACGTACTTTCCTTGGTGCCAGTTTAGTTTCAGAATCTTGGCCTGCCTAGCTCATATAACAAATGTATAAGTCCTTTCTTATATCATGCTTACAAAGTTGTATCAAAAACAAAGTTTTAGGCTGGGCATGGTGGCTCACACCTATAATCCCAGCACTCTGGGAGGCAGAGGCGAGTGGATCACCTGAGGTCAGAAGTTCAAGACCAGCCTGGCCAACGTGGTGAAACCCAGTCTCTACTAAAAAATATATATATATATATACAAAAAATAAAATTTTACACACTGATGGGTTTATGAGGTAGATGTGGAATACTAACATGTCTCTGCTTACAGAGAAGTCTAAAGTACTTAATTAATCTAAAGCACAACATGATTCATGTGGATCGTAATTCTTTTATTTATTTATTTTTTTTATTATTATACTTTAGGTTTTAGGGTACATGTGCACAATGTGCAGGTTTGTTACATATGTATCCATGTGCCATGTTGATTTCCTGCACCCATTAACTCGTCATTTAGCATTAGGTCTATCTCCTAATGCTGTCCCTCCCCCCTCCCCCCACCCCAAAACAGTCCCCGGAGTGTGATGTTCCCCTTCCTGTGTCCATGAGTTCTCATTGTTCAATTCCCACCTATGAGTGAGAACATGCGGTGTTTGGTTTTTTGTCCTTCTACACTGCCACCTCTTGTGCATATCTGCTGTAGAAGAAAAAAAGGATGTAAAAGAAGGGAAAGGTAGGAAATTAGGACATGTCCTCTTTGAGAGAATGAGAAGAGGGAGAGAGAGGAGATAAGATATTAGAAGGAACTGAATCTAACAACAAGTAGGACGTAAAGACAGTGTTTGTGTCTTGTAGCCTTGGATAGTGGAGAAATGCTGGGATTACAGATACAAGAGGCAGATTTGGCAAAAGTTATGGATTTACGTTTTGAAGAATTGACAGCTGAGTTTGTATATCTGAAAATAAGTGGTGAGAAGTAAAATCTCTTTCTCAGTCACTCTCTTAATAATTCTGAACAAAGTGCCATTGCTAACCAACAGAAAATTTTATGGAATTTTGCCTAAAAATTGTCAAAATAGTACATAACACAGTTGCACCTTCAATGGCCTGGAATTCTGCTAAGTGTATGCTGGAGGTGTCTCTCCCCCTTTTATGTTCCAGGCGTACAATTTTCTTTTCTTTACGCAAATAGTGTTAGGAGTTGTGTGTGTGCACATGCGTGTGTGTGTGTGCTTTTAGACACTATCTATACATATGGAGCAATCATGTATATGTTTTTGTTCCATTTTCTGCACTCGTTGTAGCATGCTATAATCACTATTTTGTAGTTGGCTTTATTATTTCTACTTCTCTTTCTATGGGTTTATGTGCATGTTTTATATATATTTTTAAGATACTACTAATGTTTTGTAAGACAAGATATTAAAATATCTAATCTCTAATGGGCAATTTCTAGAAATTCCAGCATTTGGATGCAAAAATACATTTAATCCATATTTACCTCCTATTCACTTTCTAATCACCCTATCTTGAATGACCACCCATAAACTTAAGCAGATAACATAAGACAGTGGTTGAAAATATGGGCTGTAGACCTAGCTAGCCATGGTAGATCAACCTCAGATATGTGCTGCTCAGACCAACCCCCAAGAAAATTTGCTGTGAGGAATGAAGTTAGCTGACAGCCTCCAACTACACTGCTTTTTTTAACTGCAGCACATAAAAACTGAGGTCATTCTTTCCTTGGGCAGCTTGCCAGTGCCTAAGCATGATAGTATATTGGCAGCTGGCCATCTTGCTCAATACGGAACCATCCATAAGCAATCTTTGAGCTGGACCTTCCACTGGGCTGAGACCTTCTCCAAGCTATATCAAATAGTCTGAGACTGCTTCTACCCAATCCTTTCTCATACCTGCTTACCTTTTGTAGGTATCAGATGAGCACCTCTGTCTTTAGCCTCTTCACACCTACTCTTCCCCCCTTCTTCTTTATCTTTGACAGGCATCACCTCCAATAATACCTTGCACTTCTGTTTTGTCTGGTATCTGCTTCCTAGAGGACCCAGCCTGACACGCATGGCTCTTACATGTCCTAGTTTTATGAGCATGAGAATTTTTATTAATTTCTCTCTTATCATCATTTATTTTTATTATTATAGAACTAAAAAAATAAATTCTTACCCATTTTGCTAGAGAACCTCCTCAATTTATCTAAAAAATAATAGGAGATAAAATTCTGAGTTCTTATATGTTGGGAAAAGTTTTATTGTGATGTTGCATTTGATTGTTAGTTCTCCTGGCTACAGAATTTTAGGACAAATTCATTTCCTAGGAATTTGAAGACATTGCCTTCTAATAAATGTCACTGTTGAAACATGACAATTTGAAATTCAATCCTTTATAGATAAGCTGTATTGACTCTTTTAGAACTTTGAAGAATTTTTCATATACTGTTGGCTTAAAAATTTCACTGGAATATGTCCAGGGATGGGTCTATTTTTCAAAAAAATCCTGCTGAGCACCTCTTAAGACTGAGTCATAGTTATCATCAGCTCTGATAAATTTTCCTTTATTATTTCTTGGATTATTTCCACCAGTTTATTGTCTTTCTACTCTCTTTCATTTCTATTATAAGAATCTTAAACTTCTTGGATACTAATCTATGTGTAAGTCTCTCATATTTTTACAAAATTATTTTCAACTACTGCATATTCTACGTGTTTCCTCAAATTCTATTGACTTTAAAATGTGTATTTCTAGTTTCTAAGAATTCTGTCATTTCTTGCTTCTGAATGTTTATTTTTAATAAAAGCTTTTTAGGTTTCATAGATGTAATAGTTTATCTCAATGGGTAGTAGTGACTTAGATGTAGTAATGGGTATACTTGGGTGATATATATATGTATATATATATATATATATATATATAAAATTGTTATTAATTGGACTCATGTTTTCCTATCACTTTTATTGAACTTCTTTCTTAAGTAATCTTTCAAAGTCAGAGCCTGATAGTGTCTACCTAAAATTAAATATTCAGCTCTTTTCCAAGGCTTCCTAGTAGTATTCTTCTAACTTGGGTTTCACTTGCTGCGTAAGTTCGTAGTTTTCTCTCCCATGACTATAACTCCTGTGCATACAAATCTACTTATATGTTAATAACCTAAGATAATATTTCCACAAAAAACTTCACCCACTCAGAGTTCATTTTTCCATGAATGATTAATGATGATAATTTATATAGAATCTTCCACTGAAAAGCACATTAAATAACAACATTGCCAGTACAGCCTCCTCATATCTCATTACACTGGAAAGCGGTACTTAAAATAAATGCTGCTACTTTAACCAGTTGCAAGTCATCAAAGTTGCATTTATGAAAACATGGATAGTTAGAAAAAAGTATTTTAATGGATATATGCACTGGCCATATTATCTTTATTTCATACAGGAAATATAAAGTAGTTATTAAAATTTCTCATTCTAGAAAGAGCAGACTGGATTCAGATCCCAATTCAACTGTCTGCTTTTGGGCAAACTAACTTTTCTGAGCCTGTTTCCTCACAGAGTTGGTATGAGAATTAATTATAATGCATATGAAGTGCTTAGTATAGTGTCTAATACATGGTAAGCATTCAAAAATATTATCTACTATGATTGATGAGTAGATTGGCAACCTCTTAGAGAAAAAAATACTCTATTTCCTCCCAAAAATGATTGTGTCTGTCTTTCTTGTGACTACATTGCATTTTATTGTTACATCTAGAGTACTTCTTACTATATCCAGTCTTTGTGTATAAAGAGTTATTTTTCTGATTTTCCGACTATACCATTAGAAAGAGGAAACCAAGGATTATCATATTTATTGCCCAGTATGACTAGCAGGAAACTTGCATATTGTACTTCATGCAATGAACAAATGGTGGAGGTACAAAAGGATGGGAATATGGTTTGATATCCATATACAACAGATCCTTCTGTGCCAACACATCCTTCTATGAGGAAAAGGTGAATAATGGTAAATAAAAGGAGAAGCACCTCAAGAATAAGAAGTAGCCTTGGAATCATGAGTGGCAGTCAAAAGAAAAGGTGCCCCATGTAGATTGAGTAAATGAGGTTAACCATTTCAAGACTATAAACACTCTAACTGATATATGGCAGGTATGTACTCTAAGATATTCATTTCTCTGAGGAGCAGCAGAATAATTTACATCAGAGAATAAAGATCTTGCCCTTGACAGTAATTAAGCCTGGCAACGATTGCGTCAGGTAGTGAGCCCCCTTCAGGAGACAATGTGTATCTTCCCTGGGTAACCCTGGGTAAATGGATCCATCCAACTGGTGCCTTCTCAGATGGAACAGGTACATGGTGGCCACTAGTAGTTTTTTGGTTTTTTTTCCAGTCCTATAGCTAAAATTCTGAGCTTCCACAAGAAATGCAAGAGATGATGAAGCAAGTCCAGGGAGGCATGGGTTAGACTTGCTAGAGCGAGAGAGAAAGGCTTAGATTGGCAGTTAGGTGGATGAAAATTCTACAAATCACTCTTAATTATTACAGATCTACAACTTCCTTGCTGTGGTCTAAGTCCAATTCTAAACTCATGAGAATCAGCAAGTATTATCCTGGCCTTTAATATGTTTCAAATATAACCTTTTTCTGATTTCCATGTTATTACCATTCCGATGCTCTTTAGCACTTTCATCAAAGAAATGAAATGGAAAGAGTGTAATCTGAATCCAAAATTTTTCACATGTGTTAACAGGTTTGGCAGAGGGGAAAGAGAAAACTCTGGGTGAAATAGTTTTAAAATTTATGCACATGTTTAAAGACATGTCACAATTAACTTTTTAATATTATTCTACTTTTAAGTTTAAGTTTTTATTATTTTACACTCTCTCTGATGATTCTCTTGTTTATTAATTTAGCCAACAGCTAGGGTTCCTTGTTCCTTGAGGTTTAGAAATAGCCCTATACCAATTCTGGTTCCCACTTCCTGCATCCAGTGTAGAATTGGCAGAGTGGGTTGTTGGAACTCTTGGTGTGTGGAGCCTGAGGATCTCTCTGTGGGAGGCTGGGGAGGATGTGAAGCTGCAGAACTGAGACCCAAACTCAGCTTGGATGGTAAGGGAAGGAGCCTATTAGCGTATCGCAAAGCTCCTTACTTCCTTCTTGGCAGGAGTTGTTGCTTGGAGCCAGCAGGTGCTTAATGCTGTTAAATTTATGAGTAGTGAAAGCTGTTGGATTTCTTAACATCTGGGTAACATAAATTATCAGAATTTTTTTTTAGGCTGACATAGTTGGAAAGTGATTTCGAAATCCATGAAAAGCCATTAGGTAACCTTTACTGGAATGTGTTTTTTTTTGAACATGTACCTGTGTGACTGTAAGCTGTCCCTAGATGAGCTGACAGACCCTGGCTGAGCAGGAAGTGGCAGGGTCAGGAAAATCTAGGCCACAACAGTTTTCCCTTGAGAGCCTTAGGTAAGACACGGAGCACTTTTAATTTATATATTTATTGTTTTTGGGGAATTTTTTCTCTTGCTCAGAATTACCAATATGGTAAGTGCAGAACCAATGTATCAATTTGTAAATGATTTCCATTGGTTATTTTTCCTTTTAAACTAGGTGTGATACTGAAAGCTGCTCCCTTGTCCGCCTTTCTTTCCCTTCTCTCTGTTCTTTCATTACAATCGATAATTGAGTTATCACCTGTCAGGCAGAATTTAAAAAGTAAAATAAAGTAGGAAGAAAGGAATTGACCATTTTTTTATAGTAACAGCTATTTATATAACATTATATTGCTGTTGTCTATGTTTGTCTGTTTTATACCAGGACTGATAACTGCAAATAGGCATTTCTTAAACTTTTAGCCACCGTTAATTTTAAGTGATGCTGTCCATAAAATGTTATCACGCTTGTATTTTCATGTTGTAAATGGGACATTTTGAGCTTGAAGTGTATTGAGAGATTATTTTTCTACCTAGATTTGACTTTCTAACGGAAATTGAAGTAGTATGTAATATTGGCTTAAAATATTACTGTTTTCCACACTCTCCTTATTGATTGCATAATAATGCAGTCAATGACTGGAATTAGTGGATTAAAAAGAAAAACAACACAACATGAAATGTGTTAGCATATTTCACATGATGTTGTGGAAAGAGCCAGGGCCTGTGAGAACTGTTGGGTACAACCTCAGCCTCACTCCTCCTACTCTATGACCCTGGGCAGATTACATAGGCAGCCAGAGTCACAGTTTTGCTTTCTTAGAGTAGAATTTGCAGTGACACTGTAGGTGACAGCCCAGCATCCATTCGGTCCTTGCCTTACTGATTTATAGGAATACAGTTAGGTGACCTGACATAGGTGAAGGGGAGGGTCTGATTGTACGAACAGTTGTTCTAACCCTTTTTTCTGGTAATTATTTTGATATACTATATGCTGTTATCTATATACACACTAATATACAGTCTTAAGACATTAGGATATTTTATACATGTATATTTATATATGTGCATGTATATACATATATATATGTCTTAGTGCATTATATATCACAATCAAACAAACTCTATAAAATAAATACACTTGGGCTGTTGCATGTAATATTTTCGTAGTTTCCAAGAAAAAATGCAATCTGTCCAGAAACATGTTTAAGTAATATTTTACCTTACTTTGAAACTTCAGTTCTTCCAGATTTTCTCTTCTTGACTACTTGGGAAAATTTACACTTAAAAAGATGTGTGCTTTTAGTTCAAAACTTGCTCATATTTGTATGGCTGGTTGTGTCAGAAATTGTATTTATTTATGGGCATATTTTAGGATGTTTTCATAGGAAGAAAACAAAACCGAAGGCCTTCAGATAGGATCTATAATAATGCTTCGCAACTGAAGACGGTTTTCTTGGGGTTTTTGCTCCTTGAAAAAAAGAAGAACAATAATGTGCCAGAGACCCCAAAGGGAAATATATTGTTAATGGAAAAAATTGCTTTCATTCACACTTTCTATTTAAGGGAGCCCTTGCTGCCAGGTTATAATGAAAACATAAAGGTCTAATACAAAACTGATCGGGGAGAAGGAGGCAGAGGAAACGAACCCAGAAAATGCAGCCTCTAATCCAGATATTAGCGTTAGTGGGGTTGCTTTTGTGAGAGACAGCCAGCAGACTTTATCTTATTCATCCTCTCTGAGGCCTCTACTCCACGATCAAACAAAAAACAATTAAAACCTTATTTTTTCAGGTTTCAATTTTTTTTATATAATTTAGATTGTGCTTACTTATAGGGAACTCTCAAGTATGAAACAACTTTCTTATGATGGTTGATTTAACTGATTTGAAGTTCTAGAAAAAGATGGAAATAAACAACACCTATAAACAGCTTTTGTTCAAGCCAGGAAAACAGGAAAATCACCTGAAGTTCTTTTTATTGTCTCATTAAAATAAACTTTTTCTCAACTTGATGAAATTAAGTTAAGGATACATTCTTAGAACTTAAGAAAAAAAAGACTTCTGTGTGGTTTAGAAAATAATGGTTTACTGGCCTATCTGGAATGGGAAAACAAGAGGGTGTTTTTTTTTGTACTTTAAGTTTTAGGGTACATGTGCACACTGTGCAGGTTTGTTACATATGTATACATGTGCCATGTTGGTGTGCAAATCAAAACTATAGTGAGATATCTTCTTACCCCAGTTAAAATGGCTTATATCCATATACAACAGATCCTTCTATGCCAACATAATTCTTTGGTGAACTGGTGAACTTATACCTGTGGGTTTTGCAATTTTGTCTATCTTTTGTGTGTAAAGCAAGAACATTGGCTTATATCCAAAAGACAGGCAATAACAAATGCTGGTGAGGATGTGGAGAGAAGGGAACCCTTGTACATTGTTGGTGGGAATGTAAATTAGTACAAGCACTATGGAGAACAGTTTGAAAGTTCCTCAAAAAACTAAAAATAGAGCTACCATATGAACATTAGCAATCCCACTGCTGGGTATATACTCAAAAGAAAGAAAATAAATGTATTGAAGAGGTATTTGTACTCCCACGTTTCTTGCAGCACTATTCAAAATAGCCAAGATTTGGAAGCAACCTGTGTCCATCAGCAGATGAATGCATGAAGAAAATATTGTACTTATACACGATGGAGTACTACTCAACCATAAAAAAGAATGAGATCCTGTCATTTGTAACCACATAGATGGAAATGGAGATTATTATACTTAGTCCAGGCACACAAAGAGAAATGTTTCATGTTTTAATTTATGTGTGGGATCTAAAAGCCAAAACAATTGAACTCATGGAGATACAGAATAGAATTCTCATTGTGTTTGTTTGTTTCTTCCTTTGGCTTAAATTTCTGCTGGTGTTTAAAGTGTAAATACGTTATTTACAAGGGGCAGGATGCTATAGTAAGAATATTACCCAACCAAACTTGGGTAATATATATACTACATCACATATATATATATATGATGTAAGTTTCAATCCCAGCACTTTGGGAGGCTGAGGAAGGTGGATCACCTGAGGTCAGGAGTTTGAGACCAGCCTGGCCAACATGGTGAAACCCTGTCTCTAGTAAAAATACAAAAGTTAGCTGAGCGTGGTGGTGGGTGCCTGTGATCCCAGCTATTCGGGAGGCTGAGGGAGGAGAATCACTTGAACCCGGGAGGACATCAAGAGCAAAACTCCTTCTCAAAAAAAAAAAAAAAATGCAAGTTTTAATTTGAGGCTTCACTTTTTCTTTCTTTGTTTTCTTTCCCCTTTTTTTTGTCCCTCTGGATCTGGATATCCAATTGCTTCAGCACTGTTTGTTGACAGACTCTCCTTTCCCTATTGAACTGGTTTTACACCTTTGTATAAAACAAACAAACAAAAACAATTGGGCACATTGATGTGGTTCTGTTTCTGGTATTCTGTTCTATTGACCTGTATGTTTCTCTCTCAACCAGCACCACATTGTCTTAATTATTGTAGCTATAAGTAATCTGTAATATCAGGAAGAGTGATTCCTCCCCATAGTCTTCTTTTTCTTTTGGAAAATTGTTGTGGTCCGTCTTGAATTTTTTCCCTTTCCATGTACATTTTAAAATAAGCTTGACCTTACTAAAATCCTGGCTGGAATTGTGACAGATTTGCATTAAGCCTGTACATAATTATGTCATTACTATATTGGGACTCCCAATTTATGAATATTGTATATCTCTCTGAGTTTGTATCTTCTTTCATTAGCATTTTGCAATTTTCAGTATACAACCCTTGTACGTAATTTTTTAGATTTATACCTATGCATTATATGTTTTTTGAAACAGTTGTAAATGGTGTTGCATTTTTATTTGGTTTCTACTTGATCTCTGTTAATATTTTAAAATGTAGTTGATTATTGCATGTTGGTCTTATATTCTTTAACCTTACTGAACTTATTTATTTGTCTTATAACTCTTTTTGTAGGTTTGTTGGGATTTTGCATATAGAAAATCATGTTGTCTGTAAATGAAGATGGATTTATTTCTTCCTTACCAATCTGTACTTCTCTGATTTCTTTTTCTTGTCTTATTGTACTGATAAGAACTTTCAGTACTATGTTGAATAAGAATGATGAGAGCAGATATCCTTACATGTTTCAGATCTTACATGGAAAGCTTTCTGTCTTAAACCAGCCATTATTTTAACTATAGGGTTTTTTGTGGATGCTTCAATGTGATTGAAAAAGTTCTCCTCTCTTCTTGCTTAGAGTTTTTATTTTAACAGCTGTTGAATTTAATCAAATTCAGCATTCATAACTGTATTATTCTGCTTTAGTTTTTGATGTGGTACATTACATTGACTCATTTTTAAATGTTGAACCAGCCTTGCATATATGGAATAAATCTCACTCGGTAGCACAATGTTATTATTTTGATGGATTCAATTTTCTGATTTTTTGAGGACTTTTGCATCTCAGTTCAGAGAGATATTTGCATATAGTTTTTCCCTCCCTTTCTTCTTTCCTTCCTTCTTTCCTCCCTCCCTCCCTCCCTCCCTCCCTGTCTCCCTCCCTTCCTCCCTCCCTTCCTCCCTTCTTCGCTTCCTCCCTCCCTGCCCCCCTTTCTTCTTTCCTTCTGTGCTGTCTTTGGGTTTGGTATCAGAGTAATATGGACCTCATAACATAAGTTGGGAAGCATCCTCTCCTCTTTTATTTTCTGGAAGGAATTGTGTAAAATGAGTATTAATTCTTCTTTAAATATTTTATAAAATTTCCAGTGAAACCACCTGGACCTTTCGATGTCTTTTTTAGGAGACTTTAAATTACATATTCAACTTCTTTAGTAGTTATAGAACTATTCCGGTGATCTCTTTCATTATAGTATGTGACTTTCCTACTATCCATTTCTTCAAAATTGTCCAATCTATGAGCATAAATTTGATTGCAATATCCTCTTATTGTCCTTTTAATGGCTGCTGGAATTTTTTATAATATTCCTTGTTGTAGTCCTGATATTGGAGATTTGTTGCTTCTCTCTTTTTATTTTTGCTGATTTTGCTAGACATATTTATTCATTTTTTGAAAAATAGGCATTTTGTTTTATTAATTCTTCTATTGTTTTCCTGTTTCAATTTCATTTATTTTTGCTCTTTATTGTTTTGTTTTTTCTACTTGCTTTGATCTTTCTTTTCTTGTTTCTTGAGTTAGAACTCTGGATTATTGATATGAAATATTTCTCTTCTCTCAATTAAGTGATAAGCAGGTTTGACCTTGCCTAGGTTTGGAGATAAAACAAGATCTAATGAAAGCATTTAATACTATACATTTGTCTCTCAGTACTGCTTCAGCTGAACCTACACAGAGTTCCATATGTTTTAGTTTTGTTGGAGTTACATTCATTTTGAAATTTTATTTAAGACTTCCTCTTTGACTTGTGCATTATTTACTAGTGTATTGTTCAATTTTTGTGGGTTAGACTTTCCTTCTGTCTTTCTATTATTAATTCCTATTTGATTCCATTATGTTTAGGAAATGTACTCTGTATGACTTCAAATCCTATAAATTTGTTAAGGTTTATTTATGACCCAGGATATGATCTATCTCGGTGAATATTCCACGGACATTAAAAAAAGAGTATGTATTCTGGTGCTATCAGATCAATATTATATAAATATCAATTTGATTCTGTTAGTTGATGATGTTGTTCAGTTCTTGTATATTTTTACTAATTTCTGTCTAGTAGCTTTATCAGCTGCTGAAAGTGAGGTGCTGAGGCCCTAACCATAGTTCTAGATTTATCAATTTCTCCTTTCAGCTTAATCAATTTTTGCATCACATAATTTGAACCTCTGTTGTTTGGTATAGGCACATTTAGGATCACCATATTTCTTGGTGGATGATCCTTTTATGGCTATGTAATATTCCAATTTGTTCTTAGTAATTTTTTTTCTCTGAAGTCTACTTTATCTGATAATACTATAGTCACTCTTGCTATATCTCTTTCAAATTAATATTTGCATGGTACATTTTTTCCCATCCTTTTACTCTCAATCTACTTGTGCTGCTAGGTTCCAAGTGAGTTTTCTGACACAGTATATAGTTGGATTTTATTTTTTTTTTACAACTGCTCTGCCACTATCTTTTTTTAATGGGAATATTCACATTGTATACATTTAAAGTAATTATTTATATGTTAGAGCTTAATTTTGCCATTATACCATTTGTCTTCTGCCTATTTTCTTGGATTGGTTTTCCTCTATTTTTTTCCTGCATTTTTTTAGGTTACTTGAACATTTATTTTTAGAATTCCATGTTTATGTTTTTGAGCATTTCTCTTTGTGTAGTTTTCTTAGTGCTTGCTTTAGACATCACAATATACATATGTAACCTATCACAGCCCACTGGTATCACAGTTTTACCACTTCAAACAAAGTGTAAAAATCTTATTTCCATTTCTGTCTCTTTATCTTTCCCACTTTTAAAATATAATTGTCAAATATTTTCTCTAGATACCTTGGGAACCATCTCAGAAGGTGTTATAATTTTTGTTTTTAACGTAAAATATATTTTAAGAAACTCTTTTTCTTTTTTTATCCCTACCCATTCTGGTCTTCTTTCCTTTTTTAGAAAGGAAAAAGAAGTTGCCATCTATTTTCGTTTTACTTCTGTTTGAAAACCTTCCTTTAGCTATTTTTAAAGGGTTGATCTGCAAGTGATAAATCCGATTAGTTTTCCTTCATCTGAGAATGTCTTCAGTTTCCCTTCATTTCTGAAGGGTAGTTTCACTGGATATTGGATTCTGGGTTAATATTTATTTTCAGCTCTTAAGGATGTACTGGGACTTCCTTCTGGCTTCCATAGTTTCAGATGAGAAATCCTCTGCTATTTGAATTAGTTTTCCCTAAATGTAATGTGTCATTTCTCTCTGAATTTTTTTTCCTCTGTCTTTAGTTTTCAGCTTAATTAAACTAATTTTGTTATTTCTCCTTCTTTGTGTAGTTTGTTTTTTTCTTTAGTTTATCTTATTTGGTGTTCGCTCAGCTTCTTGAATCTGTAGAAGTATGTCTTCCACCAAATTTGGGAAGGTTCAGCCTCTCAATTTTCCTACTTAAGGAATTCTGATGTACAATTGTTATTTCTATTGTTATTCTCCCATAATTCCTTGAGTCTCTGCTCCTTTTCTTGTTAGTGTTGTTCATTTCTTAGTCTATTTTCCTTTTGTTGTTGGGATTGAGTAAACTATTGATTTGTGCTCAGTTTCACTGATTCTGTTCTCTATCATCTCTACTTTGCTACTGAGCCCATCTATCAAGTTTTTTATTCCAGTTATTCTATTTTCCAAATCTGTAATTTCTACTTAGTTTATTTTTATAACTCCTATACTTTTGCTAATATTTTCCTTTTTTTGTTTCATGGGATTTGTAATTGTTTGTTGAAGTATCTATATAATAGCTGCTTTGAATACTGTCAGATAATTCTAACAACCTATTTATCTCAGTGTTGGCTTATTGTCC
Organism: Symphalangus syndactylus; assembly: GCF_028878055.3. NCBI lineage: Eukaryota > Metazoa > Chordata > Mammalia > Primates > Hylobatidae > Symphalangus > Symphalangus syndactylus. The sequence continues at coordinate 61,998,962 of NC_072445.2, read as the reverse complement.
TCATTTTCATTCAAGTGTATTTTTCATGGTTCTTGGTATAAGGAGCTATTTCTTTTGGATAAATAAAAGACATTTTGGCTATTATTAGGAAACTCTTAACTTTATATAAATTGTGTTTTTCAGGCAGCAGTGACTCTAAGTCCTGGCTTACTTTTATGAGATTTAATGCCAATGACAATTTAGTCTTTAGTTTTTGTGATGCTATTTGGTTGTTTTGCTCTTCTGGCTCTGCTTGATTGATCCTTGCAAGCGTCATCTGTAATTCTGAGCGCAGTTGGGTGGGAGGATCAGGAAACACCGGGCCTTAGTCCCTGCTGCTATGATCTATTCTGTCCCCTCTGCCTGGGGCATGGGACAGGGTCCCTGGTGATGCTAACATTGTAGCAGGTCAGGCCTTTTACCGCCCATTATGTGGGGCAGGCCTCTCTGATAAGTCTGCTGGGTGAAGTGAGAATGTATTCCTGCATAGCTCTGCTGATGTTGTGTGTCAGGCCTTCACTGCCTCATGTGCTGGGCAGGGGTGGATCTCCTTGTTAGATCTCTGCTGAGCTATCCCTTTCCCAGTCCTTTGGTCAGAGGAAGCAGGCTTTACTTGTTTGCTTTCTATGCCTCTTAGCACATCCAGGTTGCAAGTCTCTTCTCTACCCAGTCTACCATATATGGGAGATACAAAGAAAATCCAAAAATTCACTTAAGTAGCTTTTCTCACATTCTGAGATCTCGAACCAGTTTGCCTTCTCTCTACCTTTCACATTCCTCTTGTAATTGTCTGCTGAATTACTTCCAGGGTATATAATTGTATTTAGAGGAGAGACACAAGGAAAATTGAGTATATTTCTTTCTATGGAGTTGAGTTGCTTACATGTTTTGGATATTAGCCTTTTATTGGATGTATAGCTTGCAAATATTTTTTTCCAATCTATAGGCTATCTTGTCACACTGTTAATTGTTTCTTTTGCTTTTAGTTTGGTACAATCTCATTTGTCTATTTTTGCTTTTGCTATCTGCATTTTGGGGTCATATATAAAAAAATCATTGCCCAGACTAATGTTGTGTAGTTGTTCCCTTATGTTTCATTCTAGTTTTACCGTTTCTGGTCTTAAATTTAAGTTTTTAATCTATTTTGACTTGGTTTTTGTATACGGTCCGAGATAAGGGTCCAATTTCATTCTTCTGAATGTGCATATCTAGTTTTCCCAACACCATTTATTGAAAAGATCAATTTTTTCCCATTGCATATTTTTGGCATCTTTGTCCAAATCAATTGACCATATGTGAGTGAGTTCCTTTCTGTGCTCTTTATGCTATTCCATTGGTCAATGTGTCTATACTTTTTCCAGTACCAAATTGTTTTAATTTCTCTAACTGTAAAGTACAGTTTGAAATTAGATAGTCTAAGTTAGAAGAAATCCTAAATATAGAGAACCTCTTGCCATTTGCCATTCTTGGTTATAAAGTTATCAAGGTCTGTAAGAATTTGAAATATTATTTCAAAGGTGCGGCTTTGGGGCCATCGGCTGTCGTTATCTACTATGTATTGGGACCAGGCCATGTTGCAATAAAAAACTAAATGCTTTGGCTTTAGGTTCCCCATAAGCCAAGTTTGGCGAGGTTGTGAAGGAGATAGCCCAGTGAGGAGGACATAAGAACGTGAGATTGTTTGGCACCCATGTGGATTGGTGAGAGAAGGCCAAGATTGCCTTGTTTTAGGCATACCCAGACAAAAGACAGAGACCCGGAATCCCCTTTCTAAAGAGGATGGTGAAGCTGAGAAGAAACTGGGTGTTCCCAAGATTTCTTCTAGCTTAGTCCCATTGGTTCACTGAGGATGGGGATGGCAGACCTGACTTTTCCCGGGGAATCACAAGAAAGCCAGGGGAAGGCACATCTTACCAGTCAGCTGTATTATTGTCTGAAGTTGGATGCTCCAGTTGGAATCAGCAAAGGGCCTCCTGGACTGGTGGAGCCACAGGAGGGAGAGGGAGAGAGAGAGAGAGAGAGGAAGAGGGGACAAGGGTTAGAGAATTAAATACCCATTGCAGGCAGTTGGAGGTGGATTCCTGAGACCTGAGGGTTTTGAAAACCCACTGGAACGTAGCCCCGACCCGAGCCTGGCAATCCCCTTCAGATTAGTTGTTCTCTTCATGCAAATCACTTGAAAAGTGAAGTGAGAGAAAAGATGGGGCAGGTGGCCAGAGACCCTCAGGATCCACTGCTTCCTGGGTTGCAAGAGAGACTCTACCCCCAACACTCGTACTGGGTTTCAGCAGCAAATGTAAGAGTTGAAGAAGGAAGAAAGAAACACAAAAAGTGGCTCAACAGTCAAAGACAGGCTTATTTAAAAAAAATAAACCTGAGAGGAGCTTCTGGCCAAGTTAGATCAGGAGCCTTCTCTCTTATAGACTAAGGGTATAAGAGTTCAGGGACTCATGACGAGGGGATGTCTTATCCTCCCATGACCCGATGGTTCAGTTAGGACCAGGTGTGCTATCTGTACAGAGTTGAGTTTTTATCAGCTCTCACCCCATTTCCAGACCACATAGGCCAACTTTTAGTCTGTGTCTCTTTGTCTTGCTTATATGGGAGGGAGAGTTTTTTGTGTCTATTCCCATGCATCTTCCTGCAGCTGCAGGCATACCCTCTGAGTCTGCTTTTAGCTTCTCTATCTTAGTGCATCTAAAGGGAAAGGAATGTGCTTACTAGGGTCCAGTGTTTTACTGGGGCCCATTCTGTAAGGGTGAAGTTTGGTGGTTGTCCAAGACACTTTTCCCCAAAATGTGGCTCAACAGTCAGACAGGTTTATTTTAAAGAATAAACCTGAGAGGGGCTTCTGGCTGAGTTACATCAGGAGCCTTCTCTCTTACAGGTAGTCTGATGCCTTCAATTTTGTTCTTTTTGCTCATGATCGCCTTGGCTATTCGGGTTTTGTGTGTGTGTGTGTGTGTGTGTGTGTGTGTGTGGTTTCCATTAAAAAATAGGCAAAGAATGTAAATAGGTATTTCCCCAAAGAAGATGAAAAATGACCAAAGATACATATTTTTAAAACCTCAACATTACTAATAATTAACAAAATGCAAATTAAAATGACAGAGGACATCATCTCACACCTGTCAAAATGGCTACTACTACACATATGAAAGATACAAAGTGTTGATCAGGATGTGGAGAAAAGCAAACCCTTGCACACTGTTGGTGGATGGGAATGGAAATTAGTACAGCTATTATGGAAAACGGTATGGAGTTTTCTCAAAAAAACTAAAAACACAATTATATATGATCCACAGTCCCACTTCTGACTATTTAGCCGAAAGAATTGAAATCAGTTTGTCAAAGAGGGGTCTGCACTCCCATGTTCATTATAGCACTATTCACAGTAGCCAAGTTATGGAATCTTAAGAGTCCATTAACTGATGAAAGGGTAAAGAAAATGTGGTATATACACACAATTGAATAATATTTAGCTTTAAAAAGAAGAAAATTTTGTCATTCATGATGACATGGATTGAATTAGAGAAAATTATGCTAAGTGGAATAAGCCAGTCACAGAAAGACAAACATGTTTTCACTTACATGTGCAATCTAACACAATCAAACCTGTAGAAAGAGAGTTGAATGGTGGTTAACGGAGGCTGCAGGATGAGAGGAATGGGGAGATGATGATCAAAGAACACAAAGTCTTAAATGAGAGAAATAAGGTGTGTTTTCTGAGACCTACAGCATAGCCTGGCAAATATAGTTAATAAGAGTGTATTGTGTATTTCAAAATTGCTGCAAGAGTGAGTCTCAAATGTTCTCACCACAAAAAAATTGTAAGTATTTAAGGTGGTGGATATATTAATTACCTTAATTTAATTATTCAACATTGTATTTATAAATACTAGCATCACTTTGTACTTGATAAGTATATACAATTATAAATTGTCAAGAACGTTTCTCCCACCATACATTTTCAAAATATTTTACGTATTTTTTTGCAAAAGGGTCAGACAAAACCTAGACCTCAATATTACAGAAATTAGATCTCTATGTGGTAAATTTGAGCTCTTAATATGCTGGGTCTAGATGTTAGTCTTGTAATACTATTTATCAATCTTGTTTTTACGACTTTCTCCCAATTATTCCGTACCACCACTCTCAATTTATTTGCTCTTATTTCGTTAATATCCACTCAAATATCACACTAATTTGTGCCTTTGGACTTGCTCATAGTTTTATAGCAATCACAAATGTCACTTACATACTTTCTTCTTGGCCTTTCTTTCCACAAATCCATATACTATTTGATGGCTAAGGCTAAAAGTATTTCCACTATCTCAAGAGTTTTTTTTTTTTTAAATGCAAGTTAGAAAACTTTCCTTTAAAATAATAACTATGGTATTTCCAGGAGCTGAAAACAATTGAGAAATTTTAGAAGACAAACCCAGGGCCACATGAAATCGTAACTATAAAAGCAACACAAAATATGAACTGTTAAAGCAATATGAAAGGATTCAGATTTACTTGGTTTTAATTCAATTTGTGAGTGATCAGAACCATAGGAACCATTATAGGCTATTATGCCAAATATTAACAATAATCTTTCAAAACCCCTCTGCCATTGTCAACTCTCCCTTATAGTATCAGAGGGGTTTCTATATTAAATAATAGCAAATGATTTCAGATAAAATGTTTCTGCAACAGTTAATCATAAAAAATAATGTTTTACTACATGATGCATTGGTCATTTAGAAAAAGACAACTCTTGACTAATACGTCATTATGAAACTTTTATCTGCTTACTATTGACTACAAATATTACTAATATCCCAAACCTTTTTGTTTTAATTTTAAGAAACTCAATTTCCGGTAACAGTGTCTTGTCACATTCATAGATCAACCACTGTAACATTTACATCAACTTGTATTATATGTTATTGTATTATCTGTGCCACATCATCTGTTGGCTGAATGAATCTTAACTGGTAAATAATTTTAGCTTCATTTTATTATAAATGTGATTCTTAAAATATTCAAGGAAAAATACTACTATGAGCTGTCAATATTTATTCGATTATATGTTTATATCCAAGTTTTGTTTTCTCTGATATGTATGAGAAGGCTACCTTATTTTGTTTTTCACCAGGTACTAATCAACAATAACTTGTGAATTAAAAGCCTTTGATTAGATAAACTGAAGGCAGAATAAAGGACTATGGCAGCTTCTTAGAATACACGGGGAAGTTAATGGTTTAAGTTGCTTGAGTCCTAAGCTCAGAGATGTATATTTTCCCTGACAGGGAGAATATTGGACATGGTGCCATTGCAAGTTCATTCATTCATTCAATTAATCAATTAGTAGATATAATGGAGTGCCACTCTGTGTCAGGTAACGTGAAGGGAGCTACGCACATTTTGGTGAATAAAACAAACATGGCCCTTACTATCAGAGAGTTTACAAATTAACACAAGAGAGTGGTAACAAATAAGGAAATGAACAAATAAATGTATAATTGTAAATTTTAGAAAGTTCAAATGATAGAAACAAGCAGAGTAAAGTGATAGAAACTGCCTGGTATTGGGAAATGGAGAAGGGGATTATATTTCATAAGCAATCTTTAGGATATTACGTTTCAGCAGAGATCTGAAGGATGAGAAAGAGCTAGGTACATTGGCCAGGAAAAATCTGTGCTATCACAGAATCCTTCAGTTTACCTACAAGTATAGTTCTAGAGATAAGTATCTAGTAATATTTTTGCCTGTGAACTTGCATGAGTTTTGATACAAATGAATCACCATCATTTATTCACAGTGTGGGATGGTAGTTAAAATGGTAAAAACTATGTCATAAATTATGCTAGGAGACAATCCTACTTTCTATATCTCAAGACATGTATAATCCCATAAAATGCAACATGGAACCCTAAAACACTTGGTAAGTGTAGAAATGAAAACCACCCTACATTTCCTCCCATTTGAATAAGACTGAAAAGAAGCAGCTTAGAGTCTTCCCCTGAGCTGGAAAAGCGCACAAGCCACCCCATGACAGTATTTCCAAGAGCCCCTTCGCTGAGCCACTTTTCCCCAGGCTTTGTGCTAGAAAGATGAGAGAATTTATGGAGAGAACAGGAAACAATGCAGAGGAAATTATTCTGCCTGTTATTTGGTTTTAAATGGAATCTAATTAAACTAAAGAGCTTCTGCACAGCAAAAGAAACTATCATCAGAGTGAACAGGCAACCTACAGAATGGGAGAAAAATTTTGCAATCTATCCGTCTGACAAAGAGCTAATATCCAGAATTTACAAATAACTTAAACAAATTTACAAGAAAAAAACAAACAACCCCATCAACAAGCGGGCAAAGGATAGGAACAGACACTTCTCAAAAGAAGACATTTATGCAGCCAACCAACATATGAAAAAAAAGCCCATCATCATTGGTCATTAGAGAAATGCAAATCAAAACCACAATGAGATACCATCTCATGCCAGTTAGAATGGCAGTCATTAAAAAGTCAGGAAACAACAGATGCTGGAGAGGATGTGGAGAAATAGAAATGCTTTTACACATTGGTGAGAGTGTAAACTAGTTCAACCATTGTGGAAGACAGAGTGGTGATTCCTCAAGGATCTAGAACTAGAAATACCATTTGACCCAGCAATCCCATTACTGGGTATATACCCAAAGGATTATAAATCATTCTACTATAAAGACACATGCACACGTATGTTTATTGCAGCACTGTTCACAAGAGCAAAGACTTGGAACCAACCCAAATGCCCATCAATGATCGATTGGATAAAGAAAATGTGGCACATATACACCATGGAATACTATGCAGCCATAAAAAAGGATGAATTTATGTCTTTGCAGGGACATGGATGAAGCTGGAAAGCATCATTCTCAGCAAACTAACACAAGAACAGAAAACCAAACACAGCATGTTCTCACTCATAAGTGGGAGTCGAACAATGAGAACACATGGACACAGGGAGGGGAACATCACACACCAGGGCCTGTTGGGGGGTTGGGGGTTAGGGAAGTGATAGCATTAGGAGAAATACCCAACGTAGATGATGGGTTGATGGGTGCAGCAAGCCACCATGGCACATGTATACCTATATAACAAACGTGCGTGTTCTGCACATGTACCCCAGAACTCAAAGTATAATGATAATTTAAAAAGCATGCAGTGTGTCAGTGTCAAAAATGACAACTTTTTAAAGTCAGTCTTAATTCAGGAAAGAAAATGTGATTTTTTTTCTTTTTTTTTTATTCCTGCAACTGCCCAATACCTGCGCTCAATAAAAGCACAGCAAGTGCCCTACAAATGGCTTTGCTTTACGATCTTCAAAAGTAATTTTATGTATCTATACTTTTCCAACTTTAAAGTCTCTAAGTTCCTTTCAGATCCAAATAGTAGCTACTGTTTATTGTATACTTATTACATGCCAGTCATTAATGTACATACATTATTTCATTTAACAATAATAAAACCCTGTACTAAAGTTAGTATTACTCTCATTCTGCGGATAAGAAAATAGTCTCAGAAATACTACACAACCTGCGAGAGCCACACAATTAGTAACTGACAAAACCTAATTCAAACTCAAGCCCATGTTCTTAACCGCCTGCCAATGATTCTTAAGTTCTATGGGCTGCATTTGCACCATGGCCAAGTTCTACTTCGTTGAGAGTCTTAAGGGAGTCACTACTAACCCTGACATTTCTTTTTTTTTCTTTTTTTTTTTTTTTGAGACAGAGTGTCGCTCTGTCACCCAGACTTGAGTGCAGTGGCACTATCTCAGCTCAGGACAATCTCTGCCTCCCGAGTTCAAGTGATTCTCCTGCCTCAGCCTCCCGAGTAGCTGGGATTACAGGCATGCACCACCACGCCCAGCTAATTTTTGTATTTTTAGTAGAGCTGGGGTTTCCCCATATTGGCCAGGCTGGTCTCGAACTCCTGACCTCAAGTGACCCACCCGCCTCGGCCTCCCAAAGTGCTGGGATTAGAGGTGTGAACCACCCTGCCTGGACTAATCCAGATTATTTCTAATGCAGAGAAACTTTACATAATTTCAACTCTTCTCTTTGTTGTCTAAATAATGGGTATATTCTCCCCATCATTGGAATTATGCTTATTTTAGCAGGTTGTGAGGTGTTTGAAAATTAACAATGTGGGTTTTAGATGGAGGATACATCAGGTTAAATTTCTTGCTGACAATGTTCATGAATACACTGGGAGGATTTCTTCAGCCACTAATTTTCCAGAACCGTGGCAAGATGCTACTGTTCACTGCTTCTTGGTGATCAGCAGGAAAGGAGTGCATGGGCTTTTCTTGAGTTTCTCCTCCTAATTCAAACAGTGAACACGTATTCAATGAGGTTTTTTTTTGGTCGTTAATGGACTTCATTTTTAGAACAGTTTTAGATTTCTATAAAACCTGAGCAGACAATACAATCTGTTTCCCTTTACATTTCTCCTGTTAGCAACTATTCATATGGTATATTTGTTACAGTTGATGAACCAATATTGGCACATTATTATTAACTGTACTCCTTAGTTTACATTAGGAATTATTGTTTGCCTTATACAATTTTATATGTTTTGCCAATGCAGAATGTCATGTGTCCACCATTACGGTATCGTACTGAATAGTTTCACTGCTCTAAAAATCCTTTGTGTTCTCAAGCGAGTCCATATTCATCTTCTAGCAATTCCTAAAATAGCATTTGCATTTCTACCTGTTTCTGGCTCTAGAAGCTTCTGGGTCCCAGTAAGCTGTGATTCTTTGAAACAATGATTTCTCCAAATTTCAGGATAATAGTTTGCCCTTGACCTCAATTCTCTAACTGATTTAAGAAGAGTTGTTGATTTTTCAGTTTGTTCAGCTTTTGTCTTGTTATGAAGACAGAAGTAATGACTACCCAGCTCTTTACATGTCAGAGTGGAAATTGGAAATTTCAAAGAGTTTTTCAGAAACTGTATAAGGAACTAGCACTTAATGCAATGTGTCTACGTGGGCACAAACTTTAGAGAATTTTGTTAAGTAGGAGTACCTTGCTGTGCATGGCAGATTGCCCCTTCCTGGGATGTGGAATATTGAATAGAAATTCTAGGATTCTTGTTGGTAACATGTAAATTGAGGGAAAATAATCCAATATATGAATACTCTGTGGTTCATAGTAGCCTGTGTCTATAAAAAGAATATTGAGAAAGTAGAATATCCCAAGAGGAATGTGGATGACATGTTGATGTTCCTGAAAAGCATATTACTTTATAAAGTCGAACAAACAAACACAAACTTTTTTTTAACATAGAGGAAATAAATCTTTCAGGTCTTTTGATGGATTCTCACGTGTGAGATATAATAGTCCTATTGCCTGTTGCTAGAGGGCACAGCTTGGAAAATCTTAGGGAAGCTCAGGAAGCATTCAGGACCATCAGAACTAGAGTCATTTCCACCTAAAGTGCTGAGTTTCTGTCCTAACGATGGTCAAGATTTGAACAGGTATGGATTTTACATTGGCTGTATGGTTATGCTAGCATTTTTGTTAACTCCTGATTCTGTAATTTTAAGGATGCACCAAGATTGGAGTCTTTTTTGCTCCTAGCCATCAAGGATTGATTAAGTAGGAGCTGCAACCCTTTGACCTTAAGTTTTAATTGAAAACAAAGGAAGCATAACTTATATCCAGCACCTAATTACTTACTTTCAAACGTGAGATCTTGTTTCTTACATAAATTAATATTTTGTTATTATGGTCTCTCAATTTAAATCTGACTAAAGGGAGGCTTAGCAAGGCTGTGTTACTTGTTTCAAGTATCATATCTAGCAAATAAAACCCCTGAGTAGGGGAAATTCCCAAGCCAATTCATTTATAAATCATACAGACTATTATTATTTTCCTTTCTGGTGCCTTTTTTTTTTTTTTTTTTTGAGACAGAGCCTGGCTCTGTCGCCCAGGCTGGAGTATAATGGTGTAGTCACAGCTCACTGCAACAGTTGTTTGAATTGCTCCCAGGTTCAAACAATTCTCTCACCTCACCCTCCCAAAGTAGCTGGGATTACAGGTGTGCACCACAACTCTTGGCTAATTTTTTATTTTTTTTTAGAGACTGCATCTCACTATGTTGCTTAGGCTGGTCTCGAACTCCTGGGCTCAAGCAATCCTCCTGCCTCAGACTCTCAAAAGTGTTGGGATTATAGATGTGAGCCACTGTACCCGGCCCTAGTTGCATTCTTCATTATTAGGAACATGAAGTAACTCTTGTCTCCTATGGTTCTGATCTAATCTTATAAAACTGACTTTTCCAATATACAAAGAAATGTGGCCAGCCATTTTTAGAGAAATAACAAAGTTACATTCAGAAGAATACTTGCCTTTCTGAACTCAACTTTGAAATCATTTTCTTTATTTTACTTTGGAATTGATATCCCTAGAGCTTGGTTTGGCACTTCTAGAGGATCAGTTAAATTATTGTTCCTCTTTTAAATTATAACATTTTTAGCCTATTTTTGTGATTTTTAAAAATTTTTTTGCTTAATTCACAACAAGTGCAGTCTCTACACCCTAGGTCAGTGACTATGCCTGCTTTGTGTGAGTACCTGTTGACATATTTGCATATTGAAGACAGTAGTCACAAGGAATAGTTAGGCTCTAAATTGAAGTTCTGTCCACCAGTTATCCTCATCAAACTTCAGAAGGAATTTGCATTCAGATTTCTAACGCATGCCCTAGTGCTGGTTTAATTCATACTTCCGTTGCCAACACCAACTACATTTTAAAATACAGTGAGACATCAATGGATAGTGACTAAGAGTACGAAATCTACAGCTAGATTGTCTGGGTTCAAATCCTGACTTTATGTTTTTAAACCTCCACATTTTGGTCGTCTCATCTGCCAAATACACTTTGTACTTCGGAAAGTACAAAGAGGGATAATACCTCCCTCAAAAACAAAATAAATGAAGACACAACAGTGAAGTCCTTGCACTTGGTAATAATCCAATAAATACTACGATAATGTCTTTTTTATTATTATTCAAAATGAGACATTATTTCATATCCCAAACTGTTTTCCAAGGTTGTTTTTTTTTTTCCTCTTTTCATGGTGCTCTCACTTCCTTTCTTCTTCTTCTTTTCTTTTTTTTCTTTTTTGGCAGAGTCTCACTCTGTCACCCAGGCTAGAGTGCAGTGGTACAATCTCGGCTTACTGCACACTCCACCTCCTGGGCTCCTGGGTTCAAGTGATTCTCCTGCCTCAGCCTCCTGAGTAGCTGGGATTACAGGCACGAGCCACCACGCCTGGCTAATTTTTGTATTTTTAGTAGAGGGGTTTCACCATGTTAGCCAGGCTGGTCTTGAACTCCTGACCTCAGGTGATCTACCTGCCTTGGCCTCCCAAAGTGCTGGGATTACAGGCATGAGCCACCGTGCCTGGTTTCACTTCCTTTCTTCTAATTCCTTCTTTCCTTCCTTCCTTCCTTCCTTCCTTCCTTCCTTCCTTCCTTCCTTTTTTTCCTTCTCAATGATTGAGTTTTGAGTGAATTCACTGTTGAGGCAAGCTCACATATAACTCTCCATAACTTCTGACCTAGCAGTCCAGCTGCTATTCTTTATTTTTGTGAAGTGTGGAAGCATTTCAGGGGAAATACAGAATGTTTTTTTCATTTATCATGTGCTGAAGAACGAGGCTCACCTCAATAGAACAAATATGAGCTATTCCCAATTGCTACGCCATGGCAACATTAATCTATTAAAAAGACAGCTATACTGGGATCAGAGGCGTCCCAAGATAAAACATGATCTTTGCATCGGCATTTGTTTTCTAATTAGGATTGCTCAGTGGTAATGTTTATCCAATAATTTAGTTAAATTTCATTTCTAAAGTATAAATATCCTCTGAAGGCACATAGGTGAAGTTAAATCAATAACTGCATTACTGTAAATTACCTCATAATTATATATTGATAAACAGAATAAGGTCTTATAATATCAATTTTCCATATCACTTCATACTTCACCACAACTTACTGGCAAATTGCATTCTTACAGGTTTTTTTTTAAACAAAGCTTTGTTTTATGTAAAACACAGTTCATCATTTTAAAGGAACATGGTTTCAACATAGCATTTCTTTTCTTGTTTAAATTTTTTATGACTGGAAACTCAGGATACCTAACTCAGAAACTGCTTTTTAAAATTTTTCAGGGAATTTTATATAAAATAATTTTTTGTTTGTTTGTTTGTTTTGACAGGGTCTGGCCAGAGTGCACCCAGGCTGGAGTGCAATGGTTTGATCTCCACTCTCCCAGGTTCAAATGATTCTCCCACCTCAGCCTCCCAAGTAGCTGGGCTTACAGGTGCGTGCCACTACACCCAGCTAATTTTTGTATTTTTAGTAGAGACAGGGTTTCACCATGGTGGCCAGGCTGGTCTCGAACTCCTGACCTCATGATCTGCCCATCTTGTGCTGGGATTACAGGCATGAGCCACTGAGCCCAGCCTAAAATAATTTTTAATGAGTTATAAGACAACAGCTGCATTCTGTTCTGTTTTTAGACCTGGCCAGAGAATACCAGGAGACTGTAAGATGTCATGGTACATCAAGTCAGTCTCAAGTGTCCTATAACCCTGGCTGGCCATCAGCTTAGAATGTTCTCTTTTTCTACTGACCTCCCTTCCATCTGTGTTCTCTTCCTTCCATCTGCTATTTATCATGTACTTATTGATGTGTGTCCCAGAATGTTCAGAATCATCTGATTTAAAAGATTCTGTCCCATTTTCAGTAAAAGTAGCCCAATATTTATTTGAGAAAACACAGTCACTGTGCATATACCTACCTACTCATTAAGGTATCACTTGTTGGTCACCTAGAGTATAAATTCATGGCGTGGATATGGCCTTGGTATGAGCCTGTTCTATACTGACTTTGTCCCTCATTGGGGAAAGACACTAGGAGGATGTGTATATAGTGAATAGAGGTACAGATTGGACACAGGCAGACTCTTTCTTGAATCTATTTCATCAATTAGTGGATTTTTTTCTCCCAGCCAAGTTATTTAGCCTCTTCCTGTATGAAATACTCCTTCTTTTCATCTGTTTTGGTTTTTAAATGAGATGACAATTCATGATTAGTCTTGGTCCCCTTAACACTTAGTGAGTGCTCAACATATGGTAGGAATTATTATGGATAACAATAATTAGTGTAAGTTCAGTATGTAAATAAAACTGTCTTTTGTTCACTATCACATTGCTTCTCTCATCGGGTCTCATCATGAAATATTGGTCATCATTACTATGAGATGCATCTATGGTTAATATTGCTAGTGTGACCCTAAAATAGGATTCATCAACTAGGTATGATCATCCATCCATTCTTTCCTTAAATATATTGAGCAAAATCTTCAGGGGTAGCTGTATTTTTTAACTGCACATCCTACATGGATTCTGAAGTGAAACACGGTGAAGAACCACCCAGTTAAACATTTGAATGGGGATTGACAGTCTTAAGTCTAAAGAAATTTCCTCTTCCTTCATAGTAATTAGTAAGAAACTTCTATAAAAGTTACAATGCCAATTACTGGAAACGTGCATATCAGGTGTCCCATGTAGGACCATTTCCAAGCAGTAGAGATGATCCATCAATCTGCTTTTTGAAATCCAGACTGATTTTCCAAAACATTTTTAAATAAGAGGCCTCAAGCCATATATAAGAAACAAGAAAAGTTGTGTATACTTGTATACAGGTATATACGAGTGCCCGTATATGCAAGCTGAGGTGGAGAAACTGAAGACACGAATTACGTAAGCCATTAACTCTTTAGGGGAGCAAGGTGCTCTGATGTTCCCACTTGAAGATGGGAGAGGGGAGTCCTCTCATGCTTGCCTCTCACTGTAACTTTTATGCTTTTTTCTGTGGGTGTGTTTGTTCAGTGCTTAGACTGAACAACAGTGACCTCTTTGAAACAAGAGGATATACAGTTCACGTGCCACATAATGACTTTCAGTCAATGACAGACTGCATATATAAAAAGCACATTTTAATAGGACATTTGATAATAGTTTTGTCTTCTTGACTATCATCTTTTCTAGGAGAAAGTCTTCCCTGATACTCTGCCCCCTGCCTCCACACATACACATACACAAACACTCAGATATATCTCTACCACACATACTCCTGGCTAGGCTAAGTGCCCCCTTTTCTTTTTCTGAGACAAGGCCTTGCTCTGTTGCCTAGGCTGGAGTGAAGTGGCATGATCATAGCTTACTGCAGCCTCCAACTTCTGGGCTCAGGCGATCCTCCCACCTCAATTTCCCAAGTAATTGGGACTACAGGCATGCACAAACATGGCTGGCTAATTATTTTTATTATTATTATTATAAGTAGAGATGGGGTCTCACTATGGTGCCCAGGTCAGTCTCAAAGTCCTGGGCTCAAGCAACCCTCATGCCCTGGCCTCCCAAAGTGCTAGGATTACAGGCATGAGCTGTCGTGTCCAGCCTAAGTACCCGTTTTCTGTACTTTCCCAGCGTCATGTGTGGGTCTTTCTCATACTATCTATAGCACACTGTGATTGTGTATTTACCCATATTTCTCCCAAATGACTATAAACACCTCGAGGGAAAGGACTATAGCTTATTCATATTTGAATCCTTAGTATTTATGACAATGCTTGGCTCATAATAAGCTCTCAAGAGATATTCATTCCATTGAATTGAAATGACTTCCACTTGGGTTTCACAGTAGAATACTCATTACTTATCAAACTTACTCAGGGGACAAGTCTCTGGCCTCATTTTCATTTGCATCTTGGCCATGATTTTGCCTACTGTCAATCACCATGAAGTACAGAACAGCAAACTGAGCTATGGTGAGCCAAATTAACTGGACCTAAGATGACCTCATCAGCAAAGCGCCCTAAGCAATCAAGCAATCAGGTCAGCTAGTTGCAGCCTATACTTATCGTGGAAATCTGGTTGCTACTTTGATGTCAATTCACCTTGCCAAATACTCCTTTTGTTTGAAAATAGTCATAAGAAGTACAAAACAACACTGAGTGAACATTTTTAATATTCTAAGCACCTAGATAGATTTAATTTTTATTTCCATTAATGATCTGAATAACCTAAATGCTTCTAATACCTATATTTGTCCAATTTTAAGGTATTCTGACTTAGGCAGAAATTGGGCAGTTATCTGATTAATTCAGGCCAATATTTTTAACACTAGATTTCTGCATCACAAGAATTGTTAATGTATTCTTATATCCTCATTCCTAGTACACAATGGATGCTCAGAAGTAGCTAGGATTTACTGAGAACTTACTATATGCTAAACTATACAACAATGCGTTATCTTACATTAAGTCTCACAAAAATTAAAACTCTCAAAATTCTTCACACTAATCTTTTGAGATAGGTGAGATTATGATCTAAGTCTTAAGAAGGTTAAGTAACCCACCCAAGGTTGAATTAAGAATTTGAGCTATCTTTTTAATCACTAGTCTATATAGACATTTGTTGAATAAATGGTCAAATGCATTTTGATCAAGCCTATGCTTATTTTAAATATCACAGGTTTTTTTTAATTTTATAAATATTTATTAACCATTTGGAAAAATGTAAGATGAAAATCTCATGGAAAATGTAAATAATTTTCAATCTTGCAAACTTAACATTCGATTTATACACTTTCAGGATTTACGCTGTTGTGTGAATATGCATACTTTAGTATAAAACTAGTATCATACTGTGCAATGAATATCAAGTTTTAATTCAATAATGTTTAATGAACAATTCCCTATGTCATTAATAATCCTCTTATGAGTATTATTATAAAAGATACATTATTTTACTTCAAGAAAATTTTATGATTTGTATAATAGAACTACAGCTTTTGGACATTTTGGCTACTTATAACTTTTTTAGTGCTTTGATAATATCATCACAAACATCATTACACATACATTTTATAATTTTTAAGAAACAAATATGTTCTTAAATTTGTTTTTCAAGGAAAATTATTATAAGTTGAATGATTACATCAAACGGAAATGGATTATTTTCATATGTAGTTTCACGCTACCTCCAACAAAGGTTTTATCCTGATTATATTGTAGACCTTAATTCATTTAAATTTATGCTAATTTTTTTAACTTTAGAGACGTATCGCTCATATTCAAGTACCTTTTAATTCATGTTATAAGTATATGACAACATAAACGTGATGTTTTGACATCCTCTATTGAATATATTATTTTTATACCACTAAGCATTTTTAAGATTTAGTTTTTTATAAAAAGGACAGATAGGCAGGCAGAGAGAGACAGAGACAGAGACGACAAGCATAAACAAGGAATTATAGCTGTGGTCTAACAGATTACACATTTTTAAGCACCTAAGTTTAGAAAATTTGGTGGTATACTTTATTACTGATCATTTGGGGTCAAACTAGCTAATCTGGCAACTTAATTTTCCCAGGTATTTATTTGGTGTAAAAATATGGTCTGATCATTCTTTAGTGGTTCTTTCCTTTTAGGAGTCTTGGTCATGAGAACCTGTCTTAAAACTTTTGCTGCTTGAAATATGTAGAAAGCCCAAGGGTAAAGAAGAGTGGAATTTGTTGTCGTTGTTTACTATGTAGAATTATCATTGAGTCAATTCACCTCTTGCTGGCATCTGGGGAAAGTTTGCCTGCACGACATGATGAATAGCTAAAATATTCTTACGGCCTTTCTCTCAGCAGTCTAGAAGTTTCAAATGAAAAGAACATTATCCATAGAGGAAATAGGAGATGAGCATTCCTAACAAAAATGGACACTCAATAAATACGTGTTAAATGAAAGAATAAGCAAATACGTTCAAGTTGATTCTAGTTGTGCAGTGGTAACCCTTGTTATATTGGAACAGTAATGCACATGGACCATTAGTCCTTGTATCCTTCTTGAGCCAGTTCGGTGAACTTGGTCAAACCACTGACACTCAGTTGCTTCACTGGTAAAACAAGGCCAATAGCATCTGCTATACTTATCCATTAGATTTTTTATCCATTAGATTTTTTAATATATATGCATAAAATTTATGAAAGTACTGTATAGTATGTACTTAGTATATACTTAATTAGTATGTAAATAAAGTAAAAATACCGTAGAAAATTAGGGGTTTATGAATTGCTAATACATGAGATATTTACTAGGGCGTATATTTACTGTGTCTTCTAAAAGTATAAGTTTGGTAAGTAGAAATCTCTTAGGGTTTAGCACTTCTTTAACTGATAGCACAAATTTTGAATGTTAACTATTTAAGTATATCTAGAGTGACTTTCGTTTTCTTCATGATATTGCCTTGTTTATCCCTTTGATTTATCCTCACGTCCCACTTAAGCAGGCTATGCACTTTAATGCCATCTTGTTTATGGGGACTAATAAAAGAAAATTCTCTGCAATGGGAGATCTGCTTTATTTACATGCAAATTAAAACTATATTCCTTCAGTTACAGGCCAAAGATTATTAACGCATGATGTTTAACAATTTCAGGCAAACATAAAAATGCTTTTCCTTCCTATAACCTAATGCAACTGATTTCATTTCTGTAAAATGGTGCAACAAATTGAGCCATGGCATTTATAGTATCTTACGTGTTTTATGCTGCTTTTTTAAAGGAAAACTAACATTTATATAAGAAATGGAAAAGAAAACACTAAATTGCTAGACTAGTAAAGCAATTGACTGGCTTGAAATGTCAGGAGGCAAGGATTATCTGTTTTACCGTTCCATATTACGACTGGAAAAATATAATTCTTCTGCCTGCTTTATTGTATCTAGAAAAAGAGTTAGTAATATTTATCTTGAAGGAACATTCTAAGAACTAATACAATAACTTGCCGAACGGATTAAAGTTTTGGAGAAGAATGGGGATCCTGGTCATTCTCTGGAGTCAGATACAGCCAGTTTCCTTCTTTTGAAACTCACACAGGCAATCATCAGATATTAAGAAAGGGATCAAGAAATCGAGGAGGCAAAAGAACAAAAGAAATAAATACCTATAGCTTGCCCAGAAGGTAATGAGATCTCTGAAAGAATTAGGGTTCTATGTACTTACGCAATGCGATTAAAGAAAGCAAATTAAATGGGCCAAGAGTTAAATGAAAAATGTCTAAAGATAACTTTTTTCCAATTGCGTTCTTATGATTCAAAATGGAATATGGTCCCCTTCCAGAGGAAAAGAATTGTACTTCAACTCTCTTGTAGTTTCTTTATCAGAACTCTGATTATTCCTACTTGAAGTAGAGAGCCATTTATTCCAGGGTTTTTCTGATTTTATATCTTGACCATGACTCACATTCTTTCCCATTTTGTAGGATGTGTTTTCCCCTTCATTCTTATCTTTGAATGACAACTTGTGACAGACTTTAGGTCCTACAGGAAAATGTCGCTTGACTGTATTGAAACAGGAACTCCAGCAATGCCATGACAGCTCAGGCACTCCTAAACTTTCTGATTTTATGTCTTGAAATTAAAGGGAAACTTTTTGTTGTTACTTATGTAACGATGGATTGTGAGTGAATAGAGTGGATTCTTTCTACATGGGCAGTGTGAACAAGATTATTTAAGGTTGCATATGTAAACTGGGATAAAACTTGAAAGAACACACTCTCAGAATGAAATTTCATGATAGCCTGATATATAATAGTGTTCCCAACACTTTACTGAAGTTGATTTTTTGCTTAGAGATCAATTTATTATCTATTTATTTATTTTAAAACAGCTTCTTATGGAGCAGGGCTAACTATTAGGCAGTGCAACCAGAGTCAGCCAAGAGCTCAATTTCATATACAGCTAATTATGTGATAATTAGAGAAAGTGAGGTACTATGATTAGAAACAGAAATAATTCATGAAATTGTTTGAAACATGGGACAAACTCAGTAACATAACACTTCTTCAATTTTTCTAGCCTCGTCCCCAACCAATAACTTTTCTTAGTTTTTCTGTTCTGCTTTTATATGATATAGACAATGTTTATTCTAGTGGGCTTTTCTTTTCTGTGGCATTCTCCACAAAAAAATATTCCAGATGAGAAATTCGAATTTTTAAAAATTTCAGGTTGCTGCAGGAACCAAAAACCAAACACCACATGTTCTCACTTATTAGTGGGAGCTAAATGATGAAAACACATGGACACATGCGGGGGAACAACACACACTGGGGCCTGTCCAGGGGTGGGGGAGGGAGAGCATCAGGAAGAACAGCTGATGGATGCTGATCATTCCCATAGGATGATGGGATGATCTGTGCAGCAAACCACCACGGCACACGTTTACCTATGTAGCAAACCTGCACATGTACCTGAGCATGTACCCCTGAACTTAAAACAAAAAAATGAGGAAAAATCAGTTTTATGTTGTTTACCTCTGTATCTAAGCAGTAAAGAAAAATGCCTTCATGATTACTTAGTATGAGTAATCGGCATCTCTCTTATAAGTATTCTGAGAATAAATATCTTCAACGAGAATACATATTTTCCAAGCGTTTGTCATACTTACACTGAAAGGAGTTTAATGCTGGTTTTTTGAAAGTTAATGAATCAATTATTAATTGAGGAGAATTTCTTTTATAAATAGAAAAATCAATTGACAATGACTGGAAGAATCAAATGCCACAAGTTGGCCATTCAAGCAAAAAGAAATTAAGATTTATTATATATCCACTATGTGCCGGGCATTTTGCTAGGCACTTTATGATTACTTTTTTATTTAACTCCCATTGTAACTCTGTGAGTTAAGTTATTTCTCCCCCTTTCCTGCCAAGAAAAGTAAGAGTCAGTAAGATTAACTACCTTGCTCAATGCTCATATGTGACCGAGGCAGGAGTCAATACTATAGCTGACTTGAAAGCCAAAGATGATCTCTGAGAAAACTGTTGGGCACCTAGATAAAATGATGCTGAATGTAACCGTATAGGAATAATGTTAGTTCTAACCTTCACTTTCATGTGGTAGTTCTGTAGTCCTTGGTCAGAGAGAATGTAGAACTCAAAATATTATCCTGACTTAAATTGTAAGTTTACTGGCTGGGCGCAGTGGCTCACGCCTGTAATCCCAGCACTTTGGGAGGCCGAGGCGGGTGGATCACTTGAGGTCAGGAGTTTGAGACCAGCCTGGCCAACATGGTGAAACCCATCTCTATAAAAAATATAAAAAATTAGCTGGGTGTGGTGGTGCATGCCTGTAGTCCCAGCTACTCGGGAGGCTGAGGCAGGAGAATCACTTGAACCCAGGAGGCATAAGTTGCAGTGAGCCAAGATTGTGCCACTGCACTTCAGCCTGGGGTGACAGAGTGAGACTCCATCTCAGAAAATAATAAAGAGTTATACGTTTACTTATTTCTGTATATTTGGCTCAGTTGGTAATATATGAGGAAAGGACTTAACCTGTTTGGACATTGCTACTATTTGCATGACATGGCCATTTCTTCCCCCTCTGAGTCCTCTTATTACACTGCATGACTGGAATTTTAGGTAGGGAACAACAAAGAACCATTGTCTTCAATTGGATTAACCTTTGCACCTTTGGCACCTCAAGTTGAGTCAGAAACCACTCTGAAGATGAAGTGAGACACAAGAACTTTCCTCCAACAGGTTCAGTTAGGAAATGATAGGTAAGCATGACTGCCAAAGTGGAAAATGTGAACACACGCATAAGAAATCACGTCTCACTGAATCTAAAGTTTAAGCTAGCCTATATTTCAATTGCTCCTATTTCTAGTAGGACACATGGTTCAACACATAAAGTAACTACATGTAGGACTCTGATGAGCTATAATAAAGGCATTTGGTTGAATAAAATTTTGATAAGACAGTAATTAGTAATCTGTTTAATACCATACCAATAGTTGCAAAAAAACAAGATTTGCGGAACTAACTGATAGATTCCCATTACTTTCTGGAAAAAGAAATACAATAGTAGATGCTCAAAAATGCTAATTTAATAACTTTTCCAGAAACATTTAGAATGTACTGTAATTAACTCAGTAAATTAGACTCTATTATACTAGAAACTTATATTCATAAAGGAAGGGAGCATAGAGGTGACAGTAGCAACGTTACTATTATTTTATTATATTTTGAAGGTTAGAACTTCCTGATTATTTCATATCTTGCTAAAGTGATAGAAAAGAATGTATATGCATTTCTAAATAAGCAATGTAACTGATATATATAGTATTATAAAATATCATAAGTGTTATATATGTACATATGTTATATATTGTATTAGTTTGTTTTCAGACTGCTATAAAGATACTTCCCATGACTGGGTAAT
Source organism: Symphalangus syndactylus (assembly GCF_028878055.3). NCBI lineage: Eukaryota > Metazoa > Chordata > Mammalia > Primates > Hylobatidae > Symphalangus > Symphalangus syndactylus. Next base: position 61,977,658 of record NC_072445.2, on the reverse strand, counting down.
TCATAAAGGAAAGAGGTTTAATTGACTCACAGTTCCACATGGCCGGGGATGCCTCAGGAAACTTACATTCGCGGCAGAAGGTGAAGAAGAAGCACCTTCTTCACAAGGTGGTAGGAAAGAGAGAGAGCACAAAGGGGAAAGAGCCCCTTATAAAACCATCAGATCTTGTGAGAACTCACTCAATATCATGAGAATAGCATGGGGGGACCTGCCCCCATGATTGATTCACCTCCCACCAGGTCTCTTTCTCGACATGTGGACACATGAGAATTATAGTTCAAGATAAGATTTGAGCAGGGACACAGAGCCAAACCATATGACATATATATAATATATATAATATATATGTAAAAATATAATATATATGCAAATATATAATATATAATATGTATTATAAAATTTATATAATATATAGATAATTTATATAATATATATTTAGAGATATATATGTCATATATAATATATAATATATACATGTGTTATATATATTATTATATTTACGTATATGTTATATATATTTACATATATGTTATATATAATATATGTTTACATATATGTTATATAATATATATTTACATATATGTTATATATATGTTTACATATATGTTATATATAATATGTACATTTACATGTATGTTATATATAATATAATGTATATTTACATATATGCTATATATAATATAATATGTGTTTACATATATGCTATATATAATATGTGTTTACATATATGTTATATATAATATGTATTTACATATATGTTATATATAATATGTATTTACATATATGTTATATATAATATAATATGTATTTACATATATGTTATATATAATATATGTGATATATGTTATATATGTGATATATAATATAGATTTACATATATGTTATATATGTGATATATAATATGTATTTACATATATGTTATATATGTAAATGTGTAATATATATTGTAAATATACAATATGTAATATATTGTAAATATACAATATGTAATGTATAATATATGTAAATATATAATAGATATTATATATAATATATAAATATGTATTATATATTATATTATATATAATTATATATTATATTATATATGTAAATATATATTATGTATTATATGTAAATATATATTATACATTGTATATGTAAGTATATAGTATATATTATATAATATATATTTTTTTAATTTCCAACTTTTATTTTAAGTTCAGGGGCACAGGTGCAGGATATACAGCTTTGTTACATAGGTAAAGGTGTGCCATGGTGGTTTGCTGCACAAATCATCCCATCCCCCAGGTATTAAACCCAGCATCCACTAGATATTCTTCCTGATCCTCTCTCTCCTCCCAGCCCCTAACCCTCTGACAGGCCCCAGTGTGTGTTGTTCCCCACCATGTGTCCATGTGTTCTCATCATTTAGCTCCCACTTATAAGTGAGAACATGTGCTATTTGGTTTTCTGTTTCTGCATTAATTTTCTAAGGATAATGGCCTCCAGCTCCATCCATGTCCCTGCAAGGACATGATCTCATTCCTTTTTATGGCTGCATAGTATTCCATGGTGTATATTTACCACGTTTTCTTGAATATTGGATATATAAATATAAATATAAATAAATATAAACTCAGTCACACTAGTGTTCTATATCTTTCTTGTTTTTCCCCCTCTGTATCCCCGCCTCCACCACCACCCAAGTGTTGTATAAGTTTGTGTCACTTGCTAATACTTGAGCTTGGTGTAGACAGTTGTCGAGGATACATAAGGGTGTGCTAGAATATAATAATCATGAGGTAGTTAATAGCAAAATATTAAAAAGCAAATGAGGAAAAAAGTAGATATTAAGGAATGTATGTCATTAATATTTATAATATATGAGTGTTCAATAAGGGTATTTTTAATGAATGTTGAATTAATTAATTCATTATAAGATGAGAAAATATTTTAAATTAGTGTTTAATATACTATAGGACCCATATCTTTTGAAAAAGACTCTATGTGATAATATTTATTTTATTGGGACATTTATAAATTGGGTTAATACAATGTATACTTTCCTAATTTAACCAAGAGCATAAATTCCAATTGCCTATTTATAAAAAATAATTTGGGATTTTTTTAATAGAAATGGGAAATTATAAATGGCTTAATTCATTTTCAATTATTTCAAAGGTAAGAAGAAAAAGAATGCCAAAAATGTGCACCATTTTATTATTTAGTTAAGCATTATAGTACTGCAAATCCTTTTTCCACCATCTTTTCAAACTTTCACGGTGACAGAATTGTTTTTGATACCCACACAGAAATGATTAAAAGAGTAGAAAAGAAGATCAATATGAAAAATTTAAAGGAACTGTCATTTTTCAGCCTAACGAAGAGAGAGAACGCTAAAAGACTTCTAATATATGGAGTTTAAACATCAGATGGTGATTAATTGCTATTAATTTATGTCAGCAAAGGAGGAGAAGAAATATGTAAAACTGCATCTGAAGAATTTCCATTAAACACGAAAAGAATCTGACTCTGAAATGAAGAAACAAGGAATATTGTTTGTTTTGGGAATCAAAAAAAATGAAAACTTCCCATTTGAGTACACAGTTTCCTAAACAAGATACATGATAATTCCATACACTATGCTTTCTGAAGAAACTTTTTAAAACGTATTTTCATTATTCAAAACTTGAAGACACAGAAACAGCATGATGCAAAAAATTATCTTTAGCATTATTCCACTAAGATAATTCATTTTAACATCCACATATTCATTATTATGTAAAATACTTAATAAGTATGTGGGTATATCTTTGTGTGTATATTTTAACAAAACAAAATTCAATAAAAATTGAAATACAGAAATGACAAAAACACACAAAAAATATAAATTATTTTCATTGTAGCATATATTACCTTTTTCACCTAACGTTATACTGTAGGAATATTCTTTCATCAATGCTTTTGAAAATATAATAATATTCCATTTTAGGGACATGCTATAATTTAGTTCATTAGTTTTTAAACTTTTAGATTATCTCATTTTGTCATCATTTAAAAAAAGTGTTCCTGGATGTCCTTTTGCATAGACTTTTGAACATATTTCTGACTATTTTCTTAACCTGTCCTGTACTTCTGCAAGTAGAACTGCTTGAGCAGAGATTAGGAGCAATTTTAAACTTTCTCAAAAATCTTGACAAACTGTTCTGCAGGAAAAATGTATCTTGTTACCATCAGCATTTTTAAGTAACTAGTGACTAATTGTAAAACTAATTGTGTTTCCTTGACTTAAGCCTTGAGCTATAAATTTTAAAAATTCGTCCTATGCTTTTTTTTTTTTCATCTGTAAAAAAAAAGCCATCTAAAAGGACCTTAGAACCTGGTATCAGCTGAAGCTTACTAAACCGTATCAAGATCATGTCATTCTCAAGAAAAGCATGTTTCAGATAAAAAGGAAATGTCACCCTGAGCGTTTTTATTAACAATCTCCCCATCTGACTTCAGAGACAGCTTTAGCTGACCACATCCTCTCTCGGGTTTATTTGTATTAGAAATAAGTGGATTCATTAACTGTGCCACTTGGTGGTCAGGCCAGGTCTGCCAGTGTCCAATAACAGGTAATGGTTGTATTTTTCATGGGGTGACTGATGTTTACTTTGTTGATGGCCCCAGGAGCTGATGTAATCTGAGATAGGTCTTTGTTTACTTCTTGTTTTACTGATATGCTGACCCATTTGAAACTAGCGAGAAAGAAAAATAAACACTCTGGAATATGGTACCTGAAGTCACTCTTCCTTAGTGGCTTTATTGTAACCTCTTCAAAGGCTTTTGTTAACCCACTCTTTTCCCAACAAAAAACCCTGATCTGGTCTCTCTTCCAATTAAACCAAAAGCGATTAATATCACAGCAAATAAGCAAATAGAAAATATTGAAATTATGACTTAAAGAGAGTTTTATCTGGGGTTTAATTGTGTGTGTGTACTCAAATGTTTTGCATAGGTCATTTGCTAATGACATCTAGTAATTTTTAAAAACTGGATAAAATTGATACTAAGCCTGTCTACAGCAATTTAACTATTTTGGGGGAGTATAAAGTTAGATTTGTCTATACTGACTTGTTTGCTCCATTTTAAAAACTGTGTTGGAATGATTTATTATGGATGATCCAAAATGTGAAGTGAGGAAAATATTTTTTAATTACCACTGGTAACATATTTAATGGAAATGTGTTATTCTGCCAAAAACCTTATTGAGCTATATTTGTGATATTATCTTACTCATCAGCACAGTAAAAATTCGTATTTCAAGGGTGAAGGAAGTGAGGCATAGAGAGGTTAAATAATTCCCCAAAGGCAGAGGGTCCCCAGTTGGTGAATGTCAGACATAATCCCACGCCTGCCTGAGGCCAGAGTCCATATTCTTATAACAGACATCCTCTTTTGTCTCCTTATTTCATGATGCCAAATATGCATGATGCTGATATAAAGCATACATATTGGAATCTGTATATTCAAATGAGCAATGTCCATTCAGTCAAACTGGAAGTATGCCAATTACCTTGCAATATTCAACACAGCTCAGAGATGATGAGGCACTTCACAGTTGTTTAATTGCACTGAGCACCCACCCCACAAGCCCATTTTACCTCTGTTCAAACCAGGTTTGCTATTCGAATTTTGGAATTATGTTCATTTGCAATCTGAGTCACAAGAGTAAATAAACTTTATCAGTCATATCTTTAAAATTATGTATATATTTATTATGTATTTATGTATAGAAATATATAAACACACATATTTATATAAACACACACATATATAAATCCACATATTTACCCTTGACTACTAAAAATTGGTTACAATATTTGTCTCTTCTATGTGTGTTTTTGAAAGTTATATTTAATCCCAAAGAATTACCATGATGTTGTATGACAGATTCAAGAATTCAACAGAATTTGAGGAATTGTAACACAGTTAGAAAAACATAGCCTCAAAGCAACCACTTTTAGGGAATATTCTTTATATTAAGTATGAGTATTAAAAAATTTGATTAAAAGTGTTTATATATTACTTTATACTTGTGTATATTACATCCATACCCTGTATACATAATATAGTTAATATATATATGTGTATACATTATGTATATAGGCTATGAAAGTAATATTAATATATAAATAAGTACATATATACATACTTTAAAAAATTGTTGTATGTACTCAAAATGCATGTTTTTTCAGAAGACTGACAATTACATTCTAGCACAAAACTTATTCAAAACCTCTAGTCCATAAGACATGAGAATCAGCAGTTTCCGCTTGTGCCCCGTGGGTCTGTAGCCGATTCAGGGTGGCAACTGCCACATCTTCCCCTCCTGATTTATTTACTTTCGGTCAGTTTGGCAGCTGCCCCCACAACAGCCTGAGAACGCAATCTATACTTCATAGAAAGGCATTTGGAATAGAAGAGAGTTTTTGAGGGCATTTAAAAAAATAAATGAAATAAAGATGTTGCTAAAAGCTATCCTCTCAGATTCACAAGGCTGACAGGAAAACAAAGTTCCAACTTGCAAACAGCATGAACTGGCCAAGTGGTTTGCTCTGTCATGGACAGCAGCAAGGCTGGCATGCATCTCGCTGTGCTCACACTATTGGCCCTGTTAAAACTCAGGCCAGATCTCCTGTCCAGACAAGAGCCTGGGTTATTGGGAGAAAAATCCATTCTAACTATCGCATTCATTTTTCCAGGAATACAATCCAAAATCGCAGGGAGCACTTGGAAACAATCCTTGGCAACTGTATTCAGTTGAAGAAACTCAGAATATGAAAGCATTAACATAGAGTGCAACTGAAACAAAAATAAGAATCACCCAAGCTAGGCTGCGAGAATAGGTAGTGTTTACTCCGAGTGGATATTTATGAACAGCTGTAATAAGAAAGATCTTTTTGATGATAGAGCGGTGTGTGGCATGATATTAATTCTGCCTCATTAGTGAAATGAAAAACTCTGAGATAGGTATGACAAAGAAAATTATCACTATTTCTTATTCAGTGTTAATTTTGCTTCTTGAATTAAATTCTGCTCATTCTCTTCTGTGCATTTAAAATTATTCCTTTCTTTTGGTATATATATATATATATATATATATATATATATCCTATGGAATACTACTCAGGCATAAAAATGAATGAAATCATGTGTTTTGCAGCAGCATGGATCAATCTGGAGGCCATCATCCTCAGTGAAATAACTCAGAAACAGCCAAATATCACGTTCTCACTTATAAGTGGGAGCTAAACAATTAATACACATGGATATAGAGAGTGGAATAATAGGCATTGGAGAGCTCTAAAAGAAGGAAAGGTGGGAGCAAGGGTGAGAAATGAGAAATTACTTAATGGGTACAGTATACATATTCAAGTGATGGATACACTAAAAGTGCAGAATTCACCACAATGCAATATATCCATGTAACAACACTGCACTTGTACCCCCCAAATCTATACACACAAAAAATAAATTGTTCCTTTCCAATATCAGCACATATTAGAATCAGGAATGGTTTATACATTAAACACTATAAGCGCAACCCTTATGGAATGTGAGCCTTTTGAAGATTTATTATTTGGATAGAGCTTGAATGTTTTTTTTTTAAAAAAAGAACAATAATAGTAACATGCATTGAGTGTTTACTTTGTACCAGGTATGCTATGAGGGTTTTATATCCATTAACTCTCTTGATCCTCACACCACCTTTTGGGCCAGGTACTTAAATTATCATCATATGCAAAACTTAATGTATAGAGAGAATAAGGAACTCGCCCACGGTTAGACTGATAGTAAGTGACGGAGCTGATCTTCTAACCCCTGGAGTTGACTTTGCCACCGCACTGCCTTCTCACACATGTTCAGAACCCTCAATCTTTTCTCAACAGAAGGACCCAAAAGTCTGCTCTGTGTCTCTTTCTATTCAAACACCCAGACAGAGGGAAGAGCAAAGGTCCTATGGCCCAGGGAAGTCTGGCTTAATGGAGAAAATGAAAGCTGATGGATGTGGATGAAAAAAACAGAAAGTGCAGTCAAACTAACATGAAAAAAGGGCCAACTAGGTAGGACCTTACGGGGCAGGTCCAGATTTTGGTCTTTATCTGTAGAACAATGAGAAGCCCATAAGGCATTTAGCCAATTAACGGTTTATAAGTTCACTTTGGAAGCAATTAGAAAATCAGCATGAAATGGAGGAGGCTGAGTGGATATCAGGAGAAGGTTGAGGCTAACTCAGCAGCCCAGGAAGAGAAGCAGGGTCTTAGATTATGGGACTGGCGCTGTGAGAGTGTTCAGTGAAGCTCAGGCAGCCTCCGCTTCTTGGGGCTGCCCCTGCTTGGAAGCCAAGGAGGTCCGGTTGTTGGTGTGTAGATGCCCTAAATATGATACTTTGGCTTAAGAAAGAATTTTTCCTATTCCAATTTTTTAATGCAAAATTCTACTAATTTTTAATGTAATTCATGGATATCATTCTAGAACATGATGTAAGCCATTTGAAATTTATAAGAAAACATAGGAAAAAATTACGTGTTAAATTTGGCATGATACATCATGAGACTAACAGAATTAGTAATTTTTTCTCTTGGATCCCTCCTTCCATAGTTAATAATAATAATCATAATAAATCTGGCCTGGAACAATAATGAGAAAGTTAAACCAACACAAAATCATTAGGCTGTTTGCTTTTCTTGAGTTCCACCCGACATATGACCTCAGTATTTTCACAAGGATTAGGATCATTTTCTATATAAATCTCTATTGCATCATTGGCTTTCAGGTAGTTGAAAAATTTCAGTATTATATGTAATAGTTTTGACTTGATAAATTTCCTTTTTGCATTTAATTTGCTACATTTTATAATATCTGCAGAAAGACTCTAAAGTGTATGTCCAATTTTTCTTAATAGAAAAAAATACTAGCTTGTCAAAGCTTTATTTGAAATGTACAGCTTGATTATAAATTATGAGAAATTAAAGTGTGGGTTTCACTGACTACTTAATACTGAGTAGCCTTAGTCCATGTTTTGACCTAATAATCTGCCAGATTTCTCTTCAAGTATACTTAACACTTGTTGAAAGAAGGTTTATTGAGATTTCCATTAGGAATGACTGCTACTGGGAAATATAATTTATTGGACTGTCTGTTACAGAAATAAAGCAAGCCAGATTGATCCAGGATTCAAAAGAGTATTGTTTGTATCCACAATAAACCAATAAAATCTTTCTAAATGTGTTTCTATTTATACTTCCAAAGAGCATTGTTGGAAAGCTCAAAGATATGTGATTCTTCTGTACTATTATTTAAGAGCATGTTTACTAAAGTTGCTATTTTTCTAGGGCAACTTTTGTTTACAAATGATATAAAAATAGTGCCCAAAGATACTAACTGCAATTACTGTATTTGTGGTAGTAGAAGTGACCCAAGTGAGAGCCCAAGACAAAAAAACAAAACAAGAAAACAAAGACAGAGGATTATGGTCTCAAATCCTACACAAAACTTGGGAGGAACTGCTGTCCTTTTCTTTGTCAGCAGAATTCTCTAAAAGCCACATGTTTATTTTTGGCCTATAGGGAGTTTAGTGTGGCTCATTGTTTGTACAAAGCTATTTCAGTGACTATTATTAATTACCTCCTGAAAGAACGTCAGGTCAGACAGGACTCAGGTTTCAGAACTAAGGTATGTAACAGCCCTTCCCGTTTGACTAGGATGATCCTGATGGTGGCTTTTGTGTGTACCCATGGGCAAGGCCAAAATGGCCTCACTGGGCCCAGGGCCTTCGTGGGCTGTCCTGTATGGCACCCCTAGTTAGTGGGAAACATTTTACTTACATGTGGGACATTTACTCAGAAACTTGACTATAAGTATGGTGAATGTATGGTTTATGGCATAAACAGCAACATGTTTGTGAAGTAAAGATGGCGTTCTTCATAACAATGGTGGCTCAACCAGCATGAACTAGAACTGTCCTGGGAAAACTAGAAAACACAACTGAGGACCGAGAAACAACTTAAAAGGTCTCATGTATACCCCAAAATGATATTAAAAAGAGACAAAATACTAAAGTATAAATAGCTTATTATAAGACACAATTTTGAGCATGCTTTCTTTACTTTAGATACAATTTGCAAAATCTTCCCTGTAGCTTTATGTCAGTCCAGGGCCGCTGATTATGAAATTGCAAATTTTAAGAGTGAGGTGGCTTCCTTAATAAATAGCAGTTGATAACCACTAGGGAAGCATGAACAACAAAAGCGGCCAAATCAAAAGGCACAAGAAGTGTTCAAAGTAAACCAAAATTTAGGAGCTACAGTTTTATTTCATAAGTGAAAATTTAGTAAGCCTCAAAAACATCACATAGAGTGTCTGTCTGGGCTGCATGACCCTAAAGTGGCAACTCTGTTTCCAAACTTTGCATCAATATATTCCAATCTGAATGGACTTTTATTTTCTGAGAGGATGAGTTAAATCAATTTATATGTGTTGATTGAGTTCTTATCACCTCTTTAAGAAGTGTGTCACTTTCCAAGTATCCTGTGTTTTCCCCTTGATTTCGAAAGTCACCAGGCAAGAGAATTAGATCCATTCAGTTTAAATTTATGATTTTCTATACTCAGAAAAACCCATTTTAAAAAGTATAATATAGTTCCTTTTCCCCAAGATTCTTCTATATTTTCCACATATTTTTTAAAAACGTAATTGGTCATCTTGTTAAAATTCATAAATAGAATAGATGAGTAAATAGAGAATTTAAAAATAGAATAAGTGAGCCAGCCGGGCGCAGTGGCTCACGCCTGTAATCCCAGTACTTTGGGAGGCCGAGGCGGGTGGATCACGAGGTCAGGAGATTGAGACCACGGTGAAACCCCGTCTCTACTAAAAATACAAAAAATTTGCCGGGCGTGGTGGCGGGTGCCTGTAGTCCCAGCTACTGGGGAGGCTGAGGCAGGAGAATGGGGTGAACCTGGGAGGCAGAGCTTGCAGTGAACCTGGAAGCCGCCGCTGCACTCCAGCCTGGGCGACAGAGCGAGACTCAGTCTCAAAAAAACAAACAAAAAAAAAAAAAAAAAAAAAAGAATAAGTGAGTGCTAGATTCTGCTTTGTTGTTATTTCTTTCTGAGTCAACTGAATAATTCCATTCCCTCTGGAGGAAGATGATCATGCATCAGTTTGTAATGTGGTTGCATTATGAAAGAGAGGGTCTCGGAATGAAGGTCCTGAGGATACAGAAAGAATTTCTTAGAGGCTGCTTAGCAAAAACTGACTCTGCATGCAAATTAAGGTTCCATTTAATTTGAGACATGGTTGTCATTAAAAATGGAGAGAGAGGCCAGGTGCAGTGGCTCATGCCTGCAATCCCAGTGTTTTGGGGGATGAGACAGGAGGATCATTTGAGCCCAGGAGTTCCAGACCAGCCTGGGGAAAACCCCACCTCTACAGAAAAAAAAAAAATACAAAAATTAGCTGGGTTTAGTGGGACATGTCTGTAGTCCCATCTACTCGCAAGGCTGAGCTGGGAGAATCACCTGAGCCCAGGAGGTCGAGGCTGCAGTGAGCTGAGATTGTGCCACTGTACTCCAGCCTGGGCAACAGAGCAAGACCCTGCCTCAAAAAAAAAAAGACTTGAGAGAGAGATGGAGACCCGTGTTCCTACCAAAAGACAAATAGATCATCTTAGTAGCATTCCAAAGCATAAGAATTACTGTCGACCAATTCCCCATCTCTATGGATTTTAGTGCAAGCAGCCAGTCTTTATGTTACACCTTCCGGTCACAGAAATAAAGCAGGAACTAGATATTGTTAAGAGAAAACAGAGATAATGAGACAGTCATTGTAGAAGCAGAGCTCTTTTTGCATTCTGTTGCATTTTGTTTGTGATGACATCTGAGGAAGAGAGCTAACAGGAAGTGCAGCCAATCTTCCTATAAACATGGTGGGCTGCGGCATAGGTTAGAGGCATTGGCAGGGTGAGCTCCAGCATGAAGCCATCATGAGCCTGATAAATGATTTGAGAAATACATACTCATCTATGACTAGTAAATCAAAGTTCTCTAAAACATCTCAAAGTTCAAAATTACTCTTTGCCTCAGGATCAGGGTAACCAGGATGTGGGCATGAAAAACTCCATAAAATTCAAGACATTTTGATAATGTTTTAGACATTTAATAAGGATCCGTCTGAAGGGGTCTTACCTAGATAAAGCAAAACAAATTTGCAAGCATCTTTTGGAAATTACAGGAAAAGAAATGTTTTGGTGAACAAAAATGAAGCATTAATTTAATAAATATATCACTAATAATATTTAGTTTTTATTTTTTATTTCAATTAATGTATATATTAAATCATACATATGGCTTTTCACAGGTTCAGGCACAAGCATTCCAACTGTCTCTCTAGTTTTTAATTTCTTTTTTCCTCTTTAAGTTTCCAAAAATGGGTTCCTCTTATGTTATTTGGAGCTGAAATATCTACAGTGTGCAGAAGAGCTTCTTTGAAGACACATGGCAGCATTATTGGTTTACTGCGGTTTGCAGAAGTAATTGTTCTAAGTTGAGTTGTCATTTAGGAGAACACTCTCTTGCTCTTGCTTAGGTATCTGGATACCAAAACCTGGATATCATTTATTTTATCCTTCTGTAAATTGTGATACCGTAGACTGGGATGATAATGCAAATATATACAATCGTTGATGTTTATTATCTAAACATGATTACTCAAATGCATCTGTCAAGTCTATCTATTAGTTTGCTAGGCCTGCCATAACAAAGTACCACAGACTGGGTGGCTTAAACCACAGAATTTCATTTTCTCACGGTCTAGGAGGCTAGAAGCCTGAGATCAAGTGTTGGCAGGATTGGTTTCCCCTGAGGCCTCTCACCTCAACTAATAGATGGCTGTCTTCTCACAGTGTCCTCACATGGCTTTCCCTCTGTGTATCTATGTCCTCATCTCCCCTTCCTATAAGGATGCCCGTCCTGTTGGATTAGGGCCCACCCATATGAGCTCATTTAACTTTCATCACCTCTTTCAAGGCCCAGTCTCCAAATACAATCACATTCTGAGGTCCTGGAGGTAAGGACTTCAACATAGGAGTTTGGGGGAACACGATTCTGCCCATAACAGTCTATGTAGAATACATGGAATGTTAACCTTACCATTGGTGTCAATTCAGGGTTATTTGCTAGACTGCATTCAAGCCTTTTAATAATTATTTATTCTTGTACTATTCTGCCAAATGATTCTTTCTCAAACTAACTTTGAGGAAATAAAATATAAATGAATGACTCTCCTTTGTGATGTGCTTTAGAAGCAGAACTATTGCTGACGACAAATTCTGATGACACCTGAGGTTAAGACACTGGTGCCCTGTGCACATCGCACATTAGCATCCATGACAGCCATTTAACACATAATCTATTCCTTACTTTGTGGGGCTCTGAGCTGTGCACACCAGGAAAACAGAGTCCTGGGGTCCCTGTTGCGTTATTTACCTCTGTTTTGAGCTGTTAAGTCCACCACAGCCATTTAGTAAATTATCAGTTTTCTTATTGGCCTTTAATCGTGCCTAATTAAAATTCTGACCTCCACAAACTAGTCCTCTTCCTAAAGAGACAGAACATAAACAGGAAAAATCAACTAATTGCTACAAAAACTGCTTTTGTGGCACTGTAATTGGACCTCAGTGAAACAAATGAACCCACTGGGGATTCCTTAATGAATGTTTAACTGCAAACGGTAGTCGGGCACTTAAGCAGCTAGGCTGATGGTCCCTAATGAAATCAAATAAAATCAAATAAAAGAATCTGACATTTTTACTAACCAGATTTCTTGGCACTATGACATGAAGAATAATATATTTCTGAGTACAAAAATATGGGAAAAGTTATAAAGGGAGCAGTGAAAACTTAGTTGAAATTGCTCAGATTACACTTACAAAAATGCAACCCACAAGAAGAAAAAAAAAAGGCAACACCTCAACAAAATGACATGCTGTTTAATTTCACACATGGATCTCTCTGTCATGAAAGTCACTTCAGGGAAATGCTGAACTGGAGTTGTACTATATTCTTATTGACACTTTTAAGGAAAGGTGCAATTTCTTTGCTTTATCTTTCTTTTTAAGAAATTTTCAGTCCAAAAGAATAATATTTTTAAATTGACACACATTAACATCATGGTTGAAAATTTTGTCCATGTGCTTCCTCAGGGAAACGATGACTTTCTAATTTGTTATTCCCTTGGCTAATACATGGTAAACAAATTCTAATAACAGTGAGATAGTGCTCTAACTTCAACTTTTCCTGATTATATCAATTTTAAAGAAAACCTTAATAAAGTATTATTATCATTATAAATAACGTAATGATCTCTATCCACCGGTTGTGCTGAGCTGGTAATACTCACTAACATTTGCATGCTTCCCCGTTTCCTTGGCATCTTGTTAGTTGCAGCCACCTTTGCATTGAAGTGGGGGCCAGATGGTAACTTCTGGCAATGAGATGTAAGAAGAATCGATGTACATCACTTCCAAGATTGGCCCATACAACATTGCCAAGATCCTCCATGTGGTCTTTGTCTTTTGCTGTTGCCCGCTGGATGGCTGCAGAAAGCTGTGGGGCTGTAGGGAATGGATAACTAGAGTAAAAACAGAAGATCTCAGATTGTGACCCTCCAATCCTGCAACAGCATTATCTGGAAACTTGTTAGAAATGCATATTTTCAGGTCCCAACCCATACCTACTGACTCAGAAACTCTGGGAGGAGATCCAACTGTCTGCTTTAACAAGGCCTCCCGGTGATTCTGATGCATACTAAAGTTCGAGTACCAATGCCCTGAAGATAATACAAATTAGAGAAACCGAGGTCCCTGAATAAATGTACAGAGGAGAAACCAACCATTACATTCCCCCAAGTCATTGAATAGTGGTATGGGCAATAAGTAACCTTCAATTATGTTAAAATGCTGAAAGCCTAAGGTTGACTGTTGTAGAAATTAACATATTTTGCCTTCAGTAACACATCAATAAAGAAACCTTTCACCTAAAATAGCTCATTTTAATCCTGACAGGCAAGTTTTTTTTTTAATGTCCGTATTTTGAAATTGAGGAAACTGATGTCCAAGTTAAACAATTTAGTCAAAATTACGCTACCATTATGTACCACAGCATGCAGTAAACACATACATAAACAATATACAGTCAGTGTCCTGATGGAAGACCTCACTATGGAATTTTCAACATGAAACTTCATATGTTATTTCTTTATAAATATTGTTGTTTCCCTTTCCCTTCATTAGGTATTTGGTAGTAATTAAACCACTTCTGTATAATTTTGAATATTTCTGTATCATTTATTATTTATAGCCTTGCATCAATCAAAAATTTATTGGGCACTTTCCATTTCCTGGGCATTATTCAGCAAATGACTCCTTTCTTATGGAAGCGTCTAGAATATGCTACCCCAAAATATGCCATTGTGGTATAAGAATTATCTTGAGCTGAAGGCAACTGAGAATTTTTATCATTCCCTTATCTAACTAAAAACAAGGAAATAGGTTTCTTTGTGAAGGCGCCCCACCTGTACCAGGAAGAGAAGAGCTGAGGCTAAGAGTTGACAATGAAGTGAGTCTGCAGAAACAGACCTTATTAAAACAATCCATAATTTTCCCCATATATTTTCTAGGAAATACACTTTCCCACAATTTATCATCCGTCAAAGCCCAAATCCGCTTTTCATTTTTAAAATGGTATACATGCTATTGAGTCTTTGCATTTCACTTCTTTTCTGCAAACTCTCATGCATGTAAATTTTAATAAAAATTGTATGCCCTTTCTCCTGTTAATCTCTCTTTTGTTAGTTTAATGTGTAGGCCCCCAGGGATAAACTCAAAGGGTAGAAAAGTTTTTTCTCCCCAACACTTATATCTAGTTATACACTATACTCATTTCACTGAAGTTGAAAAGATTCTGCCAATAGCTTTATCTCAAGCAAGTCATGACGTGGAAAATATTTTACAAATGCTTATATGATTTAGCATAGAGCAGGGTGTTATGGAAAAAAATCAACAGGCCTATTTTTATATATTTTGGTTTTGCCACAGACTAGCTGTGCAAACTTCAGCAAGTCCTTTTAGATCCTGGCTTTTAACATCTTTAAATGCAAAATTAGAGTTTGTAGTAAATAAGTTCTAAAATCTCTTCCACCTGTATGATTCTAATCCAAACATCCTAAATTTGCAGTTCAGGTAGGACAGGAAAGATTGCGTTCAGTGGTTCATTCTCCCGCCACCCCCTTTGGAAAAGAAAAACAAAACTATTTTGTTACCTTGGCATGCTGAGAGTGTTACAGAAGACGTTGATGGAATCCAGAATAGTAACCCCCAATATCTTTGCTATTGCAAATTATATTACATGGAGGTAGTAAATACTCCAATGATTTTAAGCATAATCAGCCAATCAGAATAACTAACAGCTTCAGTATTAGCATGGTGACCACCTGGGGTTATGCAATATAGAATCCTGCAAACAAGGTCATTAAGAGTCATTGTAGTCATACCTAAGTCCTGGGTTCCAATTGCAATTCCCCCAACTGAGGCAAGTTACATAAATGCTGAAGGCTCATTTACCTCATTTTCTAAATAAGCACATTAATAATATACACCTCACTTGCTTATTGTCAGGCTCAAATGGGAGGTATATGTAATGGCTTTTTATTAACTGCAGTATCCTATTTCCATGTGAGCCTCTACAGATATAGTTTCATTTTCCCTTCAAAATCTGAAATTTGGATAAAATAGAATACTAAGTCTGCAATAATAATAAACCCTCTGATTCAGATTAATTTTAGAGATCAGTTGGTTAGTAACCCAACTTACTGAGTTAATTTAAATATACAGTTTATTATTTTCTGAGCGCATCTAGTACTTGAAATAACTGCTAGCAAATTGTGTTCAAGTAGATATCCTTTGGGACTACTTAAATAAATAGTTAAGACTCATTTGAAATTAACAGCTTTCATTTGCATACAACAAAATAACGTGTTAAAGCCTTTAAAAACCGTTCGGTGGTATGAATTTAAATTCTGGGCCCTAAGGAACAGTATGTACACCTGTAATTCACGAAGCCTAGCTGTTTACCTGTAGCTCGGAGCCACAAACTCATTTCTTTAAGCAGAGAACTGGTCCAGGAAAATATATCTTCCAGGCTTTTAGAACCCAATGCACTTTTTCTCTGTTTCTTAGTGTCTTGGTTCTCAATTTCATTCTTCTCCTCTGGTTTCCTATCATTATATAGAGGTATGGGTAGAGTTCAGGGTTTGTAGCAAAGAATTGCAGTAGGATTATCAATACAGATGAGATGTTAACTGAAGCAGCAAACCCTCCTACCTGCATAGCCATCATCTCCTCCTGCCCCACCTACTTACTTCTGATTGACTAAAAATTTCTGACCCTTTAGACTCTATCTGATCCCATATCCTTGGGGATTGAAAATTACTTGCTGGCCGGGTGCAGTGGCTCTCTCCTGTAATCCCAGCACTTTGGGAGGCCAAGGTGGATGGATCACCTGTGGTCAGGAGTTCGAGACCAGCCTGGTCAACATGGTGAAACCCCGTCTCTACTAAAAGTACAAAAATTAGTCGAGCGTGGTGGTGGGTGCCTGTAATTCCAGCTACTAGGGAGGCTGAGGCAGGAGAATCGCTTGAACGTGGGAGTCAGCGGTTGCAGTGAGTCGAGATCGTGCCACTGCACTCCAGCCTGGGTGACAGAGGGAGACTCCGTCTAAGAAAAAAAAAAAAATTACTTGCTGAAATTAGGGTTTAAAATGACATCTGATCTCTAGCTCACAACTCTTCCATCCATTAAGTCCTGTATATTGAACAGAGATTACTGCTGTTAGTATTAGTATTGCAATGCTACTTAAGGCACTTTGACTGATCTCAAGAGTGACAAGTACTGAGGAATTTTCATTGAAGGGTACTAAGGTCTACAATAGGAACGACAGGTTACCATGGTAATAAGGACTCTTAATTTGATATAGGGAAATTCAAAAATATTACCTGGAGGGAGTAATGATAAGAGCTAAGCAAAGATCTGAAAGATATTTAAGAGTTATTTGGGTAAATGAAGTGGCAAACATGGTGTCTTCCAGCATACGTGGAATCTCAGTGGCAAGAGAAAGTATGTATGACTGCGAGTATTTCAGTAAAGCTAGAGCTCCTCCCATCACTACATAAAAATCTTCACAAAGGCAGTGAAAGGCTTTCTTTCTTGGATGTGAGTTCTGCTTCTTGAGATGGAAAGAGTAGTGTCACCCACTCCACTCCATCTGAACTTATGTTCATACAGAAATATTCCTAGAAAAAATTTTAAAAGTAGTTCTTTAGGGAGAAAAGACTATGTCCTGGGAGTCTCCATAATTAAAATGTTGACACAATGAAGATTTAGCGATAACAAGAACTCTGGTCTCAGCATACGCTTGTGATGAAAGGATATCTGAATCACGCTAGTGATTCAGTCCCAGGTGTCCCGACAATGGCTTCAAATGATGCCAGGCTAATCCACAAAGTTGAGTTAAAACCTGATATTTTAGTTTGAATTATTCACATGAATTACACTCTGGCTAAAGATTTGTGAAAGAGATTCCATCAACCATCACGGACCTACCATAAAATCAAAGTATATATGCTTCCTAGGTGATGAGTAAGGTATTCACATAGGTTTCGTTTTTTACCTCATGCAAAGATATGTTTTAGAAAGAATAAAACTTAGATAAGGAAAATCATAAAAAAGAAATCAGCGTTCTAAAGCCTCAAAGAAAAAACAAATTTGAAAAGGCTTTACTGAATCAAACAGATAACATTTTTGAAGGCATTTTCAACTGGATACAAAGAGTCACAATATGAAAACAAAAAATAAAGCAGCAGATAGTGCTAAAGACAGAAAAGCATAAGGTAAAAAGACAAGCAGGCCAGAAGCAAAAACGAGATCATAGGAGAAGGGCTCTGAATGAACAACCAAAAGAAAGCCAAAATTGCAATACTAGTATTAAAATGTGCGTTGAAGATAGCAAAGAAAAGAAAAAACTACAAAAAAGCAAAAATTTAGACACAAACCTGTGACAATCTTACTAATGAAGAAAATAAAGGACAAATATGAAAGTGATGAAATCAAAATGACAGTTTTACAAGTCACAAACTAACCTAAAAATAGTAAATAAAAAAGATCGTCAGGGCTAAAAAAATACCTGCAGATTCAAATAGAAAGATTCATAGTATTTATTCACATACATATGAAAGAAATTATGTTAGGCAAATGTTGAATTATAAGATTGAAGAACAAATCTTTAAGTTCTTAAGGTAGAAAAAACAAAAACAAAACAAACAAAAATCTTCCACCATATACAAAATAAAAAAACATCAAACCGGAATAACAATGCTTCTATACAACTCTGAGAGCTAAAATATAATAAAACATTATTTCAGAATTTTGAGGAGAGAATGTTCTAAAAATTTTAAATCCAGAAATAATTTATTTTCTTTTTAAAGACATAATAAAGAAATAGTTCAACACACAGGAGGCCAGAAAATATGTTACATGTACACACGTCACTTTGAAAATAAAAATATATATATATGACTTGAAGATGGATACCAGTGAATTGAGAGAAATACAATTTCAGTGCTCAGAAATTCTAGGGTTTTCTGGGTTTTTGTTTTTTGTTTTTTTGAGACAGAGTTTTGCTCTTGTTGCCCAGGCTGGAGTGCAACACCACAATCTCGGCTCACTGCAACCTCTGCCTCCCAGGTTCAAACAATTCTTCTGCCTCAGCCTCCCTAGTAGCTGGGATTATAGGTATGCACCAGCATACCCGGCTAATTTTGTGTTTTGAGTAGAGAAAGGTGGGTTTTCACCACATCGGTCAGTCTGGTCTCAAACTCCTGACCTCAGGTGATCTGCCCACCTCAGCCTCCCAAAGTGCTAGGATTACAGGCATGAGCCACTGTGCCCAGCCTCTAGGGCTGTATTTTTTTTTTTTAAGAACCGATGGTAAGCACTAATATTAATATAATTTCAGACTTAACTTTAGTTCATAATTATAAATGGAAATATCCAAAATAAATCCCAAGGAGAAGACATGTAGTAGAAAATAAGTTACTAACAGTAATCTCATATCTGGTTGACACAGACAACATAGAAAAAAGGATGAAACTGAAGTAAAAGTATACTATTTTTAATTATTTTAATAACATGAAGAAAAAATTACAAATTTAAATAGTATAAAACAAGAATATTATAAAATATAAGAAGTTAAAGGATACTGTCACATGTCTACTTCAGCTTTGGAAAGACCAAATAGACAATAAAAGAATAAAAATAAAGTTTGAATAGCATAATGGAGATTATATATATATATATGTATCCATCCGTCTAATATCCTTTCTTCTTTTTTCTTTTTCTTTTTCTTTTTTTTTTGAGACAGAGTTTCACTCTTATTGCCCGGGCTGGAGTGCAATGGTGCAATCTTGGCTCACTGCAAGCTCCACCTCCCAAGTTCAAGTTATTCTCCTGCCTCGGCCTCCCAAGTAGCTGGGATTACAGGCTCCTGCCACCCGGTCCAGTTAATTTTTGTATTTTTGGTAGAGACGGTATTTCACTATATTGGCCAGGCTGGTCTCCAACTCCTGACCTCAAGTGATCCACCTACCTCAGTCTCCCAAAGTGCTGGGATTACAGGTGTGAGCCACCACTCCTGGCCTCCTATCTTGTTTAGTAATTAGTTCAATGCCCTGTGTTAGGCAATAAAATACAAAAATGTTTATGAATAGACAAAAAAAATTTTTTTAATCTAATAGAAAATACTCATTTTTTAAAGGCAATATATGGATGGAAATAAAATCTCTGTAAATTCTAAGATTAAAACATGAACAATCATATCTGACAGCAACTCATCAAAATTATAATTACTATTATCTACTTTTAAGTAATCAACATAAAAATACTGTCTATGAAAACTCATACACCGGCTGCAGTGGCGCACGCCTGTAATCCCAGCACTTTGAGAGGCCAAGGCAAGTGGATCACCTGAGGTCAGGAGTTCGAGACCAGTCTGGCCAACATGGCGAAACCAAGTCTCCACTAAAAATACAAAAATTCACCTAGCATGGTGGTGCATGCCTGTAATCCCAGCTACTCGGGAGGCTGAATCACGAGAACGGCTTGAACCCGGGAGGCAGAGGTTGTGGTGAGCTGAGATCTCGCCACTACACTCCAACTTGGGTGACCGAGCAAGACTCCATCTCAAAAACAAACAAACAAAACCAAACAAACTAATGTTACGACACCACAATTACACTTAGAAAAAGTTCATTGATTTATTTGTAAAATTTAACGGGAAAGTTGGAAATCTCATTGGAACAGATCCCTGAAAAATATATTTGATTAAATATACACTAAAATATCTCAATAGATAAAAATCAATCAATCAATAAATTCACAGATGCTTATATCCATAATCTCTTCCGAATACTTAGTATGCTTTATTAAATATTCTAGAGAATTATAAGAAACTGAATGCTACCTAATTCAGAATTCATAGGCACCTAAGCCTAAGATTGACTAACAAAAAGCCAAACTTCAAAACTGATTATAAAAGTAAATATTCTAATAACATAATACCAACTCAGTATATAGTACTCACAAAATATAATCAACTAAGAACAAAAAAGTGTAGAATATTTATTAAATGTAACTTACATTAATGTAAAGGTAAAATAGAAGTATTTTTATAATTATAGAAATTTAGAAAATTTATCACTCACAGTTCTCTGAAACTTTACTGGAATATATTCTCAGGAAGAAGAAAATGATTTTAGGAGGAAATGAGAAGATGCAAGGTGAACAGTAATTAGTAGAACTTATTTTTAAAAACTCTCTAATGGTTGGATTTAAAAAATGACAATCTGTAAGTAAAATTTCTGATTTGGAACAGAAATAGATACAAAAAAAAAGAAAAGGATTCTGTTGGCACCTTGATTTTTGACCCAGGGATACTGATTTTGGACTTCTGGACTCTAGAACTGCAACAGAATAAATCGTTATTAAGCATAAACTGTAAAAAGCCACTAAGTCTGTGGTGATTTGTTACAGCAGCCACAGGAAACTAGTACAGAAATCAGTAAATACTTTTTTTCCTAATAAAAAGAAAAATCCATCCCCAAACTACATCAATACAATTAATCAAACAACATAGCCTCAAAAATATGTAAAGTAAAAATTAACAAAAACACAAGGGAAAATTGATAAGGACAAAATCAAAATAAGAAAATAGCAATGTTTCTCTTTCAGAAAGTTCAGTTAACTTATGAAAGTTAGAACTTCTAAGATTTAATTCCCATGATGAAAAAATCTACTCTATTAGAGGTACACAGAACCTTATACCCAGAAAAAAAATCATTCATTTCAACTACATATGGAACCATTTATAAAAATTGTCATGTAACTGACCACAAAGGAAGTCCAAACCAGATTTATATTTTGCAAATCACATTTCTAGTCACAATACAATTAAATCAGAAATTAACTTTGAAAGGTAATTGAAATACAATCTTACAATTAAAAAGTGTAAACATGATTCCAAATAATTTATGGAATAATTTTTCAAATGCAAACATTATGGAATATTTAAGATTTAATGTCAACCAAAGCATATGTATTAAAACGTGTAAAAGATAAGCATAAAATCACCTATATGGGAATTTGTACTCTTAATACATTTAATTAAATGAAAGAAAGATTTGAAATGATTACTCTAGCATCTATATCAAGACACTATAAAAAAGAACACAATGAATAAATTAATTCAAATAAAATTGAAAGTAAGTACCATTAAGGTAAAATAAAGAACGTTAAATGTATATAAAAACAATATCAACAATACAAAAGACAGGTTTTTGAAAATACCTGAAATAGACAAAATGGAAACACTGATTGAGAAAAAATAAAAAATAAATATATTACAGATGAAAATAGAATTAACTCTAATTGCAGTAAAGAGCAAAAGTGTATGTAATTCCATGAAAAGCTGTATGCCAATATATTTGAATGCAAAAATGAAATGACAATTTTCTAGAAAATAAAACTTTCTACAATGATAAAGGAAGAAGAAATACTGGAAATACAAATATATATTTAAAGAATACAAATGTCTATCAAAAATACTTCACCCGCAAGTTTCTAAAAGTGACCAAGTGGATTTTATAGGAAAATTTTACAAAATTTTCAAGGAATAAACAGTCGCTAACACAGACTATTTGAGAATAAAGGCTAAATCAGTCAGTCTACATGATCCATTACATGAAGTCATTGGAAATATTAAAAGAAATTCAAACAAAATGTGACCTAGGAGAAATTATACTAGGAAGTCTACGGTGGTTCAACTTATCACTGCAGAGATGGCTAAAACGACAACAAACCAAGGGTCATAGTTTCAACAGACATAGAAAGTAAATATCCCATAAACTGCAACATCTACTCATAAAAATGGCCTTCCAATACAGTCATATGAAGAGGGACCTTTCATAATTTGAGTTAAATTTACCTAGTAAACATCCATACATATATTGTACTTAATGGCAGAGTTTGAGAAATACTTTCTATTTATCATTGTACTGAGGATCCTAGTCAGTGAAAAAGAAGAAAAATGGAAAGAAAAATAAAAAATGTTTTAGGGCAGATATGATTTTGACATAGAAAATCCAAGAGAATCAATGATAAATACTGAATTAATAAAAGTTCATCAAGATTGTTAGGTATAAGATCAACCTAAAAATCATTAGCATTAAGAAAATGTAATATACAGAATTATTTTTGTTACCTCGTTGGGTTTTGGGTGCCAGTGTACTAGGCCAAAGAGTACTGAATAGAGCCTTCCCTGAGACTCTTCACTGAGAAATCTGTTGTATTGCTATCCTTTTGGATTTGAAAAAGAGTTAAGAAACTCTGAAACAGCACAGCTATATTTAATTAAAAAAAATAACTGACTTCTGAAATTCTACTTGATTCTTAAGAACTATTTTCGAAAAGATAATGGTAAGTATCAGCTCAACAAACTTCATTGCATATCTCTTCCTAGAGTGCGATAATTATTTGTAACTAGAACGCTTATTTCACATAGCTGGAGAAAAGTTTACATTGTGATCAGCTAAATACCATGATTGCCTTCAGAACAGTAAATAGTAGTTCATTTTTGGATGTCTCTTTGATCTATTTTAGAGGCTGAACTAATGACTCATGCATATCTGGCCTTTCTTCTTTAGCAATGGTCCTTCAAATATCTCTGACTTTCTGTGATTGAAATCATCAAAGGCAATTGTTTATGGTATTTTAAAGTGCAGAGATACCAACAGATGGAAAAGCAAGTGTATTTAATGTGGTGTGTTCTCAAGATGGCTTAGTAATAACTTTTGAAGATACTTTCCTGATGTATTACTTTGTGATCATTAAACATTTAAATAGTGGAAATGTTGAGGTGACTATTTGCTATCTCAATAAGCAGACCTTACTCTATAATTATCGAGTGCTCTTTTTCTTGTCATATTAATGTAAAAGACAAATTTAAGGTTAGTCCTAGTAGCTTTCATTTATATGTACACAGTGTTTATAAAATCTTTGTGATATGTACATGGTGTTTATAAAATCTTTGTGATAGATTTCACGAATGATAGGCACAAACCTCTAAATGAAACTTACTGGCACATCATTTACAAATTAAGAATTTTCTATCAATAATGTTAAATAATAAAACTCATTTAAATGGATATTTTCTTTCTTTGCTAGCAACAGTATCAGAGAAGAGTATTAAGGAAGGACTAGAACCTTGTCTGTCACTAGCTGTAGCCCACCCTATCTTCAAATCCAGTTGACTCCAAGTGAACTCTGCAAAATTCCCAGGTCCCTAAATGGGAAGTCACTATTATTAATGATTAATGATTATAATTTTCACTTCTAGATATTTATTTATTTATTTATTTATTGAGACAGAGTTTTGCTCTTGTTGCCCAGGCTGGAGTGCGATGGTGTGATCTCTGCTCACTGCAACCTCCATCTCCTGGGTTCAAGCAATTCTCCTCCCTCAGCCTCCCGAGTAGCTGGGACTACAGGTATGTGCCACCACGCCTGGCTAATTTTTGTATTTTTAGTAGAGATGGGGTTTCACCATGTTGGCCAGGCTGGTCTTGAACTCCTGACCTCAGGTGATCCACCTGCTTCAGGCTCCCAAAGTGCTGGGATTACAGGCATGAGCTACCACGTCCAGTCTAACTTCTAGATATTTATATAGATAGATCTAGATACTCATGTATTTCACATAATTTTTAAAAATTATGTCCATTGTACTATATTGCATACTTCAATGCATGAAATATATACATAAGAAAATAAAAATTACATATATGATTCTGCTGTATTCTTTTTCTATTATATTAGAATATCTATATATGCTCTAATACATAATATATATTATATATATAAAATCAGAATCTGATGTATATATCAAAATCAAATCCAGTATAGATGATATACATAATATATGTATATATATAATATATGTATATAATATGTGTATATACATAATATATGTATATATGTATATATGTATATGTATGTATATATGTGTATATATGTATATGTATATATGTATATATGTGTATATGTGTATATGTATATATGTGTATATATGTATATATGTGTATATATGTATATATGTGTATATATGTGTGTATATGTGTATATGTGTATATATGTGTATATATGTGTATATATGTATATATGTGTATATATGTATATATGTATATGTATATAGATTATATACATAATCTATACCAACAAGCCACTACAAATTTGGATGTATAAAACAACAGACACATTTAATACCTTGGGAGTCCAGGTGAGGTTTATTGAAGTCCTCTGCCAGGCTGCAATCAAAGTGTGGGCCTGAGCCGAGTTCTCAACTGGAGGCTTCACTGGGGAAAGGTGTGCTTCCAAACTCACTCAAGTGTTGCCAGAATTCAATTCCTTGTGACTGTAAGTTTGGGGACTGTAGCTCTTGTTGGGTGGAAGCACCTAGTCATAGGCCTGGGCTTCCTGCCACATGGGCCTCCTGAGATGGTCACTTATTATACTTCTTCAAAGCCAGCAAGGGAGATAGTGTCTAGAGGCAGTCATCTAGCAAGATGGAGACTTATAACATGAGGTGTATACAAGAGTGACCTCCCATCCCCTTTGAGGCATTCTGTTTCTTATAAGTATATCATAGATCCTGACGCTATTCAAGGTCTGGAGGGAGACAGAAAACATAGATACCAAGAGGTAGGGATCATGTGGCCCTCATTAGAATGGGTCCATCACATCTGTTGAACTCAGTACTTGCTTCCATTTAAACTTGGTTGTCCAGGGATTAGTTAGCAACAAGTCCAGTACTTCACATCGTGTGGAGTAAAGCATGTCACATGTTAATCTCAAAGAGATAGGAACATGTATTCTCAAACAATGAATTAGAAAGTCATACATCCATGAGAATCCTATTACACAAAAGAAACAAATTACTGGGGAAAACAAGCTAGTCTATTGTAATTCACATTTATATATGTAATGCATAAGGAAGTTTGATGATGCTTTTTTGGTAAGTGAATCATTGATATGGAAATAATTTTCAAATTATTAATTGTACATGGAATCTATTTTCAAAAACTATTGTATTTAAAGGTTTTGAAAAACTTTATCTTAATAACTATCTTTGAATTCATTGAAATACAGTGAGGTGCATTGTGAACAGATTTTTTTTTCAATTTAGGATGCAGTTAAATAAGTTACCTATAGCCTTCTTTGAGCTGTATCCTTTCACCCACATTTCTTCTTCTTCTTTTTTTTGAGACAGAGCCTCCCTCTGGAGTGAAGTGGCATAATCTCAGCTCACTGCAACCTGTGCCTCCCAGGTTCAAGAGATTCTCATGTCTCAGCCTCTTGAGTAACTGGGATTACAGGCACGTGCCACCACACCCAGCTAATTTTTTGTATTTTTAGTAGAGATGGGGTTTCACCATGTTGGCCAGGCTGGTCTTGAACTCCTGAGCTCAAGAAATCCACCCCCCTCGGCCTCCCAAACTGCTAGGATTACAGGCATGAGCCACCGTGCCTGGCCGCATTCCTTGATATGTATAAAAGTAAATCATCCTTAAAGTATAGACATGCTGAATACTGACGTTTTGGTCAATGATGGACCATATATATGATGGTTATCCCATGAGATTATAATGGGGCTGAAAAATTCTCATGGCCTAGTGACAGCTCGATGATCTTGACCTAGGCTAAAGTGCGTTTTTGTGTCTTAGTTTAAAAAACAATTAAAAGTAAAACACGGTCGGGCATGGTGGCTCACGCCTGTAATCCCAGCATCTTGGGAGACCAAGGTGGGCCAATCACGAGGTTAGGAGACGGAGACCATCCTAGCTAACAGGAAAAATTAGCCAGATGTGGTAGCATGCACCTGTAGTCCTGGCTATTTGGGAGGCTGAGGCAGGAGAATCGCTTGAACCTTGGAGGCAGAGGTTGCTGTGAGCCAAGATCACACCACTGAACTCCAGCCTGGGCTACAGAGCAAGACTCTGTCTCAAAAAAATAAAAGTTGAAAACTTAAAAAAATTAAAGTTTATGGATAAGAAAAGTTATTATAAGATATGTTTGATTATTGAAAGAAAAATATTTTAAAAATAAATTTAGTGTAGCTTAAATACATAGTATTTATGAAGTCTACAGTAGTGTTCAGTAATGCCCTTTGACCTTCATATTCACTTACTACTCATTCACTCACCCACTCACTCTGTGCTACTTCCAGTCCTGCAAGCTTCATTCATGTGAAGTGTCCTATAGAGGTGTATGATTTTAAAATATTTTATGCTATATTTTTACTGTACTTTTTCTATATTTAGATGTGTTTAGATACACAAATACTTAATTGTATTGCAACTGCCTACAGTAATCAGTACAATAACATGTTGTACAGGTTTGTAGGCTCGGAGCAATAGGCTCTACCATATAATCTAGGTGTGTAGTAAGCTACACCATCTAGGTTTGTGTAAGTACACTCTGTGATGTTCACACAATGATTGAATTGCTAATGATGCATTTCTTAGAATATATCCTCCTCATAAAGTGATGCATGACGGTATTATGCTTAAAAACTTGACCTAAACTTTAACTACGTTAGAATATTTCAAAATGATACATATAAGTGAATAATTTACTATGTGATCAATTTCATATAAACTATGTAATGAAACATTACAGACTATCGAATGACTACTACCTAGAACAATATTTTGGGTTGCCCGTTTCATGTGCATGTTTTCAGTCACTTTCTTGGTGCACAGCAACCCTTTTCCCCTTTGGTAACTTCCCTGCGACCACTCAGTGAAGGTAGCCATAGTGCCTAACTGATGAGGCTTGGGCTATAGGCTTCGATAAAATAACATCTAGTTTTTAAGAACTAGCCTGCATAGAAAAATATGTATTTTTCCTATTTTAAAAATAGACATATTTTAAATATTTTTCAAAATAGAATATTTTAAAAGATATACAAATACCAAATATATTAATACAATTAGGTTTTACATCAGAGATGAGACCCACATAGCAGGCTTTTTTATTTTCAAAAAATCACGAGTAAATAATCTGTCTAATCCTCTATTAATTCTAGATATTAATAGTTCAATGTAATCTATTAATTCCAATATTACTTTGAATACATCTTTCAATGTCATCCTTTAGCTTTACCACAGATTCAGACATCTTTTAGAATTATTTCTGGCTATAGGACATCAGGCCAAATAGGTTTGTATGTAACTCCACAAGAGATAATATACTTAAAAAACTCTGGGTCTGAGAGCTAATGAAAGGAATGATACTAAATGACTGTCTAGAGTTATCAGTTTGAGTATCAATGCTCTCTGTTCCTTTGACCTCTTCTTTTCCATGTTTTATTCTTAACTGACCTAGAACGGAAAAAAGAGAAAAAAATAAAAGGTGTGTCTATTTGGGTTAGAGGATTGGTGAGTCATCTCTATGGGTTCAGCCAGCTTAAGTGCCTTTCAAACAAATTTTTTTAAGAGAGATGGGGGTCGGCTGGGCGCAGAGGCTCACGCCTGTAATCCCAGCACTTTGGGAGGCCCAGGTGGGTGGATCATGAGGTCGGGAGATCGGTATCATCCTGGCTAACACAGTGAAACCCCGTCTCTACTAAAAACACAAAAAAGTAGCCGGGCGTGGTGGCGGGTGCCTGTGGTCCCAGCTACTCGAGAGGCTGAGGCAGGAGAATGGCGTGAACCCGGGAGGCGGAGCTTGCAGTGAGCCGAGATCGCGCCACTGCACTCCAGTCTGGGCGAAAGCACGAGACTCAGTCTCAAAAAAAAAAAAAAAAAAAAGAGAGAGAGACAGTGACAGAGGGGAGTCGGCCGCGTCACCCAGGCTGGATGCAGTGTAGTGACGTGAGCATAACTCACAGCAACCTCAAACTCCAGGGTTCAAGAGATCCTCCTGCCTCAGCCTTCCAAGTAGCTGGGATTACAGGCACAAACTGCCACACCTGGATTTTATGAACTATTTTATAAACAAATATTCTTCTCTAGTTCTAGATGATTTCTTAGTTAATTCACTTTAAAAAAAATACACTTGTTTTTGTTCTGTGCTTAAAATTGCTGGTTAAAACATCTTAAAAATAGGTAAAAGATTATCCCATATCCCACCTTCAGTGACAAATACTATTCCCTGGTAACAATAGTAAAGAGACTTTATTTTTGTTTGCCGGATATTCATTCACCCTTCTGCTAATGATGGTGTAGGCTTTTTTTTTTTATACATTGGCAAAATTAACCCAACAGATAGCTGCACTAGTTTTTCCATTTTATTGTCCGTACCCCTGCACCATTCTTTATAATTGTTATGTGTAATACATCTTATAAGCTCCAAAGACAATGTAGAGTTTATATAAGGCAATATATTTTAGTTACAAGCAGTGGTTTACAATATAAGAAAAATCACCTCCCTAAACTAAAGATAGTGTGTCCAGAATTGGTGGGTTCTTGGTCTCACTGACTTCAAGAATGAAGCCACGGACCCTGGCGGGGAGTGTTATAGTTCTTAAAGACAGCGTGTCCAGAGTTTGGTTTGTTCCGATGTTTGGAGGTGTTTGGAGTTTCTTCCTTCTGGTGGGTTCCTGATCTCCCTGGCTCAGGAGTGAAGCTCCACACTTTGGCGGTGAGTGTTACAGCTGTTAAGGCGGCCTGTCTGGAGTTGTTTGTTCCTCCCCGTGGGTTCACAGTCTCACTGGCTTCAGCAGTAAACCTGTAGACCTTCACGGTGAGTGTGACAGCTCACAAAGGTAGTGTGGACCCAAAGTGAGCAGCAGCAAGATTTATTAAAAGAACAAACATTCTACAGCATGGAAGAGAACCTGAGGGGGTTGTCACTGCTGGCTTGGGCAGCCTGCTTTTATTCTCTTATCTGGCCCCACCTACATCCTGCTGATTGGTAGAGCCCAGTGGTCTGTTTTGACAGGGCACTGATTGGTGCCTCTACAATCCCTGAGCTGGACACAAAGGTTCTCCACCTTCCCATCAGATTAGCTAGATACAGACACAAAAGTTCTCCAAATCCCCACCAGAGTAGCTAGATACAGAGTGTCGATTGGTGCATTTACAAACCCTGAGCTAGACACAGGGTGCTGATTGGTGTGTTTACAAACCTTGAGCTAGATACAGAGTGCTGATTGGTGTATTTACAATCCCTGAGCTAGACATAAAAGTTCTCCACATCCCCACCAGACTCAGGAGCCCAGCTGGCTTCACCCAGTGGATCCCGCACTGGGGCTACAGGTGGAGCTGCCTGCCAGTCCTGGGCCGTGCGCCTGCACTCCTCAGCCCTTGGGTGGTCGATGGGACTGGGTGTCGTGGAGCAGGGGGCGGCACTCCTCGGGGAGGCTCGGGCCGCACAGGAGCCCAGGAGGGGGTGGGAGGCTCAGGCATGGCGGGCTGCAGGTCACGAGCCCTGCCCCGAGGGAAGGCAGCTAAGGCCCAGCGAGAAATTGAGCGCAGCGCCTGTGCGCTGGCACTGCTGGGGGACCAAGTACACCCTCCGCAGCCGCTGGCCCGGGTGCTAAGCTCCTCATTGCCGGGGGAGGGGTGGGGGCGGCAGGGCCGGCCGGCTGCTCCGAGTGCGGGGCCCGCCAAGTCCACGCCCACCCGGAACTCCAGCTGGCCCGCAAGCGCCGCGCGCAGCCCCGGTTCCCGCTCGCGCCTCTCCCTCCACACCTCCCTGCAAGCTGAGGGAGCCGGCTCCCGCCTTGGCCAGCCCAGAAATGTGCTCCCACAGTGCAGCGGTGGGCTGAAGGGCTCCTCAAGTGCCACCAAAGTGGGAGCCCAGGCCGAGGAGGCGCGGAGAGCGAGCGAGGACTGTGAGGACTGCCCGCAGGCTGTCACGTCTCAATAGCCGTTTACATTTACCATCTCTGATTATTTGTTTTTCTCCCTGATGATCAATTTCCATTTAATATAATTTTCATTCAGCTGGAAGAATATCTTTCACACTTCTTGATCTGTAAGTCTACTGACAATAAATTCTCTTAGGTTTTCTTTCAGTTAAAAATGTCTTATTTTGTTTTCGTTCTTGAATGTTTTCACTGAATATAGAAATCTAATTAAACAGTTTTGGTATTTTCCCTCACAACTCAAAAGATTTTATTCGTGTTCTTCTGGCCTCTGTGGTTTATTATAAGAGGTAAGCCTTTAATTGGATAGCTGTTTCCCTATAGGTAATATGCTGTCTTTCTCTTGTTGATTTCAGTATTTGGTGTTTATCTTTGACCTTCAACAGCTTTACTCAATGTGTGTCCGTGTAGGTTTCTTTGATGTTTATTTTGCTTATTCTTTGTTTAGAATATTGTACCTGCAAACTTCAGATATTTTCAACCACTGTTTCTTTGAGTATATCTTTTTCTTCTTCATTAAATATCTTTTGTCTTCTGATGTAACCGTTATACATATGTTTGACTATATGAATATTATCTGACACATCTGTGAGGTGATATTTATCTTGGTTTGTTTTCCTCTCTGTTTTTCACCTTGAATCATTTTAATTTTTCTATCTTTAAGTTCACACACTGTTTCTTTTGTCATATCTTTGACAAAGTTAATTCGGTAAATTTTTTATTTCAAAAAATGTTCTTTTTTATTATGAGAATTTCTGTTTAGTTTTTCTTATTTCTGTTTCTGTGATGTGGTATTTTGTTTTATTTTTTCTCCTTGGATAGTTATTAATAGCTCATTTAAACTCGTTGCAATATGTGGCTCATCTTGGATTGGACTCAGTTTCTTATTTCTTGAGGATATGTTCATTTTCTTAGTACTTCTCATATTGGATATTGGATAACTTTGGATTATGTCCCTTATATTATGAATACTGTGTTCAGGGGATACTGGATTCCATTATTATTATGTGATAAGTATTTTTCCTTTTGTTTTACGAAGTCATTTTTAATGCCTAGAATTCACTGCTTTCGGAATCATTCATCCGGCTCTTTTCTCTATGGAGATTTGCGACTCTTTGCAGTTTTCCTGGTTTCTTGGCTTCTCTTATCTTCTTCACCAGATCAGGAAGACTGGAGCATTTCCATGCGTGCCCTTGTCTCTCCTGAGTGTTGTGTGGACTGCACTTAGCTACAAGGTAAAATTGCAAATTGAGAAACTCAGTTTCTTATCTACCTTCCTCCAAGTAGCTTCCACTCCACCACATTCTACCTGCTTATGGCGTGGTGTGGTGGCTCACACCTGTAATCCTAGCATTCTGGGAGGCCAAGGCGGGCAGATCACCTAAGGTCAGGAGTTCAAGACCAGCTTGGCCAATATGGCGAAGCCTCATCTCTACTAAAAATACAAAAAATTAGCTGGGCGTGGTGGCGTCCACCTGTAATCCCAGCTACTCGGGAGGCTGAGGTAGGAGAATCACTTGAACCTGGGAGGCAGAGGTTGCAGTGAGCCAAGATTGTGCTACTGCACTACAGCCTGGGAGACAGAGTGAGACTCCATCTCAAAAAATAAAATAAAATAATTCAGTACCTTCAGAATTGTAACAAAAAATTGTTTTCTTATTTGAACTGCTGTGATTCTGTTCTACACATGTGTAGTTCAGATATATATTAGTCAGTGAAGTGGGGAGGCAGAATTTGGGGATTTGTTTCCAGTGCTTTCCCTTCTGGGATTTCCCACTCTTTTCAGTATTTATAGTATCCAGGCTTATTTTTTCTAATTTTCCAGCTAGAAATATTTTGGAGTTTTCCAGGTGCATTCCCCGAGCTGTCACTTGCCCAAAAGACCGAATCTAGCCCCTCAAACATGGGAATTATTTGTACAACTCCTGTCTCCCCTTCTAGCATAGATTGTCTGCAAGAATATATTTGCTTCTGTTCAGTATTTAGTACCTTTATGTAGTTTTTTTTTTTTTTTTTTTTGGTCCAGGTTTCATAGTTATTGTCTGCAAGGAGGTTCCCCCAGTAGAGTCTAAGTCCAGTATACTGAGATCTGAAAAAAGTCTCATGATTTTTACATGGAATTTGCTTACTATTCATTCACTCTGAATTTTTTCTTCTATTATGTCTCTGATAATTTCCTTTTCCCCGTTTTGTAATCCCCTATTTCTGAACTTATTAGAGACTAGTTTTTCTTCACTTAATATTCTATGGCTTTTCTTTTCACTCAAAAAACTTTTTGAAGTTTATTTTTCCAATTTTTCTTGTCTAATTTTAGTCAGTTTTTCTATTTTTGTTAATCATTGTATTTATTGCTACATGATATCTATGTTTTAAATTGAGGCAGCAAAAAAACTGAGTAGGGTATTTGTCAGCCTGGGCCAGTGGGTGACTTTTATTTAGAGAACAGATGGGGACCCAATGGCAAATATGTCTAACGCACAATAACTACTATGGTTCTGTTTAGTTTGTTCAGCAGTTTCAGAAAAGAGCCTTCTAATTTTCTGTATGAGAGTGAACTTTATTTGAATTCTGTTCATTATGGTAGGTGGGTAAGGATTGTCATAGGAGAGGAAGGGTGAATTCTTCTTAAACAGACCTTTCGTTATCTTATTTCCAACCTTATTTCTCACTCTGCTTTTTTGTTTTTTTCTATTGATTCAAGGGTGGAGCTTCCCCAGGATTCTTTGCATGTTATCTCCTTTTTTCACACAGCCATCCCTATTTATGGTTTCTTCTATTTCATTCATACTTTATTTATCTCCCTTCAGAGACTGCAATGCTCTAGCTGTGCACCAAGTCTGGTGTGGGAAGGGCAACTTTCTTCAGGGAGGCCTTACAAGTAAAATCTTTTAATTGCCTGTGGTGAGGCCTCAAAAATGACAGATAGGCTTTTAAGCAGAAACTGTACTCCTCAATATCAATTTTCTATAATCACGCAATATACTGCACTGTTATTACTTTAAAGTTACATTTTATATAGATCAAGAATAAGAATAAAATATTTTAGCTTCACTTATTCTTCCTCTGATACTCTTACTTTATTTGCATTTATTTTAGCTTAAATTATTCCTTCTCTGATACTCTTCCTTTATTTGCATAGCTATGAGTTTCTGACTTGTAGAGTTTTCATTCTTCTTGAAGAATTTCTTACAGGGAAGTTCTGCTGATAATAAATTCCGCTAGGTGTTGTTCATCTGAGAAAATCTTTCTTATTTATTTTAAATGATAATTTTACTGGATATAGAATTTTAGGCTATTGAATATTTTTCTCTGAATACCTTAAATGTGTTACCTCACTCCCTTCTTCTCTGCATGATTTCTGAGAAGAAGTCTGCTTTACTTTTTTTCCTCATTCATTTTATCTTAGCCCATTAGGGCTGCTATAACAGAATACCATATACCATGTTGCTTATAAACAACAAAAAATTATTTTTCACAGTTTTGGAGCCGGGGAGTCGAAGATCAGGGTGCCAACATGGTAGGGTTCTGGTGAGGGTTTTCTTCTGGGTTACAAACTGGCAACTTGTTACTGTGTACTCACATGGTGGGAGGGGCTAGTTAGCTTTCTGAGGCCTTTACTGACTAACCACCTGCCAAAGGCCCTTCCTCCTGATATCATCAACTTGTTTTTAAGATTTCAATATATGAATTTGGGAGGAACATAAACATTCAGACCATAAGACCTCTATAGATAATGTAGTCTTTTCCCTGGCTTCTTTCAAGCTATTCTATTTGTTTCTGATTTTCTACAATTTGAATATGACATGCTTAAATATAGATTATTTTGCTGGTTGTACTCTGATTTTTCTAGATTTGTGGTTTGGTGTCTGTGAGAAATTCAGTAATTTTGGAAAATTCTTGACCATTATTACTTCAAATATTTCTTCTGCCTCTCCTGTCTTTTCTCTCCTTATGGTATTCCAATTATACATATGTTGCATCTTTTGAAATCATCCTACAATTTTTGTATGTAAACTTCTGGGGTTTTAATTTTTTTTTTCTCTTTGCATTTCAGTTTGTGAAATTTCTATTGACCTATCTTCAAACTCACTGGTTCTTTCCTTAGCTGTGTAAAGTTTACTGCTGAGCTCATCAATGACATTTTTTATTTTTTTTTGTAGTTTTTTTAATTTCTAGAATTTCCTTTTGATTCTCAGTGTGTCTATATTTCAACTATATTGTGCATATGCTTATGCATGTTGTTCATTTTTCCCAAAAGAGCCTTTAGTATATTAATCATAGTTATTTTAAATTCCTTGTATGATAATTTCAAAATATGTTTCAAATGTAAGTCTGGTTCTGATGCTTGCTTTGTCTCTTCAGTATGTGCTTTTTAAAGTTCCTTTAGCATGCTTTGTAATCAATCTTTTTTGGGGGCAAAAATGGGGTATCAAGTGATAGAAATGAGGCTTTAGTGTGATTGTTTAGGTTTATCTGGCTATGAATTGGGTTTTTTAATGTTTCCTGTAGCTGTAGATGGTGGAGACGTCAGATGTCTCTAGTTTCCTTGTTGTTACACTTGTTATCTTTGGCTTTCCTGAGTACTCCTACTTAAATAAAGTCTATATATTGAAGCTATTCCCACCACAATGCACTGCTGTTATATTGTGTGGGGAATGGGAAGCATTCTATAATCTCATAATCAAATCTCAGTCTTTTAGTGAATCCATATCCCTGAGCAATAATCTTAACTAACACTTTTTAGCTCCCATCTCCCATATACAAGACAGAGAGAATAGAGGGGACTAGAGTTACAGAAGTGTATTTCCTCCAGTGGAATATGGTTTGGTTAAAGTTTTTTCTCCTTGGAGAGACTGTTTTTGTTATGGAGAATGCTCTGGACATATTTCACATAGTTACTCTTTTCTTCCCCCTGCCAGGGTCATAAGAAAAATTTTATTGGCTATTTTCTGCAGAATTTTTGGTAAGTTTCTAGAGGTGTAAACCATGAAATAGCATAGGCCCCTGCTAAGATTGCAGGCCCCTAGAATTTCTCACTCTCAACCTAATCCACACTTGGTCTGTAGCAGTGGATAAAAATTACCGCTTAATGGTTTTCACCAGTTTTTGAATCCAGCAATTATTTTCCAGGTAGGCATATCTTGGCTGATGTATTTACTTCATCTGTCTCTCTTAATTTTGGAGTGGCAGTTTTTCTAATTACCTTTATTCTCTGATCAACCTAAGAAAAGTTGCTGATTTTTAGTTTTTACAGCTTTTTTTTTTGTTGTTATAAGGACAACGGTGATGACCTCCAAGTATTTCACACGTCAGAGCGTTTTAGCTGAAATCTTAGTCATTCTTTTTTCTCCTCTAATTCTGAAACTCCAGTGATTTGCTTGATAGGCTATTTGCTATTGTTCCACAGAACATGGGAACAGTATGCTTTCATTTCACTTTTATGTTTATGTTTTTATTTTGTTTTCTACTTTGTATTTTTATTTCACTTTTTTCTCTTTTTATATTAGTTTGTATATTTTCTATTGTCCTACTTTTAAGTTCACTGATTCTTTCCCCCGTCTACCCTATTCATAGGCCTCTAAAAAATTCTTTATCTTTAATATTTTATTTTTCATTTCTCACATTTCTATTTGACTTTTTCATTTTATATAATTTTCATCTCTTGGTGAAGATTCCTATCTTGTCATAAACATTGCTCATATATAAGTTTAGTGTGAAAGTTATCTGAAATTAAACACATAGTCAAACAGGATTATTAACTTTTGTTAGAAGCACATATACTAGCAATTTATTTCTTTATAAAAATAGTATAACCCAAGACTTAGTCTATCAATGGTTACTTTACCAATAAGATTTTGTTTGAATCTAAATAATAATTATAAAGAAAACCAACATTAGGCTGTACTGGTAAAACTGGATAGAAGCCATTTTATGAAGGCTTTGAATAGGCAAAAATTATTTATGTATTTGCGCTAACATTTTCCAGGGAAAACTTGGTCATTTCCGCTCAGTAGAGACAGATTTTTATAGCAAAAGAAATTGTAAAAATATTCTGCCTTTGGGGCAATTGTAAAAATGTTTTAATGTGCCTCAGCTGGAAATTTCCATGTTTTGCCAAATTAAATGATCATTTTCTCCCTGCAAAAAGTGTCTTTCATGTTGGAAAGGATTTGAGAATAGAGTATATTTGAAAACTATGTAAATCATTTTTGAATTTTCACTGTTTGGCATGAAAATGCTGATTTTTCATATTAGCTTTAGCTATCAATGTGAGGATTCCTTTCAGTTAAAAAAGGTGAAAAAAATTACCCACCTTAAGTTGCAGGAATAACAATATACTTTAATCTGCAGTAGAAAATGGTTGGTTGATTATACCTCTTCCCTGAAAAATTTTGAAGAACTTTAAAGAAAGTTTTACTTTTGTTCTTCCTCCACTGGAATAAAAACAAAACAAAACAGTGCTTCTGTAATACTATTTGTTGAAGATTTAATAATTAGACTTCAATTATTATTTATTTTCTATTTAACCAAATAAAAGCAGACTCACTGTCAAGTGGGTTTACAGTTGGTTGAATTTCTCTTTAGATGTTTCTCTGATTTATTCTAAAATTAATAACCTAATATCTTAATATCACAAAACTCATATTTTTTCTGATACTGTTATAATCGGATAATAGATTTTTAAAGTTGTCAAAGATTATATCTTGCTCCCATTTAAATACTTTTCAGTGACATATACACTGTAATTGAAGGTGGTCATTTCTTCTCAGTAGAGACAGATTTTTACAGTTAAAAAAGGAAAGAAATACTGACTTCGAGAAAGAGAATCACTGCATTACTAGAGTCTTAATAGTATCTCTAAAGACGGAGGGCAAAGGCAGAAATTTCATGAAGTTGGGAAATCTAGTGTAAGTGGACTTTTCGGCATGTAAGTTGGATTGTGGTTAGGTAAGGCTGATGCACTAATAATGTAGGGTGGTGGACATAGAGATGTAAGGATTCTGAAGTGAATAATTCAAAAGTCGGTATTGGAAAGTAAGCAGCAAGCTTTTTAAAAGAAGTTTCTCTTATCCATACCAAAGAAGGGCGTGCAAAACACTAAGAGCTTTATTACAAATTAAATCAGGATAGCTCATAAATTTCACAATCAATCGTTTTTTAAACAAAGGAATCTATTGCTCACCACAAAGAGATTTTTAAAAATCTAGCAGTAAGGTAAAAATGTAATTTACATTTTCACTTTTTTACATTTCAAATATATAATCTTTATTTATCATGCAGTTAGTATCACACTAATCAAAATTTGTGGTTTTTATTAAAATATTTACAAAGGTAATGAGATACCTATTCATGGCTCTTAAGGAAAGAGGCAAAATACCTTTCTGTTCATGTATGACTCTACCTTGTATTTTGATTTAACAGCAGCAAATCCATTATTCTGAAAACCTAACTAGTTAAATTGTTTTTATGTCATTTACTGACTTTATGCTTCTGGATAGGGAAGGAAAAAAGAGAACTCAAAACTGGTAAAAATAATATAGCTTCTTAGCCTTCAGGGGAAATTCTTTATTAAGATACACTTTAAATGCACTTCTGATAAGCTTCTTTCACAAACGGGAAGTCCATATAGAAAATAGGCATGCTCATTTGCAGCTTTAATCATAACACTTGTATTAATAATATGAAAGGAAACCTCCAACACTTACTTTTAAAGGTTTTATTTTAGGCTTCTTATATTAATAAGGAATGGGGACACTGATAGCTCAAATTTTTCATGTTTAAAGGCTCATTTGCAAAAAAACAAAGTAAATGGAAGAAAAATAATTTATGCAAGCACTGCTAATCCAGCTGTTTTGCTTCTGGGCTTAATTGGATTTACCTAGCATTGATATTTGGTGTCAGCATGTGTTATATCATCAACACAAGCAATAGTTACCCAACATAAATGAGGCAATGAAGAGAAGTGAACGCCAAGATTGCAAACCTCAAACCAAAGACAAAATATTATTTTATTTGACTCAATCTTAGCATAACTAGTTTTTAGCCATGTGTGTTATAGACTTCCTGTATCAGCTTGATGCTATCTTCTACATTTCTATCCTTTATATCTATCTGCTAAATATAGGCAGTGAAGAAAACTAGTGTTCGATAAAATGACTTTAATAATGGTTACACATGTCTTCTGCCTGGCCAAGTACTCCTGTTAACTGTAAAAACGCATGCAGTGTCTCTAAAGGAAGGAATGTGACACCTGAATTTCAAAGGCAGGTATATGTCATCGGTAACCAGGTCTTTGCTATTTACATGTAGAAAAATGAACTTAACCTTTAAAATTAAGCAATAAACAGCATGTTTGAGAAATAATTTGCAAATATATTTACTTACATATGTATATCTATTGTTCCATTCATCTGTGAGAATATTAAGTGTCTTCAAGTGAATATCAGGAATGTTTTATTTAGAAAATATATGTAAGAAAGATTACTATTACTTGAAAAATATTTTAATAGAAATACTTATGAATATATATGTATCTACTGTATGTATTCATCTCATCTATGTATGTCAACCTGAAATATATTTTGTATATAAATACATATTCATATTACACATCTAAATGCAGTCTACATATTTTGCTGCATAACTCATACTCTTTCATCATTCCTTGCCCTCTCTACCCTGTTTGAAAACATAACCCATCCTTTATGTCAATACTCCTCATCTTCCTTTCCTATCCTAGTTTTCCTTTTTTTAATTGCAGTTATCATCTCATATGCTAAATAATGCATTGGTTTATTATGTCTGTTGTGTACTGAGTACGGTCTATTTTGCTCTACTCTAAGATAAACTTCATGAGAGAGAGGATCTTCCTTTTATTCACGAAAATACCCCAGTTTTCTATAATAAAGCATGACATGAGTGTTATAGGTGCTCAGTGACTGAATGAATGACTGGATATGCTACAAACATTATGCGTGTGTTCATGTTTATATATGTCTGTGTATGTGAGGATATACACACACTCAGATATGTGTGTATTTAGACTTTTAAATCAATTTTCCTATGACTTTTTCCTAATTTTCCTTCTTCTGGTGTTTAAGTCATCATTCTTTTCTGTGTCATTTATGGAATACATATGCTTAGAAATTTAATTCAAAAGGTCCAGCATGGTTTCCTAATATTCTGACTTCAGAGTTCTAAGATACATAGTTTATCAAGCAAAATGATTTAAAAAATAGTCTTTTTTATTTTCTCAACTTTTGGATTGCTATCATAGTGTGCTGAGCTTCGTTGACCAGTATTTCTTCCAAGTCAAATCAAAGGGAAATTACTCTTGAGCTAAATGAAACGGTCTGGATTGTATCCAACAGCATCTCCCAGTGAAATGGTCACTCTAGCTCAGCAGGTTCCTCTGAGCCAATATAATTCAGATGAGTTTGAGTTAAATGCAAACATTATCATTCTGTATCAAATTAGGAAGGTATTATACAATATCATGTAAGTTGGCAAATCTAAGGTCCAAAAGACTCAGCTTCAAATATTTTTATCAACACTGGCCATCAAGTTGGGCTGCCAAAATTTAGTGAGCCGTGCAGGTGAATTTAACAGTATTGTGAATTGTATTATAAAAAAATTAAATCTCTGTTCATTCAGGTCTCTGCCCAAAATGTCCCTCCTCAGTGATATATAAATAGTATCTTCTTCATGCACTTTTATATTGCCTTTTATAATTTATATTCGTTTTGCCTATTTGATTTCTATCTGTTCTATTCACTAGAATATGAGCTCTGTGAAGGCAAGAACTTCGCATGTTTTGTTCATTCCTGACTGTCCAGTGTTCAGAAAAATAATCCTGATAAAGTGTAGGTGCTCATGTCATAGTTGTTAAATCAATGAATGAATAAAAATAAGTAGCATGAGGAAGAAGACGTGCCTTCTAAAAAGCATTTTATTGGCCCCCAAGACTCTCTTGCATATGCACTCCAAGGAAGACACAAAGAGCCCTGACACTGAGCTTTTAAAATAATAAATCCCTTTTCTGAAAGGCATTTTTCATATTTCCTAGAAACCACTCTAAAACGAGAAAGAGTTTAGAATTCACATTTATCGCAAGTCAAGTGTTAGAGAATTCACCTATGATTTCATGGCTACATGCCTAGTCCTTAGAAATGGCCTGATTTTTGAGATATTTTGCTTTGGAGACACAAGGTTGAGTTTTAATATGAAAACCCAAAATAAAATAAAATAAAATAAATATGTTCCTGAGAAAATAAATGAATGGAGAAGATTGCAAAAGATGCAGACCTCTGGTTGTGGGGCAAGAAAAGATCAAGGTTTCCATTTTAGAGACGTTAAGGTTAAGATGTCACTTAGGGGTTCAAAAAGATATGTTGAGAATATATGGATATTTAAGCCTGGAGTTAGGAAGTTATCACCATATAGTTATTTAAAGCCATAAAAAGGAAGTGAATGTAGATAGAAAGAAGAGGTCTAAACATTGACCTCTGAGATACTCCTACATTAGGCAATTGGGGTAATTGCATTTACTAGGTAAGAATAGTTATAGGATTTACCAATAGGAATACTAAGAAGCAGTAGTAAGAGAGGTAGAAGGAAAAACAGGCAGCTGTGGTGTTCTGACCATCAAATATAGAAGAATATTTGACATGTTTGAATTGAAATCCTGGAATCTATATTGTTTTTAATGAGTTTTGAAAATATTCTATAAGTCAGTTTTAGATGTATTTATTTTTCATCATGAAAATGGCAAGCACATGACAGAAGCATTTGAAAGGACAAGAAAAATTAATTCATACTCAAGCTCAGTAAAACAAGAGCAGAGATTTTCTGGACTACCTAAAAGCTACTAATTATTTAAGTTTAAGTCCTTCCTGTCATTTTCTTTTCATGCATATTCTTAAATACTGAACTAATATTATGTGTAAAATTTTTATCAAGCTTATTCATTATGTTAAATCATAAGCATTTTAAACATTTCCTATTTACTACTGTTTAAAAAAATAAAGCAATAATAATCCATAAGAGGTTGAACTGTATTTCTTAACTTCTTATTGGTTAGAATTTATCTTTCAAACAAAAAATATTTTTGATAATCAGTTGTGCCAGGTACAACAGAAGGAAAATGGTCCAGAGAAAAACATGTACAAGTAAACAATTTGTTTAAATACCAGATTTAGAACTTGTTGGTCTTTATTGTATATCAGATATTGTTCTGAGAGATTTTCATTTATTATCGTATTTAATCATTACCATGGGTAATGTTTATGAGATGGATGTTATTAAGAGGATGAGTATGTGCACAAGTGTGAAAGAGCTTTAGGTTATTAAAACAGTTACACAGTTCTGGAAACCTAAGAGGGGCTGGTTCTTGACAAGGGGGTTGCTATCAACAGATTGCCTGGAGAGGGTAGTCAGGGTTGCCCGAACAAAAAGATGAGGCCAGTTAATATAGTGCCCATGTGTTATCTCAAAGAGATCCTGAAGATAATGAAAGGCCTTCTAGAGCCTTTAGAAACTGCAATGACATGATAGATTTATGATTTAGAAAAACTACTCCATAAATGAGACTAAAGCCACACAGGCTGGGAAGAAGGTGATAGGAAGGAAGCATGAAGCAGGCCTGAGAGAAATATTATTTTTCTTTGGTTAGGAATATTTCTCAGAAGCAACATAGTGGTTAAAAATAAATATTGGAATGAAACGTGATAAATAAAAGATTTGAGTGCATATAAATGGCTTTATTTTGATAGTTTTTAGTTTATTTTTTCCATTATTGGTATCACCTGGCCAAGCTAAGAGTAATTGTCATTCTTATTTTCTCTTTATGTTTGATTTTAACAGTTTGAGTCTAGGTGTGTGGGTGTTTATTAAATTCCCATTCTAAATATTTTCTTAAATTTTGACTCATTATTATTGCCATTTTCATTACTACTGTTATTATTATTACTATCATTATTATTCGTGAGGTCCTAGCTTTTTGTCATCTCATATGTGGGTGCACTTCCATATGAATTAATCAATAATGCATATTTTCTTTCAGAAAATGTATCACTTTCATTGCCAGTTTTCCACAATATAGCCTTAAAGTACTCATTGATCCCTTCATGTGTATCATTCTTACTCTTCTCTATTTCTTTGTGAGGTCTAAGTTTCCCTCTGTCGTCATTCTCCTTCTGCTTGAAGAACTGTCCTTTAATATTACTTGGCATGAAGATCAGCTGAGAATGAATTCCCTCAGCTTTTCTTTCTTTCTTTCTTTCTCTTTCTTTCTTTCTTTCTTTCTTTCTTTCTTTCTTTCTTTCTTTCTTTCTTTCTCTTTCTTTCTTTTCTTTCTTCTTCCATTCCCTTCTCCTTCCTTCCTTCCTTCCTTCCTTCCTTCCTTCCTTCCTTCCTTTCTGTCTCTCTCTCTTTCTTTCTTTCTTTCCTTTCTCTTTCTTTTCTCCCTTTCTCCCCTTCTCCCGTTCTCCCCTTGC
This sequence comes from Symphalangus syndactylus, assembly GCF_028878055.3. Classification (NCBI taxonomy): domain Eukaryota; kingdom Metazoa; phylum Chordata; class Mammalia; order Primates; family Hylobatidae; genus Symphalangus; species Symphalangus syndactylus. Next base: position 61,934,610 of record NC_072445.2, on the reverse strand, counting down.
CTTCCCTTCATTTTTTTTTGTCTGAGAAAGTATTCAGCTCAAGTTTTGAAAGATAATGTCACTGGATATGAAATTTCATAGACAAGTTCTTCTTTTTCTCTCTTAGTCTGTTAAAATGATCACTCCGATATGTTGTGGGTTTGTGTAGTTTCTGAGGAAATGTCTGCTATAATCCTTATCTTCATTCCCCTGTATGGAATGTTTCTTTTTTCTCTATCTGCCTTCAAGATTTTCTCTTTATCTTTGGTTATTGTGCTATTGCTCTTTGATTTTGGTGGTTTTTAAAAAAAAAAAAAAAACACTTATTTTAACTCTGTATTTCAATTTCAATTTGAATTTCAATTCAAAAAATTAAATAATTTTTATTTACCTAATTTCAGACTCACTGAATCTGTCCTCGTCTGTGTACATTCTATTTATGAACTTCTTGAGGATTTACTTTTTTATGTATGATTTTTTAAAATGTTTTGTTTTGGGTTTTGTTGTTGTGGTTTTTGTTTTGTTTTTTAATTTATAGCATTTCCATTGTACTCTTTCTGTATACCTGTGCTAAATTTTCCCATTTGCCCATTCATGTTGTCCATCTTTTCCACCAGATGTCAAAATATTTAATCAATTATTTTAAAGCCTCTGTTAGTTAATTCCAATATGAGTCATCTATACTTATGTTGCTCACTTTTTGTAAATGAGCTGTTTTTTCTTGATTTTTTTCTGTGTATATCTCATAACTGTTTATTGAATATCAGATATCATGTAGAGAAGAATAGTAGAAATGCAGGAAGATAATATTTATACCTAGCAATGATTGTACCTCCTCTTTTGTTCATCAGTTAGAATGTAGGGTTTGGGCTGGGCGCTTTGGTTCACGCCTGTAATCTCAGCACTTTGGGAGGCTGACGCAGGTGGATCACGAGGTCAGGAGATAGAGACCATCCTGGCTAACATGGTGAAACCCTGTGTCTACTAAAAATACAAAAAAATTAGCCGGGTGTGGTGGTGGGCGCCTGTAGTCCCAGCTGCTTGGGAGGCTGAGGCAGGAGAATGGCATGAACCTGGGAGGTGGAGCTTGCAGTGAGCGGAGATCGCGCCACTGCATTCCAGCCTGGGTGACAAAGCGAGACTCCGTCTCAAAAAAAAAAAAAAAAAAAAAAAAAAAGAAGGGTTTGGCCAATCTAATCAGGAGTTTATGTGGTTTGGGGTTTTTGTTGCTATGATTATCTTCCATGAACTATAGCCTTCAAGTTCCTCAAGCTACTCAGGATAGAGTCAGGATAGAGTCCCCTAAGTTTTTCTGAGAGTCCATTTGTTTTTTCCCCATTCATTGTTAGTCAACACTACATATTTGCACCACAGAGTGGAGTCTCCCTCTAGGTTCTTGTCACTTTCCCCGTGGTGGAATACCACACCAGGGACTTGGTGCTTGGCTCATGGTAGGATTGGGAAAGTTCCTTGTTGTTCTGGTACAACCTCAATCTTAGGCAGGACCAATGTGTCTGGGCATCAGGAGTGATACATTTTGACTGTTTCCGTACTTCCTCTTCATGGCATTTTGTGTATGTGGGGTGGGAGGGATAATTCTCCATCAGTCTCCTTCCTTTTGTCCATCTTACCAGCAGATACACTGACAGCTTTTACTCCCTTGGACTTTCTTTTCAAGAATATTTGTGTAGTGAATATCTTTATAAGATAGTGTCTTCCTCTGATGCTTCTCCTCTGCAGTTTTGTTTGCTGTCCAGTATAATACAGACATATTTTTCTTCTGGGCCAAAAGTCAGGTAGATTTGTTTGTTGTCAATTATGAAAGATTGGAGCATTCTACATTAGAGCTCTTGTTCTGTAATGCAACTGACTGCATATGAAAGCAACATCTAACGCTCATCATGTCACCTCATGGGTAGTGGGGCTCAGGGTACTGGGGAAGGAAAACCATGACACTCTGACTACCACTATTGCAGTGAGTATTAAACTGCCTTTTGTCTCTGACCCAGCAGCCTCATGTCATTCTGCCAGCATTTAGAGAATTGTGTGAAGCTAATGAGTTTTTAGCTTGTTAAAGTAGGGTAAAATCTCACACCCTTCATACTTCTTGAAAATCTTAGGTGGACGTTCCCTGCCCCTCCACTAGTGGAATCAAGCCTCTACTTGAAATCTGTGTAGGATCCTGGGTCTCAGACTGTTTTGTATTTCTCCTCCCCGGGAATACAGGGTTCAACCCTTTCCCTAGTAGCAATGGAATGTTGCCTGTGCCATAAGAGTTATCTTCTATCCAGAATCTAACTGAGTTTTCTTCTTCTTCTTTCTCATAGACTTAAACCGTTTGCTTTATTTTTGTTTTAAAGTGTTCTACAAAGTGGGCAGAGCCTTAACCCTCATGAATGCTAACAGCTGCTTTAACAGTGCTCCTGAGAGGGAATTATTCTGGTCTCCTGCTCAGCCCTTAGTCTTTCTCCTAAGCAAATGTTAGAGACCCACAGATAAAATCTGGCAACTTTCCTTGTGTCTAGGGCCCTTAGCAATCCCAAATGAACACATTAACCAATTCTCCTCAGCCTTTACGGGTTCATTAATTTTTTTGCTCATTCATTTTGTATCAACTTTTATGGTGGTCAACCTTTTCATGTTTTCACTAAGCAATTTCTGACACAGTTTGTGTGTCCTGCCTCTCTTTGGATGTGATGATTCACCTTTGGAATTTGATTTACTTGTTTGCCTTTATGAACTAGCCCTTTAATGAGTTTAAGATAAGTTATAGCCTTGTAGATAATGCCCATGGTCTGAATGTTTGTCTGCCGAAAATTCATATGTTGAAACCTAATCTCTAATGTGATAGTATTCTAAGATGGGGCTTTGGCAGGTGATTGGGTCTTGAGGGCTCTGCCATCATTCATGGGGTTAATGCCCTTATTAAAAAAGACCTCAGAGAGCTAACTAGCCCCTTGTCATTTGGATAAAACTTCGAAGGTTCCTTAAATTCCACTATCTCATTTTAAAGATAAAGGATCTATGCTTGTAGAAGGAAAAAATCAAATAGTCAAGAAAAAAAATCAAATGGCTGAAAGGCACTGTTACCAGGAGAGTTACTTTCAATGTAACAGTACCTCTAAGGGGTTCAGTTTTAGTTTGATCCAGCCTCTCTGGCCAGCTGTGTCTTTTCTACTGTATGAGGACACAGCAATAAATCACTATTCTGTAACCCAAAACTGGGCCCTCACCAGAACCTTACCTTGCTGGCACCTTGATCTTGGACTTCCAGCCCTCTCTGCTGTGAAAAATAAATATCGTTGTTTATAAGCCACCCAGTTTTGTGTATTTTGTTATAGCAGCCTGAACAGACTAAGACAATAATCTAGCCTTTTCTCCCTGTTAGGTTTAGAGCCACATTCTTTGCATGTTTCTAGTCACCTAGAGGATGAGTCTAGAGAAATGACATATTGTCTGATTCAATATTCAAGTGGGATATTGTCCAGAGAAAAAAATACTGTTTAATTTGTTCACTTGACAAAGATTTCCCAAGTCTTACTAAAGACCAAGTTGTTACACTAAGCCATGTAGTGGGTACTGAAAGATGTACGAATCATGGTGGAAGAGTAATATTCATATCATTATCCAGGCTTCAGGTTGGAGGAATGCCAACTTGGTTAGCCCATTGGCATGAATATTATCCCATTTGAGATCCAGCTACCTGGGCTCCAAGCTTTATCCTTGAGAACTCCCTACTAGTCTAGACCTTCCTTGTTCCTTCGTAGTTTATCAGATGAGTAACCACTCTCACATTACTGTTTTTCCTGTTGAAGGCACTGAAGGCTTCCTCTTTCTTCTCTTTTTCCTCACACAGCTGGCTGGAGAGGCTGGATCAAACTAAAATTGAACCCCTTAGAGGTACCGACCGGTACATTGGAAGTAACTCTTCTGGCAACAGTGCCTTTCAGCCATTTGATTTTTTTTCTTGACCATTTGATTTTTTCCTTCCACAAGCATAGCTCCTTTATCTTTAAAATGAGAGAGTGGAATTAAGGAACCTTCGAAGTTTTATCCAAATGACAATTTATGACTCTTTCATTTTTCTTTTTTTGTCCTCATCAAGACAGATGAATTATATGATTGAGAGTTGGAAAGGAACATAAAAATAGAAACGCTAATCTTTTTGTTGTGAAAATGAGAAAATTCAGACTAAAGAAATTCAAATGATGTGTCCAAGGCTACACAGATGTAAAATGAAAACAAAAAATGAAGAACTAGATTTAAATCATCAGTGCTTGACCACAAGGAAGGCCTAGGAGAGGAGATAACTGCTTGGATTTGGATTAAACTGTGTTCAAATCCTGGATCTATTGCTCACTGATCTGTAAAACTTAAGCGCAGTGACAACTTCTGTAACATTCAATTTACCCTTTTGTGAAAAAGGAGTGACGGTGGCAAGATCTGTTTCCTAGGACTGAGGTGGGCATTAAATGATACTGTTGTTGAAAGTACTCTCAATAAATAGATGAGGTTCTTTCGAACAGTACAATGTGCTTTATGGTGTTGATGTATGGACTTCGATCAGTGGGAGAAATCGTCAAATCAGGGCTTCTTTGCCATGTTTTGAATGGAAATACATTTCATTGTCTCACAGGCGTCTGTTACACAATTATTCAGAATGGGTGAGTTTTAAAACTTTAATTAACCAAGTTAACCTCTTTGTTTGCCAATGCGTGGAAGGTTGTATTGTTCTAACCACATTGCAACATTTTGGATAAAAGCGTAAATGTGGGTGTGGGAGAAAAAAAAAAGAGAAACAGATTTGGATCAAAGCTACTGCGGAACAACTGCCACAGCACTCATTTCCCCCCCCAAGGAATAGCTGTGGTAGAGAGCAGTGCCAGCTTGGAGTTTGTAGCGTTTATTTTCTAGCCAACGCTATGATTTTTATTCCTGTTTATTGACCAAAAATTGCTTCATTTACTGAACCAACCACGTAGCGCAGCAGAGAGGCGGCTGTGGTTTCGCTGCCTGGGCCCTGAGCAATGCCCACCCTTGTCCCATAGATGGCAGCATTTCACAAACAACGCCGCCACCGGGACGCATTGAGAACTCAGCTCCAGTAATCTGTTGACAGGATTAAGGACCCCTGTTGTTTTACAGGAAGTAAATAAATCCTTATGGTATTCTGGAAGGCTCAGAAGTATATGAGAGTGGTAGGAAATTGCTTATTCTATGGTAAAGGTATCAAATGAATATTTACAGCATTTAAAACAATTACCTCGGATTGATGTGGACTGGTGTTAAAACTCAGCCTGTTTGCATTATCTAGTTTAGAGTATTTGTTCAACTCCTGCACAGTAGGTTTAGTTTTTCTGAGTACAGAATTTCTTGCTAGCATGAGTTGATAGTGAATGCTAAAGCTGATAAGATGGTGATAATTTCTCTTTAGAAATTAAAATGTTATCTATTGTTTGTGCAAATCACTGTGTAAGAAAAACATAAGCCACATGATACTGTAAACTCTAAGAACATGAAAAATAATGAAGAGAATACAGGATGTAACAGCACAGGATGAATAGAAATATAGTAGGTGGGTTTAGGCAAAGGATTATCTTCAACTTTAAAATCCATTGAAATTCTCAATTTTAGACATGGAAAAGTTCTGTTATAAATCTAGACCATTGAATGGTTTTCGTATTATTAAATACATTTCTGAGATATTTCAAAAATGACACAGGGCAATAATCTAAGTGAATCAGTGAGATTTACCCAGGGGCGGATTAAACAAGCCTACTCCTTAGATTTTCCACTGCCTTAGGGATGCAGTATAATTTTCCATCCCTCATTTTCAGGCAACTTCCTTTACTCTATATGTTTCAAGAAGCTGATGATTTTTGAAAAGTACATTTGATTTGTGGTCATGACTCATTACCAAGTAAATAAATGATTATCATTTTGAGCTTCAACACACATTTTCTTTTTTAATTTATTTATTATTTATTATTTTTTTAGAGACAGGATCTTGCTATGTAGGGTCAAACAATCCTTCCACCTGGGTCTCCTGAAGTGCTGGGATTACAGGTATGAGCCACTGTGCCTGGCCTACAGCACACATTTCAGATATCCTATTAAAAAAATGATCAAGTGACAATTTCTAATAAAATGTCTGCTCTTTTATAGTATGACTTGTCTGTAAAGACTTCACTAGACACTAAATTTAATTTTTCTTTTTAAATTCAAGTGTGAAGTTGAGATGTTGATAATTTATTCACAAGATAATGCCCTGTACAACTCTTATTTTTATGAAGGATAATTGGATAAATTAGCCTTAATAACCAATGAAACTCATGCTCAAGTACCGGACATGCTATCAAGTCTGTCTCCATTGGGCATCTGAATTATTCTGGCCTTCAGTTTCTATATTGGTAAGATGTCTATCATAATGATTTTATATAAAACAGACTTAATTTAATAAGTGGTAGTGAATATCATTGTGTAAATTGAATACTAAACATTTGTTTGCCTAACAATTTAGGAAAGGCTTTAGAAACTGGATGTCAATATCAGATTCCTGTTGCTTGTGTCGCCCTCCCCTTGTATTATGTCACATAATTGTGTAACTTTGTGGCGCAATCGATGCTACTGATAAACAGTCAGTGCGCCTTGGCTAGTCAAGATGTTGTCCGTCAAGAGTGTTTTGCTTGATAGGATTCAGCCAAGTGTAGTGAGAGCATTGCACACTGTGTAGCATTGGTCACATAACTCAATAATACACAGTCAGAGTGATGCAAAGGTGACAATAGTCTAACCAGTAGCTGCTTTTTGTTTGTTTGTTTAAGATGCTTATCTTCGATGCTCTGCATACAGCTTCAGGAAAATATAGAATATGCCAGTCTAAAGTAAAACCCTTTCCAATGCATTTTTAAAAATTGTGTTAAGAAGAAATAGCACGAGTTCTACCCTCTTAACAAGTTTTTAAGTGTACAATACAACGTTGTTAGGTGCAAGCACAATGTCGTACCTCAGACCTCTAGAACCTTTTTGTCTTGCTTATCTGAAATTGTATACCGATTGAATAATCATTCCCCATCTTCTCCCCCTACCTCCTGGTAACCATCATTCTACTTTATGCTTCCATGAGTTTGACTATTTTACATATGTCATGTAAGTGGACTCATGCAATACATTTTCTTGATCATTCATCCACTGATGGACATTTAGATTATTTCTATATCTTTGCTATTAAGAAAAATTCTCCAGTGATCATGGGAGTGAAGATATATCTCTTTTAGATCCTGATTTTAATTATTTTGAATGAATACCCAGAATGGAACTGCTGGATCATATGGTAGTGTTTTGTTGTTGTTGTTACTGTTGTTGTTTTTTGTTTGTTTTGTTTTGTTTTTGTTTTGAGACGAAGTTTCGCTCTTGTTGCCCAGGCTGGAGTGCAATGGCGCGATCTTGGCTCACTGCAACCTCCGCCTCCCGAGTTCAAGTGATTCTCCTGCCTCAGCCTCCTGAGTAACCGGGATTACAGGCATGCACCACCATGTCCAGCTAATTTTGTATTTTTATTTTTTATTTTTTATTTTTTTGAGACAGAGTCTGGCGCTGTCTCCCAGGCTGGAGTGCAGTGGCGCCATCTCAGCTCACTGCAAGCTCCGCCTCCCAGGTTCACGCCATTCTCTTTCCTCAGCCTCCCGAGTAGCTGGGACTCAGGTGCCCGCTACCATGCCCGGCTGATTTTTTGTATTTTTAGCAGAGACGGGGTTTCACCGTGTTAGCCAGGATGGTCTCGATCTCCTGACCTCGTGATCCACCCACCTCAGCCTCCCAAAGTGCTGGGATTACAGGCGTGAGCCACCGCGTCCAGCCTAATTTTGTATTTTTAATAGAGACAGGGTTTCACCATGTTGGTCAGGATGGTCTCGAACTCCTGACCTCCAGTGATCCGCCCACCTCAGCCTTCCAAAGTACTGGGATTACAGGCATGAGCCACCGCACCCGGCCGGTAGTGCTATTTTTAATCTTTTGAGGAACTTCCATACTGTTTTCCATAGTGGCTGCACTATTTTATGTGCCCACCAAGAGTATATAAGCGTCCAACTTCTCCACAATCTCACTAACACTTTTTTTTTATGACGGCCATCCTAACAGGTGTGAAGTGATAGCTCATTGTAGTTTTGACTCCTGTTTGCCTAATGACTAGTGATGTTCAGCACCTTTTAATAGACTTGTCAGCTATTTCTGTCTTACATAGATAAATGTCTAATTAGGTGGTTTACTCATTTTCTTTATCTGCTTACTTTTTGTTGTTGTTATTTAGTTATAGCAGTTCCCTACATATTAGTTCCCTATATATAGTTTCTATATATTTTGACCTGTAACCCCTTATGAAATACATGGTTTACAAAAATTTTCTGTCTCTGATTGTGTAGGTTACCCTTCTGTTCTGTTGATTGCTCCCTTGGTTGTACAGAAGCATTTTTAGTGCGGTGGAGTACCATTTGTCTATTTTTGCTTTTGTTGCTTGTGCTTTTGGGTCGTATCCAAGAAATCATTGCCGTGACCAATTTGAAGATTTTCTTCTCTGTTTCCTTCCAGGAGTTTTACAATTTCAGATCGTATATTTAAGTCTGTAATCTATTTTGAGTTGATTTTGTATCTGCATTTTTAAAGTCACTATTTTGTTTTAAACTTTATAATCAATCTTATATGAATATGCAACAAATCTATACACATCATCCTAATTAATTATCTCTCTTGACTTTTAAAATATAATTAAAAAGTTGTTTCTAGAACTATAAATAATCTTGACTGTTTATAAAGCAGTTTCATCAGTATTTTGAATTGCCTCTTTGAAATCATATGATTACATATAAATAAGTGATATGGGCCAATATTTTTGAATGACTAAGATATTTTCACAAAAACAGGGAAAGTACCAAGACATTTGTCTAAAGCTTAGTAAGAATTCCAAACCTATAGTCTCCACATGTCATGTAATTTCTAGAACAAATTAAATACGTACAAATTAAATAAATGAAATATAATAAAATGTAGTCATAATAACACAAATCATTAACTAACATTTAATGAAAAGTGATTTAATTTCTTACTTTTGTATGAGTGTTCATGCGAACATATTAAGAATCAGAGGAAAGTAAAATCCCCCTTTGAGTCCTAGAAATAAGGTCACTACACTGATCGTCTATTTCCTGCAACTCTTGTCTTAGTTCGTTAGACTCTGTTACTGACATGGCCAAGGCCAGCATTCAGCCCCCACATGGCATGTGGCTCTTCTCCAGCACGCACTCAGGTCTGCCTGTTGGCTTGGAAACATTTCTCATCCTGTCCTCATTTCTGGAACAAATGAGGCACTTAGGATTCTTCATTACTTCAGGTACCTAGGTGGATTTCCCTTTTGGTCGCAAACACAACTTGACATCTTATTTTTTCCTACTTAACGTCTCCGGCATCTATCTCTTCCTTTCAGTTCCCACTGCCCCCAAATCATCATCTCACATTAGGATACACTTCATAACCAACTGGGCTCCATTCGTGGTGTCGCTGCCTTTTAATGTCACTAGAAAATTCTTCCTAAAACCCTCATTTTAAGAGCCATCAGTCGCTAATCTTGTCAGAGCCCTCCGCTTGATTTTCAAGGCTGTAATCTAACCACGTCTTGTCCATCCAATCTGATTTCCCATTCCTTCCCAGTGTGAACTCTGCAGATCAGCCCACCTCCTCATAGCTCAGAACATGGCATGTCATGCTCAGCTCAGTGACTCTGCTCCTTTCCCCACATATGGAATTGTCTCCCCTCTCCACCACCTATGTCCAACTCTCCTCCTTTAAGTGTCCACACTGATTTATCCACTGTTGTATCTCTGATTGGAACCGAGCCTGGAACATTGTAGAGACTCAATGACTAGCCCTTCGGAGTCTGAGTGAACCCAAAGGCCACTTTGCCTGTGATGTTTCTCTGAATATTCAGGTCACAGTGGCTTCTCTTTTCTCTAAAATCTTTCCATGCATATGGTCTGAATTGCACTTTTATATATCCTTTTATGTTCCTGAGTAGATCGGTCAACCAGTATTATTTCTTATAGGATTTTATGCTGTCATATTGTTTAGTAAATACTGTGTTTAACAATAACTTGCTGGTCTATGCTTGCTTCCTTGTACATTTCAGCAGCTGTCTCATGGCTTATGATCTGTACTGCAAAGTGATTTCTCCACAGGGAGGAGGCATAGCATGGTAGGTCAGCATAGCCACATTAGATTCAGGTCAATGTGAGTGTGAGGGATAATTTTATGTGTCAATCTGACTAAGCTAAAATGTGGCCAGGTAGCTGGTAAAACATTTCTGAGTGTGTCTGTGAGGATGTTTCCAGATGAGAGTAGCATTTCAAAAAATAGCCTGAGTAGAGAAGATTGCTCTCATCAATGCACGTGCACCATCCAATCCACTGAGTGCCTAAATAGACCAAAAAGGCATAGGTAGGGAAAATTTCTCTCCCTGATACATTCATCTTCGCCTGCTGTAAATCATCAGCACTCCTGGTTTTTGTACCTTCAGACTTAGACTAAATTTCATATGTATGTGAATTTCATGTATATATTTCTATTGATTCTGCTTCTCCAGAGACCCCTGACAAATACACTAAGTTTGAATTCTGTTTGAACCAAAAACGGGTTCTGTGACTAACTTTTCTTTTTTCATTCCTTTTCTTTTTTTTTTTTTTTTTTTTGAGACAAGGTCTTACTCTGTCACCCAGGCTGGAGTTCAGTGGCATGATCATGGCTTATTGCAATCTCTGCCTCCCGGGTTCAAGGGACCTTCCTACTTCAGCCTCCCAAGTGGCTGGGACCACAGGCATGCACCACCACATCCAGCTAATTTTTTTTTTTTTTTTTTTTTTTGTATTTTTGGTGGAGACAAGGTTTTTCCATGTTTGCCAGGATGGTCTTGAACTCCTGGCCTTGAGTGATCCACCTGCCTCAGCCTCCCAAAGTGCTGGGAATACAGGCGTGAGTCACTGCTTGTAGTGTGACTAACTTTTTTAAATCAAATTTTTATTTATGATATGAAAAAATCTATCTCCTATGGTTCACATAAAGATTAAACAAAATTATATTTACAAAAATATAGAATGTTAGGCCGGGCGCGGTGGCTCACGCTTGTAATCCCAGCACTTTGGGAGGCCGAGGCAGGCGGATCACGAGGTCAGGAGATCGAGACCACGGTGAAACCCCGTCTCTACTAAAAAATACAAAAAATTAGCCGGGCGTGGTGGCAGGCGCCTGTAGTCCCAGCTACTCGGAGAGGCTGAGGCAGGAGAATGGCGTGAACCTGGGAGGCGGAGCTTGCAGTGAGCTGAGATTGCGCCACTGCACTCCAGCCTGGGCGACAGAGCGAGACTCCGTCTCAAAAAAAAAAAAAAAAAAAAAATTACAGAATGTTATTTGTTGCATTTCAAACATTTGAACAAGACAATGGTTATTGTTTTTGTTATTGTTAGGATTTCATTGAACTCCAGCATGGAATCACTGACTTTACTACAAACTAGTGTCAACAAACTGGTAACAATGTGAGTTGTAATCATTCTCATGTATTTTGAGACATGTGTCAACCATGTGAGAATAAAATTAGGGCACAGTAATTTCAAAATAGTTTGAAATTCTAGCTCTTTTGCCTTTAATGAATGTGTTTGCTCTTTTCTTGTTTTAGTTCCATTGTTCATCAAATGAAAATCAGAATACTTACATCATAGGAATCTGAATAGTTTTGTTTGATATTTAGAACATTTTGACAATACAAAGCACTGTAACTGAGTATTAAATATTTTAATGAAGACTTACCTTGTCTATTAGTCCATTCTCGTGTTGCTATAAAGAACACCTGAGACTGGATAATTTATAAAGAAAAGAGGTTTAATTGGCTCACACTTCTGCTGGCTGTACAGGCATGGCTGGGGAGGCCTCAGGAAACTTTCAATCATGGTGGAAGGTAAAGAGGAAGCAGGCACATTTAAACAGCCGGAGGAGGAGGAAGAGAGTGAAGGAAGAGGGCTATGGACTTTTAAACAACCACTTCTTGTGAGAACTAGCTATCATGAGAACAGCAGTGGGGACATCTGCCCCCATGATCCAGTCACCCCCTACCAGGCCTCTTCTCCAACACTGGTGGTTACAATTCAACATGAGATTTGGACAGGGCCACAAATCCAAACCATATCAACTTGTATAAAGAGATAGCAGTAGCCACCAGTGTAGTCTATTTAATACCTGAGACTTATGGCCTTCTAACTCAGGTTGTCCTGAGCTTTGAATCAGACTGACCTACGTTTGAATCTAGACTCTGTATGGTAACTGGGGCAGCTTACCTACTATGTTCTCTGTCAGTTTCCTCATCTGTAAAATTTGGGTAATAAACTGTATCCTGCAGGTTTGTTCTAAGGCTTAAGTGAGAACACGGCTGTACATATTAATGCTCAATAAATAACAATGATCTACAATCCTACATTTGTAAACAAGTTAACATGTTGAGTCAACAATGACTTATTAATCACCCAGACATTTTCATGGGTTAAATCCAGGTTGAGGCACAGTGAGAAGATTTGAAAGTCATTCAACAAATATGTATTGAAGAGTATGCATCTACCACCTGTCAGGTATTCTTCTAGGAATCCTGGTAGAGTGAACAAAACACAACCCCCTTCCTCATAGAGCTTTCATTCCATTGGATGGAATAATAGGTAAGAAATGCGAAAGAAGAACAACACATCAAAAAGATTATACCTCATGAACAAGTGAGATTTATCCCTGACATTCAAGTCCAGTCTAATGTATGCAAATTAATCAATGTAGTACATAACATTAACACAATGCAAGATAAAAACCACATGATTATCTCAATTGATGTGGAAAATGCATTTGACAAAGTTCAATGTATTTGCTTGATAAAAACTCTTAAGAGGTTAGGTATAAAAAGAAAGTTCCTCAGCATAATAAAGGCCATTTATGAAAACCCCACAGCTGACAGTATCATCAGTGGGGAAAAACTGAAAACATTTCCACTAAGATCTGGTACAAAGCAAGGATGCCTGCTTTTGCCACTTCCATTCAACATTGTACTGGAAGTGCTTGCCAGGGCAATCAGACAAGAAAAAGAAACCAAAGGCACTGAAATCTGATAGGGAGAAGTAAAATGATCTCTATTTGAAGATTACATGATCCCATATGTAAAAAAGCCTAAAGATTCCACAAACACCACCTTTAGAACTAATAAAGACTTCAGTATGGAGGTTTCTAAGGAAATTAAAAGAGAGCTACCATATGACTATACTAAGTGAAATAAGCCAGACAAGGAAAGACAAATATTGCTTTGTATCATTTATTAATAGATGTGGAATATAAAAACAAAATTTCAAATATACAGAGATAGAGAACAAAACACTGTTACCAGGGGCTAAGGAGGGGTGTGGGGAAGAAATGGGGAGATGTAGGTCAGAGGATACAAAGTAGCAGATATGTAGGATGAACAAAACCAGAGACTTAATGTATAACTTGAGGACTGTAGGTAATGAAATTGTATGGCATAGGAGAGTCACGCTAAATGAGTAGATTTTAGCTGCTGTTGCCACAAAAACAAAATCAAAATGGTTGACTGTGAGATGATGGATATCTTCATTTGTTTCACCTTAGTAACCTTTTTAGTATCTCTATATATCACATAATATCATGTTGTATACCTTAATTACACACAATACATTCATTAAATAAATAAATAATCCTTTCCTGGAAATAAGGAAAAGAAAGGAATGCATACATGATGTTACAATTTACTTCTACAGTTAAGTCATAAAAATTTGAAACTTAAAAAAAAAAAGGAACAGAAAATTTAATTAAAGGCCTGAAACAACAGTTGCCAAGATGTTCTGAGAAAGGAAATGGTTAATTGTCAAGTGAATGTTATAAACAAATGTCCAAGAAGTTTTAAGTCATGTAAATCATTTTATACATGCTATGTAAATAACAAACATGTTTATGAAAGTTTTTCCCAAACTCACTTTACTCGCAATTCAATCTGTGTGCTGAGTGAGCGTGGGCTGTGTTATGTCATTTGTGCCCCCAAATGGATGGTTCCCTAGGGTACCATGTCAGCAATGAGTATTTTGGGGATATCTAATAAACATAATTTGCACTGTTTTATTCTGTTAGCTAATAAAAAAATTCAATTTCCAAAGCTCCTAGAAGAGCAGCTTTTAGACTTTGAGATCAAGCTGAAGGTCTTTAAGGTAAAACAAAAAACTTGGCTGTTCCACTTACTTTTATATAGAGGACTTTGATCAGATCTCATAATAAAGAGGCTGTATAGAGTCCAAGACTGCTTTGTCAACGTCAGCAGACAGGATTTCTCTTTGTCACCAAGTGAAAGCTTATGATCAAGAAAGAGGGTCTTTTTTTTTTTTTTTTTCCCCCGTAGGTGTCTTTGTGAAGCTTCCTATCTTTGCTTTTCAACTATGATGAAACAGCATTTAAAAGAAAGTGCCATGTGAGATGAGATCAGGAGAATGGATTCTTTATTTCATCTGAACAGAGAGCTGCTGTTCCAGGTAACTTTCAGCTTTTATTTTGTTTTGACACAGTTGTCAAAATGTTTAACTCTTCCTTTCCAGAATTTGTCATTTGTGAAAAAAGATTGGTGACTGGCAAATAATTCTACTGATGTTAATGAACACAGATCTGATGAAGCAAACTCAGTATTATTTTGAGATAAGAAAATTGTGCAGAAGTAACCAACTAGACTTTTTACCTCCTTTTTACAGTGGGGAGCAGACACAAACTACATCAATTTGGTCTATTGAGCCAGAAATATGAAATATGACAAATAGCTGTTTTTTAATATTGAAACCAAATAATTTACAAAGTTCCTGAAGAATTACACACTTGAGCTGTTTTAGATAACCTCTGGATCTTCAGAACCTATTTTATGGCTTTGGAAGCTGTTAAAACAGAAGTCAACAAGTGTTTTTGGGTCAAGGCACATAGTTCAAAGAAAACAAAAACTAACTGGCTTGCTTGTGTAACAGTGGGAAACAAGGGAAAAGTGTGTTGGGCTGGGTGCAGTGGCTCATGCCTGTAATCCCAGCACTTTGGGAGGCAGAGGTAGGTGGATCACCTGAGGTCAGGAGTTCGAGACCAGCCTGGCCAACATGGTGAAACCCCATCTCTACTAAAAATACACAAAAATAAGCTGGGCATGGTGGCAGGCATCTGTAATCCCAGCTACTCGCATGGTGGCAGGCATCTGTAATCCCAGCTACTCAGGAGGCTGAGGCAGGAGAATCACTTGAACCCAGGAGGCGGAAGTTGCAGTGAGCCAATATTATGCCACTGTACTCCAGCCTGGGTGACAAGAGCGAAACTCCATCTCAAAAAAAAAAGAGAAAAAAGAAAAAAAAAAAGTGTGTTGGGAAAGCCATATGTGAGTGACAGTAAGGTAGGTCACATAGGTGACAATTGCAATAAGGTAGAAAAGTAGGTATCTTGAAAATAGTGTGGTGTGGCAAATTTAATAATGTCCTGCTGTCTTTTGAATACATGAATGCAAGAAACAGGGATAGTTGGTGAATGATTCACAGAGTCTCTATCACAAAGGACAGGAGTGCAAATGTTTTTCCTCCTGAGCTTAGGTGAGTTCAGAGAAAAATGAAGGTGACTCGCTGGGTGAAGAATCAGAGAAGGAAGAAAATCAGGAACGTTCTATCAGAAAAGGAACATCAGGGATGTTCTATCAGCAAAGGAAGGTCTCAAATGCAACTCACATTTTCAGATATCATTGAGGGGGGGAAGAAAATTCCAAAGTTTAGGGCTTTAATGGCAGAGAGCATTTTGAGCTAAAGTATATTAGCTAGTAGGTAATAGAAGGGAATTAAATGGGCAGTGTTCATCTTTGAGAAAGAGTAGGTGACGTGGTTTGGTGGCTGTGTCTGGAAAAGCAAACTTTCATGACATGAGCTACCTGAGAAAGTAGCCTCAGGTGGTGGTGACAGAAGTGTTCACTTGTACCCTTGGCCTTTTCATTTTTGACACCAGCTGTTTTCACTTTCATGCACCCTTGAGTCTTTGCTGTCACACAGTTGCCGAATGTTTTCTTACTGCTCTTTCCTTTCCATTTGTCTAACATTCCAACTGCTTTATCTAATGCAAGATTTCTCAGCCTTGGCCCTATTGACATTTTGGGCCAGAAAAGTCTTCATTATGTAAGCCTGTTTTGCAAATTGTAGGATGTTTAGCAGCTTCTCTGACCTCCATCTTACAATTCACCAGTAACTTTCCCCACCCAGAGGTAACTACCGAAAATTTCTCCAGACATTTCCAAATATCGCCTGGGGGGCAAAATTGCCCTAGGTGAGAATCACCAGTCTGCTTTCTACATGTTATGTAATCTGAAAAAGTTTATGCTAAAATTACATGTAATTCCCCAGAAATAATTTGCATGTGGTTGCAAATTGGAGGAAAATCTAATCTGCCCATTAATTAGTCATTGGTGAATTGCCCTGAAATAGCAACTGGTGTCACATTTCAAAACTTGTAATGTTTTCTTTGTTTCAATTTTTGAAGGATGCTTTTGTATCTTTTTAGAAATCAAAGTCTTTTTTTTAATCTATCTACCTACCAAGTTTATTGCCTTGTAAACATGTTTCTTTTGAGTTAAAATATTCTGAACTTGTAAGGCCATGTCAGTCAAGCCAGATCAATAGTAGTGCACAAAAAAATGATTCAAAAAAGAGTATAAGTTCGAAACATATTATCTATGTGGGAGAAAGTCTCCTCATAAATGCCAGCAATTATTGGCTTGAATTCAAAAGTGGAATAAATTTTGTCCTTGAGTACAAGAGTGATAGCAAATAACCAACTTTAATATTTTATAGAGAAAGTTATAGCCATTTCCTGAACTACCTCTGATATTACTTCTGGAATTTCTTTTAATTCTTAAGTGCTTAATGGCTCTGGAGGTAACTACGATAGAATGGCAAGTGCACTAGGCTACGAGGCAGATGATCAGGTGTAAGTCTCCACCCTTCTAGAGAGGGAAGTCCCCAAATCCTTATCCAGAAAATGGGAAGAGTCATAATCTCACAGAGGATTGTCGTACAGTTGAGGTAGTGTAGATTGAGGACTGAAATGCCCATCAGTGGAAAGGCACTATGAACATAATGTAATTTCTGTTTGTTAAAAATTATTAAACCTATTAAACAATCCTTAAAGGTTGCCTTAAGGATTTTCTGTGACACAGTTTTCCCAGGCAAGCTGCTTAACCAACCTCGGGTCTGACATTCCTAGGGGAATACCTGTGGCTGACACAATCTGAAACAAGAGCTTTATAAATCAAATCATATTTTGTAGACATTAGGGGATACCGATATGGCAAAGAATTGTACGGCTAACTATTTGCTTTTTTGGCAATAAATATAATTTTTCTATTTTATCTGTTTTATGAATTTCTTGTTCATATTGAGAATTCATGAAGGCTATGTGTAATGCAAATAATTCTAAATACTATATTTTCTTTACTTAAAATAAAAATCTAAACTTCCTTTAATTTAATATCAGTCTCACTCCCATCTCACCACCCGGTTAAGTATTTTGATTAAACTCACATGCACATACACACACACACACACATACACACAAACACACAGACACGCACACACAGTCATATAGACACACACAGACATACAGACACACAGACACACACATACAGATACACACACACATGCTGACAACTCAGTTGATAAGCACCTCATTACAGCTCAGGAAGAGATTGTATAAAGAAAAACTGAGTGATGTAAATACATAACATCGTTATAGTAAGATTTAGTGATATCACAGCAAGGAGGAAAAATATAAGTAAGGTATAATTTTGGTTATGGGGCTTTAAAGCAACCTTTTTCATCCTCTAAAATGGTTCCTGATGTTAGTTAATTGGCACAAGAGAATGGAAGAAGAGATTCTTCTAGAGGATACACACCTTGTGTTTCCTGTAAGATTAGGGAAAATGGAGAACAAAATGTTTTCCTCAGGAATTAACTATACACAAATAAGTGAAGGAAATGGCATCGTTTGTAGTAGGAAAGTAATTAATTGTTTAAATTTTATTTTATTTTAGATTCAGAGTGTCATGTGCGCATTCGCTTCATGAATGTATTGTGTACTGGTGAGATATGGGCTTATAGTATACCCATTTCCTAAATTGTGAACATTGTTCCCAACAGGTAATTTTCAATCCTTGCTCTCCTCCCTTTTGGAGTCCCCAGTGTCTATTATTTTCATTTTTGTGTCCATGTGTATCCATTGTTGCAAGTTCCCACTTATAAGCGAGAACATGCAGTGTTTCACTTTCTGTTTCTGAATCAGTTCACTTAGGATCATGTCTTCCAGCTCTATCCATGTCGCTGCAAAGGCCATGATTACATTCTTTTTTAAGGCTGTGTAGTATTCCTCAGTGTATATATACACCACATTTCTTTTATCCAGTTAACCACCGATAGCTATTTAGGTTGGTCCTGTGACTTTTTTCTTGTGAATAGTGCTGTAGTGAACATACATGTACAGGTATCTTTTTATTTGAGACGGAGTCTCGCTCTGTCTCCAGGCTGGAGTGCAGTGGCATGATCTCGGCTCAGTGCAACCTCTGACTCCCTGGTTCAAGCATTTCTCCTGTCTCAGCCTCCCAAGCAGCTGGGATTACAGGCAAGCAGCACCATGCCCAGCTAATTTTTGTATTTTTAGTAGAGACAGGGTTTCACCATGTTGGCCAGCATGGTCTCGATATCCTCACCACGTGATCTGCCCTCCTTGGCCTCCCAATGGCATCTTTTTAATGTAATGATTTATTTTCCCTTATGTAGACACCCAGTAATGGGAGTGCTGGGTGGAATGGTAGTTCTATTTTTATTTCTTTGAGAAATCTCCATACTATTTTCAATAGAGGTTGAACTAATTTACGTTCCTGACAACAGTGTATAAGGATTTTCTTTTCTCTGCATCCAGGCCAACAATAATAGCCATTCTGACTGGTGTAAGATGGTTCATTTCTTTTTTCTGGTGTTATGTGAAAAATAGGTTATTTTACAGCACAGTTTAGATTAGCTTATCAATGATAGAGCCAACTTTGTGATAGCCATTAATACACACAGTCAAGACCTTAAATACCAATTTAAACCAAGAACTCTAAATGGGTATATTAAAGATTTGTAAAAAGCATTGCGCTGTTTTGACGTAAGAACTGTTCAAGTGGTAATACATCTAAAACAGTCATGTTAACTTTAAACATAATAACTTAATCTTTTAGGAAGTGTACTTTCAAATGCTGCATAGAACACATCAGGATTTTACCTCTTTTTAAAAGTCTGATCTAACTGGACAGGAGCACAGAGAGTTTATCTTTTTCTGAAGTATGTTGCTGAAAGTAGGAGGAGGGGAAGGAAAAGGAGGAGGAGGGGAAGGAAAAGGAGGAGGAGGGGAAGGAAAAGGAGAAGGAGCTAGGAGATGTTTTCTCTAGAATGTGGTCCCTTTATTACCGTATGTTGTAGTTGAACTTTCCAGGGTAAACCTAATGTTACAGGTGAACTCACTAATAGATGTCAAATGCCTTCTTGGTATAATATATTATTTCCTATCTCCATAGTATTGAGGATGAAATACTACAGATTGAAATGCTCTGGAATGCAATTTTAAATCTTTCATCTGGGTATATACCCAGTAATGGGATGGCTGGGTCAAATGGTATTTCTAGCTCTAGATCCCTGAGGAATCGCCACACTGACTTCCACAATGGTTGAACTAGTTTACAGTCCCACCAACAGCGTAAAAGTGTTCCTATTTCTCCACATCCTCTCCAGCACCTGTTGTTTCCTGACTTTTTCATGATGGCCATTCTAACTGGTGTGAGATGGTATCTCATTGTGGTTTTGATTTGCGTTTCTCTGATGGCCAGTGATGATGAGCATTTTTTCATGTATTTTTTTGGCTGCATAAATGTCTTCTTTTGAGAAATATCTGTTCATGTCCTTCGCCCACTTTTTGATGAGGTTGTTTGTTTTTTTTCTTGTAAATTTGTTTGAGTTCATTGTAGATGCTGGATATTAGCCCTTTGTCAGATGAGTAGGTTGGCGAAAATTTTCTCCTATTCTGTAGGTTGCCTGTTCACTCTGATGGTAGTGTCTTTTGCTGTGCAGAAGCTCTTTAGTTTAATTAGATCCCATTTGTCAAAGGACTGTAAATCATGCTGCTATAAAGACACATGCACACGTATGTTTATTGCGGCACTATTCACAATAGCAAAGACTTGGAATCAACCCAAATGTCGAACAACAATAGACTGGATTAAGAAAATGTGGCACATAGACACCATGGAATACTATGCAGCCATAAAAATGATGAGTTCATGTCCTTTGTAGGGACATGGATGAAACCGGAAAACATCATTCTCAGTAAACTATCGCAAGGACAAAAAACCAAACACCGCATGTTCTCACTCATAGGTGGGAATTGAACAATGAGAACTCATGGACACAGGAAGGGGAACATCACACTCCGGGGACTGTTGTGGGGTGAGGGGAGGGGGGAGGGACAGCATTAGGAGATATACCTAATTCTAAATGACGAGTTAATGGGTGCAGCAAAACAACATGGCACATGGATACATATGTAACAAACCTGCACATTGTGCACATGTACCCTAAAACCTAAAGTATAATAATAAAAAAAAGGAAATGAAATAAATAAATAAATAAATAAATAAATAAATAAGTCTTTCATCTGAACATCATTATATCTATGCCCAGGAATTTCCAAATTCTAAACCAAATGATACAGCTAGAGTTTGAAGACAATTTGAGAGCTGGTGAAGATGACAGTTACTTCTTTCTGTTTCTTGCTCTTTGTATAATGGAAATGAATGTTACTTTTAATGAGTCAGTTGCAAGAAATTAAGATATCTGCTAGACTGGTTTCTTCCTTTCTTTCTCCCTCCCTCCATCCTTCTCTTCTTCTCTTCCCCTTTCCCTCCCTCCCTTTTTCTTTGCTTTCTTCCTTTCTTCCTTCTTTCCTCCCTCCATTTCTCCCTCCTTCTCTTCCTCTCTTTCTCCTCTTTGCCTCTACTTCTCTTCCTTCCTTCCATCTGTCTGTCCTTCCTTGCTTTTGTTCATTCCACTCACACACAAGGAATACATACAGTGGGGGTCCTACCACGACCAGACACTGTACTAGGCAAATGAGCTAGAGAAAGGGGCAAGATAAACAAGACCCTGCCCAAATGAAGAATCCAGTCAGGCAAATAAGCTAGGAAACATATGAGGGAAATGTTGGGGTAATAAAAGATCTCATAGGAGAAACATGTAGTCCAGGCGCCCACGAGCTCTCTCTCTCTTTTCCAACGTCAGCCCCCTTCTTGCTCTTTGGGAATTTCTAGGGAGATGTATGGCTTATATGCAAAATGAAGTACCAGAAGATGAAAAAGTCAAACAGAAATTAAGATTGTATATTCTGCAGAGTTGATCATTCATTTTCATGTGAAAAATTGTTTATATATATTCTTACTTTTCTCACCATAATACTTTTACAAGAAACTTCTCAGCACTTTGCTGTCTTTGCAAAAATGACACAGAGATTTTTTAAAAGGTGGGGTTTCCCACCTTTTCAAGCAAATGGTGCATTTCCCAGCTGGCTCTTGTTACGGTGCATGCAAATGCAAACATATTCTTGAATGAGATCTGTGAAATTTCCAGAAAATTCTTAATATTGATTTACATCCTCCCTTGCAGAAATAATTAATATTGATTAATGAGAGGCACTTAGCTTGATAATAATTGCACCCAGTTCACAACAAAAGCAAGTCAATTGTGGTGCTTAGGAATTTTTAATAGTGATTTTTTTCTTTTATTATTTTATTTTTCATGTCTAGATGAGAGTTGACCTTGCATAAAATCTGTTTGGCAAATTCAAATTAGACAAAGCAAAAATATTTATATGGGCGGGTAGGCTTGAAAGTGATTGGAACGTCTAAAAATAATGTGGGAATAATTAGCATAATAGGGCAAATCATCAATTATGACACATGCTTCAAAACTGATTTGAACGTGGTACCACAGTATGTGACTTAAGTAATACAGCAAATACTGTTAAATAAAGAAATACCATGACTTATGCAAATCTAATATGTGGATATCTGAATTAATCAAGGAAATGTAAGGATCCTCTTCATTTAAAGAAAAAATAATTTATCCTGTACCACCCACAGTTAACCTAAATTGTCATATATTCCACTTAAGAAACACTTCTTCATACCTGTCAAACATATTATAAAATGGCAAACAAGAATTAAATAATTTTTGGATTATTCTGCACAGTTGATCATTTCTGGGTAAGAAAAAAATTGGCAAAACTTTATTTGTGAAGCAACTTAAATGCCTAGTGATAGAATATGATTAAAGTTTTAAAAATTGGCCAGGTGCGGTGGCTCACGCCTGTAATCCCAGCACTTTGGGAAGCCGAGGTGGGCAGATCACGAGGTCAGGAGATCGAGACCATCCTGGCTAACATGGCGAAACCCTGTTTCTACTAAAAAAAAAATACAAAAAAATCAGCCGGGCGTGGTGGAGGACGCCTGTAGTCCCAACTGCTTGGAA
This sequence comes from Symphalangus syndactylus, assembly GCF_028878055.3. Taxonomy (NCBI): domain Eukaryota; kingdom Metazoa; phylum Chordata; class Mammalia; order Primates; family Hylobatidae; genus Symphalangus; species Symphalangus syndactylus. The sequence goes on along the minus strand of NC_072445.2, from coordinate 61,911,943 downwards.
GGCTGTGGCAGGAGAATGAAGTGAACTCAGGAGGTGGAGCTTGCAGTGAGGCGAGATCGCGCCACTGCACTCCAGCCCGGGCGACAGAGCAAGACTCCATCTCAAAAAAAAAAATAAAGTTTTAAAAATGTTCAAAGTCCATAGGCCTGGAAGATTATGCTACCCCACAATAAACTGGTAGATACATTAATGGCAGACTACTATTTTTTTTCTATTTGAGTAGCATATATTCTTAACACAAATAGACTTGTATCCTGAAGCAGCAATAAAATTTAAACAAATCAGGCACTGATAAGGTAATAGGCAATGTCTAAATATCATTATTGTTATTAAAGCAAAAAAAAAGATGTCAGTATTTCTCCAATTTCTCCATTAAACATTTAATGGAAAGAAATGTTAATCATTTCTTATTCCCTTATACCCACCTTTAATTAATTGATATACTACATTTTTTTATGCATGTCTTTCATACTTTTGAAGCATTTTCTTTGTCAAAATTAGAGTTAGAATTCTAAATAAAATTTCTTATCAAAGAAGTGGATTTTGCTTAATGTTGTTTTATTATATGAGGTACAAATCCATTTTGGCTAAGGCATATGAGCAACCTATAATAATAGAACACATTAGGGCACTTTTCTGATAGATTATAAAACTATATGAAAGTTTTGAAATAATAGAAGAAAATTTTGGAAACTTTAATCTCACAAGGAGATTATAAAAGTGAGTAGAGATCTCTAAATAAAAATTTCAATACATTTTCTTATATATATTTCAAAGTAACAGATATCTAAATACAATATATACATAAATAAAATTGTGAAGAAAGCCAAAAAAGTGAAGAAAATATTTTCAAGTCATGAAAAGCAAAGCATATTTAAAAAATTTTTAAGTTCGGGGGTACATATGCAGGTTCGTTATATAGGTAAATGTGTATCATGGGGGTTGGTTATACAGATTATTTCATCACTCAGGTATTAAGCCTAGAATCCATTAGTTATATTTTCTGATCCTCTCCCTCTTCCCATTCTCCACCCTCAAATAGGCCCAGTGTGTATTGTTTCCCTCTACGTGTCCATTTGTTCTCATCATTTAGCTTCTGCTTATATGTAAGAACATGTGGGTATTTGGTTTTCTGTTCCTGTGTTAGTTTGCTAAGGATAATGGCCTCCAGCTCCATCCATGTCCCTGCAAAGGGCATGATCCTGTTCATTTTTATGGATGCATAGTATTAAATGGTGTATATGTACCACATTTTCTTTATTCAATCTATCGTTGATGGGCAGTTAGGTTGTTTCCATGTGTTTGTTATTGTGAATAACATTGCAATGAACATATGCGTGGATGTGTCTGTATGATGGAATGATTTATATTCCTTTGGGTATATACCCAGTAATGGGATTGCTGGTTGAATGGCATTTTTGTCTTTAGGTCTTTGAGGAACTGCCACACTGTCTTCCACAACGGTTGAACTAATTTACACTCCCACTAACAGTGTATAAGCATTCCTTTTTCTCCACAATCTTGCCAGCATCTTATTTTTTGACTTTTTAATAATAGCCATTCTGACTGGTGTGAAATGGTATCTCATTGTGATTTGATTTGGATTTTTCTAATGATCAGTGAGGTTGAGCTTTTTAGCATATGACTGTTGGCTGCATGTATGTCTTCTTTTGAAAAATATTTGTTTGTGTGCTTTGCCCACTTTTTTATGGGGTTGTTTGTTTGTTCTTTATAAATTTGTTTAAGTTCCTTACAGATGCTGGATATTAGACCTTTTTTGAATGCATATTTTGCAAAAATTTTCTCCCACTCTGTAGTTTGTTTATTCTGTTGATAGTTTATTTTGCTGTGCAGAAGCTGTTTAGTTTAATTAGATCCCATTTGTCGATTTTTGCTTTTGTTGTAATTGCTTTTGGCATCTTTCGCATCTTTGTCATGAAATCTTTCCCATGCCTCTGTCATCTTCCAGGAATGCCTAGGACCAGGACTGCCTAGGTCATCTTCCAGGGTTTCTATAGTTTTACGTTTCATATGTAGGTGTTTAACCTAATTTTAGTTAATTTTTGAGTATGGTATAAGAAAGGGGTCCAATTTTAATCTTATGCATATGGCTAGCCAGTTATCCCAGCACCATTTATTATCAAAGATCAGATAGTTGTAGGTGTGCAGTCTTATTTCTGGGTTCTCTATTCTGTTCCATTGGTCTATGTATATCTGGTTTTGTACCAGTACCAAGCTGTTTTGTTTACTGTAGCCCTGTAGTGCAGTTTAAAGTCAGGTAGCATGATGCCTCCAGCTTTGCTCTTTTAGAGCAAAATTAAAAAAAAAAATTAAAGGCCAAATCTAATCACAATGAGAAAAGAACACATATCTTTTATGAAATAACACACGTAAATGTACAATAAACAAGAAAGATTCAACACTAGTAATAAAACATTTGCAAAACAATATAATTTTTTTAATTGCAGATCAAACCATAGAGTCTTATATAATAGCAACAAGTGGCATGTGAGTGAAAGGAAATACAAATCTTTGTATGCCCACCTTTCTGGAAGGAATATATGTTTAAAGTTTAAAATAGTTTACATCAGTTGATTCAGTAGTTCCAATTCTAGACTGTATGTGACATATATGTTAAAACATTGATATGACTTGGATCTGTGTCCCCACCCAAATCTCATGTAGAATTATAATCCTCAGTGTTGGAGGTGGAGCCTGGTGGGAGGTGACTGGATTGTGGGGGCGGTTTTTCATGAATGGTTTAGCACCATCCCCCATTGGTACTGTATAGTGAGTGAGTTCTTATGATATATGGTTGTTTAAAAGTGTGTAGCACCTCCCCGTTCTCTCTCTTGTTCCTGCTTCTGCCACATAAGATACCTGCTCCCACTTTGCCTTCTGCAATGAGTAAAAGCTCCCTGAGGCCTCCCCAGAAGCAGATACTGTCATGCTTCTTGTACAGAATTATGAGCCAATTAAACTTTTTTTTTAATAAATTACCTAGCCTCAGATATTTCTTTATAGTAATGTGAGAATGGACTAATACAAACACAGACAAACATTTCATTATTACCTTATTTATAATATAGAGAAATTAGAAATAGACTAAATACCCAACCTTAGAACCCGATTAAATGAAGTATCATTAATTAAATGGGATGTAGAGAAAATGCTCATAATAAAAAGTTATATAGGAAAATAATATACAAAAATAATCTTTTAGTAGATGAACTGTGTAAAATTGTATATTTTTAATTTATATTTTTATGGTACAATTAAGGGTGGTTTTTAATTTATTCTTTATACCATGTGATTATTTTGTCTCTAAATATCTATTGCTGTAATAGTCAGCCATTAATAATCAATGTTATTTCAAGAGAGAAATCCAGAAAGAAGAAGCTATTTCAACACAGGTTTAGTATTTCAAAAGTTGGATTCATGGTATGATTTCAGGCCTTTTTAATTTAACATGTTTCTAACCTCTGCAAATCATTGCTATCAGAGTAATTGCATATTTACCCCAAACAGAGCAATAAATGCGTTCAAGTTGATAAGGCAGCTGTGTAGACATGAAACTCCATAATACTGTAATAATCAGGTTAGCTGGAGTTGATCTTATCAACCATCTACACATAAACGAGTCTCGCAGTAATATTCTCATGCACATGATATATTGTATAAAAACTATTGTGATGTGTTGCTATGGTACCTAGGAGATCCTTATAGATTCGAGTTCCATACTCTAGCTCGTTTGGGCATGTTTTAGGCATTCACAAATGAAAGGAGGGAGAGTTTCTGTGCACACCCACAAGGTTTCTGGAGTCCTCCCTCCAGGTGGATAGATAGCAAATGAATTTTCAAAGGATCCCTGTTTAAACATGGTCATATATTTATGCTGCATGGATATGGGATCCAACTTTCACAGTACAGAAGTTTAAAAATATTAAACACCAAGGAAAAACATATTTAAAAGAAAAGAAAAAGGAAGAAATAAAGTGAAAAGAAACACAACTACCATCCCCATCTCCTGTATTTTCACTTGGCCACAACAATAAAACACCAATAAAACAGTTTCTCTGTCATTTGGCCTTAGTGTCTACTTAGTGATCAGAGATCTTAGACAGCCCTACAGCAGTGAGTGATGGGTAGGGAGAGAGACAGATAGATTTCACCGTAAAGCTGTAACAAAGACTAGCTCCAGAATTCAAAGGTTGAATTCTTGTTCTGGTTAGAGATAAGAGAACAGATTCTTGAGTAGCTATTCTCACTTGAAAAAAGCCAGTGACTTTTCTGTGTATTTTTTTTATCTAAGAAGAAGAGCTAAAATATTTGTCACCAATCAGTTGTACAGGACTGCCTTTAATAATCCACTAAGTTTATAAGGATTTCACCTATTTTGGACCAACAAGATAAAACCTTTTACTGGTTTTCTCTGGGTTTATCAGTTTCTTCTTTTACAGTGTTTTTCATCACTAGACCAGTGGATTATAAAATTATCAGTTTTGCAAATTTGGCTGGGATTTTGCCTTAGACTCCAACATACAGCTTATACTATGACAATAGGCAAAATAGAGAGAGGTTACCAAATGTAGGAAAAGTATGATACTGATTGTTCTTTGCCATACGATAATTCTCTCTCCCACTCTTTCCCCGTCTCTCCCCCTCCTCTTCCTCTCTCTCCCTCTTTCCTCTGCCCCTAATATACATGCGGATGAGTTTTTTTAATGACTATTTCAAAGCTTCTGTGACAATTTTTGTGTAAGTGTGAGGAACTCTTAAAAATTCTCTGAATCTTTGTTGATTATCAATACCTTTGTTTTATTGTCCTTGATAAACACAGTTTTAACAACCTTGACTTCTTCTTGACTCCACCAACCCACACTAATGACCACATCTCGGATTTTGTCATTGCGTAAAAATATGTCCATGCTATCAATGTAAACTCTGAAATTCCCACATCTGACCATGAACCATCATCTCTCTGACTTTCCCAATCCCTCACATTCAATGAAGTTTCCCCGGGTATTCTTTCAACTCTCTTGGTTACTCCCCTTTCCTGTGTGATGCTATTTCTTCCTCTCTATTCTGGATATTGTGATCAATTATGTCAGTGTTCTCTCTGTCCCCTGACTCCCTTTAAATGTGCCCAAGGAAGGAAGGAAGGAAGTGACTGGCAGCTGAGGATTTTGGAGAGTTGTGAAAACAACACTGAGAACAGGCATGGAAGTTGAGTGATATGGTTTGGTTCTGTGTCTCCACCCAAATCTCATTTCAAATTGCAATCCCCAGTGTCTGGGGAGGGACCTGGTGGGAAGTGACTGGATCATGGGGATGGATTTCCCCCTTGCTATTCTGGTGATAGCGAGTGAGTTCTCACGAGATCTAGTTTTTGAAAGTGTGTAGCATCTCCCCCTTTGCTCTCTGTCTTCCTCTGGTTCTGACCATATGAAGATGTGTCTCTTTCCTCTTTGTCTTCTGCCATGATTGTAAGTTTTCTGAGATCTTCCCAGCCATGCTTCCTGTACAGCCTATAAAACCATGAGCCAATTAAACCTCTTTTCTTTGTAAATTTCCCCGTCTCAGGTATTTATTTATAGCAGAGAAAGGACTAATATGCTGAGATTGAAGAGTAACCTGATGAATGAGTTCGAGTTAGAGGCTGAGATTCAGGCAGAACGTGCCAGAACATTATTGTTTTGGTCATTCTTATTCTTTTGGCTACCTGCCTGTGGATGTTAGGAATTGAGTGGTTAAAGACTCAGACAACCACTGACTATCCAGAAGAAAATTCATTACTCAGCTTGGTTTTCCCACAATTCCAAGTTTCCTATGTTTAGGCAACCTGCTGGCCTTTTCTGGCCATCTTGTTATTCACATACGTTTACACCCTCTTGAATATTTCCTCCCGGAGCTCTTTAAAATATAGTCTGGTTCACTACAGCCCCTGCTTTCCTTGTTACAGACACTGTTGCTTCTCATTTCAATGAGAAGATAAAAGCCATTTGAGGGAAACTGCTCTATTTTATTCCTCATCAATCCCCATGTCTCTGAAGAACGGCACCAATAAGCCCCCAATCTCCCCTCCATCACTCCTCTTTTGGAGGATATTTCTTCCTCTACTTTTGTATACAACCACAACATTTCCCTTTCTAATGGAAACTTTCTCACCACTAGATAATGGGTTAGTTTCCCCATCCCCTATGTTTACATATCCATGCTACTCTTTTTTTTTTCTTCAGGTTTACTTTATCCATCTCCTTTTCGTCAACATGAAACTTAAGAGTAGATTCTACTCACTGCTTCTTTCCCTTCTTCATCTTGTATTTAACACTAAGGCACTGTCATCAGGCTTTCAACACTACCCTCTACCTTGGCAATCTTCTATGACTCAGATGACATAGCCCATTTATATCTGTTGTCCCAGTGTATTTATTAGTAACACCTTAGAGCTGTCCTGATTTGGGCAATAAATTATATGGTCCCTCTACCAACCTTACACTTTAGTGGGAATGGTGAGGTACTAAGAAAATTTTGAACATGTAATTAAATGTATAATAAATGCAGAGTTACAAACTCTAATAAGCACGATGACAGGGCAATACCTGGTGCTGTTGCTGTCATAGCACAGAGCGGGGGAGACGGCACTGTTGAGAGCAGAGTTTCTCAACTTCAGCACAAAAGAACATTTGAGACTCTGTCATTCTTTGCTGTGGGGGTTGTAGTGTGCATTGTAGAATGTTTAGCAGCACCCTTGGCCATACTAGTAGGTGCTGGTTGGGTGTCTGACTCCCCTTCCTAATGATCCCTTCCAGTATGGAAAGCTAAAACTATCTGCAAATGTTACCAGTGTTTCCTGGGGAGCAAAATCACCTCTGATTGAGAATGATTGGTTAAGAGGATTAGATAAGTGTTTCTAGAGGAAACAATATTTGAGGTGAAATATGATTAGGACGTGCAATGAAGGAAGCAGTGCCTTCCCAGCTCCCCAGCCAGTGCAATAGCATATTATAGTGGCATAAAAAGAGACATCGTATGGGTTTTGAAAACAGCAGAGGTGTTAGAAACATCCCCAACATTTACAAGCTGTATGGTTTTTGATTAGGCACTCAATCTTTCTGAACCTTAGAATCATCTTCCATGAAATAGGGATGTTAACACTATGGTGGAATAGTTATTTTTTATTGTTACCTCAAATATTCTCCTTCCCTGTTCCACAGCCCAGGTATAATGAAAAGGCTTAATTCATGCTGAGGAAAGTGGTTACAGTAGAACCTGAAAATGCAGGTGTTCAATTTTTGACTTCTAAGCTTTAGAATACTATCCCGGAATAAGATAAAAACATATTTAAAAGAGTGCTTGAAGAGTTTGAACCAGACCTTGTGGAAGGGAATGGGGGTCAAGTCCTTTTGAAGAGGAAGGCAAGAGGGAAGTCAATATGGGGTCTTCATACACCGTTCTTGTATCATTAACCAACTCCTAGATGACATTCAGTGATTAGTAAGAGTTTTTTTTTGTTTTTTTGTTTTTTTTCACTGAACACCTACTTTGGAGATGTCCAGGTGAGCAGAAGAAGACAGAGACCCTGCCTTCAGAGAGCTTACATTTAAGCATAGACAGGAGCTGGATCTCACTTCCTAGAGTGTCCCCTTGGAAGTCCACTAGCCTTGGTGGGCAGGGCAGTTGCCTGGAGCCATCTTGGAGCAGCACAGAAGAAATAAGCAGTGAGCCCAAGATGCAAATTTCCTGCTATTGCAGAGTGGTGTGTGATTTCTCATGGGCTCCAGGCACTGAAATTTTCTCATGTGAGACAGGTCAGGGAAGAGACTCAGTCCTGGCAGACAAGAGACAAGGTCACTAAGATCCCAATGGGCCTCACATGTCCGCCATGTTCCATCCCATGTTTTCTTGCCTCCCTTAACAGGCTGACCCAAGTTATGTAGCAGAAAGGAGGCCTCTCTTAACTTAGCTGACCAGGCTGAATTCCTAACCATAAAAAGAAGAACTTCACCATTTATCTCCTTGAAGTCGTGTCTTCCAAGGCTGCTGAAGCAGAACTCTAGCATTCCTTAAGGACTTGATCATTTTTCAAGGTTGCTAAAGGGAGACTCTGGTGTTCCTGATAAGAACCGAACCAGATGCCACCAGCTGAAGATAAAATGGACTCTAGCACTGACCTTTCACTAATTTATTTTCTTATTATAATACTAAAATCTCTGCCAAAGGCGGAGCTAATCTGCCACTCTCAGATCATGCCATGTCAGTTAGGGCATAATGTCTCATTGCACAAACTCTAAGAAAACCCCCAAACATGCTTGCACATCACTCCTTTTTCTGCCTCAACTTCCTTAAGATGACAAGAGCTGGGCCCTTTGGGGAAGGAGCATCAGGACCCCTCCCCTGTATGCTGCTCCCTGGCACATCTCCAGTCGCAAGCCTATTAAACCTTGCCTAGGAAAATTGGTTTGTCCTGGAGCTAATTTTTACTTAGAGCCAAGGAACTTGAGGTCCAGTCACAACAACAAATAAGCAAGTCAGCGGACCTTCCTGGATTCTCACAGCCTGCGTGGAAGAACATACTTCCTAAGACGCGGTGTGAACAGTCATCACTGGTAGTCATGAGGGGTATGACTGACATCTCTGTGGACTGTCATTTCCAGGGAGCAGCAGGTGGGAGCTGCGTCACATCCATCTGTTAGCCAGGGGACCTTCCAAAGGTGCATCTTGCAGGATGTGGCATGTGGTGGGTCTGAGCCAAGGTCCAGCTGAGGGCAGCCACTGAAATAGCCAGCATAGACCTTGAGCAGGCTACATCAGTAAATAGATGATCCCAATTCAGTGGATGTGTATTGCAGCTGGATAACCTCCTCGCCCCTCTCTCCCCACCCCACACTTTGCATATAAGCTCATCAACCGCCATGAGAAATGGGAGAAATAACCCGTGATGCTGGAACATAAAGGTTAAGTTTTGTACCTTTTAAACCTGTGACAGGAGTTGTTATTAAAAAAAAGATAATGTACACCTATCCCTCACCTAATGGCTTTTATTTGTACCTGAAATCTCTGTCATTAAGTGCAAAGCCAGTAAACAAAAGACAAATATAATTTTTTTTTTTGAGATGGAGTTTTGCTCTCCCCCGCGGGCTAGAGTACAGTGGCACAATCTCGGCTCACTGCAACCTCTACCTCCCAGGTTCAAGCAATTCTCCTGCCTCAGCCTCCTGAGCAGCTGGAATTACAGGTGTGCACCACCATTCCCAGCTAATTTTTGTATTTTTAGTAGAGTCAGGGTTTCATCATGTTGGCCAGGCTTGTCTCAAACTCCTGACCTCGGGCCATCCACCCACCTCAGCCTCCCAAAGTGCTGGGATTACAGGCGTGAGCCAGCTCACCTGGCCAACAAATAGAATTTTTTAAAATGTGGTATTTTATATGAAAAAATTGTGGCATAATCCATCCTAACCTTAGGCTCCCAATAGTTTTCATATACAGAAAAATATAACAATTAAGCAATCAAAATTCATCGTATACACTATTTGAAAGTAAATAAGGTTTATGTATATAACATAACATAATGAAAGTTTGTGATACTCTTTTTTTTTCTTCTTTCAGTATTATCTATCTACTTTTCAATCTTTGTGAAGCTCTTGGTTATGTTGCACTAAAACTACCCTTGAAAAGAAAGAGCATAAAAAACATCCTTAGGGCAAAATAAAGGATGAACGAGAGAGCACTTTGAAAGAAGTAGAAATCGTACGATCATATAATATACCTTAGAGTCCAGAAGATGCAGCTGTCCTGTTCACTGTCAGGGCACATTTGCAAGCAACACATTTGTCCAAACACTGGTGGACAATTCAAAGTTGTTTCTTACAGTTTTTCATTCTAGAAACTATTGTGTAAGGTAAATTAGTAAATGTGTTTTTGCCCAAAACTGAAACATTAGAAGTATTACTTGTCACTACCATTTATTTAGAGGGTATGGCTGTTGTTATTATTATTTTATTTTATTTTTTTAGACGGAGTTTCACTCTTGTTGCCCAGGCTGGAGTGCAATGGTGCGACCTCTGCTCACTGCAACCTCCACCTCCTGGGTTCAAGAGATCCTCCTGCCTCAGCCTCCCAAGTAGGTGGGATTATAGTTGTCCGCCACCACCCCCAGCTAATGTTTGTATTTTTAGTAGAGACAGAGTTTCACCATGTTGGCCAGGCTGGTCTTGATCTCCTGACCTCAGGTGATCCACTTGCCTCAGCCTCCCAAAGTGCTGGGATTATAGGCATGCACCACTGCTCCCAGCCTATTTTTTTTTTAAAGGTCTGAAAAGTGATATAATCTTTCTCTTAAGGTGAAAATATTGTGTTAAAAAAAAAACCTTAGACAAATTACATTTAACAGAATTTAACAAAGCCAAAAGCACAGTTCATGAATTGGGCAGTTCCTAAATCAGAATAGGCTCAGAGAGACTTTGCCACTGCCACGTGGTCTAAGTAGATTTATAGACAGAAAAAGGAAAGTGGTGCACAGAACATGGAAGTGAGATACATGAGAAACAGCTGGATTGGTTACAGCTCAGCATTTGCCTTATTTGAACACAGTTTGAACAGTTGCCGTTGCCTGCCTGCAACTGGCTGAAACTTTGTGGTTGGTAGAATAAATTACAGAACGTTTACACATCCACTTAGGTTGCCTTTATAGTTCTCTGTGTATGGAGAAATCTTTAGGCTAGACTTAAAATATATTAGGAGGCAGATTTAGACTAAACAATTAAATAGGTGTTAATTTAAAGTCTTTATTTGAGGTGAGTCTATATACCATATGCATGATACATAGTAGACATTCTATAACAGTATTTGTTATTATTGTTTTCCTCTTGTCTTTGAGATTACCAGACTCCCTTTCTCTCTAATCTACACTCTCTACCAGTGAGACCTCAATCATGTCCATGACCTGCCCTATGCTAATGACTTTGGTTGTCAAATTTCCTACTTCCTGGTGCTTCAAGTTAAGCAATAACTCAATTTTTTTTTTTTTTTTTTGAGGTGAGTTGCATTCTGTCACTCACCACCCAGGCTGGAGTGCAGTGGCCAGATCTCGGCTCACTGCAACCTCCATCTCCTGGGTTCAAGCAATTCTCCTGCCTCAGCCTCCCAAGTTGCTGGGACTACAGGTACGCGCCACCATGCCCAGCTAATTTTTGTATTTTTAGTAGAGACAGGGTTTCACCCTGTTGGCCAAGCTGGTCTCAAACTCCTGACCTCAGGTGATCCACCTGTCTCAGCCTAATTCAATGATTTTTAATATATATATTTTTTACTCCACCAAAATTTCCCTTCCTCCTTGAATTAAAGGCATCAAATTTCATCCAAAAAAATGAGACTATTCATCTTGGAGTCATCTTCTACCTCCTTCCTTTTATCTCCCTTGATCAATTGGATTATTTCATTTTTTGATGCCTCAGTTCATCTTTTGAAAGCCAGGAATAACAGTAGTTATTGTTTATATCTTTATGACCTATCTGATAGATCATAAAGATTAAATGAGTACATGCATTAAAAAAACAAAAACTTCAGCAGAGTGTGCAGGCAGATAGCCCTTATTAATATCTCACGTCCTGTCCTCCTTTCCACCCCTGTTGACTAAACAGATATTAGAAAAGCAGATTTTGAGAATTGTCTATTCATATCCTTAGCCCACGTTTTGACGGGATTATTTGTTTTTTTCTTACTGATTTGAGTTCATTGTAGAATACAAATGGCCAACAAACATTTGAAAAAATGTTCAACATCACTAATGATCAGGGAAATGCAAATCAAAACCACAATGTGATACCACCTTATTCCTGCAAGAATGGCCATAATCAAAAAATAAAAAATACAGTAGATGTTGGTGTGGATGCAGTGAACAGGGAAAACTTCTACACTGCTGATGGGAATGTAAATTAGTACAGCCACCATGGAAAACAGTGTGGAGATTCCTTAAAGAACTAAAAGTAGAATTACCATTTGATCCAGCAATCCCACTACTGGGTATCTACTGAGAGAAAAAGAAGTCATTATTTGAAAAAGATACTTGCACACGCATGTTTATAGTAGCACAATTCACAATTGCAAAATCATGGAACCAACTCAAATGCCCATCAATCAAAGAGTGGATAAATAAACAGTGATCTATCTATCTATCTATCTATCTATCTATCTATCTATCTATCTATGATGGAATACTACTCAGCCATAAAAAGGAATGAATTAACAGCATTTGCAATGACCTGGATGACATTGGAGACTATTATTCTAAGTGAAGTAACTCAGGAATGGAAAACTCAATATCACCTGTTCTCACTGATATGTAGGAGCCAAGCTATGAGGATGCAAAGGCATAAGAATGACACAATGGACTTTGGGGACTTGGGGAAAGAGTGGGAGGGGGACGAGGGATAAAAGGCAACAAATATGGTGTAGTGTATCCTGCTCGGGTGATGGGTGCACCAGGATCTCACAGATCACCACTAAGTAACTTACTCATGTAACCAAATACCACCTGTCCCCCAATAACTTATGGAAAAATAAAATAATAATGAAAGAAAAGCTGATTCTTTGAAAGGATCTTTTCCCAATCTACTTTTCAAACCCAGACTTCTTTGTTTTTTGCAAAGTGAAAGCAAGTTTATTAAGAAAGTAAAGGAATAAAAGAATGGCAGCCTCAAGCCCCAGACTTCTAATAAACATTCCCATTCATTCTTTGTCTTTGTCAAAATGGACATCTTTCTGTCTCTGACCTTTTCTGTTTCATTATTTCTGCTTCATACTCTTTTGAAATGCCCTTACTCTGGCTGTCAAAATCTTACTCAGTCTTTAGGGACAAAATAAATGCCACCTTTTCCAGGAAATTTGTTGAGGTTCAAGTCAGAATTCATTATGCTCTCCTTCACCAGAATTAAGCTTTATGTTCTTCTTTTTGGTTAATATTTATCACATTATTTTTTATAGTGAGTTGAATAAATGTGTTTTATCTAATAGATTATAAATTGCTTGCAGGAGCATCATATTTTAGACTTCAATTTTACCATTAACATCTATTATTATGGTGTCTTTCTTTTAGAAAAGACTCAATTAATATTTACTAAGTAGCATTATAATTATTTTTAGTGACTCTTGGCATAACACATATTTTCTGAACTTTTAATTTTTATTAATAAAAGGAACTAATGAGAATTTTACACTTGATCTTAGCCAAAAGGCTGAAAAGTGATGAGAATTTTAGAATACCTGCATTGCATAGAAAGTTTGAAAAAATACAGAGGATAATAAAAAAGTATTATTGTTAAATATTTGTATAAACAGTGTGTCTCAAAAGGCTTAGTACAATTTTAAGTTTTAATATTCTCATATATGTAAATGCTACAAATTAACAAAAGCATTACTTAAAAGTATGGTTATTTAAATCTCTTTAGATTATTAATTTGGTGAATATAAAATGATAAACTTCAGTGTATGTTTTCAGTTCCTCTAATTAAGGAGAGCAAACATTAATTGAAGTAAAAAAATTAAAATTAAAAATATGTTATTTGCGGCCGGGCGTGGTGGCTCATGCCTGTAATCCCAGCACTTTGGGAGGCCGAGACGGGCGGATCATGAGGTCAGGAGATCGAGACCATCCTGGCTAACACGGTGAAACCCCATCTCTACTAAAAATAGAAGCAAAAAAATTAGCCGGGCGTGGTGGCGGGCACCTGTAGTCCCAGCTACTCGGGAGGCTGAGGCAGGAGAATGGCATGAACCTGGGAGGCAGAGCTTGCAGTGAGCCAAGATCATGCCACTGCACTCCAGCCTGGGTGACAGAGAGAGACACTGTCTCAAAAATATATATATATAATTTGTATATATATGTTTTATTATATATATGTTATTATATATGTTATTTTATATATATATATGTTATTTGCCCCAGTAACAACAAGAACACCCAGTGTTCAGATCGGCATCTAATACTACTATCCAATAAAAAGAACCAGGGATCGAGGTAGAAATGAAATGACTGTTTCTAAGGCAGGAATAAGGAATATACAAGATAAGCTTGGAGCTTCTTGTAGTACCGGGAGAGAGTGATGTACTAAAATAAAACCCCGTGATGGAGTGGGGTCAGGGGCATGTCAAAGAGACACAGAAGCCAATTGCAGTGCTCCCAATGGCCAAAGATAAACAACTTTGAGCAAGAAAATGAATATCATATCCAAAGTATAAAATAAATATCTATCATGCAAAAGAATTTCAATTAATTTATGTGGATAGTCACGCCTCAAGAAAGTGGAGCATAAACTTCTCCTCCCATAAGTGTGGGCTGTCTATAGTCATATCTTCCAAAGAGAGAGGTAAGGAAAGGAAAGAGGGGCAGGTAGTAACTTTACAGTGGAGAAACCTGACAAACACTACTTCAGTGATATGGTTGGATGGGATCCTGGAAAAGAAAAAAGGAAATTAGGGAAAAAATAAGGACATCTAAATACATTATGGACCCTAAGTAATAACAATGTATCAATATTGCTTCATCAGTGGTAACAAAATATACCATACTAATTTAAGTTTCTAATATGGGACACTGGTTGTAGAGTATTCAGAATTCTCTGTATTTGTTTTGCAATTTATCTGTAAATCTGAAACTATTCTAAAATTAAACATTTGCTAAAAAATAAGAGGGTATTAGAAAAATTACCAAAAAAATTATAATTTAGACAAAGTGGACAATTCCTGGAAAAATACAAAGACTGCTTGCCTAACAAAAGCAACAACAAATGTGTAATTCAAAATTCACAAAACTACAAAAAGTAAAATAAATTTAAATAGTCATTTAAAAATGTAAAACCATCTGTAGTACCTATTCTTCTGGAACTATTAAAGCATAAAATCGCCTACAGACTTCTGTGGATAATTTGTATTTATGTGTCCATAAACATATTAACAATATGAAAATGGCATAAAAATAAATATAGTTATAGTAACCATGTATAATACATTTATTGGTTTATTGTTTTTTCCTTCAATATTTTCTCATGAACTCTATTCAATTATACATTTCTCACAACAATTTAAAACAATGACAGGACTTCATTTTATTTGTTGACATTTTTATTCATTGTTAAATATTTAGAGTAACTATTTTTACAATGATTTTGATACAGTTTTCATAAATGTAATGATTCCCATCAATGACTTACTGTTATCATTGTAGTGGTACTACAGTGTGTGGTCATTTCAGGTTTGTGATGCACAT
Organism: Symphalangus syndactylus; assembly: GCF_028878055.3. Lineage (NCBI taxonomy): Eukaryota > Metazoa > Chordata > Mammalia > Primates > Hylobatidae > Symphalangus > Symphalangus syndactylus. Next base: position 61,896,678 of record NC_072445.2, on the reverse strand, counting down.
TGACAACTTGTTTCCTGATGTTGTCCCAACTACATTCCTACTGGCAGAATATGAGTGAGCCAGTAGGGCAGGGTAAAAAATGCTCCTCACCCTAAAGGTACATATGTCCTAATTCCTAGAATCTGTCACTGTCACCTTCTGTGGAAAAATGGTCTTTACAGGTGTGATTAAGTCAACAATCTTGAGATGAGAAGATTATCCTGCATTATTCATGTGCTGCCTAAAATAATCACAAACTTCCTTACAAGAGGGAGGTGGAGGGAGACTTGACTTCAGACAGAAGAGGAGAAGGCAGTGGGACACAGAGGCAGAGACTGGAGTGATGTAGCCACAAGCCAAGCAATGTCGGCAGCCGACAAAAGATGGAAAGGGCAAGAACGAATTCTTTGCTAGAATCTCCAGAGCAAGTGTGTCCCTGCTCAAAAGACAGCATTTTTCAACGAGTTTACTTGTCATGATATTAAGTTTATCCATACATTTATGAAGAACTGACATCTTGACATGCTGTGTCCCAATTTATTCAAACTTCCATTCTTCTGAATCTGTTTGTAACATAGATAAGCGGATGCAGTAAGCCCAGGAAAAGCTAAAAATAAAGAAGTAATTTTTAAAAATAAGCAGGTTTGTGATGTTCTGATTTGGGAGGGATAGCCAGAGCTCAGTGAGATAAGAAAATCTTGGTAAAGAAAAATAGCCCTATGTAAGACACTATGAAGTGTTGATGAGGACATTGGAACAGAATTGTAGTGGAAAATGCCTGGTCTTCCAGAGATGCAGGGTCACTGATATTAGGAGTATCTCTCAGCAAATTTATAAACATTTATTAAAATAAAAATTAATACTTAAAAATGCATCTACTTCACATGAAAATATTGGAAAAGGGGGGTGTGGGAGAAAAAAATGATAGATTGGCTTCTTATATCAAAGTTTATGAGCCCTTAAGGGAACCAGTGTTGGGAGAATTGCAAGAGGGTGGCCTAGATTAAAGGGAGTTTTGTTTTTATCAGTCAGTGACCGGGTGAAGAAATAGTAATTACGACCATGAAGTAACTCCATGGTATATCTCGGGGCCCTGTGACTGTTTTTGAGAAGAGAAAGGAGGGCAGGGCAGCTAGCAAAGAGATTAATGTCAGTAGAAAATAATAAATTGAATTTGTGAACTTTCTGAAAGTTAAATGAGAACAGAACAAAATGATTTTGCAATAGTGGTTACAAAATGTCTTATAAATACACAGCAAAATCACCATGTTCCTTTCCTAGAAGAAGAAGTGAACACAAGGGTCTGGGGATAGGTAATTACAGTAAACTCATGTGAGTGATGCAGGGTTAACTTTATCTTTTTTTTTTTTTTTTTAAATCTTACACCCCAAAAGGAAAAGAAGTTTGCCGAGAATCAGTTGAAACTGGCAGAGCTCTGGCACTTTGGAGCTCATTAATGGCCATCTCCCAGCTTACAACACCCTCTGATCTGATGATGCTGCCCAAGCTATGCCCAGGATTGCAATGCTTTTAGTTTCTTTCAGCCTAATTACGAAGGTGCCTGGCCCATGCAGTGAAGTGATATAATGGATAATAAAGCTCCTGAGAGTCCTGATAGAAGTATAGTGCAACAAGTCGCATGAGCTAATGAAAACCTGGGAAGCTTCAGGAACAAAACCCTAAAAAGCTAATGTCTAAGGCAATGAGAAGGAGTGCACTGTGATGCATGCATGCCAAAACCACAATTCTAAAGGATGGAGGAGCTCAGGACTGACTTTCTATGAGAGACAAGACTACTGAATTATTTACACTGCAGGAATGCACCAGGAAATGACTTCATCCATCAAGGAATATGTTTCTGGTGATCACTTTATTGGTCCAGGTAGAAATCGTTGGATATTCAGACCCACAGAATAGTGATCAACAAACCAGAAAATAGAAAGGGTGGATGAACCTCCCTAATTCATCAAGAGGGCATGTTTCAGACTTTGGAGATTTAAAGTTAGAGCAAAGTAGGAAGTTGTGTTTATTAGAACACAAAACTGCATCAGGCTTCCTACTTTCACTCAGTGGCTAGATGGGGAGCTTCCTTACTCTTCACTACTAAGACTGATTCAAACCATTTATTTCAAAGCCTATGCTCAAGATTTCTCAAGGAGTTCACATGGTTTCCTCTGCTGCTTGGGTATCCGAGTGTAAAATGATGCACCTATGCACTTAGGTGATGCTGTACGTAGCACACCTACCCAGACATGAAACAAAGCCCCACCTGTTTTCAAAGGTAAACAGGAGATTCTCTCATTCTGTCTCTCTCTCATGTGTACCCTTGCTCTCACTCCCTGTCTCCTCTCTTTCTCACTTACACAAACACACACACACACACACACACACACACACCTGTGTACACAAACCTGCTTTATTTTATTTATTTATTTATTTATTTTTTGAGACGGAGTCTCGCTCTGTCGCCCAGGCTGGAGTGCAGTGGCGCAATCTCGGCTCACTGCAAGCTCCGCCTCCTGGATTCACGCCATTCTCCTGCCTCAGCCTCTCCGAGTAGCTGGGACTACAGGTGCCCGCCACCACGCCTGGCTAATTTTTTGTATTTTTAGGAGAGACGGGGTTTCACCGTGGTCTCGATCTCCTGACCTCGCGATCCGCCCGCCTCGGCCTCCCAAACTGCTGGGATTACAAGCGTGAGCCACCGCGCCCGGCCACCTGCTTTATTTTAATAATCATGACCGAAGAGCTGGGGAGCATTAGCAAATGATCACACCGCACAGAACTCTGCAGGAAGCAAGGTAAAAATGTCAGTGAGACATCCATGTTTTCTGAGCCATCCTCCTCCTGATTTTGAGGTTCCTAATTTAGCCTTTCTCCCAGTCAGCACCCAGATCATCTTTACCCTTCATGTCCCTACAGCTCTGGATTGTCCTTGATGGACAATTAACCCTCTCTTGCTCTCAAAACTGAAACATATAAACTACCAGGTGCTTAGCAGACTACAGTTCTTTCCAATTGGAATTCACATTTTAGCTGGGTGTGGTGGCTCACGCCTGTAATCCCAGCATTTTGGGAGACTGAGGCAGGCAGATCACCTGAGGTCAGGAGGTCAAGACCAGCCTGGCCAACGTGGTGAAACCCCATCTCTGCTAAAAATACCAAAATTAGTCTGGTGTGGTGGTGCATGCCTGTAATCCCATCTATTCGTGAGGCTGAGGCAGGAGAATCCTTGAACCCAGGAGGCGGAGGCTGCAGTGAGCTGAGATTGAGCCACTGCACTCCAGCCTGAGCAACACAGCAAGACTCCATCTCAATAATAATAAAAAAATTCACACTTTTTTTCTGTAAATATCTATTAGGTGTCATTCTGTGCCAGTCACTATGATAAGTATAGGGGAAATAGATCAAGTTGCAATTTCTATTTGTAATGATCTTAGAATGTGTTGCAAAGAAATAGAAGAAACAATTAAAATACAATGGAAAATGTTCTAAGGTGTGGAGAGGTCTTGTGGGAAAAAAACCTGAGTTGACCCACTGAATTGTAGATAATCTTGCACATGAGGAGCCATCTAAACTTTGACTTTGGGTGAGTAGCAGTTTCCCTGGTGCTCAACGGGAGAAGAACTTTCCATATAGAGGGAAGACCAGAGGCAACGGCAAAAAAAAAAAAAAAAAAAGTACTAGAGAAAGAAAAATATGGCAAGAGGCAGAGTTTGATGTGAACTATGAGGCTGTTAGAAGTCAGACGAGAAGTTCGAATTGCAACCTTTAAGGCCTTGCAGAATATTGAAAAATATTAAGCCTGAAAGTTGCATAATCAGATACGCATTTAACAGACATCACTCTGTGGTCATTGAAGGAAGTCTGTAGATAGGACTAGAAAGAAAGGGAATGAGTCTAGAGAGGTAAGAGCACAGTTAGGTGTTTGTTCCAGTAATTCAAGTAAGAAATAGAAGAGACCAGGAATAAGGAAGAGTGAGTTGAGATGAGACTGGGTGGTATATGAAATACTTTAGGAGACCGATGTTTTGTGTTATTTTTTAATAAATGAAAAGACAAGAGGAAGAAGCTAGAAAAATTCTTAGATTTGTGACTTCAGTAACAGGATTGACAGTGGTCCTGGCCACCAATCCAGGAAATTTAAGAATAAAATAAGACTTCAAGTGCTAAGAAGGGAATGAGTGTGGTTTTGCAAATTTGAGTTTGAAGTATCTGTGCAGATGAGTAGAAACAAGGTGACATTTGTTACTTCATAAGATTTAAAATCTAATTCATCCAAGGTTACATGTCATTTAATGGTGGGAGTCAAACCCTGCTCTCCCTTACCCTAAATTTGTGATCGGTGCATTATTACTGAGTACGACTTCTAGCTTTGTGTATCTGTCTATAGGTGCAATGATGTGCATGGACAGTCACATTTGTTATATCAAGTTCACCTCTGATTTTTGTAAAAAGACTACCAAATGGTGGGTTCAGACATCAGTGATGAAGCAAGGATGAGCTAACTGGCTTCTGATAACAGTGAACCTATGACCTTGACTTCATAAGCTCCATTTCTATTTTTTTATTTTTTTTATTTTTTATTATTATACTGTAAGTTTTAGGGTACATGTGCACAATGTGCAGGTTTGTTACATATGTATCCATGTGTCATGTTGGTGTGCTGCACCCATTAACTCGTCATTTAGCATTAGGTATATCTCCTAATGCTGTCCCTGCCCCCTCCCCCCACCCCACAACAGTCACCCGAGTATGATGTTCCCCTTCCTGTGTCCATGAGTTCTCATTGTTCAATTCTCACCTATGAGTGAGAACATGCGGTGTTTGGTTTTTTGTCCTTGCGATAGTTTACTGAGAATGATGGTTTCCAGTTTCATCCATGTCCCTACAAAGGACATGAACTCATCATTTTTTATGGCTGCATAGTATTCCATGGTGTATATGTGCCACATTTTCTTAATCCAGTCTATCGTTGTTGGACATTTGGGTTGGTTCCAAGTCTTTGCTATTGTGAATAGTGCCGCAATAAACATACGTGTGCATGTGTGCTCCATCTTACATTTTTATACCTTAAATTAAGAGCAGCAAAACTCTTAACAAAATTCATAGCAGAACCCCCAAACAGAGGCCCAGGTCATTTGGAGCCAGCTATTTCTCCTCTATTGCCCCCTCCCTTCTGTGTCTCTGGGAAAGTCCAATCCCATAACTCAGAGCCTGGCGTGGACCCTCCCACATCCACTGTCTTTCCACCAACACTTCCCATTGTGATTTTCATTGTCTGGCATTGCCCTGATGTTACGGGCCATCATCTTACCTGAGCTTGTCAACATTGAGAAAAAGGATTTTCTAAACTGAATGATTTCTTGGAATAAAACTTAAGAGTGTCTACATTTCCTTGAACTCAGCTAAAATGGATTGTAATCCCCATTTCACACGCCAGGGGACATGTTCAGCTTTAGCCCTGGTTTCCCAACCCCACTTTTTCATTGCTTTTTTCTTCAAATTTAGTTCCTCGTTTGTTCTTGGCATAATTTTCATGCAGCATCATATGTTAGTAGAAGCATTAACGTCGGCTTCAACCCATCTAACTCTAGTGAAAGTCCAATGTCTACTTTTTATTATTTCTGTTTCTTCCCTCAGCATTCATACCTGTCTCTTTTGCATCTCCTATTATTACCGTGTTTTTCTCTAGAATTTTCTGCTCTGCCTTTGCTACATGTAGCATCTGGTAGACTTGAATACCAAGAATCAGGAGTATTAATATAGTAACAAATTTCAGCTTTGTATACGAATACTTGTGAATTAAGACTGCAGTCAGGCAGGTAGGAATTTCTGGAGAATTATTCTATCAAGGAGGAGGAGGAAAACCCTAAAATTGGCTTTGTTTTAGACGTCTCCAAGGACTCCATGATTTATAAAGTCATGCATATGCATTTTCTTTAAGCTCTGATGACTACTAAATTACTCTTGAATTGAATCTCTGTCTTCTAGCCTAGCTCTTATCTTCTAGGATTCTGAGGAACAAGCTAGTCATCATTGAACTTGGTGAGTAGCTTGCTAATGTGTCCCACGGATTCTGGGTCACCAAATTTGTCTTGGGTTATGGTCTTGCTCTGCTTTTCTCAGTGTCCAGAGATCTGTTTGCTATGAAGATATTTCTCCTCAGACCATTATGGGCTGTACTAAGTTTTTTAGCGGGTCACAGCCAGAAACTTGACGTTAGGAAGGTATGACTACAGACTTTTCTTGATTCCCTATTGCCACAGACTGGTAGTAACAGAAGAAACTCAAATTACCCAAAAGATGATATAGCATATCCTTTTCCAGAAATCAAAAAGTAAAAATAATGGTTAAATATCACCTCCTACTAAAGAATTTGATTGCCAGAATTTTAGAACATTGTGCTATTGGTATATAGTATTTTCATTTCTCTTGAAGTAGTATTTGTGTTCACCGAGATGTGGTACTTAAAAATAAAAATGTTTAATTTAATTATTAAATATTATTTAATGTATTAATTTTCTTTTTTTTTTTTTGAGACGAAGTCTTGTTCTGTCACCCAAGATGCAGTGCAGTGGCGTGATCTCAGCTCACTGTAACTTCCGCCTCCCGGGTTCAAACAATTCTCCTGTCTCAGCCTCCTGAGTAGCTGGGATTACAGGCATGCACCACCACACCTGGCTAATTTTTGTGTTTTTAGTTGAGATGGGGTTTCGCCATGTTGGACAGGCTGGTCTCGAACTCCTGACCTCAGGTGATCCACCCACTTTGGCCTCCCAAAGTGCTGGTATTGCAGGCGTGAGCCACTGTGCCCAGCTGAAATATGATTTAATTTAAAAAGACTTTAATTCTAAGTTTATAACCCATTATCTTTAATTACTCTCTAAAATAAATGTTCCAGTTTTCTTTTGTTGTATAACAAATCATCTTCCGTGGCTTAAAACAGTAATAATAATTTGTATCTCTCATCCTTTCTGTAGGTGAGAAATTTTAGAAAGAAGCAGCCAAGCAGTTGTGGCTTGGAATCTCTAATACATTTGGAGACAGAGAGCAACTGTAGCTGGAACAGAGGTGATGGGAGGAAGCACTGGGACAGTTGGAGACTGATCATCTTTTTCTTTCTTCCTGTAGTCTCAGAATCCAGCCATATGGACTCCACATGGTCTAGACTGAGCTTCCCAACAGCAAGGTAGCCTCAGGGCTGACAAACGGCTTAGGTGGCCAATCAAGACTTTAAGAACAGGCACACCAGCTAGCAAGGCAGAGGTTGCAGCACCTTTGGTCAGCTCGCCCTGTGAGGCTCATACATCACTTCTGCTCTCCTCTGTTGGTAGCAATAGTGATCAAACGATGCCCAGTTTCAAGAATAGGCGGCATACAACACACCTCTCTGCAATGGATGTCAAAGAATTTGCAGATATGTTTTGAAACTGACATAATTGAAACAATTATGGTTGTTATCACACACACTTGCCTAAATAATGAATACCATATTTCCCACAAATGCAAATATTTAACAAACATGTATTAAGCATTTCTTGAGTCACAGATGCTGTGGGTAAAAAAGATGAACACATAGTTTCAGCCCCTAAATGTTTACTTTCTAATGGGAGAGAAAGACATAAATTGGTAATACTAATGCATGAGAGATGCCTGCATTGTGATGGCACAGGGAGACAGGGGCGTGGTGGGAGGTGGCGGGGGGCGGAAAGAAAGTTCATGCATCCTGGAGGAATTAACCTTGAATTGAATCCCAAAAGATGGGTGGTGACTGGTTGTCTGTTCAGAGAGTGGGACCAGAAAAAAAGGCACGAAAAAGTGAAGTGTGTGTGTGTGTGTGTGTGTGTGTGTGTAGACACAAGCGGGGTGTGTTTTTGTGGCACATATTTGTGGCAAGGAATGTCAGAAAGTGAGGCTGGAGACAAGGACAGGGGCTAGACAATGAAGAGCTCATGGCCCAGGGAACCTAGCTAGAGCATCTCTTGAAACTCCTGGGGAATTGTGGAAAGATTTAAAGCAAAAGAGTGATATAATCCCATTTGTTCAGGCAGCTAGGGAGAAATGCAGAGTTAACGACAGCAACAAAAAGATACTATGTAGGGAACCAGCTGGAAAATTCTTGCAATAACTCTGGTGACAAATATTGGAGCAAATAAGAGTAGCAATAAAGAGGATGGTACAAATATCTTAAATACTCACCAAGTCAAGTCTAGATAACTTAATGATTAATTGGCTGTGGGACCTGTACATAGACAAAGGATTAAAACGGCGACTACTGTAAGATCCTAGTAGGAGAAAGAGTATGGTCACTAACTTTGAAGAAGCAGAAGGGGTTCTGGGAAAGATGAGTTAAGTTTTGCTCACATGGAGTTTGATGGTCCTTTGATACTTCGGAGCCATATAGGATACCAAATATAATTATAAATAATAACGACTGGGGTTTGTACTTTCTGTAGACATCACTCTTCATAGCAGTGTCAAACTTTAGTGACATTTATCCAGTAACCCTGCAGGTCCTGGCCAGGCATCAACCTCTGAGATTCTTGCCAAGAATACACCCACAGGTTCCCCACACAAGATTTCCATGTATTGCTTAATTAACTGCAGATCAGCAACACTAAAGAAAGACACAAACAAAAGGATAATATCAACAGATACAGATCAAGATAAGGCACTCTAGTGGGTGGTATTACTATTTTTCCTCACGTTAGGAAAATAGTAGTAGCTTCTCATAGTACAAAAATATTTTGTACATTCTATCAAGGGTGAAGTTTTTCCATTTTATATGCCAAAGTCTATGTGTGTGAACTAAACTCTGAATGGGTTCTCTCACTAAAACTTCAGTCGGGAGATAATTTTTCCATTGATGATATAAGCAAAGGTGTTTAACAAATAACGTTTGATTTTGAAAACTATAACTTGATTATAATATTACATTTTTCCTCATTCATTTTTTAATGACTTCAAAAGCATCACAGATTGTTGCTTCTTATGTGTATATAATTAGAATAACAGAAGGAGATATAATGAATAAGGAATAAACAAATTTGAAGTAATAATGGCTGAAAAATATTCAAAATTAAGACCGACACCAATCCACAGATCCAGGAAGGTCAGACAATACTAAGGTATATCATACTCAACTTGCAGAAAACCTAGGAAAAAAGAAAATCATGAAGAAAGACACAGGGGGAAACCAACCATTACCTGTAAAGAAACAAGGATAAGAATTACAGCTGATTTTTTAAGTCAGAAACTATGCGAGCAAGAAAAGGAAGGTGTGAAATCTTTAAATTGTCTCAAAATATATCTGCAAATTCCTTGACATCTCTTGCAGAGGTGTCATGTATGCCTACTTCAGTGGACTTTCATTTTCAGTGGAGTTTCAAATATTTAACCAACATTTATTAAGCATTTCTTCAGTGGACTTTCATTTTCTCCCAGTTGTCATGTTGCTATCATTATATAATTTACTTCTGCTTCTGCATATTTTAAACCTCACAACAAATTGCTAGCATTTTTCTTTGTTATAGACAATAATCTTAAGATGACTCAAAATTTTTTAAATGGCTTTTAGATTTACCCACGATTTTACAATTTCTGAAGATCTTCATTCCTTTGTGTAGATCTGCTTATTTGATATCATTTTCTTTCTACCTAAATAACTTCTTTTCACCTTTCTTGTAGTACAGGTCTGCTCACAATAAATTTTTTCAGCTTTTCTTTGTCGAAAAATCATTTATTTAGCCTTCATTTTTGCAAGATATTTTCAAGGGTTATCAAATTCTAGGTGACAATTTTCTTTGAGTATTTTAAAGATCTCTCCTTGGTCTTGCTTGCATAGTTTCTGACAAGTAGTCTCTTCTCATTTGGATCTTTCTTCCTCTGCAATTAGTGTGTCTTTATCTCTGGCTGACTTTGAGATTTTCTGTTTACCTTGGATTGTCAGCAGTTTGACTATGAGGTGTACCTACCTGAGTTTTTCTTTGTATTCTCATTGCCTGTGCTTCCCTAAGCTTCTTGTTCTGTGATACATTCTCTTTCATGGCGTTTGCTTAAATTGTTCTTTTTCTTTAATTTTTTTAGTTGTTCTCAAATTTACAGTATACATTTTAAATATTTAAATCCATCATCAAATAACATTATATTATTAAGGGTATAATACAGTTACCTTATAACAATATTACCAATTTCTCGCTCCTATCCCTTAAGGCATTGCTGTCATTAATGCTATCATCACCTAATGCATTGTTACTACTGTTCCTTTAAATAGTAATTTTTCTGATAAGAATAAGAAAAAATTTAAAAAATAATTTTTGTTTAGTCTTTCTCTGACATTTTTTTCTTTATGTCAGTCTAAGTGAGAGGTGACAGCATGCTGGCAGTCCTCACAGCCCTGGCTCGCTCTCACGCCTCCTCTGCCTGGGCCCCCACTTTGGCGGCCCTTGAGGAGCCCTTCAGCCCACCGCTGCGCTGTGGGAGCCCTCTTTCTGGGCTGGCCGAGGCCGGAGCCGGCTCCCTCAGCTTGCAGGGAGGTGTGGAGGGAGAGGCGCCAGCGGGAACCGGGGCTGCGCGCGGCGCTTGCGAGCCCGCTGGAGTTCCGGGTGGGCGTGGGCTTGGCGGGCCCCGCACTCCCAGTAGCCGGCCGGGCTTGCCGGCCCGGGCAGTGAGAGGCTTAGCACCCGGGCCAGCGGCTGCGGAGGGTGTACTGTGTCCCCCAGCAGTGCCAGCCCACCGGCGCTGCACTCGATTTCTCGCCGGGCCTTCGCTGCCTTCCCGCGGGGCAGGGCTCGCGACCCGCAGCCCGCCATGCCTGAGCCTCGCCTTGCCTCAGTGGGCTCCTATGCGGCCCGAGCCTCCCCAACGAGCGCTGCCCCCTGCTCCACGGCGCCCAGTCCCATCGACCACCCAAGGGCTGAAGAGTGCGGGCGCACAGCGAGGGACTAGCAAGGCAGCTCCACCTGCAGCCCCAGTGCGGGATCCACTGGGTGAAGCCAGCTGGCCTCCTGAGTCTGGTGGGGACGTGGAGAACCTTTATGTCTGGCTCAGGGATTATAAATACACCAATCGGCACTCCGTATCTAGCTACTCTGGTGGGGCCTTGGAGAACCTTTGTATGGACACTCTGTATCTAGCCAATTTGGTGGGGACGTGGAGAACTTTTCTGTGTAGCTCAGGGATTGTAAATGCACCAGTCAGCGCCCTATCAAAACAGACCACTTGGCTCTACCAATCAGCAGGATGTGGGTGGGGCCAGATAAGAGAATAAAAGCAGGCTGCCGGAGCCAGCAGTGGTAACCCGCTCCGGTTGACTTCCAGGCGGTGGAAGCTTTGTACTTTTGCTGTTTGCAACGAATCTTGCTACTGCTCGCTCTTTAAGGCTACACTGCCTCTATGAGCTATGAAACTCACCGTGAAGGTTTGCAGCTTCGCTCCTGAAGCCAGCGAGACCAGGACCCCACCGGGAGAAACAAACAATTCCAGATGCACTGCATTAAGAGCTGTAACACTCACTGTGAAGGTCTGCAGCTTTGCTCCTGAGCCAGCGAGACCACGAACCCCCCAGAAGGAAAAACTCCAAACATCCAAACATCAGTAGGAACAAACTCCGGACACGCCGCCTTTAAGAACTGTAACACTCACTGTGAGCATCTGTGGCTTCGTTCTTGAAGTCAGTGAGACCAAGAACCCACCAATTCCGGACACGTAAGTTTATGACCTATGGTATTTTTTTTCTACCTCAAGTACTTCTCATATTTCTTACTGTACAGTTCTCCTGGAAATTAATTTGTTCAGTTTTGGCTTGACTGAGAATATATTTACTCTTAATTTTTGAAGGTTAATTTCCCTGGGTGTAGAATTCTAGACTGACAGTTACTTTCTTTAACAATTTAAGGATTTCACTCCTTCCTTTCTTTGCTTACATGGTTTCTGATTAAAAAAAAAATCAGCTGTAATTCTTATCTTTGCTTCTTTATAGGTAAAAGTGGGTTTTCCCCTTGTCTTCATGATTTTCTTTTTTCCTAGATTTTCTGCAAGTTGAGTATGATACACCTTAGTATTGTCTGACCTTGGGTCTGTGGATTGGTGTTGGTGTTAATTTTGGATGGTTTTCAACCATTATTACTTCAAATTTGTTTATTCTTTATTCATTATTTCTCCTGTTATTCTATTTACATATACATAACCTTTTGACATTGTCCCCCAGTTTTGAGATGTTCTGGGTTTTTAAGTTATTTTTTCTCTTTGTATTAATGTTTGGGCAGTTTTTGTAGCGCCTCCTTCAATTTCCCTAATTCTCTCCTGAGCTGCATGAAGTCTTCTGATAAGCTGCTGAAAGCATTCTTTATTTCTGTTACTGTACTTTTTATTTCTAGGATTTCCTTTGGATTTTTTATATTGTCCATATTGCTGCTGACATCAACCATTTGGTTGTGCATATGGTCTACTGTTTGCATTAGATACCGTAACATGTTGATCGGTTATTTTAAATTCCTTGATAATTCCAATACCTGTGTCATATTTTAGTGTAGTTCTGTTGATTGCTTTGTTTCTTCAGACCACATTTTATCTCACCGTTTGGTATGCCTTGTACTGTTTTGTTGAAAGCCAGACATGGTGCATCAGTGACAGGTTCTGAAGTAAACAGGCCTTCAGTGTGAGGATGTTAACCTAACTAGGAGTTGGGCTGGGTTTTCAAGGTTTTTATTGTCAGGTACCTGAGGCTTCAACTTCCTTTAGTGTCCCTGATTTTGTTTCCTCCCTTGTCTCTGGGGCTTTGTATTGTACTGTTCCTCAGAGTCTGTGTCTTGCCATTGGAGTCTTGGTAGAAGAATGTAAGAAAGGAGATGATTTAGATTAAGTTTTGGTCTTTTTTCCACATGAAATAGTGTTTACTATAATGTACATTTTACCAACGAGAAAATGGAGTGGGTGAATCCAATCACTTTGATATAATTTGGCTGTGTCCCCATCCAAATCTCATCTTGAATTCCCACATGTTGTGGGAGGGACCTGGTGGGAGGTAATTGAATGATGGGGGCAAGTCGTTCCCATGCTGTCTTTGGGATAGTGAATAAGTCTCACGAGATGTGATGGTTTTACAAAGAGGAGTTCCCCTGCACAAGCTCTCGGTGTTTGCTGCCATCCAGGTAAAGCATGACTTGTTCCTCCTTGCCTTCTGCCATGATTGTGAGGCCTCCCCAGCCATGTGGAACTGTAAGTCCATTAAACCTCTTTCTTTTTGTAAATTGCCCAGTCTCAGGTATGTCTTTATCAGCAGCATGAAAATAGACGAATACACACTTACATCAAGTCACGTGAAATTAAGGTTGAAGCAGGTTTGGAATCCAAACATCAGACTCCAGAGTTTAAGCTCTTAGCATTGACAAGAGCTTGTTTCACAGTTCCTAAGGTAATCGCTGGTATTTAAGTAAATAAGTCTGGTTCTATATTATGCATCTGTCATTTTCAGGAATAAGAAGCTAGATAAAAATACTGTCCTAAAAGACATTGTCAGCTCATTAATCTTCATGTTTAGGATTTAGGATCTCAATTTATACTTTTTAAACTCAATTCCTAAGTCATTTATACTAACCCCTGGTGAAGTTAATATTGTGTATTTTAAATAGCAATTTTAGATCAAGATTATCAGCTGCTTTTGAAATAACAGACATTTTATGTTACATTAATTATTTCTAGCTTTTTGAGGTAAATTGACAAAAATTGTACAGATTCAAGGTCTACAATGTGATTTGATATACATGTACATGGTATAATAATTACCCAAATCAAATTGGTTGCTATAGTTAATAATACTGTATTGTTTACTTGAAATTTGGTAAGAGTAGATTGTAAGTGTCTTCACCACACGCATATCCACACAAAGGGTAACCATGTGTGGTGATAGATGTCTTGATTACTTTGTGGTAATCGTAACACAAAATTTTCATCTTTTACTGGATGTGTGTCTCTGGGATGAATGTTGCTTTCACGTGTATTTCTATCCTTCCTCCAGGGATGTAGCTTATTTTTTCCCCATTTGTGGCCTACTCCCTTCTCTGGCTGCAACAGCCCCAATCCATTTCATTGAAGCCCTGTTGCTTTTTTACTATATTTTTATTTCTTCCTGTGGGTGAGACAAGAAAGTTTGAGTGGGCTGGAGTGGTGAGGAATTTTCTTCTCCCAGGTGGGATAAGGTTTCAGTATTGCCCTCTGGGGAATTCTTTTTTCTGGAGAGTGGGACTTTGTTGCGGAGTTACCTCTGGGAGGGTTTCACAACGGCTATTTTCTGTCAGAATCATGAGAAAGTCTTTCTGAATCCTTGCAGTAAGAATTTAGTAGAGTTCCTGGAGTGAAAGACCAAGAAAACATAAAGACCTCCTGTGACTGCAGCTCCAGGAGTTTCTTGCTTTTATGCCAGTCTATACTCATGCTTTATCAGCTCATCAAATCTACTAGTTTAATGGTTAATTTTATGTATCAACTTGGCTAGGTCATGGTACCCAGTTTATTTGGTCAAGTATCAGCCTAGATGTTCCTGTAAAAGTATATTTGAGATGTGATTAACATTTAAATAGAAGACTTTGAGTAAAACAGATGATCCTTTATAACAGGTGGGCCTTATTCAATCAGTTGAAGGCCTTAGGAGTGAAGACTGAGATCCTCAAGAAGAAAAAATTGTTTCCAGACTGCCTTCCATTTCAAGACTCCAGCACACACACACACACACACACACACACACACACAGCGATTTATCTGGAAAACCCTAATGCAATGTTGTCTACCTTTTCTGCAGGATGTTTTAACATATTTTAATAGAGTTATTTTTACGTCCTTATCTGGTCATTCTTAGGTGTGTCATCTCTGAATCTGGCTTGGTTGACACATCTCTTAGTAATGGGTCATTCTTTTCTTATTTTTGGGGTACTTCATAATTTTTGATTGAATATCAGACTTTATGGCAGAACAGCAAGGACTGTGATAATGAGTATTTATGCCCAGAAGTAGGCATGGCTCTTCCTCTGCAAGAGAGTTGTTGTTCAGGCTTGAGTCAACATGGCCAGCAGTTGGCTGAGTTTGAGTTTTGCTCTTGTTCTGGTTACTTTTAGTGTACCTGGGTCTCAGATAGTTTCTATGGAGCATGGCCACTACCTATGCTACTTACAAGGGCTGGAATGCTGGAGAGTTTTTTCCAAAATTCCTCCCCGACATTTAGCTTTCATTAGCCTCTGCACACCTGTGCCACAGAAGTGGTTCTCTTGTCCCGAAGCAAATGGTAGTCTGCTGTAAGTTGTTACTCAATGAAAACCTGGTGGTGTACCAAAGATGGTTCTCAGTTTTTCTATTTCAGCCTCAGTCCTGAGGCTCAAGGATGATGCATTCCTGTCCATCTTTGTATCTCTGTTATCAGTAGACTCCAACTTTCTACTCAAGGTTAATGGCTTTTGCCAATTGCCACTGTAGGATTCTTTTTTTTTTTTTTTTTTTTTTGAGACGGAATCTTGCTCTGTCACCCAGGCTGGAGTGCAGTGGCGCATCTGGGCTCACTCAGTGCAAGCTCCGCCTCCCAGGTTCACACCATTCTCCTGCCTCAGCCTCCCGAGTAGCTGGGACTACAGGCTCCCACCACCACGCCCGGCTAATTTTTTGTATTTTTTTTTTGGTAGAGACGGGGTTTCATTGTGTTAGCCAGGATGGTCTCCATCTCCTGACCTAGTGACCTGCCTGCCTCGGCCTCACAAAGTGCTGGGATTACAGGCGTGAGCCACTGCACCCAGCCACGTAGGATTCTTAGAGTGGAAATGACATTTTTCTCTGCTTTCTATATACTAGGAAGGAGTGGAACTTCATAAACAAAAACAAAACAAAGGATTTTCATCTTTTTTCCAAAAGTGGAATTTTGAAACTTCTCTATTTTGGGAAAGAATGACATGGGATGTGAAGAAAACATAGACAATTAAACCCTCCCTTAAAATTGCCAACCTATTAACTCAACTAATTAGCTAAAAATAACAGCTGACTTTGATAACACAGTGGTGAGTCTGGACCTGTAAAACATCGTGACATGACTTCATTCCTGCCATTGTGTTTTATAATCATGTCATAAACCTTGCTCAAAATTCCCTTATTCTTCAAAGTGCTGAGTTTCTATAGGAACAGTAAATACATATACAGTGTTCTAATTCAGCATATCTAATGACAAAAAAACTTGGCATGATGCTAGACCCAACACAATGTTGTTTTATCAGGTGCGAGGTTCTGGGTTTTTGTTCTTGACAGCTTGTTTATTTTACTTGGATTTCATAGTTTTATAAAAGCCATCTTCCACACCAAGCTCTAATTATCCGTATCCTTTCTTCCTTCCATATACGTGGTTTTACAGGGCTATGAAAAGTGTTGTAAAATAAAGAATAATAAAGGGACTGAATGTCATCTTACAAGTTATAGACATTATTATGCATTTTCAGATCTGTATGAGTCAAGTTTGATTATTAAGTCCAGGTAGAATTCTGATCTTTTTCTCCTGTATTTCTGTCGGTTCTGTTGCTGTTGCTTCTCCGTTGTGGTCACTGAGTTATATTTGACTTTATCAGAGAATACTTTGAGGCAAAGAAAACCACTGCTGTTACTTTCCAAACAGTTCTTGGTACACTGTATTTGGAATACTTTTTGAATTAATATTTTCTTCATTTTGATGAAAAATATTGTAATGAATTTCAAACATTAGTATTTTTATACTTATTTATGGATTCTTTTCAATGACTGTATTCTCTCATGTTGTCTTATTAAAGTAGACGATTGAGACCATTGATAGCTGATAGCAACCTTACAGTATAAGAAATAGTTTTATTTAGGATACTCCAAAGCAATAGCATATCTTAATAGTTCTGCAGCATAATTTAATGAAAAAGACATTGAACTTAAAGTCAGGACACGTTGGTTCCTTCCTAGTTCTGCCGTTTTCGATGTGCTTCACTTCAAAAAGAGATTCCTCTTTTTCTGGTTCTAGATTTTCTTTCTCGTAAAATTTTACTTAATACTCAGGACACCTACAATAAGTAAATGGATTAATGTGTTTGTACCTAATGAAATTAAAAATTAATGTCTTGACTGGGCACGTTGGCTCACGCCTGTAATCCCAGCACTTTGGGAGGCTGAGGTGGGCGGATCACAAGGTCAGGAGTTTGAGACCAGCCTGGCCAACATGGTGAAACCCCGTTTCTACTAAAAATACAAAAATTAGTCGGGTGTGGTGGCGCATGCCTGAAATCCCAGCATCTTGGGAGACTGAGGCAGGAGAATCGCTTGAACCCAGGAGCTGGAGGTTACAGTGAGCCGAGATAAGGCCACTGCACTCCAGCCTGGGCAACAGAGTGAGACTCTGTCTCAAAAAAAAAAAGGAATTAATGTCCTTATTGTGGCTAGAATAGTTAATGTTACGCATTTGAAGACACTGACATGCAAGAGATAAAAAGATTTAAAGAAGAGCACATGATGGATTCAGTGCAACTTCATGGTAGAATTCAGAAACTCAGAACTTCAACCTATTTCACTGTAGGGATCAGCTCTTGCTCATTTCTAACACGTTTTCTGTATTTACAAGTTTCTTTTCAATATTTCAGTAAATAATATCAATTGTTTTTCCACTTGGAATTGGAAAAAGGAGGTCATTGTTATTTTGATTGTGCCATCCGAGCAATAAATATCTTTATCAGCAGCATGAAAATAGACGAATACACACTTACATCAAGTCACATGAAATTAAGGTTGAAGCAGGTTGACTTATGGATTTAGAAATAAAGGCACTTTTCTAAGAAACTGAAACAAAAAATTTTGATTTGCGAATCTTCTGGCTTAAAACATTTTTAATCCAGGCAATAATTTCCATGTGAATAGACACTCTTCCGCTTATAACATTGTCTCGTAAAAGCTTTTTATGTATGAACACATCTTCTAATGGGCCACTAAACAATTCTATTCTTTAAAAAAATATGCACAGAAAACTGTATCATTAGGAGGAGTAGGAAAACTAATTTTGGCAAAAATGAATTTTTTTTTGAGAGTCTGCTCACGAGTCAAAATAGCTTTGAAGACATTTGAGGACCCCCCCCCCCACATATACACATACACATACACCAATGTTTGTACTTATTCTGAACAAGAATGCAGTGAAAAGAAATGTAGTAGTGACCATGTATATAAATCCAGAGTCAGACAATTCATGGTCTGTTAAAATATTCTTTCCCAAATTTGAGGGGAAATGTTTCTTTGGGGCCTTGGTGAATTTCTGTTCACTTGGGATTAGCACATATGCCTAATTTAAAGTCATTTTCTTTAAAAATTTACTGATAATCACAAGAAATAAAAAGAGCCACTAATTCTGGTCTTCAATTCTCTTTCTTCATCCGGAGGCCACTTAAAATTTGATAGATACAAAAGCTCTTTCAGGGAGGTATAGCCTGGCATGAATAAAGGCCAATATGCATGTGATTAAGAGAGTATGAGGATTTTCGTGTTTGCATGCATCCTGTAATTGCCTGCAGACATGATACATAGGGTGATATAAGGAATATGTAGTCCAGTGTGAGCAACCATCACTACACTCTGCAAATCCACTCACTGCAGGGAACCAGTTGAGACTTCTGTGAGAGCAGGGCTTTCTAACCTAGGTATTTCTCTTCAAGGATTGCTTCCAAACAAAATGCATTCTGTTCAAGAATGGCTTTTAAAATGTGGTTTCAGAGGCAGAGAGGAGGAGATTATCTATGATGCTTCAACTTTGTCATGTAATTAAGGAGAATGACCAATTCTTCCTATTCTATTGTCTGTTTATGTAAATATAACCTGCCTTGTGTGTTTTCATTATGTTTTTGTTTTGTTTTTGAGATGGAGTCTTTCTCTGTCACCCAGGCTGGAGTGCAGTGGCATGATCTTGGCTCACTGCAACTTCTGCCTCCCAGGTTCAAGCTATTTTCTCGTGCCTCAGCCTCCCGATTAGTTGGAATTGCAGGTGCCCGCCACCATGTCTGGCTAATTTTTGTATATTTAGTAGAGATGGAGTTTCATCATGTTGGCCAGGCTTGTCTCAAACTCCTGACCTCAAGTGATCCACCCTCTTCAGCCTCCCAAAGTGCTGGGATTACAGGAGTGAGCCACTGTGCCTGGCTTCTTCATTATGTTTAGTATTTTATAGACAGGAGGAAATACTCTGCATAAAAAACTGTCTTTTCAAAATAATTCCTTCACCGTGCCGCATAGAAGCTCCCAAATGGCCTTTAAGCTCTAGATATTTAGAACCAGGATGAAAAGAAAACTTAGAACCATTATGGATCATTTCTACCTAGCCTTAATTTTTATCATTAAAGCTTCAGAATGCTTAGTTTTATCATGTGCTTCTGGGGTATGTGGTGTCATATGTTTACAACAGAGGTAAAATTATGAAACTGACCAATCCTATTCTGTTAAATGTTGTAAAAGTTCTAAATAATAACATTACTAAAGATCACTGAAGTGTAGCTTCTGCCCTCTTATCCCTCTACAAATATGAAAATTGTTTTCATATTTCAGTGAATATTTCATTTTCAGTGAATATTCCATTTATCTGAATATTCAGCATATTGTTCATAATCAACTATTTAGTATATCATAATTATTAAAAATATAGTCTAGAAATAATCAGTTCAAATTTCAGCATTTGCTAGCTAGTTACTTAGCTATAGAGCTACAATTTTCTATATTGTGCAATAATTAAAGAAGATTACATACAGGACAAAGCTTCTATATGTTATAGGAAAAGTGATTACACATGTGATTTACACACATACAACGCATGCACACGTGTGTAACCTAACAACAATGTTAAGTAGGTGATTAGGATTGTGGAAATGCTACTTGTGTGCACTCCAAGGAATCAGCATTTGGGTAATGGTGACTAGACTGAACAAGTGATGAAGAAGTGAAGTAAATCATTTTGTTGCACCTTTGAATATTTTTTCCAGTTTTGGATCTTTGAAGATCATCAAAATATTACCATAATTCTTTGTTTTTTTTTATTTTTATTTTTTGCTCAGCTATACTCTAGTTTGAATGTTTATGCCTTCCAAAAGTCAGGTTGAAATTTAATTGCCATTGTAACAGTTGTTAGAGGAGAGGACTTTAAGAGATTAGGCCATGAGGGCTCATGCCTTAATAAAAGGGCTCATGTTCTTAGCCCTTCTGCCTTTCTGCTATGTGTGGATCCAGCATTTCCCTTCCATCTGGAGGATGCATATACAAGGCAGGATCTTGAAAGCAGACAAAATGGGTCCTAACATGGTCTTAGAGTTCCCAGCCTCCAGAACCATGACTCAATACATTTTGTTCCTTATAAATTACCTGGTCTGAGATATTCTGTTATAGCAGCACATAATAGACCAAGACTAGCTGATTATTTCTTTGCAATACGTTAATTTAATGAATAAGTGGTTGTTGATGAAAAAAATTTCATTTGAACTATGTTGGCTAAATGCTTTTTAAACTATTGAAAAAACGATAATGGAAAGAAATGAACTATAGATGAATGGGTTCATTTGTCTGTGCAGAGTTAAAAAATTAAATGACATGAGAATGCATTTTCTTTTCAAAAACTATGATTTATTCTCTTAGTATGATGTAAATAAAACCAGACTGTTTACTGAGCTGACTGTACACTTCTTTTTAAAGTTGTCATGATCATGGGTAAAGAAAATCTGGTTGAAAATATACTACTAAACAATATTGAAGTGATATAGTAAATATAATAAATATATCAAATTTTATTGTCACATTAGTTTCTAAAGATATTACTAGTTTTCTGTTTACTAATTAAAGATTCATTCTAATATAAATTTTTATTGCTGCAAATGTTTTAAGGGACAGGCTGGGTGTAGTGCCTCACAGCTGTAATCCTAGTACGAGGTGGGAGGATCACTTGACCTCAGGAGTTTGAGACCAGGTTGGGCAATATAGTAAGGCCCCATCTCTTAAAAAAAATTAAAAATTAGCCAGGCATGATGGTGAATGCCTGTAGTCCTACTTATTTAGGAGGCTGAATCAGGAGAATCACTTGAGGCCAGGAGGTCAAGGCTGCAGGGAGATGTTATTGCTCCACTGCTCTACAGCCCAGGTGACACAGTGAGACCCTGTCTCAAAAATAAATAAATAAATAAATAAATAAAAATAAGAAACAGGACATTTGAAAAGCTCCCACAGCTCTCTCAAGCTTATTCTGGAGTTTATTCATTCACTTGACAAACACAGTGGAATGGCTATTATATGAAAGGTGCTGGGCAAGCCCTGAGACAAGGAACTAGAAATGAACCCAGCTTTTATGGATCTTAAGGAAGATTGCTGTAAAACGGAATCATGAAGCAAACAAAGCAACATCTAAAATATTACTTAACTGCTAACTGATTCTTAAGAATGACACCATGAAGTTAAATTTTAAATCAGTTTTATTAGCAATTTAACACGTTAATAGAAGCAACAATTAGTTATAAACCTAGTAAGTCTTTTGGGCCCATCCCTCCACTCCACCCTGAGAGCAGCTTTATTAGTCCACAGCATTATTTCAGCCTGCTCATTTATATACAATCAACGAGGCAAATGCCCATCACTCAGGTAAGACTTCTCTATCTAAAGTCTAGAATAGTCTTCATTTCCAATGAATTTAGACGTATTTTCAGAAATGATAGCATCTAACAGATCATAAGTGGTTCTGAGCTGTGTCGACTCCTTCCTGGTTTGCATTCTCTCCAGGGATCTAGAGCCAGTGTCTGCCTGTTCCAAGCCCCAAATCATTATCAGTGAATCTCATTCTCCCAGAAGGAACACTTCCCAGTCACCAGACATGGAGTTGGCCATCTTTCCTAAAACAAGTCAAAATTAACATGCAAAGAGCTGTTTACCTCCAACACCTTCACCAGATGCTTCCTCCAGCTCCTTGTGTAAACCCACAGTTCTCCCCATCAAGGGTGGAGAAAATGGTTCCCATGAGTGCTAGGTGCAGATGCACTCATCCCCCTGGGTGGCAGTGTGGGAATATTCTAGCTGCTAGAAACCTCCATTTAGGCCAGTGAGCTAGATACGCATTAAGAAGAGAAGGCTGGATGCGGTGGCTCACACCTATAATCCCAGAACTTTGGGAGGCCAAGGTGGGCAGCTCACCTGAGGTCAGGCGTTGGAGACCAGCCTGACCAACATGGAGAAACCCCGTCTGTACTAAAAATACAAAATTAGCCAAGTGTGGTGGCGCATACCTGTAATCCCAGCTACTCGGGAGGTTGAGGCAGGAGAATTGCTTGAACCCAGGAGGCAGAGGTTGCAGAGAGCCAAGATAGGCCCATTGCACTTCAGCCTGGGCAACAAGAGCGAAACTCGATCTCAAACCACCACTACCACCACCAAAAAAAAAGCAAAAAAAAAAAAGCCTTTCCCATCATGATTCCACTTCCCCTGAAGCCCTCCCTTGAGAATGCTCCCATTCTTCCCTAACTGCCCTGCCTTAGTGTAAGCTGCCTGAGGGGTGCTTTCCTCAATTCCCAATGCCACGGCCTTCCTTCTGCACCTGATTATTCAAGCTGCCACTCATTCCTGTCATCTGAACATGCAATGCCACTCCTTTCCATTGCTGCCAACAAGGATATTCTATACACCTCGGCTCCCTGGCCATTGCCCTGCCTAAAGTCTTGTCTTCCCATGTCAGTTCTGTGTCCACATAGATGATCCATTGACAGCCTAACTCCTTGGTTTCTAGTGGTCTCATGACCAGTCAATTTTAGCAGCCACACACTGCCAGTCTCCTTACACTTGTTTGAACCACAGTGGTTCCACTGCTAAACTCACGTCTTCGACATTCCACTCTAGCTACACCTGCCTATACTTTAAGCTCTTAATATTTTTTATTTTATTTTATTTTATTTTATTTTATTTATTTTTTTTTTTACTAACTTCTCGACTTAATCTCCTAATCCTCCTATTCCTAATTCTCCCCCAGTCCAGGCTCCTTGGTTGTTTTTTGTTTTGTTTTGTTTTGTTTTGTTTTTTTCGAGACAGAGTCTCACTCTGTTGCCTATGCTGGAGTGCAGTGATGCAATCTCGTTTTACTGCAACCTCTGCCTCGCAGGTTCAAGCGATTCTCCTGCCTTAGCCTCCCGAGTAGCTGGTGAGAGGTGACACTCCACAGGCAGCCCTCGCTCGCTTTTGGCGCCTCCTCGGCCTCAGTGCCCACTCTGGCCGCACTTGAGGAGCCCTTCAGCCCGCCCCTGCACTGTGGGAGCCCCTTCGTGGGATGGCCGAGGCAGGAGCCGGCTCCCTCAGCCTGCGGGGAGGTGTGGAGAAGCACGGGCTGGAACCGGGGTTGCGCAGCACTTGCGGGCCAGCTAGAGTTCCGGGTGGGCGTGGGCGTGGCGGGACCCGCACTGGGAGCGGCAGGCCGGCCCCGACAGCCCTGGGCAGTGAGGGGCTTAGCACCCGGGCCAGCAGCTGCCGAGGGTGCGCCGGGTCCGCCAGCAATGCCGGCCCACTGGCGCTGCGCTCGATTTCTCGCCGGGCCTTAGCTGCCTCCCCGCGGGGCAGGGCTCCGGACCTGCAGCCCGCCATGCCTGAGTTTTCCCCCCACCCCCGCCATGGGCTCCTGCGTGGCCTGAGTCTTCCTGGAGAGCGCCACCCGCTGCTCCAGGGCACGGATTCCATCGACCGCCCAAGGGCTGAGGAGTGCGGGTGCACGCGCAGGACTGGCAGGCAGCTCCACCTGCGGCCCCAGTGCTAGATCCACTGGCTGAAGCTAGCTGGGCTCGTGATACTGGCGGGGACTTGGAGAATATTTATGTCTAGCTAAGGGATTGCGAATGTACCAGTTGGCACTCTGTATCTAGCTCAAGGTTTGTAAACACACCAATCAGCACCCTGTGTCTAGCTCAGGGTTTGTGAATGCACCAATTGACACTCTGTATCTAGCTAATCTAGTGAGGAGGTGGAGAACTTTTGTGTCTAGCTCAGGGATTGTAAACGCACCAATCAGCACCCTGTCAAACCTGACCAATCAGCTCTCTGTAAAACAGACCAATCGGCTCTCTGTAAAATGGATCAATCAGCAGGATGTGGGTGGGGCCAGATAAGGGAATAAAATCAGGCTGCCCAAGCTAGCAGTGGTGGTTTGCTGGGGTTCCCTTCCAAGGGGTGGGAGCTTTGTTCTTTTGCTGTTTGTAATAAATCTTGCTAATGTTTACTCTTTGGGCTCACACTGCCGATATGAGCTGTAATACTCATTGCAAGGGTCTGTGGCTGTGCTCCTAAAAATAGGGTAGACCATGAACCCGTCGGGAGGAACAAACAACTCCGGATGCACCGCCTTAGGAACTGTAACACTCACCGCGAAGATTTGCAGCTTCACTCCTGAGCCAAGCGTAAATGACAAACCCAGCAGAAGGAAAAAAACTCGAAACACATCTGAATGTCAAAAGGAGCAAACTCTGGACACGCTGCCTTTAATAACTGTTAATACTGACCATGAGGGTCCATGGCTTCATTCTTGAAGTCAGTGAGAACAAGAAGCCACCAATTCTGGACACACTGGGACTATAGTTGCTTGCCACCATGCATACCTAAATAATGTTCTTGATTATCCTCTTGCTTTTGTCAACCAGCAGGCATGGGAAAGTGGTTTCGTCACTTGTCTTTCCACAAATGCCAGGTAAGACACTGAAGAAAACCTCACACTGAAAGTCAAACTAGAAAGTGTGTGCGTTATAAAGTTAATGAGACCCATCTACTTCCGTCCATGCAAAAAAGGGACATTTTCTTACCTCCTTTTAACAGGAGTGAATGACACTTGCCTCGTGTCTCAAGCTAATGTGTTCCTCTGCGACCTGGATCCCTTTTCCTTTGGCTTTTCTCTGGCATTGTGTTAGCGATCGTTACATATCAGAAAACTTAGCAGGTGACAACACTGAGCGCCTATCTGTTTCTGAGGGGCAGGCATCCAGAATTGGCTTGGCTGGGTTCTAAGTCTCTCATGAATTTGAGCTAAAGTAGTGGTCAGGGCTGTGGTCAAGCAAGGTTCAGTGGTGGAGGTTTTACTTCCAAGTTCGTTCACATGGTTTTTGGCTGACTTCAGTTCCTTGCCGGCTGTTGGACAGACCTCAGTTCCATGTGGACCTCTGAGCACAGGCCGCTTTGAGCTTCCTCAGGCGTGACCACTGGCTTCCCCCAGGGAGAGTTCAAGAAAAACAGCCAAGGCAGAGGCAAACCAGTGTTTTTTAAAATCTAATCTCAGAGATGATTTTAGTCACATCCTATTTGTTACAAAGATCAATCCCGGCAAAATGGAGGCAGCTACATAACTGTGTGTCTACCAGGAGGTGGAAGCCATCTTGGAGACTTGCTACTAAGACTTGGTGCTAAGTGGAGGGACTTCAAATTTTGATGACCCTCTCCCTCCTGTTTATTAACCTCTTTCCTCTGTTGACTCCTAATATTTAAGCATGTTCAACTTTTTCTACTGGACAAACGCTGCATGTCTTTTCATTGTAATTTGACTTTGGTCCACAATGCTCTGAGGAGATTGTGATGGCCAGGGTTGCTGCAGCTTCCTTGTTGTTGGGTCTCATGGACAGTGCTCATTCTCTAGGTGTTACTTGATGATTGAGAAGCATTTCCTACAGCAAACCACTTTCTCCTTTTAGGAAACCTTTTTATTTTTTTCTTTCCATTTTTTTTCTTTCAATATTTTTTTTCTTTCAATACCTTTTGGATTACAAGTGGTTTTTGATTACATGGATTAATTATATAGCGGTGAGGTCTGAGATTTTAGGACACCTGTCGCCCAAGTAGTATACATTTTACCCAATATGTAGTTGTTTAATTCCTCATTCTCCTCCCACTCTCCCCTTTCTGAGTCTCCAAAGTTCATTACACCACTCTATGCTTTTGTGTACCCATAACTTTTTTTTTTTTTTTTTGAGATGCAGTTTCACTTTTGTTGCCCAGGCTGGAGTATAACGGCACGATCTTGGCTCACTGCAACCTCTGCCTCCTGGGTTCAAGCGATTCTCCTGACTCAGCCTCCCGAGCCCTGAGATTAGGCATGCACCGCCATGCCCAGCTAATTTTGTATTTTTATAGATATGGGGTTTCTCCATGTTGGTCAGGCTGGGTCTCGAACTCTCAACCTCGGGTGATCCACCCGCCTTGGCCTCTCAGAGTTCTGGGATTACAGGCGTGAGCCACGCACCTGGCCCCCATAGCTTTGAAAGCCTTCTTTTCTTATTCTCCATCCCTTTGCATCATCCAGGTTTTCTACTACTCCTTATACACTCTCTTGTTAGTGTTCCTTAAAGTCACGTTTTCGCCCTCTTCTCCCTTGGGAGACCCCATTTACGTTCATGGCTTTCTTTCATGACCTCTACATACTGAGAATGGTACAGGGACATCAAATCCATGATTATAAATAATTATAAACCCTAGGCCAGCTTTTCTGTGGGCAAAACTGTTGAAATCAGTCAAGTTTTCAACTCTAACTACAGAAACATTATTTGATAGCTACTCCAGATCACTGAAAGGCATTTTTGTCTTCAGATGAAATAGGGATACAATTTGATCTAGATAATAGTAACTTCTAAGTTTCTACTTTCATAGCTTGTTTGGCTGAAGCAGGCATTGAAATGCCTACCTTTTTTTTTTGAGACAGGATCCTGCTCTGCCACCCAGGCTGGAATGCAGTGGTGTGATCTTGGCTCACAGCAACCTCTGTTCATGGCTTGTTTGACTTTACATTTATTATTTATAGATTTGGCTACTGCTGTTTGAGGACAGAGACAACCAAGAGGAACACAGACACATCTGGAGTACAGAACACAAAACGAAAGATGATAACATCAGCATCTTCTGTAGGTTCATGGGAGATGAATATATTCCACCAGGACTGTGTAAGCATAACATGGCAGAAATCTGTGTTGGCCATCGAGTTAGATGAGAGCTCACCAGATGGGTGTAGAATTCTAGAGCTACTGTAGGCAATTAAATTATCTGATAATCAGTTGACCCAACATTGGCACAATAAGCTGTAATAGGAAGGATTTCTAGCCAGGCATAGGAAATGGCAGCGCTTACAGCTGTTGTGAATTCATAGATAATGCTATTACTCTGCAGCTGTGAGGCAGCAGCCCTGTAAGAAATCACCAAAACTCGGCTATTAAGGACCTCTATGATTAGGCAGTGGGATTTTTTTTGTTTTCTATTTTTGGCAATTTGACATTTTGTTTTCCTGTAGAAAGTATATATTAAATAAGAAAACTAGGGTATGCCAGTTTGGGATTCTAGTAGCTAGTTAAGTGTCTCATGACTTTAGGATGTTATTTGTTGCAAGGGAACAACTTAGTGTTGTATGACTGTATAAATTATTTCTTTAGATATGAAATAATTCCTTTTTGACCTAGAAGAATTTATGCGTTTCCTAGTGTGCCTTGCTTGTATCCAGAGGACATCTTACATAATGACAGAATATAGGCCAATGTAATTTAATGTGCACAGAAAATTCAGTTCATGATTGATGCCTGCATTAGTATGTATCAATGTTTCTTATGTTTAAACGTTTAGACAATGTTTGGACAAAATGTTGGCCAGAGACTGAACAATGGAAATGAAACCAAAAACCTCATATGATACTTAAATCATATTTTGTGTCCGTATCAGCTAGTATATTGAACCAGAGGATCTGATTTGATTAATCATTGGGTCAAAATTTGCAGTTTTGAAATTGATTTAAAATCATAGTATAACATGTTGATTAAAGTAACAATATAGCAGAAACTCCATCAGTATTTCACTCCATCAGGACCAGAATTTGGTTAATTACAAAAAGTCATGTAAGGCAGTAAACCTTGAAAAATAAATAAATACATGCAATCTTTTTGGTTTGAGCTAAAGCATATACATGCACCTTTTTGGGTAACTTTTAATAAGATCTTTCTCTGAGTATCAAATGGTTAATTGGAGTTTCTTATATTTTCCTGTGGCCCTTTGAACAAAAACTACACTGATGTTGCCTCATTTGTAATGTCTAGTTTTTGTTTTAGTTGGAGCAAGAAAGAGCATGAAGACATACGCAGGAATTTGAGTGCAAAATGTTTCTTGGGTTGTATGAGTTTCTCCTAGATTATTAATATAAAGAATGCTTTGCCTAAACTCACTGGGACATAGTTTAGCAGCTTTCAGTTGCTCCAAACTTATTTTAACACTCATGTTTCATTGTTTTAGGTAACATGTAATTAAATTACATAATAATACCAAGTAAAATTGACAAGAGGTTTAGCAGGAAACATGACTGACACTTGATGAGTGAAAACCACACTGGGGATGGGGAGGGAAACAGTACAGTTACAAGAGGGAGTGGTCAGACTGAAAATACACATCGGTATGAGTGACAGAGAGCCTGGTTGGCTACACCACTGGATGGCTGTTAAAAGCCTCTGTACATTGACCTGCTATTAATAGTTGGAATCAAAACTTCAATTTCTAATTCCATCTGGTCTTGTTGCTCGGAAAAATTGTTAAATTCCTATCAGTAGAAGATAAGAAATGCTTTGATCCTGATCTGCCACAATGTCACTTGGCTTTGTTCTTCATAGCCACAAGATAGCTGTTGCACCTCCAAATATTGCATTTCTATTCCAGGCAGGAAGGAAAAATGACAAAGAGAAAGGTGCCGCATTTATATTAGGAAAAATAACCTTTTCTGAGAAATCACTTGCAGTGTTCTGATTACTGCTTCTGTACAAAAATCGTGTCATATAGATCTTTCTAGTTACAACAAAGGCTAGGAATTAGTTATCTAACTTTGAGCACACTGATACTGAGTAAAAAAAAAAAAAGGCAGGATTCTATTGGTAAGAATGAACTGGAGCTGAGGTCTGGTACAGGACACTAATGGGGTCTTTGTGCCTCTTACAGATCCTAACTCAAATAGCTCAAAGGACACTTCCTCCGGGAAACCTTACCTGACTTCCTACCCTGTTTCCTGTTGTAAGTTCTCGTAGCCCCATGTACATTTTCAAGTGATTTTGCTACTATGTTTGTGTTAATTGGATTACTATTTTCTACATAAGTATGATGGCAGGGGCCTTTTTGTATTTTTGCTCACAAATCTATACCTAGCACACAACATATTGCCTAATACATAATACTTAGTATGTTTATCAAGCAAACAACCAAGTGGTTAACCATTACTTTAAAAAAGTCAGGAAGAAAATCATTTAGTGCTACCTTGTAGCCTATTCCAGTAGACACCCTCAGAACTAGGTCTATTTTTTCTCTAGAAATGATTTGTTTTTCTTGCTCATTGAAATCAACTTTTACTCTTTATTATTATTAAATGAGAGAATAATTAGTCAATATCCTCATCAGAGCAATTTTCTTTTCCTGGTCTTTAGAATAAGTTTCTGCATTCATTATTTATATTTTATTTTCCAGGCAAAATGTCCATAGGTTCTGTCTTTAAAAATCCTATTTTCACTGTTTCTGCTTCATTCAGGCATAGATATAAAACACTGATATATGAAAGAATGCCAGGGGTCATCTAGCTCAACCTTCTTATTTGGAGGTGGGGAAACTGAGGCCCAGAGAGTTTAATTGAATTTCTCAAATTATGACCTTTAAGGAGATACTAGCTGGGTGCGGTGGCTCACACCTGAAATCCCAGCTCTTTGGGAGGCTGAGGCAGGCAGATTCCTAGAGTTCAAAAGTTTGAGACCAGTCTGGGCAACAGGGCGAAACCACATCTCTACTAAAAATACAAAAATTAGCCAGATGTGGTGCCATGTGCCTGTAGTCCCAGCTACTTGGGAGGCTGAGGTGGGAGGATCACTTGAGCCCAGGAGGCAGAGGCTGCAGTGAGCTGAGATCACACCACTGCATTCCAGTCTGGGTGACAGAGCCAGATCCTGTCAAAAATTAAAAATAAAAAAATACTGACAGAAGCAAAATACGGCCATAGTTTTCCAATTAATTCCCTGACTTGTGCTCCATTCTTTTAGAATACATGTTTTACAGACCCAGGCAAGATACAATAATGAAAAGAGGCCTAATCACCATATATATTCAAAATAGTGGTCCATTGCCCTGGATGGTATTGGAACTGGCAAAAGCTGAATTGGTTCTCATGTTTGTAAGTGGGACGTAAATCTGAAATTTATTAATTAGAGTCATTTTTACATCTAAGTTTCTTTAAAAGCGAGCTTTCTGTTTCATTTATTATCTCTAAATTTTACTATATCCTTGCCTGCTTGTCAGTCAGAGTTTGTTTTTGAATTTTGTAAATATGGGCATAAAAATATTGTAGTAGTTTGTTAGGACTGCCACAACAAGATACCATTCACTGATTGGCTTAAACAACTGAAAAGTATTTTCTCACACCTCTGGAAGCTGGAAGTCCCAGAAGGTGTCCACAGGGTTGGTTCCTTCTCAGGCCTCTCTCCTGGACTTGCAGATGGCTGCCTTCTCCCGGTGTCCTCACATGGTTTTACCTCAGTGGATGTGTGTTCTGGTGTCTTTCCGTGTATTCTAATGTCTCTCCTCTTATAAGCACATCAGTTACATTGAAATAGCACCCACTGGGCCGGGCGCCGTGGCTCACGCTTGTAATCTCAGCACTTTGGGAGGCCGAGGCATGTGGATCACGAGGTCAGGAGTTCAAGACCAGCCTGGCCAAGATGGTGAAACCCCATCTCTACTAAAAATACAAAAAATTAGCTGGGTGTGGTGGCACACGCCTGTAATCCCAGGTACTCCGGAGGCTGAGGCACAGAATTGCTTAAACCTGGAGGTGCGGAGCTTGCAGTGAGCCGAGATCACGCCACTACAGTGCAGCCTGGGTGACACAGAGCGAGACTCTGTCACAAAAAAAAAAAAAAAAAAAGAGATAGTACCCACTGGCCGGGCACGGTGGCTCGCGCCAGTAATCCCAGCACTTTGGGAGGCTGAGGCGAATGGATCACGAGGTCAGGAGATCAAGACCATCCTGGCCAACTGGTGAAACCCCGTCTCTACTAAAAATACAAAAAATTAGCCGGGCGTGGCAGTGCACACCTGTAGTCCCAGCTACTCCGGAGGCTGAGCCAGGAGAATTGCTTAAACCTGGGAGGCCAAGGGTGCAGTGAACCAAGATCGTGCCACTGCACTCCAGCTTGGGTGACAGGGTGAGACTCCGTCTCAAAAAATAGATAAATAGCACCCACTCTAATGGGCTCATTTTAACTTGAACATCTTTAAAGGTCCTAATGCCAAATAAGTAATATTCTGAGGTCCTGGGTGGGAGGGGATTGGTTAGGGCTTCAGCATATGAATTGTGGGCAGGAGGGTGACATAGGACGATTGAACCCATAACAAATAGCCATTATGCAATTTCTATAATTGCAGATCTGCAAAAAGACCCTAGTTCTGAAGATAACGTTTTTATTCTTGAATAAATAATGTTATTATAACCTTGATCTTCAATATTCTTATAGCAACCTCAGTTTATAAATCCAATTTCAGGCTAATATTATTAATGAAAAACTGAAAAATCCATCATAAATTGAGATTCAACTATTGATTCACTATGGCTTCCCAGCTGCTACCAAAGATACACACTACCCAATTGATGTGCAATTTAGCGATCCATAAGCATCAAGATATGCATTGAAGGATACGTAAACCCAAAGACCATTACTTCTAGCTTTGGAGCCTTAAGAAAGTTGCCTAATCTCTCAAGTCTTCCTCTATAAAATAGAGATAATCCCTACCTCAAGAATTGCTAGGTACTTAAGCTAAATGATGGTTGCATAAGGCCAAACAATAAAATGGGCATTATTATTATTATTTTTTTTTTTTGAGACGGAGTCTCGCTCTGTCACCAGGCGGGGGTGCAGTGGCACAATGTCAACTCACTGGAACCTCTGCCTCCTAGGTTTCCAGTGATGCTCCTGCCTCAGCCTCCCGAGTAGCTGGGTGTACAGGTGTGTGCCACCATGCCCAGCTAATTTTTGTATTTTTAGTAGAGATGGGATTTTGCCATGTAGGCCAGGCTGGTCTCAATCTCTTGACTTTGTGATTCGCCTGCCTCGACCCTCCAAAGTGCTGGGATTACAGGCGTGAGCCACCATGCCCAGCCTCATTACTTTTAATATTATTTTTCACATCCAATTTTGTCAATGTATTAGTGGATTATACTCATTTAACAAAGTTCATGTTCCAAGAAGTTTTGAAATTTGAAGCCTTTGGTTGTATCACCCTAATGTTAATTTCATATACAATGTGTTATAGCCAACGATGTTCCATTCCAGAAGGTAATCAGCCAGATCAGGTACAAGAGAAATTTTACACTCAATTAAAGGAACTAAGTTAAATTTTAATTGTTTCATATGAGACTGGACAGTGGTGTAGAAGTTCTTTGTCATTCCTGATCCCATCTAGAAAGGTTTGTCTGTTGAGCATGGCATTATCCCAGCTCCCTTGGAAATGGCTAAGGGACTGAAAAATTGTCAATGTGTTGCTTAATTACCTGCACCTGTCTACATAAGAACATGTTCTATGGTAATTATGGATCTGGTGCAAACCATCATGCATGGGGTTTTATTGTGCTTCAATTTCCCTTCATATCTCAATTCAGTCCCAGGGCTACCTTTTGGCATATGAGCACCCTCATTCAACACAAAATAAATTGGTTCTACTCAAGAAGATTAGAAATGGTGGGAAATATAATTCCCTTTTATTCTTGGCAACAGTGTGCATTATTTTTAACCAGCAGAAAATACACAAGAGAAAGAGGAAATGGATTTTTCCTTCATTGAAGTTGAGGCTTCGTCAACTAACTGGCCTGACACTGACATTGAAAACCGCATTGACACTTCCCTCTGATTCTGCTCCTCTGGGACTTGAGAGAAAAGGTTGGAAGGGCTTCCAGAGGAAGGCTTGCAGTGCCTGTCTTGACAATAAACTCTATGCTTCCAGTTGCAGGAAAGAATACACAAGCTCAGAATCTCTTGGGCTGAGTGACAAAGGAGGAAAGGGGATGGTTCCAAGTAGGATTGGAGCTTCTGCTTCCTTACTTCCTCACGTAGCTCCATCTGCCTCTTCAGAGAGCTCCCATCTCCCACTGTGTGCAGCTGAGTTCCAAGCACTCCTGGCGGCATAATGATTGGGACAAAGATATTTCCTCCAGTTGTCAATGGTGCTCCTATGCTGAAACTCTCCCAGGAACTTCATCCAAGTCTTCCTGCTCCCCATCCTTGATTTCTGTGAACAAGAGGGAAGACTTTGTCACACTTCTCATTGGTGATCATATTAATTTCTAGGCCATGTGTATCTAGATATGAAATATTTCTGTTATTTTAAAATATAAGGTCCTTGGAAGATGTCATCTCTTGGAACATGTAACTATACTTATAGCCAGAAGAGATCACTAGAGCCAGACTGCTCTGTCTAGATACTTAAAAAGACATTTGGAGGAAGAGAGCATCTGCAAATGTTGATGAAAATGGGTTTGGAACTTCTCTTTTGATCAGGAAATAGGTAGACCATAAAATGTCTGATGCATGATGCTGCCTGAAGCAAACCCACATTCTGGAACTCAGTCATCTTGTTGCTCTAGAAAGCATCAAGAGAAAATGGAAGAAGGCTTAAAAGGCCCATCACATTTTAATCTCTATGGCTGGATTAATCAAAAGTTTTCATAGTTTTACTTCAGAAAAATTAGTGGTCATTTATACTTCATCTCTCTAACAAGAAGCTTTTTTGTCCAGCGCTCAAAAATACATATGCTATTATGCTATAGTTTCCTTATGACTTGTTTTGTTTTCTGTAGTTGATTGTGAGCCTCCAAAGGGCATGGAGCCATATCGTATGATTCTTTGCTCCTCAGGCATTTTCTTGCTCAACAGACATACCTAACATGTTTTTACTTAATGATAAAGGTGATGCGAATGCATCATCAATAACAGAAGCTTAGAGCTAGAAGTAAATGTTTAATCATTTACTTTTGCTTATTTTTGTTTTCCTTTTTCTTTTTGCATTTTCTACTTTAAGACCCACATATTATAAATAAGCATTAAAAGTGGTTAGTGTCAAGATTGGGGATATGAATTAAGTCTCTTGATTCTTCCATGAAGATAGAAAGATGATTACAGTAATAACAGAAAAGGCTTTCTCATCAAGCAACGTAACTCAGTGAAACAAGCTTCAGGTTGAGCGGTGGCAATGTGGTTTGGTGGACAGGCACTGGCTGGGAGCTTGGATATCATTATTGTGGGTTCATCTCAGTCATGTGCTGACCTGAGGTGCAGGTGGCTCTATGGGGGGTCAGCCAGCTGTGGACGGTAACCACACATGACCAAAATGAGTCTTCAGAAACTATCACTTGAACACAGCAACGACACTGGGCACTACTAAGAGGGAGGGAGGAAGTGGACCAAGGGCTGAAAAACTAACTATTGGGTCCTATGCTTAGTTCCTGGGTGACAAAATCAATTGTACCCTAAACCTCAGCATCACACAATATACCCAGGTAACAACCTGCACATGTACCCACTAAGTCTAAAATAGGAGTTAAAATTATATTTTAAAAAAGAAGTTACCACTATCATTGAGCTCTCTTCCTGAGGAAATCTAGGGCTTCTGTCAAAATTTTGCTAACTTAAATGAGTATTTCCTTCTTTTGTGTTTATAGGGAAGTCAACAAAAATACAGCTGCCCCTGTTTTATTATATATTGTATTATTATATATTGTATATATACTAATTCTCCTGAGCTCTCAGGGTTGGGAAAGAGAGTATAAGAAGACTCCTGAGGGCATGTCTTGATGGAGAATGGCCTAAAATTCGCACTAGAGACAGACTGATTTATAGAGATTTTTTTTAACCTCTTGGACCTTGTTCTAAAAAAAAATAGTAATGGAAAATTCAGAATATTTGACTCAACTAAATCTAATCTCTATGATCACATCCAGAGCCCTTCCCTTGTCGGTGCCTCTGCCCTCCTCCCTTTATTTGTTAGCAAGATCTGGCCTACATCAGGAATTTTTTGGGCTAGATCCAGGAATTTTTCACCTTAAATTTCTTTCTAAAGAAATTGAGGTTTCAGAAACAGAAGAAGCCTAACCTGTTAAAAAAAAATCCACAGCATTACATGAGGGCAGCCTCATTATTATTCTGTATGAGCTGGGAACTCGAACAACAGAAAGAGACTTTTGGTTCATCACTAAGGCCTCCATTCTATGGTTGCCTTCTGTGTGAACAGGGCTAAAAGGGACATTGTAACTGGCAGAGATGAAAAGCTTTCAATATCTCTTGCAAAATAAATGAATAATATTTATAGCTGTGACTTCTTTGTCATTTTCCTTTCCACCTTTGAAAGTTAGATTGTAAAAGGTAATTATTTAAAATCTATGAATGCACAATTATT
The DNA here is from genome assembly GCF_028878055.3 of Symphalangus syndactylus. Classification (NCBI taxonomy): domain Eukaryota; kingdom Metazoa; phylum Chordata; class Mammalia; order Primates; family Hylobatidae; genus Symphalangus; species Symphalangus syndactylus. Next base: position 61,861,245 of record NC_072445.2, on the reverse strand, counting down.
TAGTAGGCCTTACTAAAAAAGGTTAAGGACATTTATTAAAATCAAATTGAGTAAGGGTATAACTGAAGAAGACAAAATAATCAAAATTAAATAGAAATGATTCAAAAGTCCATTCAGTGGAGACTACTACAAACCACAAGCAGGTGTCTTGACTGTCTCTTTAGGGGCTAAAGACCGTTTCATGAGATGCCTCACGGGAAATGGGTATGTTATCTGAAGGGAAACCCTGTGCATCCTGCCATACGACCATCTATATCTTTAAGAAAACAGAATCTATCCGATTCTGCTAAATCCAACTGAGCTCTCATTAGCCCTAGAATTTTCACACTATCTTGCAACAGTCAGGCCCACCACTTTCTTTTGAAGCACTGTATTTTCTAATGTACCTAGCTGTGTAACATTAACCACTTTGTCTCAGTGTTTCCTCATATGTAAATTCAGAACATTTATACTTAATGACTCTTAGGCCTCATTCAGATGTAAATGTCAATCATAATGACAGAAGTGGAGCTAATGGACTCTAATTCTCTTTTTACTGTATGCAGACTAGACATACATGGCTTCATCTTCTTTCTGTTAATTATTTTTTGGTTTTTAATTTGTAGAAAATGATTGCCTTAAAATGTTTATAATTGGTGGACAGGTGATATTTTTCAAATACTAATTTTTAATTTCTATTAGTCATGGAAATGTAATAATGCAGAAGCTAGTTTGTTTCGTGCCACAGTCTCTTAAAGAGGTAGTAGAGGAGATAAATACATTACTGAACTCAGGAATGTTAGCAGAGACCCATCCAACATTTCATTATCTTTAAGAAATAGAGCCACACATCACTGCATGGTGATACAGATAAGTCTGACTGTTTAAAATAATAATTCTGAAGAAATATTACATTACAAATGCAAACAGATCGAGAAAGCTGAGGTTGCTCAGTATGTATTGATAATATTAGATTATGTCTCTGCATTCAAAGTAATCAGATTCAAGTTTCTAGGAAGAGAATGAAAAATTATATACCATTTTATTTGTTTATTATTCAAATAAGTTAGTGATTTATATCATTTTCAGAGAAGTAGGAGTAAGAAAAAACTTTCTAAGGGTAAGAAACATAGGCTATAGGACTTTGAACATGTAAACATTTGAGAAGATATGCTTGCACAAAAGTCAGAAATCAGCAAGAGTTGTTCTCACCTATGGGGAAAAAGGTAAGGTATTATTGTGTCTCAAATGTACGTGATCAGTTTGTTGTAACAGAGTTTTAACTCTATTGTTTCTTCTTGACCAACCTGATCAACAGAATTTTTTTTTAATTTAACTTTTAAGTTCAGGGATACATGTGCAGGTTTGTTACATAGGTAGACTTGTTTCATGGGGGTTTGTTGTACAGATTATTTCATTACCCAGGTATTAAGCCTAGTGCTGATTAGTTATTTTTCTGGGTTATTTCCCTCCTCTCCTCACCCACCCTCCAATAGGCCCCAGTGTGTGTTGTTCCCCTCTATGTGTACATGTGTTCTCATCATTTAGCTCCTGCTTATAAGTGAGAACATGTGTTACTTGGTTTTCTGTTCCTGCATTGGTTCGCTACAGATAATGGCCTCCAGCTCCATCTATGTCCCTGCAAAGAACATGATCTCATTGTTTTTATGACTGCATAGTATTCCATGGTGTATATGTACCACATTTTCTTTATCTAGTCTCTCAATGATGGGCATTTAGGTTGTTTCCATGTCTTTGCTATTGTGAATCGTGCTGCAGTGAACATATGCATGCATGTGTCTTTACAACAGTACTATCTATATTCCTTTGGATATGTACCCAGTAATGGGATTCCTGGGTCAAATGGTATTTCTGTCTTTAGATCTTTGAGGAATCACTGCACTGTCTTCCACAATGGTAGAACTAATTTATACTCCCACCAACAATGTATAAGCATTCCTTTTTCTCCACAACCATGCCAACATCTGTTATATTTTGACTTTTTAATAATAGTTATTTCACTGGTAGAAGATGGTATTTCATTGTGGTTTTGATTTGCATTTCTCTAATGATCAGTGATGTTGAGGTGTTTTTTTAATATGGTTGTTGGGATGGCCAGAAATTTCTAACTACAATAACTTACAACATCCACAGGTGTATCTTGTGTAGATTTACTTGGGAGAAAAATCTATTTAGTTTGACCTCCATAGAAGTGTGTATTAGTCCTCTTATAATAAATTTACATTTTTGTCTGAAACATTTATACCTGCAAGTAGTTGGGAAACCAATCATCATTGCCCTTCTCTTATTCCACCTCAGAATACCCTGGTTATAAGTTGCCTTGAAAAAAAAGTCTTAGGAATAGAGATAGCTTTCTGGAAAGAACAGAAAGGCAGGGCAAGGAAAGACAAGAGAAGAGAAATTTTGTGTTTTTGAGAGGACAGTAGGAAAACTGCTGGAAAGAGATACAAAAGTAGAGTGGTTGACCACATTTTTGAGCATTAGATCCTGGTAGGTATGCAGAGGAACACTCCAAATGTGAAATTAAGAAAAAGATAGTGGTATAGTCAATAACATAAAATAGTGTCTCACTTCACAAAATGGTTGTATTTAATAAAAATAGCATACAATATAATCAAATACTTTCTTCTAATGGGAGATCTAAGAAGAAAAACAAATGGAGACTATCTTCTGGCTACAATGAAACCACTTGTATTAGACCAAATATCTCACAGAGAACAACTTTTAAGCTTTGTAGCTCGTAATTTGAAGGCAACGGAAAGCAAAGAAGGCAGGTGGAACTTTAAAAGTCAAGATCCCTAGGGAAGGGAAATGTAACTAGGTGAGCCCAAAAGTCTCTGCCCACTTTCCTCCTCAAGGTGTTTAGTGATTCCCAGTTTTGAGAATCTCCAAATCTATGCGTAAGCAATGACTTAGAAGCTAAGAATTTACATTCATGGATTTACCGAGGAGAGCCTTACTAAAACAGTCCACACTTTTAGCTGAGACTCCTGAAGAGGCTTCACCTTAAAGATAAAGGCACACCAGAAAGAGATCAACCCTTGCAAAGAACTAAAGCCAGCCCCAGTTTATCCCAATCCCTTGTTGGATCAAGGTGACATGCTCCAACATTCACTGCTTGCTGCAAGAGAAATTAATCCCATCTGGAGAAGGGAAGCATCATTCATAGGCTATAAAATTTTTCCTACATAAGTTCTGCTAGGAATTTTTTTTTAAATACCTAGTGATTTCAAAGGAGCAAAAAAACTGAGGGCTAACTTTTCAACCCACAAAATGGAAACCACAAGACACTAAAGTAATATCTTTGAGATCATAGAAGAACATGTCTACCAACAGTTCTAAACACATTGAAAATATATTTCAAAAGTGGAAGTGAAATATAAATACTAAAGAAGCATAAACAATGAGTCACCAGTAAAGACACACCGAAAGCAATAAGAAAAGGAGTTTTTCAGGTGAAAGGAGAATGATCTCAGATGGACACATACAAATGGCAGAAGAAGCAAAAAGTACCAGAAAGTAAATAGGTAATACATTTAAAGGATTGTTGACTGTACAAAATAATGTTCATGAGTAAAATTGGCTTATGATTTTCCTTTCTTGTAATATTCATGTCAGGATTTGGTATCAAGATACTGCCAGTCTCACTAGCTTAAAATATTTATAATATGAAGTTTAATGGAGATAATATATTTGAAGGAACTTAGCCATTTTGCAAAGAGTAGGTGCTCAAAAAGAGTGATGCAGTGGACGGGGTTTGAAACCCCTTGGATTCAGATCTAAGGTGTTCAGTTTCCTAGCTATCTAACTTCAGAACAGTTGCTAAAGCTCTTTGAGTCTCAGTTTCTATATGTGCAAAATAAGAATAATTATAATGTTCTCATTATGTTTTTCCATAAAGATTAAATTTTTAAATTGAATATTTCTGTAAAATGCTTAACTCAATGACTGCCATATAGTTTACCGTTCAACAAATGTGAGGGTTTGTTCCCCATTTCTCTTTCATTCTTTTGTTTTCTCTTTTTCTCTCCCTGAATGCCTCAGACTGGGTTCTGGATGCAGGTCCTGACCTGGTGTTTGGAATGCCATGTTTTTGTTAGGAATTCTCACCTGTAGGAGGCAGTGGTGGGAGAGACAGGACTAGGCAAAGGGAGAAACTGAACAGTATCCAGCTCCAAAGAAGCCTTTATCAATTCCCTAGAGAGCTCTGGAAAATATAAATATATGGCTCACTAGATTCGACCTACACTGCACTAGCTGGGCCTCTACACCTCTGCCTGGATTAATGGTTGGATATGGACTGCCCTGGAAGATGTAGGCCCTTAGACCAATCTGCTGTCTGTAGTGAAGACAAACCTGGAAGACTCCACAGGTGGGGAAGCAAGTTCTTCCTTGAAGGAGATTCATGCCGCACAGCTCCATGACCACCATTCTATTATTCCCTCATCTCTTCTGCCCTCCCTCTTCCCCCACTTCCCTTCCTCCTTCTGTCCTCCTCAGAACACCAAAAAGAAGCCATTATTTAAATATTCTCCATACCCTCCAATATAAGGTCTGAATATTATTATAGACATATCAGAATCAGAACTGGGCTCAAGGTGCGCTCATCCATAAATGGAATGAATGGGAAAGAGAAAGGGATTATTCATTCTGAACAGTGAAATTTTCTTTATCCTAGAATATATCTTACCACTTTTCCTAGGATATATGGCCATACTCATTAGCATTCACTGTTGATCTGAAAAGGAGAAGCCAAAATACAGCCATTTTTGTATTTCAAATAATATTTGTATTAATATAAATATATTTGATTGGGCATTAATTAGTGCTAGGCTAAAATCTTTTTTTTTTTTTTTTTGAGATGGAGTCTCGCTCTGTCGCCCAGGCTGGAGTGCAGTGGCGTAATCTCAGCTCACTGCCAGCTCCGTCTCCCGGGTTCACGCCATTCTCCTGCCTCAGCCTCTCTGAGTAGCTGGGACTACAGGCGCCCGCCACCACGCCCGGCTAATTTTTTTTTTGTATTTTTAGTAGAGACGGGGTTTCACCGCGGTCTCGATCTCCTGACCTCGTGATCCGCTCACCTCGGCCTCCCAAAGTGCTGGGATTACAAGCGTGAGCCACTGCACCCGGCCTAAAATCTTTAATATGTATTTAATGTTTATAACAAACATTGGTACAAATTTATTTAGAATATGTATAGTTATGTTCTCCTTTACGTAGCTATTAATCAAAATTTGAAAACTCAGTCTTAGGAAGCTTGAACATACGAAAGTGCAATAAATTTTAGAAATATAGAAAATTAAAACTTCTACTAGTCCTTTGTAGTTTTTTGTATTACAACTTTTCTTATGTGTTATACCTTTTATGGAGAAAATTCTGTGTGCATCTAGAGTGTTTTCTCGCAGAAAATCACTAAAAATCACCGAGTTTCTCTTCTTACATCCCCTTTCATATGATTCAGCCTTGTCATGAACGTTTCTAAACTGATCCTTTATAAGAATTGGAAGAGGAGAGCAGAAACTGGGAAAAAAAAAAAAAAAGTGAAATGAAAGCAGTACAGTATTTTTGCATCCACTTAAACCAAGGCCCCTGAATTACTGCTCTGCAGAAATGAACAAGGAATCAACTTCCCTTGCATTTTTGTCCTCAAAATGTTAAGCCCTTGTTAGTGCCTTTATGTGAAATCTTAGAGAAAGCTCTTGAGTGGAAACATTTGTTTAGCTTAGTTAGGAAACCAATTATGTCATAGCTATAACAGCCAATTGGCAAATTAGATTTTTGCACTCTAACGCTATTTGCATCCGTACAAACAAGCTTACGCTGAAGAAGTATGCATGCACTGTTTCTTGGCTGCTTAACATGACACTCTTAAGAGAGGTAGGATTAAGAATGTGTACTATATTATGCCTAATGACATTATGCATACCTTGGCCACGATGTCATACTCTAAGGTAACATAGGAATTACATTTTTGTTCATTTCTGCAACTTATTGAGAATGATCTGTTTTGGTGTTTCCACATAAGAAAATGCGGAAAAAAATTTATCATTTTCTTTGACATGGAGTAACATTTTATTAAGCAATGTTTGGACTATAGATTAGCATAAACAAGAAAAAGGTAATTTTTTGCATTTCAATTTATTGCCATAGTAATAAGATGAGGTCTTTCTGTAACATATATAATGAAATAAATTTGTAAAAATGTTTGCTTGTGCCAAGCATTCAGCAATGTAGATTTCTTTATGAGTATAAACTTTCAAGGATTTCATACTAGCTGCCTGGATTAGCCAAAAATATGCATTTTATTGGCATATTTATTTATTTTCATCATAAAAGGGGAATGAGTATATCAGTTGCTTTTCTTGGATTTGAAAATCTTCATTCATCCATTCATTTGATGGATATTTATGGAGACTTACTACAATCCAGGCACTATTCTCAGGGCTGCTGATACACTGATGAATGAACAGATAAGTCTTCTTGCCACCTGGAGCTTATACCCTAGTGTGGAAGACAAAGAAACAGAGAAGCAAACAAAAAAGCGCAAAGGAACAAATGAGTATAAAATATAATTTAGGTAACGATAAATGCTGTATCAATTTGATTTTAGCCAATGCGTTGCCAAAAGAACATCATCTAAGACAAACCCATAGTAACCATGTATTTGATGAATGTAACTAATATAATACATTTAAAATGAAGAAGTTTTGAAATATACAAGAAACTCTGTATACAAGCACTGAAAATATAACAGGGCAGATACTAATGGAGAAGAAATTATAATAGCGTGAATAATTATTTTCTTTACATCTATAGCATGACTTCTGAAACATTTTACCCCTTTCAAATTATTAAAGATAATCAGCAGCATTCTCCCCAGAAACATAGATGAGTATGACAGTCACCAAAAAAGACCGTATAAGTCATTGTATCTTACAGTTAAATTGCTATATTGAGGAATGCCCAGACTGCAGAAGTGAATTTAATTTAACTGGAGTCTTGCTGGCTCATTTGCCCAGGAACAGCCGTGGTATGCAATGGCATGCCAAGGGAATTAATAACTGATGGATGATCAGACCTGCTCAAAGCAGTGGTAATCATTTGCTACTTAAACCACCACATTTTGGCAAATAAAAAGGCTTCGCTGGTGCCAAATCTGTAATTACTTTACTTAACGGTGATGACATGTGTGCCTGTTCTGCAAGGTCCCATACTGATGCTTTTGTTGTTGGCTAAAAACCACCCGGTACTTGAGATAATAACCTCATTTCTGCATCTGTCTCTCTGTAAGATGGATCTCTTAATTTCTTTTTTTTTTTTTCACTTTTGTTTTGTTGTTGCTGTTCTTTGAAAGTTAAAAAAGACTGAATTTTACCCTTTTTTTGTGGGAGGGTGACATGAGGCAGGAGGGTTTTGTTTGAAAAACCTCACAATCTCTTAAACGTAACTTTAAAAAATTGTTTATGCCTCCACATAATGATCTCAAGATAGTGACCTTGAAGTGACAGTCTATTGTTACATGGATAGTAATGTCTGTGTATGTATATTCCTGTGACTAAGTGTTATACTGATAGAAACTAGGGCCAGATTTCCCTCAATAACTTCATCACTTCCTAGTAGCAAGTTCCAATTTCAGACCAGTGGTACAGAGCAACCAATAGCAGTGCTCTAAATTTGCTGAGTGAAAATTACCCCAAATAGGGTTGAATGCCTAAATTACAGCTAGGGAGTGATGTACGCTGTTGAGACAATAAATTCAAATGTGTGGAATCGCAAATGGAAGGTTTCCACTGAGAGGAAAAATTCAGGCAAATTTACCTAAAAAGGATGAAAAAATATTTATTTTTTAAAAGAATAATTTTATTTATTTATTTATTATTATACTTTAGGTTTTAGGGTACATGTGCACAATGTGCAGGTTTGTTACATATGTATCCATGTGCCATGTTGGTTTGCTGCACCCATTAACTCGTCATTTAGCATTAGGTATATCTCCAAATGCTGTCCCTCCCCCCTCCCCCCACCCCACAACAGTCCCCGGAGTGTGATGTTCCCCTTCCTGTGTCCATGTGCTCTCATTGTTCAGTTCCTACCTATGAGTGAGAACATGCAGTGTTTGGTTTTTTGTCCTTGCGATAGTTTACTGAGAATGATGATTTCCATTTTCATCCGTGTCCCTACAAAGGACATGAACTCATCATTCTTTGTGGCTGTGTAGTATTCCATGGTGTATATGTGCCACATTTTCTTAATCCAATCTATCATTGTTGGACATTTGGATTGGTTCCAAGTCTTTGCTATTGTGAATAGTGCCGCAATAAACATACGTGTGCATATGTCTTTATAGCAGCATGATTTATAGTCCTTTGGGTATATACCCAGTAATGGGATGGCTTGGTCAAATGGTATTTCTAGTTCTAGATCCCTGAGGAATTGCCACACTGACTTCCACAATGGTTGAACTAGTTTACAGTCCCACCAACAGTGTAAAAGTGTTCCTATTTCTCCACATCCTCTCCAGCACCTGTTGTTTCCTGACTTTTTAATGATGGCCATTCTAACTGGTGTGAGATGGTATCTCATTGTGGTTTTGATTTGCATTTCTCTGATGGCCAGTGATGATGAGCATTTCTTCATGTGTTTTTTGGCTGCATAAATGTCTTCTTTTGAGAAGTGTCTGTTTATGTCCTTTGCCCACTTTTTGATGGGGTTGTTTGTTTTTTTCTTGTAAATTTGTTTGAGTTCATTGTAGATTCTGGATATTAGCCCTTTGTCAGATGAGTAGGTTACGAAAATTTTCTCCCATTCTGTAGGTTGCCTGTTCACTCTGATGGTAGTTTCTTTTGCTGTGCAGAAGCTCTTTAGTTTAATTAGATCCCATTTGTCAATTTTGGCTTTTGTTGCCATTGCTTTTGGTGTTTTAGACGTGAAGTCCTTGCCCACGCCTATGTCCTGAATGGTATTGCCTAGGTTTTCTTCTAGGGTTTTTATGGTTTTAGGTCTAACATGTAAGTCTTTAATCCATCTTGAATTAATTTTTGTGTAAGGTGTAAGGAAGGGATCCAGTTTCAGCTTTCTACATATGGCTAGCCAGTTTTCCCAGCACCATTTATTAAATAGGGAATCTTTTCCCCATTGCTTGTTTTTGTCAGGTTTGTCAAAGATCAGAAAAAATATTTTCCAACCAGTGAAAGAATTTCATTCTAAAAGCTCTTTCTAAGTCCTCTTATTGGAATGAAGTAAAAATATTTTGTTGAATATTAATATAACTACTTCCATTTCTGTTGGCTAGTGTTTGTATGATATATATATTTTTTCCATACTCTCATTTTATATCAGTCTGTGTTTTTATATGTGAAGTGAGTTGCTTTTAATTGTTTAAGTAGCTTTCATTAAAGTTGAGGTGTACATTTTTATCCACTCAAAAAATCTCTGCCTTTTAAAAGAAATGTTTAGACCATGTATATATTTAATATAATAATCAATGCAATTGGGTTTTAATGTAACATTTGACATTTAAAAAATTTGTTCTATCTGTTCTGTTTCTTGATTCATTTTTCACTGCCTTGTTTTCAAATAATGGAATATTTTATTTCTATTATTGGATAAATAACAGTATCTCTTATATATGTATTCTTGCTCTAGGGTTTCAACATGCATCTTTAATGTATCACAGTCTACCTTCAAATGATATTATACCACTTCACATAGCATGCAAGAATGTTAAACAATATGCTTCTTTTTCTCCTAGTTCTTGTCCTTTGTGCTATTATCTTGCAACTTAAATCTACACATATTACATATCTTAATACCTTCTTTGTTTTTGCTTTAAGTAGTCACTTATCTTGTAAACACAGTAAACATTGAGAAATATATATTTACCCAAATAGTTACCATTTTCTGCATTCTTTACTCATTTTTATAGATACAAATTTCCATCTCAATCATTTTATTTCTCTTGGTAGAACTTTATTTAACATTTATTTTAGTATAGGGCTGCTACTGATAAATTTTCTTAGCTGCTGTGTGTGTCAATAATTTTTTATTTCACCTCTATTTTTGAAGGACATTTTGTCTGGGTATAGACTTCTGGGTAGATAATTGTTTTGTTTTTATTTTTTTTCCACTACGAGTACAATAAAGATGTCATTCTATTTTTTAATTGTTTTATTACTCACATGCTATCTGATAAGAGTGTGTTATTCTGATCTTTGTTTCTCTATGTAACAGGTCTTTTGCTCTTTTTCATTGGCTTTCAGAAATTGTGATTTTTCTTTTTTTTTTTTTTTTGTGACAGAGTCTTGCTCTGTTGCCTAGGCTGGAGTGCAGTGGTGCAATCTCAGCTCACTGCAAGCTCTGCCTCCCGGGTTCATGCCATTCTCCTACCTCAGCCTCCCCAGCAGCTGGGACTACAGGCACACGCCGCCACACCCGGCTAATTTTTGTATTTTTAGTAGAGACAGGGTTTCTCTGTGTTAGCCAGGATGGTCTCGATCTCCTGACCTCATGATCTGCCTGCCTCGGCCTCCCAAAGTGCTGGGATTACAGGTGTGAGCCACCGCGCCCGGCCTGGTTGTGATGTCCCTTGGTATGGTTTTCTTTATGTTCTTTTTTGGAGCTCTTTCAGCTTCTTTAATAGATTGGCTTACCATTTTTATAAATTTGGATAATTTAATTTTAGAATTTTTTTTGTTCCCTTCCTACCCCATTCCTTCCTCCTGGGATATCAATGATGTGAATATTAGACCATTATCTTACAAGTCACGTTCTGTGTTTTTTCAATACTTTTTTCTGTCTGTTCTTTATTTTTTATAGTTTTTTGTGGTGTTTTCAAGTTCATTTTTTTTCCTGCAATGTAGGCACATATGGTGTATTTTTCATTTCAGAAACTGTATTTTTGTTTCATGTGAGATTTTAAAAAATCTTCTATCTACTTATGATGATGATGTCTTTCTGTAACTTTTTGAATCCATAATGCATATTTATAATTGCTATATTATTGTCCTTGTCTTCTTATTTCAACAGCTGTCATTTCCAGTTCTGTTTCTATTGATTGATTGTTCTCCTGTTTATGGAATCATAAGTTTCTGTGTTTTTGAATGTCAGTTAACTTTTGATTGGATGCCAGATATTATTATTTTACATTGTTTGATGCTTGATTCTGTTGTGTTTCTTTATATAGTGTTGAAGTAGTTTGTTCTTGCATAAAGTTAAATTACTTGGAATAAATTGAATTTTCCAAGATTTTTCTAAGATTGTTAATATGCTCCAGTGCAGCTTTTAGTCTGGATTTCATTTAGTTTTAATACCAAGCTGAAATCCTATGGGGAAACTATCTGAGGTCCCTTGTATTTAGTTGTCTCTTCATTCTGGGTGGTGGAAACACTAAATATTTCCAGTCCCTCTATGTGTTCCAGAAATTTTTCAGCCTACTGATTTCTGGTACTTCTTTCCTCATCTTTGGGTCGTCTCTTCTTACTCATGTTTTGTTCAGTACTCAGCAAATGCTTCAGAGAAGCACTAAGAGGAATCTTCAGAACTCAGAACTCTGTGTGCAGCATCCAACTCTCCAGTATCACATGAAATCTGGCCACCTTGGCCTCCCCAGATCTTCATCTATTTCTCTTCAACTCAACAAAGTTATTTACCCATATTTCTCTCTTCCCTCCTTGCGCTGCAGTCTGTAACCTGCGGCAAGAAAGTACCCAGGAAAGCACAGGTCTCACTTGTTGTTGTTTCTTTTTCTCAAGGATAACCATCCTGCGTAATCGACTGCTTAATATTTGAAAATGTTTTTTTTTATTTATGTATTCATTGAGCTTGTATTTATTTAAGGCGAGAAGATAAAACTCATCTTGTTTCTTTATCGTGGTAGAAAGTATTAATCTCATAAAAACATTTTAACATTCTGCTTCCAAATGCTTCAATTCAGAGTAACTTTTAAAGAAATATAAAAGCTCATTACTGTTTAAGGAACTTGGCACTGACTTGTTATTAATCACTCAGCCTACTACATGTACAATACATTGTATTGTTGGGATGTGCTACTTAAACTGCTCTCGAGTTTGGCCTCCTCTATTATATGCAGACAGAGCCAGAAAAATGAGTTTCACATCTACCAGTATCTACAGGCAGTACAAAAGTGTAACATGATCATATTCAGTTGGGAAATTTGGACAGACTTTAAGGAAAGGGTACTTTTTAAGAAAGACCTAAGAGACAGAGGGATACAGGTTTTTTTTTTTTTTTTTTTTTTTTTGAGACAGTCTTACTCTGTCACCCAGGCTAGAGTACAGTGGTGTGGTCTCGGCTCACTGCAAGCTCTGCCTCCCAGGTTCATGCCATTCTCCTGCCTCAGCCTCCCAAGTAGCTGGGACTACAGGCACCCACCACCATGCCCGGCTAATTTTTTGTAGTTTTAATAGAGACGGCGTTTCACCATGTTAGCCAGGATGGTCTTGATCTTCTGACCTCGTGATCCGCCCACCTGGGCCTCCCAAACAGAGGGATACATTTTTAATAAAAGGCATAAATAACGAACATATTCCAAATTTCTGGATCATAAGACCAAATTAAATTGAAAAGGAGACGTTGGGAAAATAGAAAGACATTTCAATTTTTAAAGAGTAGTTGAGTTGAATCTCTAAGAAAACAGCAGCAATCCCTGTTCATTATTTCCAAAATCCCTCTTTAGAAATACCCATTTCAACATTACTTACATAAACCAAATTGAATCATTTTCTAATGGTTTTATGGATTAAAGTAAATCTTTCATTTCCAACCAAGTTTAAGTTCCTTAATTGTAGAGTCTGAATGATGTCTGAAAAGTTTCTTTTTCATCCCATATAGAGTTTAGCAGAGGAATAAATTAATCACAATTTCTTTGAATGGTCAATTTTTAATAAATGCTCACTGAGAGATGGTTAAATTTAACCTTACTTCACGATATTATTTTTAATTGTATTTTGTTGTTTGTTTCCAGATATCACTGGGTTAAAACTTGGTTGAACTTTGAAGATGATATTTTGCTGAGAGTTTCAGAATTTACACAAGGGCAAATATAACACATCGTGGCTTGCCACACCTAAAATTGTGGGACAGCTTTCTTTTGATTTTTTTAAGGGCAATATTAACATGCTCTCTGAAACAGACAGGGAATTCTGATGAACTTTAATGACATCCCCAAACTGCTTTCTAGTTCATTGTGAAATAAAGGTAACATACCCCAGATATAGCTGCTAGAACACAAGAAATATCTGAAAAGCTCTTAAGACATTAAGTGTCACTATGGCAAATTCCTTTAAGCTTTTCCCCAGTTTCTTCTTTCTTCCTTTTATGCGTTCCCTTGATCTCGTTATACCTAACTCATGAGCATAATGTGCTCCAATGGCGGGTTAGATCACTGATGCAAATAAGTAGTTTCTGCATTTGAACTATTTAGAGGATTCTTATAATTTCTATATTTGTTAGCTTTTTTTTGGTTTTATAGTCTCAAAAATTATACATATGGGTGTTCTCTATAGTTAAATGTCTTTCTTTATATTGTAATGTGCAATTGCTTTAGGACCCAACTTAGAATTCAGGATGTGGATTGACATATAGGTGTTCCCCATGCTGGAAATTCAGTAGAGAACTGAGGTGAAGAATAGTATTTCTGAAATATCCCTGTAGACTTTTGGCAATAATTAATTTTACTTGCAAAATAATAGTTTAATTGCTCCGCTTCCCTTGTCTGTGCCAAGTCATGTCATCTGTTTTTTACTTCCAGTTTTATGTATTTTTAAATGGATCATGAAAAACTCCCCACCCTCTTCTTCTTGGCAGAAACCTCTGAGCTGCTCAGAACAAAGGAGCAAAGTAACTATACTTGATGTTTTATTGACATGCACACACATGCTAAGCCTTGACTTACAATGTATTTTACTCATTTATGAAAAAGGTGAGTCACCTGTGTCTGCATTTGTCACATGTAAGTTATTTATTTTCCTAGCCGTGTTTCCCCACCTGGATTATTCTGTAATGGAAAAAAAAATGTTGTAAATGGCTTAGCTAGAAGTTTTATCTATTTCAAATTTATTCTTTTTCTTTGGTGCAGCACCTCCTATTGCTTTGTTATTGTTTATGTTGCCTGGGATTCCACCAGGGAGTATAAGACAGAAACTTCTGCAAGAAAGGATGTACCTAAGTCTTGAGTTTTACATTGCTGTGCATCTGAGTATTAAGATCAGACGACCCTATTGACAAGGGCCACTTACAAGGGAAATAACATTTAATTATAGATCTGTAGATTCACAATAAAAGATAGCTTGCTAAAATACTTGAGATAGTAATTGCATGATGTTAGACTTTTTAAGAGTATTGATAAAGTACCTAACAAACCCCAAAGAAGAAAGCTACCTTTGGTTGCTGTCTCTGCAGGAAATAGCTTTGATTGATTACTTTTGCTTTTGTTTTGGCTCTTCAGATCTTATCAAGAAATGATGCCTTTGAATGAAAATATATAAAGTAGTTTTGTTTAATTTTGATTTCACTAGATTTTGTGGCAGTTTTGATAAGGTGACAGGGCTGGCTACAGTTTAAGAATTTTGATTCAAAAAACTCTACTCGTGCAAACAAATCAATAAATACTATTGATAAATATATTAACGAATACATACACAGATCAAAATAAATATAAAAATATAATTATTACCAATTAGATTTATTTATTTATTTATTAAAAACTTCATATTTGTGAGGCATTTTATAGAATCTGAGGATATAGAGTTAAACAAAGGGGTATTCCCTGACCTCATGATTGATGGTAATGTTCTAGTAAAGGAAGTAAAACACTTAAAACCTGTTATATACACACATACATACGTGGAGACAGGTAGTGACCAGTGTAAAGCAGGATACAGGGATGGAAGGTACAAGGGGAGGTAGGCAAGGCTATTTCAGGAGGGTTGGGGGCAACAGTCTAAGGAGATAAAATTTCAATGGCAGTTCAGTGAAGGGAATGAGAAAGCCCTATTAACATCTAGGAGGAGAACTTCCCATGCAGAGGTATCAGCAGGTGCAATGCCCTGGGAGAAGTATGTACCTGAGATGGTTTGAGAAACAGCAAGGGGGTCATTGAACTGTGGAGCCGTGGTGAGAGAGGAGGGAGGAGAGTGAACTAGGGCAGCTTATGGAGGGCCAAGTAGTCCACAGACAGGGCCTTCAGGCTCATCATCAGTGGAGAGTTGCGAGCAGGAGAGTGAGGGGACGCATTTGGTTTTAAAAGAATAACTAAAGTGACTGTAAATTACGAAACAGACTTGTGCATGGGGCCAGGAATAGAAGCAGGAAGCCACAGTGGGAAGCTATTGCTCATGGAGTTTAGACGTGGAAGACCCTGAAAGCTTTCAGCAGGTTGGCTCCAAATGACCACAGTGCATATTTTACCAAGACTCAGGAACTGGGATAATAACTCATAATAAAACACCATCATATTTCTGAAGAATGTATGACTATTCTTATTCAGTGGGATAAATAAGGAAAATAAATGATCTTATGTCAGATTAGGTCAAGTTTTCCCATCAGATGAATATTGAGAGTACTTTGGATTAACAAAGGTTTTTGGACTTCAGAATTCTGGATGTCACTATGGGCCAGTGTAATAACAGTGACATCTTTTATATTAAGAGTTTCTGTATACTTCACAAATTACTAACATTATACAAATACAGGGTAGCCTTCCTTCAGAAAAAAATATCTGAATATCAAAAGTAAATATGAATCAAAATGTAAAAATTAAATGAAAGCTGCATGTTTGATAACTAATTGACAAAGAATTTCAAACAGAGGATAAAGCGTCAGGCTCAGTAAATGTGAGAGAGATATTTTGCAGCATTAAAGGCCTTCTAGAAATTCTTTAAGTTGTACTTGGTAAGTTTTTTTCTGTTACTCAGGCCGGAGTGCAGTGGCACAATCTCGACTCACTGAAACCTCCACCTCCCAGGTTCAAGCAATTCTCCTGCCTCAGCCTCCTGAGTAGCTGGGACTACAGGAGCCTGCTACATGCCCAGCTAATTTTTGTATTTTTAGTAGAGATGGGGTTTCACCATGTGGGCCAGGCTGGTCTCAAACTCCTGGCCTCAAGTGATCCACCCACATCAGCCTCCCAAAGTGCTGGGATTACAGGCATGAGCCGCCACACCTGGCCTGATAGGTTCTTATTTACATGTATAACAGAAGAGGGGATGATAATGAGCTCAACTCTGAAAGATGTGTCCAGCAAGGAGTTTCTAGCAGGGAGAAAGGCTTGCTAATCTCCAATCCCCCAACCCTCTTACTCTTCTCCGTCTTTACAGCCACAGTTGCCCAAGAAGCTACATAAACCCTTGGGGCTGAGAAGATGCAGCTCTTCCCCAGAGTAACAAAGACAGAGGCATTTGGATCTTGGCTTCTAATGGCAGAAGCCCTACAGTTAGGGTGTAGGAAGGAGTAGCCTATTTATATAAAAATAAACCTACACATCATTCAATCTGGTTATCAAAATTCAACTAAACCAAACCAAACCAAAGCTCTGCTTAGAAAATATAAATACATATTTTGTTTGGATTTTTAAACTGTCATTGGATCATGTCAGAATCCTGTAATCAGAAGCAGCTTGAAACTCTATTTTCACATCCTCTGGGATTTCAATTCAGTGACTTGCCAGTTCAAAATAACGGAAGTCCTCTACATAATTCTCATTTTTAGTGTATTGCCTCAGTGTATATCTTATTTTATACACGATTCATAGTTTCTTGATGAAAATGCACTTATATAAGCATAATTTTGTAGTTTTTAAAAATTGTTTTCAGAAATCTACTCTTTCAAAGTAACTCCATAAGCACTTTGGTCCAGAATGAATCATAAGTGAGTTAGTGAACTGTTTCTGTGTCTATGTATGTATGTGTGTTTAGTGCTGCTAATCTATTTCACAATTTTTTTCTGACTTGCTACAACTTGGAACTTCTCCAGACATCATCTTTTTTAAAAATGCTGTTAATTACAAGAACTTTAATAAGGTGTCTGAAGTCTTTCAAGTTGGTTTCCCCGTATATATACACACATTTGTATGCTTTGGGTGTGGAAAATAATTTATTGCCATCACAATTATCCAGAATAGAAGCATTTATATTTCAATCGCATATTGCACTGTCTTCTCTCTGTAGGCTGTAGACACAAACTGTAGTTTAGGCTGTTATTTTCTCAGAATCACCATGGTGAAGTTATGCTAGAACTAAGGTTACAGAGATTAAGGTGTAGGAAAATCAAATTATCGTCACTATGAATCATAATAGCGAAATATATGCAATGCTTGCTAATGTATCATTTGGATAGGATTGTGAAATTGTATGGCATCTTATGTGAAAAAAAAAAAAGGACTGAAGACAGGAAAAAATAAAGCAATAAGAAAAGGAAACTTTTAATCAAGTTAAAATACTCTTTTTACTCGCCTTCTCTCTTAGAACAATGTGGGGGAAGGTTTTAAAATTGTGGACTTCTGTGTTTTTACATTTACTGAAGATTTATTTAAAGAACTCCTGCAGCCCCCAATGCCTTCTTTGGAGGAATTATACCAAGTAGTGTATAGGAATTATACTAACTATAGTAGAAGAAATTTTATTAGCCAGGTGTACCCTCAACATGTCACTAATGAGACACTCATTTTCTATAAACAATACTGATTTCATGGGTTTTACCTAGTGCTTGAGAAATAGCATTCATTTCACAGACATACTCTCTTTATATATAATTTAAAGCACTTTCCTGTTTGGTAATAGAATTAACAGGGCATTCACCCATATTTTACAAAAAATAAGACCTATGACATTCATTACAAACAAATTTTCCAAATTTTCAAATTTCCCATTGTTACAGTTACTAGGTACATTCATTTGTTGGGGCTGCTGTAAACTACCACAGACGGGAAAGCTGAAGCAACAGATTTACCTCCTCACAGTTATGGAGGCTGGAAGTCCAAGATCAAGGTGTCAGCAGGGCGGGTTTCTCCTGTAACCCTCTCCTTCGCTTGTAGGTGGCCATCGTCCCCCTGCATCTCACATGGTCTTTTCTCTGTTGTGTCTGCATCCTTATCTCCTCTTGTAACACACCAGTTAGATGGGATTAGGGCCCACCAGAATAACCCCATTGTAACCTAATCACCTTTGTAAAGATCCCACCTCTAAACACAGTCATATTTTGAGGCACTGCGGGGGGTTAAACATATGAATTTTGGTCATACAAAATCCAGCCAGTAATCCTGACTAAAATAAAATATGCTTGAAAATTAAAGAATGACCAGTCTTTAAGAATGTTTGTCACCTAAATTTTCTAAACATTGCCATGAATTTTTATGAAAACACAGCTCTCCTGTGTGGCTATGTGTGAGTGTGTGTGTGTCAGTCTGTCTGTCGTAGCCGGAAGTAGAGTGCTTCAGCAAAAGAGTACAATCAGTGATTATCTGTGGCCTGCTGACAAATTTGAAAGACAGAGAAAGCTGAAGAGAGAGCTGTTGACTACATCCTAACATTTTCAAAGCCAGACCCTTTTTGACAATTAAAATATAAGCACAAGAGTGTGAACAGAATACAGAGTATGAACAGAAGATGGGAACAGAGGAGGAGGCAGAGGCTCCTCCATTTTTTTTGTGCCCATATCAGATACTTTCATAAAGCAAGAATTAATTACATATTATTTTTCTTTTTTTGAAAAAATGCTCTTAAAGATTAGTTCAACCAAAGTCACCATTTATAAGAAAAAACAGGCCGGGCGCGGTGGCTCACGCTTGTAATCCCAGCACTTTGGGAGGCCGAGGCGGGCGGATCACAAGGTCAGGAGATCGAGACCACAGTGAAACCCCGTCTCTACTAAAAATACAAAAAAATTAGCCGGGCGTGGTGGCGGGCGCCTGTAGTCCCAGCTGCTCGGAGAGGCTGAGGCAGGAGAATGGCGTGAACCCGGGAGGCGGAGCTTGCAGTGAGCCGAGATTGCGCCACTGCACTCCAGCCTGGGTGACAGAGCGAGACTCCGTCTCAAAAAAAAAAAAAAAAGAAAAAGAAAAAACAACAGAGACCCAGAAGGGGCAAAAATTTTGCTCTCAAATTTAACAATGGAATCAGCACCAGAATCTGAGTCTTCAGACACCTCCTTCTCTTTCTCCTACTTTATACTTTCTGCAATGAATTAACTCCAATTCCTTATTTCTTTGATGTCTTCATTATCAAAATCCTTGTGCAGTGAATGTCTATTGTGTTCCTGCCTGGCATCCCTTTCCCTTCATCTGGTATCTTCCTTTGCCTTGAGGATTTTCCCCTTCCCACCTGTGGGGGATCTATCAATCCAAGGGCCCTGCCATCCTCATCAAAGACCTGAGCACATTACCTGGAATTCTCCAGCAAAAGACTCTTCAGGGAATTGATGTTGATTCTAGGGGAGAGAGAGGTAGATTTCCTTCTTTTGGAGATTATGGCCCTTGAGGATTGTGTGAGCCTTGAAATGACAGAGGAGAGATCCTGATTGGAAAAGAGGAAAGCAGAGCTTAAAGAACTGAAGAGAGATAAGGAATAGGAGTGAAAGACAGGGAGAGGGAGAGGGAGTGAGAAGAGAAGGTGACAGGAAATAAACACATGATGGCACTATTTGAACCTGGATTCATCAGGGCTTAAGGGATTTGCTGCTACTTCTATACTTTTCAGTTAAGGCATTAATGCATTTCCGTTTTTTCACCCCTTAAATTAGAGTTTAAGTTAGTTTTCTACTTGCAACAGAAAAAGAACTATCAAACTACTGCAAACAATAATAATAATAATAAATAAGCTACTGTGAATAAAGGAAGTCCATCGCAGCCACGTTCTATGAGGTCGCGCACACCCCTGACAGACAGAGCCAGTGTCTCCCAACTCTGAATCCCTGTCCTTGAATGGATAGTCTTACAGGTCATGGAAGGGTGTCAGTTTACTTTTAGGGTGGGGCCACTGGGATAATTGCCTAGCACTGTTACAGTAGAGTGCTTCTCTAAATAAACAATTAGAGAACTTGCAATTGATCAGTTGCCCAATTTCCTTGAAGGTTATTATTGTAGGTCTGTTTTCATGAGGATTATTGTGAGAAACATAACTTCAGTCAACACAACATATTCTTAGGATAAGAAAGGGAGTAGCCTTACATCTTCAATACACGTTGTGGTTTGAAAGCATATTGAAGGACATTCTGGCCTTTTGGCTCTTGTGCCCTTGGTGATATTATTGGAGGGATCTAACAGAAACACATTTTCCAATCTGGTATATTTACACTGCCTTCTCTACACCCTACTCCAATCTCATTTCCAGAATTAACAGGTATTGAATGGGTGGAATACGAGTTACTATAGGTTCCCATAGGCTACCATAGATTCTTATTTCTGAGCTTATTTTCATGGTATAATTCAAGTGTGGGGAAAGTCAAGGTGGTTACTAGATGTGCTGCAAAAGATGGGGGATAAACTTCATGGCCAAGGTGTATTTTGCACAGTTGAAAGGCTCAAAATCCATCTCATAGTCTAGAGAAAAACAGATGGCAAGATCCCATGGCCAATATTTTCCATGTGAGGAAATCTACCAATCAGCAAGTTGTAACTTATGAAAGAGTATTTTCTTCCCTGGCTAGGGGAACTATAAAACCAGGTTTCATTTACACTGAATGAGTTGGTTCTTGATAAATTTGTTTTAGTTATAAATTCAAAATTCCTTCTTTCGGCATTGATTATGCTGATCACGGTGAGTCTGGTTCTTTTACCATGGTTTCTCTAGGATCTGCCTTCTCTAACTCCACTTTTATGGAAGTGTATTTAGAAACTTCTTTGATCCCAGAGATCCTATCAGAAGTATACAAAACAAACACTGTTGAATCTGAATCCAGATTCACTTGTCTTTAAAAAGGTCATTGTGTTTCAGTATGGAAAATCCTATCTAGTATTCTTTTTAAAAAATAGTCATAATATATTTTTGATCATATAGGGTATGCTAGCAATGGTACTTAAAGCAGAAAACAAACATGTGTTTGTATGTATATTCAGTCATGAGCCACATAATGACATTTGGGTCAGAAGCACATATACGAAGGTGGTTCCATAAGATTGTAATACTGTATTTTTACCGTACAGTTTCTATGTTTAATGCACAAATATATACCATTGTATTACAACTGCCTACAGTATTCAGTATAGGAACACACTGTGCAAGTTTGTAGCCTAGGAGCAACAGACTATACCATATAACCTAGGTGTGTAGAAGGCTGTGCCATCTAGTTTTGTGTAAGTACACAGTGATTTTCACACAATGATGAAACTGCCTAACACATTTCTCAAAACATATCCCTGTCATTAAGCTTGACTGTGTATGCGTGTATATATACTTTACACTTCTTTAGAGAATGTAGATTACATGATTATCTCAGTTCTGAACACAGCTGGTATCTACATAGGTTAGATGCTTCCCCAAGCAAAATTACCTCATGTAAGGTGACAGAAGGTAACAGAATTTGACATACAAGAAATGTCTGTAGATATCACCAGCATTCATAGGAGGTAAGAAAGATTACTGAAATACCTATCTTCTTATTTTTGAGCATTAAGAAAAAGGTTTTCATTTTCCCCTTGACTGATGTCCCATATGTTTTGTGGGAAGTTACTCAAAAAAGAAAATCATCCAAGGTCAGATGAAAAAAAATTTTAAGAAAATAAAGAACACCCAGCATGTCAAAATGATATAACTATTGACAATGGAAGTGGTCACCTCTTAAGCAGAATACTATTATTAAATAAAACACTGTCTGGAATTGACAGATTGAGGATGGAAAGAAGTTGTTTGACTTATTTCGTTAGGTGAGACAAATAATATTCCTATACCACATGGCTTAAAATTTTAACTATAAAATCTGAAAAATGATCAGTTTTACTATAAATAGGGTTCCTACTTCACAGATGTTCTTAGTGGTTATTAAACAACTATAAGACTCTAGTTTTTCCATTTAAAAGATAAGCTGAAATTTGGCACATTTGCTTAATAAAAGATCATACAATCAACAAGATGATTTTTATTCCTTCATGTTTCTCCCTGGGGAACGCACTTACCCTCAGAATGATTTTGCCTGATGACAAGTAGCAATTGCACTTGCTTTCATAGTGTCCAATGCGTTGCTCTCACTAATTTGAATCTCTCCACTAAATGGTTTAATTAATTTTGCATTGTGCTTACTGACTAGTTTTAATTAGCAGTTAAATCAGTTCAGTTAACGAAAAAATGTAGGTGTTTACATGAATGCAAATCACAGTGAGTTCTTGGGGCTCAATTCAAACACTTGTTCTGTCCCATTGATGTTCAATTTCCTCAGGCCTTGCTAAAATAAATAAATAATTGTATTCCCTAGCTATAGTTTTTCGCTCAATAAATTATGAACATTTACAGTGCTCCCACCAGATGTGTCATGAGGAAGATGGTGTGCCCAGACCAAAGGCAAAGACCTCCCTGGGCAGTGTCTTCTCTCCTTCATTGAAGATACTGCATATGTGAATTTGAGGAATGGCTCCTGCAGTTCTGGCTGAAGTTGGGTTTTCCTTAGTTTGTTGTCTTGAGGCAACCACAATACAGAGGTGCTATGAATTTCTCCAGGGATGGTGGGGTGGTGACACAAAGCACAACCCTGATGCGGCTCCTTGGTGAGTTTAATGTTCAAGAAAAAAATAATAAAATAATTAAATATTTAAATCCCTTCTTCATTTCTAATACTGTGCATTTTTTATCCACTGATTTGGCTACTATGTAAGAAATAGTCAACCATTGTAATCACTTGTGGTTGACTATTTTCTTACATAGAAGCCAAATCAGTGGGTGAAAAATCTACTGTATTAAAATAAATATTGTATAAAATACAAGATAAAAAATAATCTCAACAAATAACATCTAATTTATAAAATTAATTTTACAATTTCAGGACCCTTTAATTCATTTTGAAGATGGTCTGCTTAAAAAACAAGAAAGAAGAATGTGTTTTCCAGAGGAAGAAAATTTTCAAGAAAAGTCTTTATTTGACTTAAAATTCGAGGAATCTTTATAATTTCAGGAAAACCAGATCAGCAAGCTCCTCTAACTATAAAGTATAGTCAAGAGAGTTGGAAGGCAGGTCCAGTGTATTGACAGCTTCAAAACTGTATACTAAAAATTTGAATGCTAAAATCCTAAAATGTATCTTCTCCTCAAAAGTAAATTTTAGAGCTTTCATTGTTTGGATGATAGATTTAGTTCTTCAGACCACTTTATGTGTATTGGGAAATCACTCATTGCACTGTTTTTTTGTTTGTTTTTGTTTTTTTTCCGAGATGGAGTCTTGCTCTGTCGCCCAGGCTGGAGTGCAGTGGCGTTATGTCAGCTCACTGCAAACTCCGCCTCCCAGGTTCAAGCGATTCTCCTGCCTCAGTCTCTCAAGTAGCTAGGATTACAGGCACACATGTGCCACCATGCCTGACTAATTTTTGTATTCTTAGTAGAGACGAGGTTTCACCATATTGGCCAGGCTGGTCTGGAACTCTTGGCCTCGTGATCCACCCGCCTCGGCCTCCTGAAGTGCTGGGATTACAGGTGTGAGCCACCGCGCCCGGCCTCATTACACTGTTTAAGAGCGTTTAGTAGCAACAAATTTCTCAGTATTCTCCAGCTACAATCTCTTCCAGTCTTCGTACTGTCAGGGCGAACACAGGATAGCTAGACTTTTTTGTCAGGCTTTAAGATTCCCATAGAAGGAGAAAGCAGTGTCCAAGAGTCATTTATTTGAATAAAACCTTTTTCTATGCTAAGCTGTAAAAATCTTTTGCAACGTAAGTTGAGAAATTTGGCGTCATACAGTATAATTGGCTTATTTGCCTCTTACTAAAGAACAATTGCAACAAAATTATTAAGTCTCAGGAACGGTCAAGGTTGGGATGATGAATAATGGTGTGGAACAAGACAAACCCGAAAACTAGGGCAGGAGCAAATTCCCCTAATGATCCTGGTGATGGATGCATATGGAGCTGGTTGCAAGCCCAGGAAAGCCTGGAAGCCAGTTTCATGTACGTAGCAACCAAAGGGAAAGTGCAATATTTTTACCAGGGAGAAAGGGATACATCAATACATGCTGTAGTGCATAGAAAATTCCATTTGGCGCTGGATGATCATGATATCCAAGACAAATACTGCAAATTTATGCCACAGGGTTCTGTTCAGTCTTGCTCTCTTGCCTGTTACTGTACTATTCTGAATCCTAGGATCTTTCTAGGGCTATTTTAATTTTGATTTATTATTGTAATTATTAATTTTATTTTTCACAAAGTATCCAAATTTCTTGAAAAAATACCTGAAAAATTTAACTTTTATAAATAGTATGTTTGTATCTGTATTATCACAGAGAAGTGTTAGTGTGTTACACAAAACAGCTCTCAGTGCATGTAATTTAAAAGATCAAGGAAAAGCGTGACCATTAGTGATACGTCATTAATGAAATATTTTTAATAATTTTAAAAAGCAATAATAGTTATTTTAAAGATTATGAATAAGTATTTGCAGTTTAATGATGCCTTGACCAGGGCGAAGCAAAAATGGTACATACTTTTATGATTCAGTGAAAATATATACTATTATACACATTTTACATATTTTAAAGGGTACTGTATTACAGAGTGCATTGATTTCTCCTTCATTCCTGAAGGAGATTTTTAATTGACATAGAACTTTGGGTTGACAATTCTTTTCTTTCAGCACTTGAAAAATATATGTCATTTCCTTCTACCTCTGTGGTATCTGATGAGATCTCTGCTGTCTTCCTTCTCCTGACATTCCCTCCCTCCCTTTTTTCTCTCTCCCTTCCTCTTTTCTCTTCCTTCCCTCCTTTTCTTCTTTTCCTTCCTTCCTTTTTTCTTTTTTCTCTTCCTTTGACTGCCCTCAAGATTTTTTTCTTTTCTTCTCAAAAGTTTTACAGTGGTGTATCTTGATCTGGATTTCTGTGGATTTATTCTGTTTGATTTTCTTAGCTTCTTGAATCTCTAGCTTTATGTACTTTTTTGGAACCAACTCTGGGAAAGTTTCAGGCATTGTTTTTTGAATATTTTGCAGCCCTACTCATTGTTGTCTTCTGGAAATCCAGTGACAAGATTGTTAAATCTTTTGTTGTAGTTGCACAAGTCCCTGGGATTCTGTTCATTTTCTTTTATTTCTTTATTTTTTTGGTCTAAATCTTTTTGTTGTCCAGATTGGGTAATTTCTATTCTAGCTTCATCGTCTCTCATGCTTTCTTCTGTCCTCTCCATGACTTTGTTGGGTCAATCTGTTAAGTGTTTTATTTCAGTTAATTTATTTTAGTTTTAAGATTTCTATTTGGTTCTTCCTTGTACATGTTATTTCTTTGCTTAGACATTCTATTTCTTTGCTATTTTCTTTTATTTGTTCAAGCGTGTTCATGATTGCTCATTGAAGAAATTTTATGATGTCTGCTTTAACATCCTTGCCAGATAATCCCAACATTTGTGTCATCTTGCTGTTGTCATCTATTATCTTTTTTCATTCAATTTCAGATTTTCCTGCCTTTTGGTATGATGAATGATTTTCAATTGAAACCACCATGTTATTCCTCAGATACTGAGGCCTCTAGCCTTTCTGCCGTCTTCTCTCCACCTTGTGGTGTCTTCTTACATTTGTTGTATCTATAATTACCGGGTATTTTAGTTGTACTTGGCAAGAGAAATATAGAAAAGTACATATATTCCATCTGCCCTGAAGTGGAAATCCTTCTTAATGTATTTTGAAGTGAAATATCTGCACAGTTATCATTGCTATGTCTTCTTGATTACTTAATAATCTTATCATTTTGACATATCTTCTTTTATCTATAATGTCAACTTTATTTGATACTCATATAGCCATTACAATTTTTCTATTCTTCCTCTTTATATGGCCTATCTTCTTTCAAGAAATCTGTATTTTTAAATTTAATGTCATTGCCTAAAATCAGCATAAGGCGAGATCGTACCTTTTTCTTTAGTCTGATATGTTCTACTTTTTCATTGGACAGGTGTTTTCATTTACGTTTGTAACTATGAATCTTTTCTATTTAAGAACATTCTAGTTGAACAATTTATGAGTCTTCAGTAGAGTTTGAATTTTTTTCTTCACATAGTTTTTAAACATTTCTTATAAAGATTCTTAGATACTTTATACTTTTCATTGCTTCTCTCTATATGTATATACATGTGTATATGAATACTTACTATTGCCAGATATGTATATTAATATGTAAATACTATATATAACATGCACACATATGTTTATATGTATATATTAATATATACATATATTCAAATATATGCACACATATGTGTATATATGTATATATTTATATATACATGCATATATGTATATATGTTATATATGGTTTGTAATATATATCATTATACAAACTGCGTATATATAGATACATACACATACTATATGTATAGCAACCAAAGTAAATATTGATATCTTGAAAGAGAAGATACCAATCAATGTGTTAGAAAACAAACAACAGGAACAGAAAACAAAGCTCAGGGACTTTGGGCTACATTGCATGAAATTTCAAGTTTGCTGTTTTTCTCTCTTCTATTTCGTTATAGATTTATTTTGTGTGAGTGTTTTTGTTGTTCTTTAGTTCTCTCTTTTATTTGGTTTGATTTCTAGACTATATTATAAACTGTTACATGTAGTTTATAATATACATCATATTATACAAACTGTGTGTGTATATTTATATATATATATACATGCTGCTTGTTTGTATAATAGAATGTTGTTGGCTTCCATATAGTATTATTATTTTTTTGAATCACAGTGCTTCTCTGTCCTTTTATAGTAGGTTTTCAGTTCTGTTGGGTTTTCCAGATCAATCAAAGTATCAACAAATAGTAGCTGTTGTAGCTTCTTCTTTCCAATTTGTGCATTACTAATTGTGTTCTCCTATAATGTTAAAGATAATATTATTTATCACTATATTAATTATGGTTAGATAATGGATATTATTGTCTAATTCCTGTCTTTAGTATAAATGGTTTTTCACTTTCCCATTATATATGATGCTGGCTTTTGACTGAGATAGTTATATTGTATAATAATAAGAGACATTTTGTTATATTTTATTGACTAGATTTGCTTTTTCAATCAAGCAAGTAATGCTGAAGGTACTTTCATCATCTGCTTTAATCAGGTTCCCTAGGAGCTAACTCAGAATAGTAAGTACAAGTCAATTTATTGTACAAGTCATTTATTAAGGAAATGTT
Source organism: Symphalangus syndactylus (assembly GCF_028878055.3). Taxonomy (NCBI): domain Eukaryota; kingdom Metazoa; phylum Chordata; class Mammalia; order Primates; family Hylobatidae; genus Symphalangus; species Symphalangus syndactylus. Next base: position 61,833,917 of record NC_072445.2, on the reverse strand, counting down.
TGCAGGGAAGACTTGGAAGAGAGTAGGGGAAGCAGAACAAAGAAGGGAGAAGCAGCAAGATAGAATGTAATTGCTGGCAAAAGTCCTGCAGAGGTAGGCTTCGGCCATTTCCTGCATGATAATTCTAAGAAGTAAAGTATGCTTCCCAGTTGCCCTGATGTGATGCAAGAAACTGACTTTGATATTCCTAAATTCTATAATCATTTGTCAGTGGCCACAGTGGTTAAGTTTGGGGAGTGGGAGCAGAAACTCACAGGGACTTTCAGCACATTTTAAAAATATTTTTGTGTTCCATTAATGTTTTCTTAAGGAACTTCATCATGCATATGTTAGATCTCTTTCTGCTTTTATATCTATCATTTGCTCTCCAAATTTTTATAATTTATCATTTTCACTTCCACTTTCTTCATTTTTTTGTGTTTATGTATCCCTTGGTGTGTTTTCATTGGTGTCTCTTTGTAGGCACCTTGTAGATTAATATTTTTGAAATCATTTTACACGTTCCTATTGTTTTTTCAATTTCTACCTGTTCCCATTTCATGTCCTGTCATTGTTTTACCATCTCCTGGTATTATCTGGCCACCAACTTTCCTATATCTTGCTTTTCTGTTTTGTGTGTATATGTTACCTCAGCATTTTTAAATTAATTTTTAAAAGTTCATGTTAAGATATTCAGTTATAATCTTTATATATTTTGTGGAAACATTTTTTCATTAATAAAAATGTGTACTTCCTTATCTCGGCTCACTGCAACCTCCACCTCCCAGGTTCAAGCAATTCTCCTGCCTCAGCCTCCTGAGTAGCTGGGACTACAGGCACCTGCCAACATACCTGGCTAATTTTTGTATTTTTAGTAGACATGGGGTTTCACCATATTGACCAGGCTGGTCTCGAACTCCTGACCTTGTGATCTGCCTGCCTTGGTGTCCCAAAGTGCTGGGATTACAGGCATGAGCCACTGCGCCTGGCCTGATTTTTTTTTAATAGTATCTTTGTTTGGTTTCTGAGTTGATTTATTTGTGGTTACTTATATTTGAAGAAATGGATTTTTCAGGACCAGCGATTATCAAAAAGTTAATGTGAAAGGGGAAAGAAACAAAGGTGCTTTTCCAGATCTCTCCATTCGGGGCTCCTCGATTGCTACATTATTGCTAATACTATAGCTTGGATGTGTGTTTAGGCCAATTCTGCCTCTCAGAATCTACTTTGTTTTCAGAGGCCTTCTATCACTGGCTGATGCTAATAGGTGACAGCCTGTGTTCCAAGGTTTTGACACACTGGGTTAACTCTGCCCTTTTCCTGTCCTCCGTGAATGTCCTTTTTGCAGCATTGTTTTATTATACTCTTCCTCAGTTAATGCTCCACGTTCCATTTCCACCTAGTCCATGGCAATCCTTGTCAGGGTGGAGCCTTCTCTTTCAAGATATCAAAATGGACTTTGGTTGCTAAAATCTGGCCCCAATGCCCCCCACCTCCCAGCCATCCTTCTCTTCTCTGCATCAACTCTTGTCTCAGTTTCTTGTGCAGGTTTTGCCGATCTCAGGAACTTTGGGCTACATTGCATGACATTTCGAGTGAGTGTTTTTGTTGTTCTTGTTATTGTCGTTTCTTTCATTTGGTATGATTTCTAGAAAAACAAATTGAGAAGAGGTAGACTCAAGCTGCCATTATGTTCCTATCTGGCCTGTTGATTTATTGTAGTTCTGTTATTTTTAAATTCAACATGTTATCATCTTTCTCACATCAGATTCTCTATGTAGTATATTAATAATACGTTACCACTTTTTTAGCTGCATAAGTTACAAAAATTGGATCCTATGTTAGGGGGATATGTAAGTAAATGGCCCATTTTATTTGCTAAATAAATAGATAAATAACAAACCTGTCTCATCTTCTTCCTGACCTTTATCTCACTAAATCTCTTCTGAAAGGTTTCCCTAAGCTTCCCAACCCTTTGGACATGTCTTTTCTTCTCTGCCATTCTCTTCTGGTAAACACATGCTCATATTTCAGTGTCTCCTCTGTGAAACATTTTTTGATCCACCACCAAACAACAGAATTCACCATTCCTTTATCAATCTTTCCTCTATCAGAAGGGATAGCTGTTCTAAAGTTTACAGTGCTTAATTCATTTTAATGTACTCATTTTCATAACTCCAACTTGTCCCTGGCATATTGCGAGCTTACAGATGACACATCATAGGTCTTTAGTAGTTCTTTGTTGGACTACCATAAAATTATTTTGACTTAATTTATGATAAGTAAAACTTTGTTTCGTTAGCTCGTTCTCCACGCAGAATGCAGGCTCTATGAAAGCTGGGAGTCAAGTGATTTTATTATTAAATCCCAAGATACTTGTATTTCTCTTGTAACACAGCAGGCCCTTCATATTCGATTTCAACTCTTTCATGGCAATATGGAGAAACAGTGTATAACTGAGAGTGAATAATATAAGCAATCAATCCATGTTAGCCAGGGACAAATTTAGAATTATAACTCATATCTTTTGAATTCCAGAAAGCATACGTACCCACTTCCTGCTTCTTTCTCCATTTTTGCCAGCCAAGAGCAAGCTATGAATAAATACTGTGAAAATTTAAAGACAAAAGAGAAGAGAAAGGGGAAAGGAGGGCTTTTGGAATGGATCCTTCACTCAGAAACCTCCTGGGTCTCAAAGTAGATGTCAGAGCTTCCATCTCATTCCATACTTCTCTCCCCCAGATTCTACCCTCTCGGATGTTTTCAGTAGAAAGGTGTTTGTAGTTCTTCACATTCTGCAGACATGCCAAAAAGATTAATTACAATAATTTCTCCTGCAACTGAGATTATTGATATATAAAATGAGTCTAGGTCGTCATATGCATTCCAGCTAATGCCACTTGAACTGGTATATGAAAAGCCAATTTATTAGGTGACCACTAATAATGAAGGACATATAGAAGAGTATAAATTTGCATTTATAACAGAGACTGGATGAAAATTCTATCTTTAGTAGCTAAGAAGATGAATGAGTAAAAGTATGATAGATACAAATAGCAGGGTTCATTACACAATAAGAGGATATTATCAGACATATGATGAAGATAAATTCAACTGCATGTCAGAGGCATCATGTTATTACCTCCAATCTATCATCTTGTTAATGTTATTTCTATGGAAACATTAAAAGAAATTAAACTACTAAAACCTGAGAACAGGCTTGACAGCTACATGTAACAAAAGAAAAAATATCAAGATTTTGCTGAAATATTTTCCATATTTTAGCAAGTAACGTTGATTACCAGTAGCCAATGTTTAGATAATCTAGCAATGCAGAGGTATAAACAAACCCTATATATAAATATGTTTACATTGTTATTGTTAGACAACAATAATTAATGTGTTTATGTTGATATATTAATTCATGGAAAAATTGTAATTTAGGATTCTCTTGTTCTATCAAATGCAACTCACTTCAATATAAAAAGAATTTTCATGTCTTTACCAGTATATGTAAGAATATTGGCATCAATTGCTTATATTTGATCAGGCTTTAATACTCTGAATGGCTTCCATTTACTGTGTAAGTTGGTGGGGTATTTTTTTTGCACACTTATCTTGGATGTGGAATAGCTTTACTGGGATATGTAAAGCTTTTTTTTGTGTGTGTGTGTGTGTGTGTGTTTCTTTTTCATTTTCACTCCCCTCTCATACTGTCCAGTGAGGAAAGAAGCTCCCCAGACCTCCTTGTATGTGTTTGTGTGGGTGTCTGTGTAGGCGTGTTCATGCGAGTGTGGGAGGAACATTGAAGGTCCTAAAATGCTTCCTACTTTAACCAACGAACACAATTTCTATTCCAAGGAGATGGTACAATTTTTTTGTTTCTCCACTATACTTTTAAAAAATAAACAATTAGAGTGATAAGTAGAGAGGTTCCTTTTTTTCCTTTTTTTTGTTGTTCTGAAATTGTGTAGAAAATAAAGCTAATTATAATAAAACTGAAATTCATGAGAAAAAGGAAATGAGAATCAAAATTTAACTTTGTCAATTCTGCTGTGAGTTGGTCCTGTGCCACTGAAGCACCACAGTGTTCTTTATCTCCATTTATTTATTATGAAATGAGGTGAAGTTCAAGTTCTCCTCAGTCACGACTGTAACATGTTTTATTCTTTTGGTATTTATAACAAACCTTGTGACACGCAGATGAAAGATGCTGAGAACTGTAAATGACAAGAGCTAATATTATTTTTTTCCCTGGTGGTGAAGCAGTTGGGTTTTCTAATATAAAGAAGAAATCATGACAAGAACTTCACAAAATGGCTGGATTTTGTTTTTTAACACAAATTCAACTTCTAGCAACAGATCCAAGTCAATTAGTTTAATTATTTGGAGTCTGGGCTGCTGTGGACAATCATTCAAGGGGACAGAACAGCCTTTCAAAATGATATTTTATGGAATTTTTAATATGAATGATACTATTCCCAGAGAGATTTATTTTTTTGTAAACTAGTCATCAACTATTTTGTGTAGGTCTGTGGTATCAAACGTCCATGACGAAAACTTCTAAAGCTGAAGAAGTGAAATAATTGTTGTGTTACCATTATTCGCGAAGATATGTTCTGAACTCATTGAATATATTAGATTTAGGAGTTGTCAGTCAGGCGCTGTTCAGTGATATTGCCTAGAAGCCTTAACGACTTGTAGGAGTGAAGGCAAATATTTTCCTCCCCCCTCTAAAGGTTTGCTATAAATGAGCTACAAAAGGCAGATTCACAGGAGAAAAAGGCCTAGAGAATATATTTCATGTGCATAAACGTGGAAGCCATACACAAAGTATGAGATTTAAAGGGACCAGATGTTTGAGGCTTAAATATCCTCTCATAGAGAAAAGATGTATGGTCCCAGGAGGCAGGCATTACAAGTTGAGTATCTCTTATCCGAAACACTTGAGATCAAAAGTGTTTCAGATTTCAGATATTTTTAGATTTTGGAATATTTTCATATACATAATGAGATATCTTCGTGATGAGACCCAAGTCTAAGCATGAAATTCATTTATGTTTCCTATAACCCTTATGTACACAGAGATTACCTGAAGGTAATTTTAGACAATGTTTTTAATAATTGTGTGCATGAAATAAAGTTTGTGTACATTGAACTATCAGAAAACAAAGATGTCAGTATCTCAGCCCCCACTGCGGACGATCTGTGCTGTTTGGCATCACTGTCATTCCTGACTCTGAATTTATGTGCTATCAATCAGCAATTGTTTTCTTGTACTCATTCACACAAAAGCACTTAATAGTAAAACATATGACATGCCACTAATGCAGTGAAAACATAATGTGCTCGTGGTAACTGAGCAGCACGGGAGCATCACAAGACACCTGTACCAGCTGTTAAACCACAGCAACAGCAAACAGGGGTGTTTGGTCTCCACCTACAATGCTGGGCTTTAATTGAAAGGTGAGTGTACTTCATATATATATATATATATATATATACACACACACACACACACACACACACACATGCTTTTTTTTTTTTTTTTTTTTTTTTTTTGGAGACAGGGTCTTACTCTGTCACCCAGGTTGAGTGCAATGGTGTGATCATGGCTCACTGCAGCCTGAACCTCCCAGGCTGAAGCCATCTTCCTATCTCAGCCTCCAGAGTAGCTGGGACTATAGGCATGTGGCGCCAGGCCTGGCTAATTTTTTTATAGAGACAGGGTCCTGTCTTGTTGCCCGGGCTGGTCTTGAACTCCTGGGATCAAGTAATCCTCTTGCCTCAGCCTCCCAAAGTGCTGAGATTACAGGCATGAGTCACTGTGCCCAACATTTTGTGTGTGTGTGTGAGAAGAAACATCAGAATTTTTCCACCTGGTATGTTATGCTGGTGCTCAAACAGTGTCAGATTTCAGAGCATTTTGGAATTTTGGATTAGAGGTGTTCAAGCTGTGTTTTGCGAAGGATTCTCTTTGGAAGCTGGATGGGACAAGTTATAAGAAAGAGAAGGATGAAACTGCGTAAGTACAAAAATTGTCTCATGCACATGAAGTCCCATAGGTAATCTCTCAGAGCTGCCCTCAGAAGAACGGATGAAAAATCTGTCCGGGAGTGGTGAGGACTCCAATCTCTTCTCTTATTTGGTGGTAGATCTTTCCTGGTTATTTGATGAGATTCCTAAAGAGGGGGTCTTGAGACTTACCATATTTCTTTTGGAAAGAAGCTTTTGTCATCAGATTAGAAAATTCTAGTGAGAGTGCTTCCCAGTGCTTTGGAAAAAGGAATTCAACAGACAGGGAGATGGGGAAAGGTCAGAGAGAGATCTTGGTTCTGAGGCCTATTTTTGAGGCCTTTCAATTTTCAAAGTACTTAACATTCCAAAGTGCCATATTTTGGGGGGATTGTTTTCTGAGCCCAGCAGATTTAGAGACAGGCTGCAATTACAAGTATAAAATAAGGATGGATACAGAGTCCAAATTTTCAGAAAATTTAAACCAAGCAATTCTCTCACCCCGAAGTATAAACTCTTTTTCTATGTAGATCCATTTTCAATCCCTTTGGCTTAAAGTCTGGCGAAGTTGATAATACCTTTTTATAATAGCTCTTAGAATCTTTTTGGGCTTTGGAACAGTTCTGCTTAAAAAGAATCTCCTATTATCACATCCAACACAGAAAAGGCATCCAATAAATGATTTTCCTTCACTGCTGTTAACACAAGAGTGGTCACAGACTTGAATAATACACACTGGATCACAGTTTGGAAAGGAGGGAAAAACAATGATATTTATTGAGTATTTCTATGCAATAGTCACTGAGTTATGTTTTGATTTAATGAATATTCAGATTTAATAAAGATTTGGGTTTGGTCTTTGCCATTCAAAATCTGTATGGTTAAGTAAGTGTCACCTCTTCATATCTTTGATTTTTGAGTTTTCATCTAAAACATGAGAAGATTGTTTTGGTTCATCTTTAAGGCCACTTCCAAAGCTCCTGTTTTCATTGCAAGTAATATTTCTCTCAACTCTACAAATGGGTTCTTTAACAGCTGCATAGAAATCCATGGCCTTTCATATATGTGTGTGTTGGGACCTGGTTTTAACTATCATCACTGCTAGCATCCTCCATTGTAAGCACATAATTCTGTAAGCTCTTGGATGTATTGCTCTTGAAGAAATAATAGAAGTCATGTCTGTGACCCGACACCACCACTCCACAAAAACCCTTCCCTTCCACATCCTTCCCTCTGATCTAAGTCAGCAGTGATCTGTGGTGTTATTTCGTGAGATTTTGTTGTTCACCCAAATGCATAGAATCGCCTGAGAGAAAACTTGTGCCCTTGATTCTCTGGAAAGTAGATAAAATTATATTTCATCAAAAGTGTCATTGTTATCTTTGACAAAGTAATCAATGCTCTTTTACCAAGTCATGTCATTTAGAAAAAAAAAATCTCTTTGAAGGTCTCACAAGGAAGTGGTATAGTGGTTTAGAGAAAAGACTTTAGAACTAGGAAGATCTCTGTGACTATGAAGAAATACTTTCGAGCCTTTTCTTTTAACTGCAAAACGAGATAACAATAGTATTTATCTCACTGCCTTGTTATTGAATGAAGTTATACATGTAAAATTATTAGACTACCGTAGTTATAACTAGCCAAATTATAAGTAGCATACATTAAAAAGTTTGTCGTTATTATTATAACTATTAGATTCATTACCAAGAATATTAGTCTTAGTATTGCTGCTTACAACAATCCAGATGGTTTAAAAATAATAAAAACACTTTCCCATGAAAATAGGAAATACAAGCAAGAATACAACATCTGGGAAAATTCCTTAACACCACATTCAAAACTACAGAAATACTCATTTTATAATTTAATGTAGCTTCTTTGTCAAGGAATTCCTTCTATGTAGGATTCAAGTTTTTATTCAACCAATTCTTAAAAATGAGCTCTAAAGAAATAGTGATTTTGCATTAGCCTGTAGGAGGTCATCTCTTACAATGGATTCATAGTGCTTTGCCAGTGATGAGAATTCTCACCTCCACTGGGTTGTGCACATCAGGAATGACCTGGTCACTCTACTGTATCACAGATGCACCCCCTTAATGGGAGAACACCTGAGAGCACTTTCCAGGAACAAGTTCATGTCATGCGTTAACTAAAATAAGCAATCTGATGCAGCAGCATGCAAAATAAACTGCATCCTAGAAATAAAGTCTGGAATCTATAGCAAAAATGTTGCAGGTTCTAATGTCACAATGCTAGCTTGTTGTCCAGGGCCTGGGCTACATCACATGGGGGCCCTGCCGAGCATCACTTGCAGTGACCCAGGAAGTTGGAAAGAAAGACACAATCTGCTCTTCTGGCCAACAGGGCTTTAATAGACTAGCCTTTCATTAAGTGAATTCCTAAATGTTGACCAAATTCTTTTAGACAGAGGCCGCTAATGGCTCAGCATGCATGTGATGCACTTGCTATTACATGGACACTGAAAAAAGTTCCTCAGGGTCGCTTTTCCCAGCGTTTTCACATGCTGGGGGCAGGGGCTGGGCAGAAACTTGTCTTCAGTGGTTTCTTTCACGTCCCAGGAAGGACAGTCATGTGTTTTGGTTTAGCTGATACATTCCAGTAAAATGATTTTCAAAGAGACAGTACAAATAATAGGCGTTTTACATATGGTGGCTATGGATGTCACATGGAGCTAATTTTCTCATACACAATATATTTGTTATTCCACAAGCTGGTTATAATTCATTTAAGGTCCCTTCTTATTCAATTTAACCCAATAAACTAATGAAATGGCCCAGTGAAGTCTTTATGGTCAATATAAGTCGGGTAACTGACTTAGCCTACATTTCCTTTAGGATATTAGAGATATATCATTACCCTACCAGCTGTTTTCCTCCCTCAAAGCTCATGGAAAAGAAAGCATCTCAAGTCTGGATAGCATTAATATGTATTCTTTAAAAATCGTCCTCAAGGTCAAGATTTTAATGGAAAGAAATCAGCTGTGATTGACTTTTCTTATATACAATTATAATTGTTAGCAAATGATTTTCTTTATCTCTTCTGGTGCCAGTGGCAGTTACCAGCTGACATTTATCTATTTGAAAATACTTAAAGAATAGGCATTAGAAGGAGATGTCCCTGCTGAAGAAAACTGAGAACTTAAAGAATGGCATAGCCGGCACCAGCAGGAGATAAAGAACCACTGCCCATTTTGTGGAAACTGTCTTTATGCAAAAGAGCAAGATAAGTTGAGTCTTTCGTTTTGTTTTTGTCCAAATGGTTGCTAGTCAAACAAAATCTCAAGGTGGCTTTGTTGACTGTTTTCCTCTCATACCTAACATTCTATCTCACGATTTAGTGTAGTTTTTTTTCCTTTACTGTTCTCATAAGAGGTGACTTGACATCATTCTTGTGTGCATGATGTGACCTAATGCCAAATGAAGAAACCAGGCATTTTTCCTGTCACAGGGAAATACGTTTGAGCAATCTAATGCAGCTATTAAGCAGAGCTAGTACAGCTTCAAGATGGACTAATGGGCAGAAGACTCTTGAGCATCACAGGAAATGCAGCCCAATTAGCCAGGGTCAAAATGCACCAGCGTCAGCATTGCTTAAGGCCTGGAGCCCCAGAGCAATGAGCATGTCACAGTCTTCCATCCAGTTGTCTCCGTGCTGCAGGAAGGTTTGGACTCAGATCGTCTGCTATACAAATGAGCAACATGGCCTACTGAAACGCTGACTGCTCTGAGACTTATTATCATTCCCAAGATTTATAGCCTCTTACGTTTGAAGTACAGCATCTCCTAGAGAAAGGCATTCAATGACCATCTACAGTAAATGGCAAGTCATTAAGACAGATTAGTACAGACAATGGCAAATATTTTGACATATTTGAAATCACTTTTTCCAATTCTTAAAATTTCAAATGGACAAAAAGCTCTTTAAGTTGGCCAAAAAGAACACGTGGGAAAGAGCAAGTATTTAAATTTTCAATTTAATGTAGTGTTTGTCTAATTTTGATGACCTTGGTTTATATAGAAATAACCTCAATCTACATGTTAGCCATGTAATATAATTGGCTAACTATGAGTATAATGTATGTTGTTATTTACCAATTTAAAGGGAAATGTTTAAATATTGCGCTCAATAAATCATTTGAAACATACTAGTTTAGAGAAAGCCCGGAATAAAAAAGAATGACTTCTTTCTTTCATTCCTGCTTGCTGAAGATCTATCTTCTCTTTCTTTTACCTTCTCTCTCTCTCTTTCTGTTTGTTTGTGTGTGTCTCACTCTATCTCTCTTTCCTTTGGTTTTTAAGATTGACAGTACTTCTTAGATAAGCACAGTAAAATCTGAAGAAGAAAACAATCTGCCCAAGAAATGGGTGCACAAGTAACTCTGCTCAACTAATTCTGTGACCTTGGACAGTTACATCCAAGGTTGTTTCTTTACATGTAAATTGGAGTTGGGGTTAGATTATGTTTTATGTCCCTTTCTGCTCTGAATTTCTATATTTCTATTATATTATCATAAGCTTAGAAAGTCAAAGTTTTCTTAACCTCACATATATTCTGCAGAGGTCAGTGGGAAAGGATGAAACAGGCTCCCATCTAGAACAGGGGTTAATTAGACTGACAGTCAAAAGGGGATTCACGCCTCCTACCCCAGCAGAATGAAAAAGGCCCAGATATAAATTGCTGTCAGGTCACTAAGCACACCCCTGATAATACGGATTGGTAGTCTTGTAATGCTTGCCAAAATATTATGTTTAAATGATACAATAATATTATTTATTGACACAATTTCTTTTATCTTAGATTAATGGCAGTGATAAATATGAGGTATTATTGGTCAGTTTTCTTTAGGAATCTCTTCCATTTCTTTTCAAATATCTTTCCCACTGTCATTCTTTAGCAATAACTAGGAGGGCCCTTTACATCATGCATTCGTGAGTATATCTGACGATTAAAGCTATCTCAATAACAAATCTAAAATATCCTGTTCTTCATGAGCCAGAAATCATAGTGTGCACAGACCACTGGAATTGGTCTTTCCAGCTCAACTTGGGCAGAGATCTTTCTCTGTGTGATTCCAGTAACATAAGCAAGAAAATCCTGTCTCTTCTAGACATAATGGAGAGAGCTTGTTTTGCTGAAATAAAGGCATTAACAAGCATACCATGCACCTGCAACCTCAGTAGATATCTTTTAAATATTCAGACACCACAATAGAATGAAATGATACCTTTATGGGCATCAGAAGACCTAATCTCTAGTATTGGATCTTCCATTTACTGCCATATAACCTTGAATATACCAGTTAAAATCTTCATTTATTGATTAGCAGAATGAAAACAAAATGGGGAAATTTATATTAAAGTACTTTGAAAATTAATAGCTTGCTATGTAAATAAAAGGCATTATATATTGGGATAGAAATAAATATTCGTGATGATGATGAAATTATGCTGGAATGGACACTTGTTAAGAAAAAACACTTTATTCCCAAGAGTATTGCATTCAGCCTGTCTTCAGTCCGTTTGGATCCCTAAAGAGAGCAACACAGCAGTTTTTAACACTGTGTTACCTTTGCAAAAGTGTATTCATAATATCTTTCTTAAGCTGTTGGAATCACAAGTGGGTCTGGAACCAACCAATTTAGATTTGATCAAAGCTTTCATCAGTAAAGGGGCGGTAACATGGAGTTACATTGGCCTCATAAGGGTGCATACATCCTTAGATATAGAAAAAGCCTTCCTGGAAAAAGATTGCTAATGTATGCATTTACTCTCATCCAAGTGGAATTCACTTGATAAAGGTGGCTTTGTTCATTTTGATACCAATAATCTGCTACCTCGTGACAGTATCTGATACAATCAGTTCTTTACAATTTTGTCTTTGAGACATGTTGCTTGTGTTATGCTGTCTTGTACACAATACTGCAATTACTTAGTATTAACTTTTAAAAAATTCCTTAATCTCTGGGGAGACTTCTTTCTTACAGAAAACAATTCTGGGACAAAACAAATTTTGTTTTCTGGCAAAACTGGGGGAAAAAATCTAGGTTTGGTAGTATTATGAAATTGTGAAAGATTCTGTGGTTATGCTTTGAAGTTTAATGTAAGACTTTGGGAGGAAGTGAAATAGTTTTCACAGCTGAAAAACACTATTTCCTGTAAGAGTAAAAAGATGTTCTATTGTGGGAACTCATTTTTTAGGGGGAAAAGAGAAACACTTTTGCCAAGTTTATGAAAAGACGTATCCATTGGTGGAGATGTAAAAATAAATTGTCACAGCTGTGAAGAAATATATGGTACTTGTGTTCTGTGATGAGGAAAGTTGGGTCATAATTACCACTGAAATGTTCCCATATTATGTGGAAGAGTCTGTGAAGCACAATAATGAATGAACCCAACTACTTCTATGGAACAGATTGTTCACTTCTTGGAAGTTACATGAATTCTTTCAGACCAAACAGCGTACAAAGTTCTTGTAAGTTTCTTTAGCATTATGTAAAGGGTGTTATATACACAATCAATATTCAATAGATGCTTCATTCAATTAATTAAAATGCATTAAGTGGCCTTCCATTGGCTTCAACCAAGTCAAATTTGACTTGAACCTCTCATTTACTCATAGGGAGGGCCTGAGTGAATCTAACTTTACATAAAACATGGATCGGGTCATTGCCTGATCACATTCAATATGTTGCCCTCATTTACTGCTATGCAAACAAGGCCCTAGAGGTGGGACTGTTGTCTTTCATTGTCTTTCAATAACTTCAGAAACTGGGGGTGTCTAACGTCTGCAACGTAACAGGACTATTGTAGGAAATTCTGAGACTCTATAAGCACTTTTAGATGTGAAAATCAAGAAGGCATCCCAGAAATGAATGGGTCCAGTGCTCTTATTCAAGAGTGTGTGACCTGTCTTCATTCATCCAGCAGACCCAACCAGGCTTAGAGAAGTAAGACAGATTAGTATTATATTAAGTTTATTTTCCCTTTGTTATGTATTTCCTTAAGAAATTGCTTAACTTTTCTAGCCTCAAATCATCTATAATGTTCTTCAAGAATTAAATGAAATAATGCATCAATATAGTACTTCAAAAATCATAGCACCTGAAAATACAGTGGTCATGATCGTAAAAATGATCTGGGCCAGGCGCGGTGGCTCACGCCTGTAATCCCAGCACTTTGGGAGGCCGAGGCGGGCGGATCACGAGGTCAGGAGATCAAGACCGTCCTGGCTAACATGGGGAAACCCCGTCTCTATTAGCAATACAAAAAACTAGCTAGACGTGGTAGCATGTGCCTGTAGTCCCAGCTACTTGGGAGGCTGAGGTAGGAGAATCGCTTGAACCAGGAGGCAGAGGTTGTGGTGAGCCAAGATTGGGCTACTTACACTCCAGCCTGGGTGACAGAGCGAGAATTCACCTCAAAAAAAAGAAGATATGATCTGAACATTTGTAAGAATGAACAACAATGCTGTAATAAGCCCCTAAACTTGTAAGAGCCAACTAAGGTTGAGAAAAATATCAATGGAAAGGGATATTTAACTGTAACTGGCTGAAACCTTTTTAAAGTATTTTGAATGTGAAAGACTAAAAGCTGTTAATAATCCATTTAAAAATAGATGGAAAATATGTTAAAATACAATACAAAAATAATGTATTATTTTATCCCATTTAATTGAGATTAAGTCCAAATCTATTGGGATTCATCACCTTTTTTCTGTTTTCTTAAATTTTTTTGAGGCATTCTAGATAGTGTTTTAGGCAATCAAAGGTAACTTTAGGAATATGAACCAAATCAATCCCCAAATAGCCAAATTATAACATTTCATCCACTTTGCCATATATAGCCAGCCACAGCCTCATGAAAGTTCTTTTGTGGTTTCTTTACAGAATATCTACATAAATAGATACATTTTTGCAATATATGGTCCTTTCTGCCAAATCATCAAAGCCTTACCTTAACTGTGCTGGACACACACATGATATGTAAATATGTTCCTTAGAATTTAGCTACAATTCTCTCAAAGTATTTTGTTGCTCACATATACTCTTTAGAGAATAAGGTACAAGCTTTAATTTTTCTCTTTCTACAAACAGACCCATGATGTAAATTAGAACACAGCAACTATTTGAGTGAAATAAGTGTTTTTATTTCTTTCAAGAGGAAAGCAAAGTCGAAGGGTGTTCAGGTTGATAATTATATCTGCATTTTGTCTATGCTTGTTCTGTGGTTAACCAAAAGGATACAATATCAATTTCCATCTCAGCCTGAATGAATGCTTTATAAAATCAACGTGCCTCGACTGTATTGCATTTGGAGGAATTTTTAGAATGTCTTTGCCAATATACATTTGGGATAATTCAAAGCACTAGGCATATTCCTGTCTGTTCATTACCTGATGTGTTGAAAAACTTATGAAGTATTTGTAGTCTGAAGGACTGGGGTTTTCTATCCTTTTTATTTTCAATTCAGTGCAGAGCCAGGAGAGGACGCTGTTGGAAAACGGAGATGTGAGAAAACCCTAAAACATGGTGTACTCATGCCTGAACTTAGCCTATCTTTCACAGCAAGGCTCATCATTTCTGGGTTTACTACAGAACCTCACCATGTACGGCAGGCCTCCTATAGAAAGTAGGTACTGTTGCCAAGATGATACCAGGCTATAAATAAATGTGCCAATCTCTTTGTGCCAAGACAACTAAAGTGAGCTCACCTTCTACCGAATCCAGCGTAGAACCCTGAGAGGCTTTGGACCTCACCGACACCGGCTCAGTTATCTTCTAAGTTACTCTTATAATTTGTGAAACATGCAATCAGGTACATGTGAGTTACAATTAAAATTAGCTTGTCAGGCAATATTTTTGCCCCTGGAGGAATATCAAGCCTCTTGTCTATTCTTGCTTCCAAGTCAGGATCAGTTCCAGATAAATGGAAATGTGGATCAGTTTACTTTTGTGAGCTCCCACTTACCATGCCTCTTGGCCCTTTTTTTCCCTCAGCACTTTTCTCCCCTTAGATTCTTAATAAAATTGGTCCCCTAGCTAAGTCCAATTGTCTAGACATCCTGGAAAGGATACCACATTCTGGGTTTATCATTCCTAACCTTCAGTACATTAGGCCTCTATGTACTGGATGCTCTATGTACTGAGTCAGCACTGGGGACAAGGGGTTGGCACACAGGTGAAGTCAGCTGGATTCTCATCTAGGTGTAAAGCAATAGCAAGTTAATGAGTACAATGGCAGTCAAAGACAGCCCCCAGCCCCATTCCCTCACGCAATTCCCCTTGACCCAGGATGTTCAGCTCTATCACTGACCTCAGTTAGCTTGTTCTGTATTAGACGCGAAGGTCTCTAAAGGCTAGCTACAAAGTGCCATTTCCGGAGTATAATCAAATATCAGCATTACATTGTACCGTTTCATCTCTGCTGAGGTTCTTGAGTTTAAAGAAGTTACTTCTGATTCCTTCAAGTCTCAGTGTGTGGATGGATGCCACGTATTTAGGAAAAATATATTGATTAATACTTTAGTGGCTTTGATATAAAATTTGAGAAAAATCTCTTTACAGAGTAAGAATTTCACTTCTCTATAAACGTTCATGAACCCTAAATATTTTTGGAAAATCAACTTGATTTTCCAGATAAATTTTTGAATTCCTCAAGGGACAAAAGGACTATTTTTTATTTTCTTTTAATTTTTTGTTAATTTATTCAAGCAATATATATGTATATAAAAATAAAAGCCCTGTTTACCACTTTTATTTTATTTCCTTTCCTGAGAGATAAGCAGTGTTAT
Source organism: Symphalangus syndactylus (assembly GCF_028878055.3). Taxonomy (NCBI): domain Eukaryota; kingdom Metazoa; phylum Chordata; class Mammalia; order Primates; family Hylobatidae; genus Symphalangus; species Symphalangus syndactylus. The sequence continues at coordinate 61,818,113 of NC_072445.2, read as the reverse complement.
CAATTTGGCACATAAACTTCCGAGTCTTTTAGCATACATGTCACCAATAAGATAAACAATTACCATTCAATTCTTTCTTTTCATCTGGGATCTGTCCAGGACATTCAACCTAAAGCCTTTATTATGCACTCAGTATTTTCCAACATAAAACCAGTACTCTTGAAGTAAAGCAATGATATCTCAGATTCTTTCATATCAGATACCTAAACAAAGTTAAAAACTGGAGGAAAAGGAGGGTCAAGGCCGGTTATTAAGTTAGAGCAATTTCCATTTTTAATAACTTTGAGAGGTTAGGCAGTGTCATATTTTAACTATCAACTCCTCAGCGTCTGTTTCCTTCTCTATTTGCATAGACAATTGACAGCTCATTAAGAGCTCATTAGGAACAGTGAAGACCCTGTGATGGGGAAAACAAAAAAAAAAGCTGTTTTAAGAAGGAAGTCTTGATTCATGAATTTCCTCAATATCCCACAATATATTTACACCTATAATATCTGATGAGGAAGGAAAGTAAGCTATATATATTTGTAAAATATGAAAGAATGATAATATAACTATTCATTGTATCAGAGTCTATTTGTCTTAATAAGAAAAAAGGGTATCAGTGATAGAATCCATAACTCCATAATTTTCTCATTTACAAAAAAGCTAAAAATTTTTACATTTCCAAACTGAGTTTTCCTTCCATATACACACATACACATATGCACATACATACATATGTACGTATGTATGTGTTACCTTCAAGGTTACACAGAAATATGACAATGCCGTGAGAGAAGAATCAAATGCCAAAAGTGGTAAAGTGACTTATCCAGGATGTCATTCTAGTAGGGGCTGAATCAAGACTGCATCCCAGGCTGCCTAACTACTTTTTCATTGTTTATTTCATCTCACCAAGGGCCCCTGGTGAGACAAAACACACACACACCACACACACGTGTGTATATACTCAAATTTTAGATGACTGTACCTTGGAGAAACCAAAATAATCTTATTGTTTAGAAACAGTCTGTATATAAGAAAATTGACTATGCTTCTTCAGGGTAAAATATGTTCAGAATCTAAATTAGTTCTTTTTTACTTGCTAATACTTTCTCGACCCAAACAAAATAGGCAAAAATCAGATCTCCTCTGAATAAATGTTTGCCTGACACTTCTAAATCTCTAGGTGCCAAAAACCGATCTTAAAATGAAAGGCAAATGCACATTGGCGTTCTGGCTATTCTTTTGCCTTTTGTATTGCATTTTGTGGAAGGCATGAATGCAAAGCACTTTTAAACACTCAGGAATCGATGCAAAGGAAGCAGTGGGAATGCATTTATTCCTGTTATATTCAATTTCAGGGCTACAGTTTTGCTTGACCAGATGTTGCCAAGTTTCAAAGTCAAATCTGTTCATCTCCTGGCTATCAGCTAAAGGGTATTGTATTTGTAAGCATTAAGAACTTCTATCTGCTGCTATTGTATTGTGCATAGTTGTATTTTCTGAGTTAGTTCTATTTGAGAGAGACAGAATTACACATTTCCATATGGGTCATCCTCTTCCCTATCTATGTTGCTTTAATGCCTTTTGGAAGAAAAAAAGAGTTGCAGTCTGTATTTAGGCCATTTGTATGTTCTTTATTGGGTTACGTTTGAATGCCCAATTTGATCTCAATGGCACGTCCTTTGTAACATAAAATAAAACATGGTGCTCAGAAAAAGTAACGACACACATATCCAGGCCCTTTCATAGCAGTTGGTAAAGCTTAAGCCTTGCCTCTCTGTGTGGTAGTTTCCCTTCCTTTTCTTTTCTTTCCCTGTGACAAGCAGCCATTGTCCCCTTGGTGAGATCTGCAATATTACTTTGACCCCAGCCCATCAATCTGCCTCAATTGGATAATGATCTGTAATCACTTTCTTTCAGGGGAGTCTATAAATTTGCCAAGGCCCCATTCTCTTCTGAAGGACTCCTTATGTTCACTCCCATTTGTGCAAATGTGCTCTCTTTTACAGGGCTAAATAGCCATGCACATGGTCCATTCTGTGAGGAGGCACTGGGCGGTTCTCTGTTGATTTTCCACGCTCTAGTATCTTAAAGGAGACTAAGGCTGACATGCAGGGACACAGTGGGGGGGGTGGCCCGAGCCAGGCCACATCACAGGCAGCCGCTTTTCTCATTAAGACTGACCCATCATTAGGTCACTTTGTGCCATCCTTGTAATCAATGAGCTTAATGTTTAGTGCAAAAAAAAAAAAAGTTATTTAAGGAAAGGAGCCAGGAGGTGGAAGAGGAAAAGAGGAACGAAAAATGGTAGGAAGCATGGAGAAATTCACCACTTCTAAATCTTAGGGTTGGTTATACTTTGCCCAAAGGGTAGGATGAACTCAAATATCCTACATGCGATTCCTCAACCCCTTCCAGTCCTGTTTGTTTTCTGTAAAACATAAATATTCTTAGACCCAACATTTCCCCAGGAGCCCCACACTTCTCATGAAGTCGGATGAAAGGCTCTATCTATAACCGAGGCTGAATCTGCATTTGCTGGGAACCCTGTAGTGGTGAAGAGAGAGGTGGTCAAAGTCCATGAGCAATTGGGGGGATTTTGGAGAGGTAATTGGATTTTGTTTGTTATTGGATACCAAAGAGTTTCATGACCACAGCCGAATATAGCAAATAAAAAAGAAAAAAAAAAATTAAAAAATTGAAAGACATAATTAAATTGGTCCCACACGAAGTGGGGGTTGGTTACAGAGGGGTATGGGTCATTACATTTCCAGCACCTAGAAAGAGTGTCTTTGTGCATGGTGGGAGGTGCAAAAATTAACACATTTTCATCACAATAAATCTTCATAAGCAGAAAAGCTAGATTAGCAAAGATTTTGTCCTTTAGACAGCATTCATTGGTAATGATGATAATTTTCAAGAAGATGAACTTCATTGCAAACCTCTGCCTGATTAGTTTTTAGTTTATAGCACCCCAATAATGCCTTTGTTACTAGGTTTACGGAAGACAGCAGACAAACAGCAAAAGGACATCACAAGACTGTCAAGGGGACATCAGAGAAAAAAGCAGGCTATTTAAACCATTTCATCTTTGTGCTTTCCACTGTCCTGTAGGAAAAAAAAATGCATATTTTTATTCTCATATTCTTCTGCTACTCATTTTGACTTCATAAACACTTATAAATTAATTTATAACATACACACACATACATAAAGTACAGCACTTAGTATTTAAATGTAGGCTTGTATATTTTAGGGAATAATTATAAAACAAATACTTATGTAACCACCGCACTGGTTAAGGAATTGATATTTGGGATTGAAATACTGAAGTCAGGGGTTAAAAAGAAAAATTAACTGTTTCTACCATTTGAGTCCTGTCATGAATCATGGACTACATAAGACTACATAACCCTTCGAGGTTACACAGAAACATGACAGTGTCATGAGAGAAGAATCAAATGCCAAAAATGGTAAAGTGACTTTTCAGGGTGTCATTCTAGTAGGGGCTGAATCAAGACTGCATCCCAGGCTGCCTAACTACCTTTCCATGGTTTATTCCGTTTTATCAAGGGCCTCTGGTGAGAAAAATCTATAACATATTTCCATAACACAAAAACTTTGTTTACGTAGTTACAAGTAAGTCTCTGTGCTTAAGTTTTGGCACCACATACTGAAGGAAAACGAAGTGAATTGGTGTCATAATTGAACTCATTATATCAGTGGAGTCTCATACACTGGAAAAATAATTACATATACAGAAAAATATTTTGTTCTGCTTATAAAATAATTATGCATAAAAGCAGTCTGACAATTCTAAGTGTTCAAGCCAGAGATTTACTTAGGAAAATTTGCTATTACTAATATTTGATGAATAATATTGTGTCCTCTCATTTACAGGCTGTTATTCAAATTATAAAACATTTCCGAATATCTAATTTCAAGTCAGCATTTTTCTCCTGTGATTCTCTAGCTAAAAGAAAATTATAAAGTTATAAGACCTATAAAATAAGCCATATATAACAATGGTATATACATTTTGCTGGTCTTTCTTTTTTTCTTAAAAAGTAAACTTTTTAGCATATGTTGTACGTTGACCAGGAAAGTGATCAGTGTAAATTGGACATTTACAAGAAAATTATTGACAAAAGAATTGTTGACCTAGAAAATAACCAGGAAGTTGATTTTCTATTAATTTTTGCAGTCTCCTTGAAAAAAAGAAATACCCTGGTTTAAGCCTCTAAAATTTTCCTTCATATTGGTAAAGATGATCACTATTTTATCAGAGATTCCTTAGGTAAAAAATTCTATTATAAAATGATCTTCATTATTTTACAAAGGAAGAAATTGAAACTCAGAAAGGTTGTCCCTCACCCAAGGTCATATATTAATAGCTGGTAAATAGCTGGGTTAGAATTTGGACCCGGGTCAATCTGGTTCAAGGCACATATGTTTCCTATTTTCTCTACATCCACTTACTAAATTTAAGTCAATATTTATTTGTTCCAAATATCCAACATACATGTGTATCCAAAATTAAAAATTATCATGTTTTCTTTATTCAAAGTTGGAGACACTTTGAATACAAAGATGAGACAATGAAACCCTTGTCTTAGAAGAACTCAAGACTCCTCTCCAATAACCTAATGGGGCTACATGAGAGGTTCCTTAGTACTTTATATATTTTTTATTATTCCAAATGATTGTTAATTTATTACTTAGAAAGTTGGTGATACTCTCTTCTATAAAACTTTTGTTTTTAGGTATGGTTAATAAACTGACAAATGCATGATTAGAGGCCACACTTCTTTTTTTTTTTTTCCCCCTCTGAAAGGTGTATTCCCAAGTAACTCTTTCCATGAGGCTTCCTACAGGCCAATCTTGGCCCTAAATCGCAAATAGAAAGTCACAAACACAAAGACCACAGATCTACCAAGAGTGTAGTTGGGAATTTATTGTTTGTTAGGGCAAATGAGCAAACTGAAACAGAGGGAAGGTCTTCTAGTGCAACCCTTCAAGAGGATTTTTAAGTAGGGGTGAAATTATCCTGTTGGCTATACAGAGCAGCAAAATTTTGTCTCACCTACAAGAACCTGGTTAGCCCCTGTCAGTCATGCCTTAGATTTTTGTGGGTTGGTTCATTTATTGGATTGTTTTAATTAACTGAGATTGGCCTGAATACTAGGCTTGAAAAATAAATGACCCACTAGCTGCTAAAGCAACAAAAGTATAATTCTGCAAGTGCAGTGATTTGGTCCTATCATCATCTGACTCAGCTATGAATTGTAGTTTCATCCTTATTACCCAGGTGAACATCATGCAAGCCAATATCACTCTCTGAATTTCAGTTACAAGAGCTTGTAAACAGGATGATGCTATCAACCTCACTGGTGGTAGCCTGGCTAACTGAAAGACTAAAAAGAAGCATTTGCCCAGTATCTGACACAGCATTTCCACATGATAAATATCTACTGTGATTAATGTTATTATACACCTCTGAAGTAGCTTCAAAGATACCACTGTGGGAAGACTGATAATTGTACAACCGTAAGAGTATAATGTGGTTGTTCCTAAGATAATCCTTGGCCTTTCTCTGAGCCAGTGCATCTTGCTTATTTTTCTGTGGAAACGTAGAAAATCTATATTTGAGGATTAACTGCTAGACTCAGTGGACATGACAAGTGTGGGGTTACATATTATCCCATAGCAACTGGCACATAAGACAACAAATATTTGTTGCATGAATGAACAAATCTGTACAGTTTTATCCCATTCATACATAGATGTAGAAGAGCTTCCTTCACCTTTCTCTATGAAAAACTAAAGGTCTTCCTTCTGCCTGTTTAGAGAAGCCTATTCTTCATTCCGTGGTTTAGAAACATGTCTTGTTATCTTACATAATCTCAGCAAATTCTCTTCTACATTTATTCATAAAATGTTACAGTGGGGTAGTATGCTGGAATGGGAAGAGAAGGGATAAAGAGAGAAAGGACCAGATCCCAAGTTATGTTGCAGTTTTTCTCAGGAAAAAAAATATAGGTTGGTGCTACTTTCAAGATTCTGAATGGCAAAAATTGTGGAAGATAATGAGGAAGGTACCTTAGTTGTTTGGGCTGTGAATAGGACATTTTTATTTTACAAGATGGATTTTTACATAAAGTAGTTTAATAACATTTAAGCTTGTGGGTCTGTTTGTCTCTTAAGAATTATTAATTTTAATATATTGAGAGTTTTGGAGTGGCTTAATAGAAAAAATTAATGAGAAGAAAATGTTCAGAGTATTCTAAAAGATTTTACCAGTAGCCACTGCTGTAGCAAGAAAACTAATAAGACTCTATTGAGATTGTATCAACATGATGAATTTTCACATGTATACTCCTTTCTGTTTTTCCTCTCCCTCCTTCCTTCCGTCCTTCTTTCCTTCCTTCCTCTCTCTCTTCCTTCCTTCCTCTCTCTCTTCCTTCCTTCCTCTCTTCCCTCCTTCCTCTCCTTCCTTCCTTCCTCTCTCCCTTCCTTACTTCCTTCCTCTCTCTCTTCCTTCCTTCCTTCCTCTCTTCCTTCCTTCCTGCCTTCCTCTCTCTCTCTCTTTCTTCCTTCCTTCCTTTCTGCCTTCCCCTCTCTCCTCCTTCCTTCCTCCCTCCCTCCCTTCCTTCCTTCCTCCCCTTTTTTCTTTCAATTCTCTCACTTTGCTGTTAAAGAAGAGCCACTGAGAGTCACTTGATTCAAAACAGAGCCCCTGGACACTTCCATTCTAGCTGGTGGTCAATGTTCTGGAGAAATACACATTTGGTTTGCATGCCTCTTATTTATTCTTCTAAATTATGAATGCCTCAAAGGTTGCTTGCTTCACTTTATAGAAATTTTTCCCTGAAAAGTTCATTTCTATTTAAAATGTACGAAATACTTAATTGGCATTGGGGAAGGATGGCAGGCCCAGGGTGGTGCAAGAGGCAGTTTCCTTCAATCTTTCAATACTTCCTCTATGATAAAAGACAACTAGTGGAGCCTGCCCTGAGGGTAGTTTATTAACTTGTTTCTCCTCCTCCACAGAACTCTGGCAGTTCATCAGTGTCACAGGCATATGGGAAGGACTCCTGTTTTAAAGGCCTAAGAGGGACCCATGTCCTATTTTTCAATATTAACACCAAATACTGTTTCAAGCTGAGCAGAACTGCCTAAGAATTAAAAATAGAGACTTGTTTGATCTGAGTAAAAGACAGAAAAATGACTCCTATAGAGTTTGAAATGGAGAACGTCTCCAGAGACAGTTAATTGCTCCTCCCTTCTAAATACTACTCAAAAACAGATAGAAACAAATCTTTGGTGATATTGCAATATGCAAATTGATAGATCAAGAATAAACATATTAGCTAATAGCTTCAAAAGCCAACCAGGAGCTCGAGTTGCATAAGAAAACTAGTGCTTTTCTTGGGAAAGCAAAAATAGAGGTTGTTTTGAACTCTGTAATAGAATCACTGCACTTACAACGTCTCTCATGAATAATTGATACAATATTTGTCAGGAAACAACAAGTTCTGAAAACAAAGGAGTTAGGTTTCTAGTCAAGAAGTTAGAAAAACAGGAAAAGAGCAAACCCTTAAATGCAGGAAAAAGGAAATAATAAAGACAAAGATAGAAATCAGTGAAACAGATGAAGAACAATGCAATAGAAATTAGACAAATCAAAATCTTTCTCTTAAAAGGTTAATAAAAGAGATGGACAACTAGCATGGTAATTAAGACAAATCAAAAATGCAAATACTCAAAGAATGACAAAGGGCATAGTTATAGGCACAACATAAATTTAACATAAAATGTATTGTAAAACAAATCAGAAACTTTTGTCTCAGTCCATTTGTGTTGCTATAAAGGAATCCCTGAGGCTAAGTAGTTTATAAAGAAAATAGGTTTATTTGGCTTACTGTTCTTCTGCAGGCTGTGCAAAAAAGGAGGGCTCTGGCATCTGCATATGGTGAGGGCCTCAGGCCGCTTCCACTCAAGGCTGAAGGGGAAGGGGAGCCTGTGTGTGCAGAGATCACATGGCGAGAGAGGAAGCAAGAGAAAAGGAGGGAGGAGCCAGACTCTTTTTAACAACCAGCTCTTGCAGAACTGAGGTATTACAGAGAGGATGGCGCCATTCATGAGGAATCCACCTCCATGAGCCAAATACCTCCCATTAGTCCTCACCTCCAACACTGGCGTCAAATTTCAACCTGAGGTTCTGAGGAAAAACATCGAAACTATGGCAACTGGAAAGAGTAAAAAATACCAAAGTTGATGGAAAAAATGATCAGCAGGAAAATTCTACTAGGATAATAAGCATGAAAGAACTCAAAGACCATCCCTTTTAAAAAGCCCCCAGTCCACATGATTTTCTTCATATTTTATGCCAAAGTTTTTCTAAAAATTAAAAAGACTTTAAAAATAATTTTAGACTTTCAGAAGAGTTGCAAAGAGTACAGAGTTTCTGTATTCCTTTTACTCAGCTTCCCCAAATTTTGAACTTTACATTACCATAATAAAATGATCAAAACTAAGAAATTAACATTTGGATGTCCCAGTTTTTCACCAAGTTTATTTTCCGTTCAGAATTCAATCCAGATACCGTATTGCATTTAGTTGTCATGTCTCCTTAGCCTCCTCCAAGCTATGATTATTCTTAGTCTTTGCTTTTATGACCTTGACATTTTTGAAGAGTATTGGTCCACAATTTTGTAGCATTTTCCTTCTTCTAGGTTTGCCTGATGGGCATTTCTCATGATTACACTGATACTATAAATCTTGAGGAAAAATACCATGCATTGATATGCCCTCTCATTGCACCATAGAAGGTATATTATACATAGCTTTCTGTATGATCGCTGGTGATGTGAACCTGGCCACTTGGTTAAGATAGCGTCTGCAAATGTCTGAGGAATTTACTCCCGTTCTCTTTCTGTACTCAATTTTTAATAAGTGGGTCACTAAATCCAATCCTTTCTGAAGGTGAGGGGAATTAACATTCATCTCCTGCAGAAAGGCGTATTGAGGAATCTATGGCCTTAGGCTAAGAACACCACAGCAATTAATATTTTGTTGGAGATATGTTGGGGCTGTGCAGATGTCTTGTTGGTGTTAAAGTTTTGCCTAGCAACTTTAGCATTGATCAGTGGATTTCCTGCAGCAATTATTGCCGTGGTGCCCGAATAGTGATTTGTCCCTTATGAATGGTGGGTTGTCCCTTCTCCCACATTTACTTCAGGAGAATGTCCCTTCTCCCACATTTACTTCAATCATTTAGTTATACTAGTATTTTTGCATGTACATTTATTTTATTCTTTGGATTATAGTCTCAAGACTATCAATATTTATGTTTTTGGTCAAATTACTCCTGCTTTCCCCCACTCAACTTTTTATACGAGAATTTTCAATTCTATAGAAAAGTTGAAAGAATAATAAAGTAAGTACATGTTATACCCTTCGCAATTGTTAATGATTTGCAATTCTGTTTCTCTCTCTCCATAAGTGCATATATACAGAAAAAGAAACACTTATTTTCCAACACCTTTAAAAGCCATAGACATCATGACACTTCCCTTCTAAGTTTCAACACACATCTCCTAAGAAAACAACTTTTCTCACCAACCACAATACTATTAAGTCACCCTCAAGACATTCCACAATTATATAAATTATCTATATTAAGCCAATTTTCAGTATGATTAACTGTTCTTAAAATTTCTTATAAAGCTTGTTTTTTTTTTTTTGGAAAAAAATACAGTATCCAACCAAAGATTATACACAGTATTGTTGTCGTAATTCTTAGTTTTCTATAATACAGAACAATTCCCAAGTTTTTAAAAATGTTTTTATTCACTATTTTTAAATATACACTGTCATTATTTTTAAGAATCTGGGCACCACTTAATCTTTTAAAATATCCAGCCCAATTTGGATTTGTCTGATTGATTCTTCATAATTAAATTCAGGTTAAGTATTTTTTGGAAACAAAATTGCATAACATTTCAAAGCACAAGATGTGATTTTGTCACATTAGGGAAGGCAAAGTTTGCTTACTTAAGGGCATGTCTTAGTTCGGGTTCCCTAGAATTAAAACCTCAGCAGGGATTAGGGTATAGGATTTATTGCGGTGTGATGTGGGAGGAACCTGTAAGGGGGTGAGTGAAGTAGCAGAGGAAGAGAGTAAGAAGCAAGCAAGGGTGTGGTCTCAACTAAACTTCTACCTTGGCCAGACCCCTGGTGGGCAGGCAAAGAGGGGAGGGTGTAGCTCCAGAGGATAAAGAAGGTTACAGAGCTCCTCCTGTTGGTTCCGAAGGGCTGGCCGTTTGTGTCCTCATGGTAGCCAGTTGTGGATGTGTGCTGCCATGGGTGGGGCGGGGCGGGGCAGAGGAAACCTAAAGGGCAAGGTGGCTCCCTTCAGCAGAAGGGATTCTCTGAAGAAATGGGGAGGTGAGCTTTGTTAGTGCTCAAAACACAGCATCTGGGCGATACACCCCATGGTGATCTGGTGGGGTGTCCATAGCAGCTACTACAGGTGACAGCAAACATCTTTCTCTTGTAAAGATGCCCTTTCCCATTTGAAAATAATAACTAGTCTTTATGTTAAAATTTGAGACTACATGAATATCCTATTCCCCAGCAATGTTTTACCCAAAGGAGGTAGTATCCATTGATGATTGTTTCCAAAACATATAATTGTTTGCAATTATAGGATAGTTGCAAAATAATGACTTCTCTCCTAATTTGAGCTTTTCTTCTGTATGTATTGACTTGCTTGCTTTTGTAAAGAAAAGCTCTTTCTCTCTTACCACCTCTCATTTTCGGTACTGCCATACACCATGCAAATATCTGTAATTTAGTGTGTTATCATCTGTTATGTTTCTCATCTTGCTCAGCCGTCACAAATTTGGCCAGGGGGAATCACTTCAAGCTGGTTCCTGTGCCATTTGTGACATGTCCTCATTAATCTGAGCACTCTCTTCAGTCTCACCTGGTACTTTTCCTGGAATTAGCCATCCTTCAAAAAGACCTGGTTCCTTAAGCACAGGATGGTATTTTGAAAGCAAGAACTGAGCGTCCAGTGTGCTTACTGGTGCTGGAGTATTATTGGTTACATTTCAATGGTCAAAAGTAGAAAATAGGGTTTTTTAAAAATCTTGAGTTCATTCTGATATTTCTAATTCAAATTCAACATCACTAGGCTCTCTTCACCTTTCTCATATTACGTTTTACTATTTTAATCTCCCTTTTACAGTAAGAAATATATGTTGAATTTAACTTTATCAAAACAGTTTCATAATTATTGTAACAGTATCACTATCAACAATATATCTAATGAAGTAAAATTCCAATTTTCTTTGAAGCTCTTCTTGTCCTCAAAACGTATCTCACTAGCTGTATGCAAAATAATGGGTTCAAATGTTATTTGAATCAATTATTTTTCCTTGTATTTATCTTATCAGTCTGATAGGTTCATTTGTTCTCTGTTGATATTCCATTTTAAGATTTGCTTTTTACATTCTTTTTATTTAATATTTTTAACATGAAAAATAAACCTCTATGGTTCAAAAGCTAAAAATATATTACAAAGTATTCTTAGAAAGTTTGTTTCCGTCTTCAATCCTTCCACACCATTACCATCCATCACCTAGAGGCAAACATTTTTATTAAATTTTCATCCATCCTTTCTGCATTTCTTTTAAAAAAAATGGAAAAAAATAATTATTTTTTGTTCCACAAAAAAGTAGCTTACTATATACACAGTTTTGATCTTAATAATATGTTGTAAAAATCAATCTATTTCCTTCATAGAGCAACATAAATGTGCAATAGTGAACCTCATAGAGGTCTTCCTCATTCGTTTTATGTCCACATAATATTTCATTGGCTTATTCAAGCAGTTCACTATTAGTGAGCATTTAGGCTGGTTCTGATGTTTTACTGTGACAATGAATAACCCTTGTGAATATGATGTTTCATGTTTTCAGAAATGTACTATCAGGTATGTCTGTCAAATTGGGATTTCTGAATCAAAGGAGAAATCTGAATATTGTTTTGCCAAATTTCTTCTTCATGTGGGTTGCACCATTTAGCACTGCCATCAGTAATAAATATAAATATCTGTTTCACTTGTCCTCACCAACGGAGTGTCAATGATTTGAATTTTGGCTTGTCTGGAAAGTGAGAAATAGTGGTTATAGTTTATATTTCTCTTATTATAAATATGTGTATATTTTCTGTAGGCTGTGTGTTTGTCTTTTTCCACGTACTTTTTCTCCTTATATTTTAGGTCCCATAGATTCTTATATGTAGTTTTCTAGTTTTCTTTTCTTTTCTTTTTTTTTTTTTTTTTTTTTTTTTTTTTTGAGACAGAGTCTCGCTCTGTCGCCCAGGCTGGAGTGCAGTGGCGCAATCTCGGCTCACTGCAAGCTCTGCCTCTGGGGTTCACGCCATTCTCCTGCCTCAGCCTCTCCGAGTAGCTGGGACTACAGGCTCCCGCCACCACGCCCAGCTAATTTTTTGTATTTTTAGTAGAGACGGGGTTTCACTGTGGTCTCGATCTCGTGACCTCGTGATCCGCTCGCCTCGGCCTCCCAAAGTGCTGGGATTACAAGCGTGAGCCACCGCACCCGGCCTGTAGTTTTCATTAGATCTAAAAATTCTGAAATTTTGGCTTGTTTAACACTTTTCTTCTAAGATTTACTTAATAGAAACCTGTTTGTATTTAAATTTCTAAGTTGAAGACTTTTTATTTTTCTTTTTTAATTTTTGCTTTCTTTGAATAGATAATTTTTTTAAATTATACTTTATGAAAGTTGAGATTTTCCTTTTTGACATAATATCTAGTCAATTATGAATATTTGATGTGCAATTGAAAAGAAGACATATTATATATTATTGGGACATAAATTTTGATGTATCCATAAGATATAATTGCGGATTGGGCTATGTTTTTTATAGCCTTCCTTATTTGTTTCCACTGGATTAATCTAAACCAGAAAGCTGTGTGTTATATATGCTATTTTAAATGGATTTCTCTTCGATCTTCCTTAGTTTCTGCCATAGGAATGTATTATTTGAGGCATAGATTTTGTAATCTTTGTATCTTCCTTGTAAATTAATGAATTTAATTACATGAAGGTAAGAATTGCAGCTCACAAAGCATGGCATGTACAAAGACAACAGAAAAATGAGAGATTTAGAAAGAGTCTTTTCAATATTTAGAATCAACAAAGAACAAATATCTAGATTATATAAAGGATTCCTATAAACCAACAAGAAAAAGAAAGAAAGGCTTAATGAGAAAATAGGAAAAATATAGGAACAGGGAGAAGAAGAAACAACAAAACCAAAAAAGTGCATACAGATATACACAAATTCTTCTGCCATTAGACATATGCATGTTAAAACAGTGAGATTACTTTAAACCTATTAGGAGGTCAACAATCAGAAAGGAGGATAATGCTAGTGGTAGAAGGGATGTGAGGGTAACAACACCCTATTCAGTGCCAATGTCCTTTTGCATAGCATTCAGTAGTAGTCAAATCAAATTTAAATATACTGTATACCAAAGTGTATATGCCCAATTGTGAAGCAGGTTCATAAAGGGATGAGTGTGCAGGTTCATTGTAGTGCTGTTTGTGGTGGCGTTGACTATGAGAAGAAAGAAGTATAATTAGACTGTGTTTTAATACACATTAAACACATTACAGTAGTTGCATGTGGGAAGGAAAGCATAACAGGGATGAGAAATGGAAATAAGAAGTAAAAATTATTCAAACCAGAGAGGGATTTTGCACAGCAAATGATGATGAGTTGACATGAATGGATGGGTCTGATCAACTCAGCCATCAGCACGGCATGGCACATATCTACCAACCAGTAGAAAAGTCCATGGAAAAGTCTGGAATGAGACAATACTCCTTTCCAAAACCCTGCATAATGCTCCCAGGGCTTGTGTTCATTAAAGGTAGATGGGGTGAATGAGAGAACAGTTCCATTCTCCAGAACTACAGTGTGGAAGCTGTGGTTCATCTGTGGCCAAGTCTGAAAGATGACTAGTAAGATCAGCTTTCCAAGAATATAAAAGTAAATTTAAAAAACTGATTAGTAATGAGTTAACTTTCTTTCCTGATATAGGGCTTTAACTGCAACATTTCATATTTACCCATGATGCAGCCACTTGAATATGCTAAAGCCAGGATTTGGTTCATTACTCAACACAGATAAGATAGAGTAAAATAATCCTTGCTTTGACAGTTAAGAATATGAAGAGATTACTGACTTGTCCCCAAAGAGTTGGGGCTTCAAAGAGTTTCAGGATTTTAAGTTATTTTCTATGCTCATGACAAACATATAGCACATAATTTAGCATTAGTTATCTTAGTGCATAGCAGTAGCCTTTGTGTTACTATTATGAACCTTTTGGTGAAGTTCTTATTTCAGGCTGTGGGCTGGAGGCCAACCCCAGCTCTCAGAGGTCACTCCCAGCTTGACATGTGGGCCTCCCAACATGGTCACTTCTTCAAAGCCTGCAATGGAAACATTCTCAGAGCATATCTACCAGCAAGATGGAAACTTCTGTAGTGTAACAATCATGGAAGTGACACCCTATGGCCTTTGCCATATTTTCTTAGTAGAAGCAAGTCTCAGTCCTTGCCCACACTCAACAGGAGATTATAGAAATGTGTGAACACCAGACTATCAGTATCATGAAGAGTCACCGACCAGTGTACCTGCCACAGTTCTGAATTGTGTAATAAGAATAAAACATAGAATACACATCTTATAACTCTTCTACATTTATTTGGACTAGTAGGTAATACATGAAGCTCCAAGTTTTGCTGAAGTAGGCCTGATAAGTTTATGATGACAATTCTTTTTCTTAAAAAGTGAGCTAGGTTAAATGATTTTAAATGATTCTGTGAATTTTAAGTCAGTTAGAAAGTACTGATAAATTTTTGTATGCGAGTATAATGCCTACAGAAAAAAGTACACAAATCGCAAGTTCAAGTTAGATAAGTTTTCACAGATTGAATACAGCTTTTCCTTCATCATCCTAATCAAGAGTTTTACCCTTATTTCTATTGACGTGTCTTTTTCTTATTGAAGTATCACATTTAATCTCATTAATTCCTATTATCCCATTTAATCCCAGAAATTACTTATGTGTTCTTAATACAAACACATTATACTCCACAGGTAAACCCTGGAAAATGTCTGGAAGCCAGGGTTGTAACAAAAGAGATTAGATTATCCAGCTGCTAGTAAAAGAAATCATTAAGAATAAGCTCATGAAAAACTTAGGGCTTTATTTTTAAAAAGTAACCAGGTATCAAAAAAAAGTGTGGCTAGCAAACCTTTACTGAGCTGTACACGATATTCCTGTCGTTCATTTGACATAGTTTCCAACTGTCAGTCTCAATTAATCTCAAATAAAACACTCTAAGAGAGGGACGTCTTTGGGCCCAATTTTGATCAAGTGTTGCTCACCTCTTTTCTAATCACCTGTAGCTAGCAGGTGGGGTAAGAAGACAGACAAACTTTCTCCAGGCTATTCTCTATAGAAGACAGTTGTTTTCCAGAGAAATGAGTAGGTCATGGCCTGGACAGACACCCTAAAATATATCTACTTGGCAGTGCAGGGAGGCAGTATTGCACAGAGAAAAAAGAAGTGAGAATTTGCAGACAAAGAAACTTGTGTTGGAGCCCCAGATTTTCCACTCACTGGCTTTAGGACTTTTTTCAATTTACTGAAACTCCATACATAAGATTTCTCATCTATAAATACCAATCTCAAATGATTGTTTTGTGATTAAATGGGATAATTGATGAAAATACATAGCTAGGTCAATTATAAATAAAACAATGTAAGGGAAGAATTAGACTTTAAAACCCAATCCTAGTCTATATACAGCCAATCAAACTATCAGGAAAACTAATGATTTTGGAAAGCAGTATAGAAAACAAAGAAAGTAAAAATGCTTATGGCAGTTTTAAGCAGTTTTAAAGATATATAGAGATTATTACTTTTATTTAGAGTCCAATGTATAATCCTTTATGAATAACCCAAGTGCTTTGGTTATTATTATATTAATAAATTTATATATCACAAAGAAATATGAATATTATCAGCCACTGGGAGATGAAGCAAATGAACCTTTTTACCACAATTTTGATATTCTTTCCTTTTAAATGTCCTTAGCCTCACTAGATGTGAAGGACAGCTTTCCTGGTGAAGCAGTATCAGAAATCCAGGCTGTTTCCCAGGAAGACAAATTTGGCACTCTAGTATTTACCACTCTACTTGGTAATTTCAAATCAAGTCCTCCATCTTTCATCTACTCACTCATCTACTGAGATTCCCATGTCTCCAATAATCCCAGGCAAGTCTTAAACCAGTCTTCCTCCAAATGAGGATATCGGACAAATTATTAATACAGAAACGTGGGGTCTAGATAAAATACAGATTCCTAGGTCCATTTCCATGAATAATGACTTTGTAATGTTAAACTCCCAGCCACCACCAAGTAATTCATCAGCAGAACCATTGTGCAAACTACTTGCTGGCTGTTATTCTCAGGATAATTTCAGCCTTTGCAAGCAAACGCCTGAGTCTATTTCCAGCCTACATGATGTCGGCCCCTGTGAGCCAGTACCCATTTGTTTTTCTAGCTGTGATCATCATCTTTACTCACGTGAACTTTTTACATTTATCTCTTTTTTAACTTTTTCCCCCCAGGAAAATATATTTATTCAAATTCTCTTTTCAGTTCTGTCCAGTGTCTTCCTGCGTTACATGTTACTAATGTTACATTAGTACAGCATTTGACACTATGCTATGCTATTGGCTAGGTACTTAGCATGGTATTTTTACATGAGACCCTGCATTTCATCAAACATATTTTAAATACATCAGAGTTAAGGACATTTTCAACAATCATTCCTTCTAATAGGACTTAAATAGCAAAGTGTTTCTGTAATATTAAGATTTTTAAAAATATTTGAACATCAACCAAATGTAAGCTGGTGTAGCTGTCCTAACAGTAGATGAATTAGATATTAAGACAAGAAGTTTTCCTGGAGAGAAAGTAGAATTCCTATTGATAAAAACAACAATTTATTAGGAGGACATAACAAGTCTAAATCTGTATGCATCCAATAATATTATTTCAAAATATATAGGGCAAATATTGACAGAATAAAAAGAGAAAAATCACAATGGTAGTGGGAGACTTTCAAACAATTTCACCAATAGCTAATGCAGAAGATCTCAACAACATGATTAACAAACTGATCCAAGTAAAATATATTTTTAAAAAATCAAGTTTTCAAGATTACATGGATTTCACCCAGAATGATTACATGCAGTGTGATATTGCCAGCTTTGGTGCATTTCAAAGGACAAAAACCATTCAGGATATATTTTCTGATCATGGTGGAGGCACACTAGAAATCAGTAACCAAAAGTATTTAGAAAATGCCTAGCAGTTTGGAAAAAAAGCAATAAATTTTTAATAACCTGTGCGTCAAAGGATAAACTTCCACAAAACGAAAACATTTCAAACCAAACGTAACATGAACAATTTTAATATTAACAGTTTGACAAATTTAGAAGAAAATGGAAAATTCCTAGATAAGAAGTAAACTTCCAAAAGTAACAAAAAAGAGAGAATGTGGATCAATGAAAGGATTAAAAATTTGATTAAAGACCTTCCCACAAAGCAGAATCCAAGCTCAGACTGCTTCAACAGCTAATTCTCAAAACATTCAAAAATGTTCCTTCTCAAAACATTTTATGAGGCCAGCATAACCTTGATATGAAAACCCAAAAGGGCGTTATAATAAAGAAAAACCACAGGCTAATCTCTCTCGTGATCCTGTGTACAAAAATCTTAAGATGATAGAAAATTAAATGCAAAGATACATAACAACTACAATACATCGTGACCAATTTAGGCTTCTTTTTTTTTTTCCAGGAAGTCAAGTTTGGCTTAACATTTGAATATTATTATAATTTATCACATCAACAGAAAAAAGAAAATTTGTATGATCATTAAAATAGATCGAGAATAAACGATTAAGTTTAACACCCATTCGTGGTCATAACTTTGGGAAACTAGAGATAGAAAAAACCCTTTCTCATCTGAAGGATGTATCAACAACAAACCCGCATGGAGAATAACGCTTAATAGTGAGATAGCAAAATGTTTCCCTAGAGTTCAGGAATATGACAACGATATTCACCATTACTACTTCTATTCATATTTTACTAGAGGTCATACTGAGTGTAATAAGGAAAAATGAAAGATCAGAAAGGAAGTAAAAATGACATGATTGTGTACTTTGAATCTACAAATATACTGGCAAAATTGATAAGTGAATTTAGCAAGATCAGATAATAAAAGGTGAATGTAGAAAAAACAGTAACATTTCTATATACCAGCATAAATAAATAGAAAATGAAACTTTAGAAATATAACTTAAAATAATATGGAAAATGTCAAATATTTAAGCTAAAAAGAATAAATAAGTACAGAACTTTCACAGGAATCATTTCAAAATATTATTGAAAAAAATTTCTACATCATATTATATTTCTACATTGATGTAGAAAGGCTTTCAATGCAATGCAAGGCTTTCAATGTTTGTGAAAAAGTCATTTAACCCAATAGCACAATAAGTATAAGTTAAAATGCTCATTCTAAATGTATAAATAAATGAAAAGGATTAAGAATAACCAAGACAATCTTGAATAAAAAATTTAAAGCTAGAAGACTGACAAATATGAAGTCATATTAAATTGTTGCAATAATGAAAACTGTTGCATTGGTGGAGGGACATACAAATAGACAATGAAACAGAATAGAAGTCCCTGGCCGGGCATGGTGCCTCACGCCTGTAATCCAGCACTTTGGGAAGCCGAGGCAGGTAGATCACCTGAGGTCAGGAGTTCGAAACCAGCCTGGCCAACATGGTGAAACCCTGTCTCTACTAAAACTACAAAGATTAGCCAAGAGTGGTGGCACGTACCTATAGTCCCAGCTACTCGGGAGGCTGAGGCAGGAGAATTGCTTGAACTTGGGAAGCAGAGGTTGCAGTGAGCCAAGATCATGCTACTACACTCCAGCCTGGGTGACAGAGCAAAACTCCATCTCAAAAAATAAAAATTAAAAAAAAAAAAGAAGTCCCTGACACAGACTCATGCATGCCAAGTCATGAGGTTTATGATAAAAGTGAAGCTGTAGTATGTATTAGGGAAGGAATCGTCTTTACAAAATTAATGCTGAGTCAATTAGTCATTGCATAGGAAAAAAGGTGAATTTTGACCCTTATCTCATACCAAGTACAAAAACTATTTCCAAATAAATTCTAGATCTAAATATAATAGATTTTTAAAAGGTGTTACTGAAAAGGTAAAATTATATCTCCATGATATATGGTTAGCAAGAATTTGGCAAACAGGACACAAAAGAATTTAATCCTGAACTGAATAAAGGAGACATTGGACTACTTTAAAATTAATTTTTTTCCAAAGACACTATTAAAAGAATGAAAATTCAAGCTGTAGACAGGGAAAATATATTTGAAATGCTTATACTCAATAAAGGATTCATATTCTGAATAGAACAAAAATTCCTGCAAGTCAACAGGAAAAAGACATTCAACCCAATAGCACAATAGGCAAAACACCTGAAGAGGCACTTTTACTTGCTGATAAATATATTTTTAAAATCTCTATTTTATTAGCTTTACGGGAAATAGAAATTCAAAACTCAATGTGATTCTAATAGAAAACGTCAGAATGGCTAAAATGAGAAATTCGTTAATACCAATGCTGGTGAGGATATGGAGCAATGGGAACTCTCATGAATTGAGAAGAGAAGTATAGGCCGGGCGTGGTGGCTCACGCCTGTAATCCCAGCACTTTGGGAGGCTGAGGCGGGCGGATCACAAGGTCAGGAGATCGAGACCATCCTGGCTAACACGGTGAAACCCCGTCTCTACTAAAAAAATAGAAAAAATTAGCCGGGCGTGGTGGCGGGCACCTGTAGTCCCAGCTACTCTGGAGGCTGAGGCGGGAGAATGGCGTGAACCTGGGAGGCGGAGCTTGCAGCGAGCCGAGATCGCGCCACTGCACTCCAGCCTGGGTGACAGAGCGAGACTCCGTCTCAAAAAAAAAAAAAAAAAAAGAAAAGAGAAGTATAAATTAGTATATGCACTTTGGAAAAAAGTTGGCAATATCTACTAAATGTGAATATAAATGTCATACAATTCAGCAATTCTACTCCCACATATATATCCTGTGTATCTTCACCAAAAAGACATTTATATAACGTCTCACAGCAGCAATATTCTGATTAGCTCAAAATGAAAACAACTCAAAATTAGAACAGATTGAAAAAGTACTGTATACTCACGCAATAGAACACTACAGAGCATTCCAAAAGAAGACTTACTGCTATATGCAACAACATGATGCATCCCCAAAATGTCCCATTGAGCAAAAGAGGCCAGAGAAAAGTATACATAATGAATTATTCCATCTATGTAAAGTTCGTAAAATTGGCAAAAGTAATTTATGGTGTTACAACTCAGGATAGTGGTTACCGTTGGGGAAAATATTGAGTGGGGAGGCTTAAGGAGAATTTCTGAGTATGTTCTATTCTTTGCCTGGCTGCTGGCTGCAAGATGTGTTTACTTTGTGATATTTCACTCATCTGTAGTTATGATTTATGTACATTTCCATGTTTGTTATACTTCATTTGTACATAAAGCATGGGTAAGAAGGTATTTTAAATGGTTCCCCAAGAGGTGATTAAAAACACAGAACCAGACAGTAGAACTGGATGTGTGTATGTGTTTGTGTATGCACACTACTGCCCCACCAGTTTCTTCCAAACTACAAAACTCCTGCTTTTTAATTGTCCTACAATAAATGTCTCCGAACTCTGCAACACACACAAAAAAATCAAAAACAAAAAAACACCTCACATCCACCTGGAATGTGATGACATTTTGTGTGTGATGTGTGTGTATGGTATCTATGATGTACGCTCTTTGTGTGTGTGTGTTGGGTGTGAACTTCTAGAATCAAGGAAGTAGATAGAAGGTTATTAGAGTATCATTTTGTTACTGTTGAGCATGACAGTAATGACTAATTATAATGCATAAGTAACTTAAAGAGTGTGAATTTAATGATCTAATATTTGCCACCTTAATTATGGTATGTAATTCAAAATTATCCAATTATTAAGCAATAAAACTGGGTCTTGAAGTGATGAAGAAAAGTAGGAATGGTTGAAGTTGTCCAAAACATTTTATGTTATCTTTAATTATGATTCTCTGCTCTTCATTTTTATAAAGCCATTAATGTTTTTGTTGCATTCTATATATCAATTTAGTCTTAGGTTAGTGAAGAAAGACTTAAAAGAGAGTAGATTTAATTCTTTTAGTGTTTATTCTGCTATTGTATTAACTTACATAATTTTAGAGGGTGTTTAATTTTCAGAATTTGAGTTATAAGTTTATGGTAAGTGGTGACTATAACTTTAGGGGTATATTTTCAAAATAGTTTGTATATCAATTGAAGTAGCATTTGATTATTGAAATTTAAAGAATTATTTATGTTGGAAAAGCATCAAGAAAAAAATTAGAATACAAGTTAATACCTCATTCCAGAGATCACACTTGTAAACCAAAGTTCCCTGGGAAAAGAATTTAAAGGATCACAACCTACATTGCTTATGCAAAACAATGCGTTAATTTTCAACCAGTGATTTATCTTGATGTAAGTTACATCAGATCTCATAATACAAATAGCTCTTTCAAATGCTGTATCATTAATAAGGAATTTTACTAACTAAATTATCTACTTCAGAAGACTAAAAAAAGAAGTGGAAAATTTAAGATTTTGACTGTAAATGTTCAAGTATTCGTGAGAATACTTGGCGCCCATTTGTCCCATTGTACTTAGTTGTTTCTTTTCAATAGCAAATCTCTTGCCCCACTGCTACATTTTCACATCACAAATCTCTTACATTTGTCTGGAAGCCGTCAACCTCCTATCCAAAAGAACATTATAATGTTTTCTTTTTACCACCTAATTATTATTCTGTTAGACAATGTATTTACTCCAAAGTGGTTTGGCATAATTGATTAGGTTGTTCTATGTCAGGACAAGCACAGATGCAGGGCCAGTGGAGTCTGTAAAACTTGGAGACAGGGCTGAGACAAAGGCCTCGCTCCAGTCTCCAGGAGGCAGGAGGCTGCCAGTGCTTCTGTGCTGGCAAGACAAAACCTTCTTGTGGTGGGTGGTCCATGGGGAGGTAATTGGAGATCTGCAGTATGTCCACTACAATCAACAAAAGGGTACAATAGCTGTTCTGTAGGGAATCTGGGGAAAAGAATTTGTTTAAATAAAATTGCAAGCTTGTCAGAGCGGGAAAGCCATTCTCAAATGATCTGTGCATCGTCTAAGGGAATGCAGATTGGGAATCATTTAGTCTCAGGCGAAAGCACAGATGATACAAAGAAAAGTTTAACTTAAACAGTGTAATAGAGAATGAAACCCATGCATTATTGCTGTCGGCATGTTAGTGGCATACAACAAACTCTTCTAGGAGGTACTTCCAAGTGGAAATGTTTACAAATGGGAAGTTTGATCCTTAGGCTGTGCCCCCAACACAAAAATGAGATGGTCAAACTGTTCTTAGCTATTTATTTATTTTATATTGCAACGCTGAATCTGAGTGTTAAGTATAGGAAGCACCCGTTATAAGGAGTGGTTATGGAATAAAATTGCCAGTGGTATTTAGTAAAGTTTTATTAATAAATTAAGTAGAGTGTGGCTCTATTGATTATTCCTGAGTGTGATTTACCAACAACATGATACTATAGACATGGAAATTATTAGAGGCCCCTGGGCTCAATCCCCTAAAGAAATTAAGTCATGGCTAAACCAAATTAAGTATTGAGAACATAAGAATGTAAATCATGGCCCAGGGCAAAGCCCTCCAAGTCATTAGGTTAATGGTGCTCACTGTCACCCAGTGATTCTTCACTTGCATGTTATGAAGAACAGGAAGGCCACCGAAAGCATGATGGATAAGAACAGAAGTTTTGTGGAAAGGAAACTATTTTTTCTAACACAGCAGAGTCAATGCCTTAACCTAAAGCCCTTTCCTTTTATATTCTTTTCTTTGCTTTCCATTTTGTTCTAGCGTTTGCAGAGTGTTTATAGTTTCATGGGAGAGCGGGACCATTTCCCATTGTGTTTGTTATTTAAGCCTGCAATGAAAAAAGGAACTAAAAGTGAAGAAAAAATTGGAACAAGCAAAGGAAACTTTTTAATATTCCCTCTCTATCTCTACTTCCTGTGGATACAACAAGTCTTGTTTTGAAAAACACACCTAAAGAAAAACATTCTCTATTTTGCTTTGAAGTAAGGTGGTCTTCTTATAGGTAGTGTAAATAGGATGCTGTAAACTCATGCCAGCCTAGTGGGTCCTAGGAGTCTTTGTTCTGGATGCAATTACATGATCAGGTTGCTTTCCCCAAGCCAACATGTTGATCCCCATAAGAAATAATGTAGCTAGGAAAAACAAATAGCCGTGCAAACACCTAAATGTAAAGGAGCTTAGGAAAAGTTCATAGAGTAGAAAAGTTGCTATCTTTCTTTCTTTTTTTAAATTATGCTTTAAGTTCTAGGGTACAGGTGCACAACGTGCAAGTTTGTTACGTAGGTATACATGTGCCATGTTGGTTTGCTGCACCCATCAACTCGTCATTTACATTAGGTATTTCTCCTAATGCTATCCCTCCCCCAGCCCCCCACCCCCGATAGGCCCTGGTGTGTGATGTTCCCTGCCCTGCGTCCATGTGCTCTCATTGTTCAACTCCCACCTATGAATGAGAACATGCAGTGTTTGGTTTTCTGTCCTTGTGATAGTTTGCTTAGGATGATGGTTTCCAGCTTCATCCATGTCCCTGCTAAGGACATGAACTCATCCTTTTTTATGGCTGCATAGAATTCCATGGTGTATATGTGCCACATTTTCTTAATCCAGTCTATCATTGATGGACATTTGGGTTGGTTCCAAGTCATTGCTATTGTGAATAGTGCCGCAATAAACGTGTGTGCATGTGTCTTTATAGTAGCATGATTTATAATCCTTTGGGTATATACCCAGTAATGGGATCACTGGGTCAAATGGTATTTCTAGTTCTAGATCCTTGAGGAATCACCACACTGTCTTCCAAAAGTTGTCATCTTTCTAATATTGAATAGAAACTTGTTCAGAACAACTTTCTTCATCCACAGATCCCTTCTGTTAAAAGAACAAGTGATGCAGAAAGGTCTATGATGTCCTTTACTTGTCATCTGTGTTAACTCTTCTCTTGTAGGACCAAATGTCCCCTAAGCAGAACAGGACAGCTGCCTTAAATTGTGAACAAAAGCTGCTCATTAAGTTGATGGGTTCTGGGTGAACTGTCAGTAAACATTTTAAGAAACCATTAACCTCACATTTGATTTCAATAGAGAACTGACTTTTAGAATTGTTGCAGAAAATTTTCTATTGATCATAAAGGGATGCATTTTGTTACAAGCGGAAAAGAGAAAAACCTCCCTCAGCCCAGACCCTCATGTCTGACTCTCTGGGATGAACATTTAATGAATGTTATGTATTGACTATTAATATTAGGAAATAGAGAATAAAATAACCAATTTAACAAAGCCAACAATGATGGCTTCTTCTGATTATAGGAAACCACTTAGATACCAAATGAATATGGAAAATTAAAGAAAATATGACATGGTATTTACGTTTAAAATATATTTTAATGTTTTAGTGATTCAAATTTCAAATCCCAAATGAAGTCATGAAAAAAAATGTTAAATTTATGGCTGAATTCAAAAGTGGTACATAGCTTCAGTTTGAGTAAGAACATGATAATGAGCTATTTGCAAAATCATGTTATTCTGAATCTCCAAACTTGTTCAGTATAAATCGATGTTACTTACAGATTTTAATTCGTAGAATAAGGAAATGGCCTGAAAATTAACATCACAATTTTTCTAGCCTCTATTCCATTTATATTCCTTTAGGAAAGTAAATCTAGATACAGTTTTCTGTTTGTAGTTTTGGAATGTTAACTTTTACTTTTACTCTATAACTTCATGTACAGTAATCTTCCTACACTGCACATTATAGTTTGTATTTTAGGCAGTATTCTGTGATGAATAAGAATGATTTGCTTTCCTTAGAGAATAACACTTCCCACAGAGGCCCATGTGCCACGGCAAGATAACATTTTCCAGGGGCAGACTTTCAAAGTGCAAAGCTCTAGGCAAAGTTGCCTTGGAGTCCCCTTGAGATCTTGGGGAGAGAGATAACTCACACAAGGGGAGATGCCCCTTCAGCCAGGCAAGATGCCAGCATGGACAAGAGAGAAGCACAGCATCTCCCGTGGGTCTAAACACAGAGCTGCTGGAGCGGGAGGCTCCAGACAGCCATCAGTGTGTCAGGTCCAAATCTGGCAAGGTCTCTGAGCTTTTGGTAAATATTATTATACTCGCTGTCTTTGTGGCTTTGAGGCACACATTTCTGTAAAAGCCATGTAGATTGAAAACAAGGATTTAAAAGCACACACTGTCTATGTCGCATCTTCCACTCTGTCTAAGAATGTCTGCGGAACAATAGAGTAGGAAGTCGAGCACCGGAGCGGCATTTGATGTGGCCTTCTGCTGCTGATTACTGGCATGAGGAGCCCTGCTCTCCCAGTTGTGACTCACCAGTGCCCTTTGATTAAATGCAGACGAGGATTTAGTTACCACAACATGCATCAGCTTTGTTGAACTTCCTCTTGGTCTCACTTCCTGCTTCGGAAATGAATTCTCCCAATCCGTAGTCATTCTATCAGGCCCATCATAAACTCTTAACTGAAGAGAGGGAGAAGGGGTTGTGCTTTGTGATACCCTTGGGCAGCTCAGAAATGGAATTCAGGGCTGTTTATCCCAAGACCGTGGTCTTGTCAGCACTCAGATTTAACAAGCACGGTGGACCATGGACAATGAAGAAGAGCACAGAAATACATCAGGGTCTACTTTGATTAAAATTTCACCCCCGCCTTGCAGTTTTGAAATGTCTTAGCTTTCATTTATATTTATATGTTGTCTGACTCTACCAGATTCATTGTCTACAACTAGATCCTGATGTTCTGTGTGGTTCACAAGGACGGAGACACATTTGCCTCGATCAAAACAGACAAGGGTCTCAATATGTCTGGGTCGTATAATTGAATGAATTCTTTCTCGTACTGTGCCTGATTTTCTTGAAAATGATGAGACTTCATTTTCTTTAAAAAATGTCATGAGGAGTTATCAGTTCAAGAATATCTGCTTTAGGGTTGCCTTCTGCCATCAAATCATAGAATTAAGAGTCAAAACGCAACCTGTAAGTCCTCTGTTTAATTTCCTTCCAAATGATAAAATACCTTCTAGAGCAGGTGATACTCAGCAATGGCTCTCACGGTTGGAAAGCTGCTTATTTTATGGAATTTAAATCTACTTCCTTGTAATTTTCACTCATTGGTTCTAGTCCTGTCTCCTGGTGAAAGGGCAAAAACAAGGCAACAAAAACAAGGACAAATAAGATCTCAGATAGTATTCTGTTTTTCTTCACCAAACTAGAGAAGATACTAGCAGAATGTTCCTGGAATGTCCTTCTGTTCATTAGTATGGTAGCAGATGAGAGATACCTTCTTTCCTCAGGACACACAACATGTCGTAGTAGTTGTAGGCCTGATGTTCTGCCCCCATCAGTACTCCCTGTAGAGGGGAAGAGCATGCACAATTATTAGCCACTGACTTCCAATTACAGAACTTCCCACAAACCATAACACTTTAAGAAATAGGAAGTTTGAGGTAGTATATTAAGACGTCTATCACTTTTTTACTCAGCAGGAATCATGCTATTTTTCTGTTGAGACAAATAGAATGTTGACTTGGGAGACTTTCAGTTTCTTCAGGCAGCCATTGTCTATACCTTTGTGCCTTTTGGTTTGGGAACCAGGTAACCTGAATTCAAACCCTGATTCTGTCATTCAGTTATGCAAACACAAGCAAGTAAATTCACCTCTCTGAAATTTAGTGTTTATCAGTAAAGTGGAAAAGCACTTAACTACAGTATTAAAAGAGAATTCCATAAGGTAAATAGCAGACAGTGCTTAGTATCACATTGGGCATTATTTCATATTCATTCAATTCAATCCTATTCTAATATAGCTGAAATGTCCTCATGCAGGACTGTTTGTAATGAGTAGAAGAAGAATCCTACATAAAGCTCCCTACGACTCTGTTCAATTTAATTCAATTCAACCAAGATGTATTGAGCACCTACTGCATGCAAGGCTCACCAACGTAATGATACCAACATGAGCTACACTGTATTGAGTACTTTGCTTCAGGAACTTGCTAGAAGTTTCATTACCTTATATACTTTGATTCTTACAACAACATGAGGAGAGAGGGGTGTTATTCAAGATGTTTCACAAGTAGCATAGTTCTGCCTGTAGTACATTGCCAGTATGGGGAGCTCAAAGGGCCTATTTTACAGAAGAGAAAATTAAGGATATGAGATATCAAAGGAGCTCATCTTTGCTAGCAAGTGGCCAAACTTTTAGGGCTGTTTCATGAGACTGTAATTCATGGGCTACCATTGAGAATCAAGCTAAGTCCTTCCCATCGCTGTGGCTCTCAGTTCTAATTCTCTTGCTTGGGGTTCTGTTACATAGCACGCGAATATAGTTTTCATAAGTCAGTGCATCCAGAAAGCTTTGTTTCAGATGTTCCAAGCCACTGGTTTCTCAGTCAGAAATATTTATTGCCTCCTCTTTTCATTGCCATTAAAGGTTCAAGTTCAGAATGCTTTCTAACACCTGCTAATATTAATACAATTTCAGTAGTAGCATTAAGGAATGCCAGTTCTGGGCCATGGGGGTCCCTAGGCCCACACCAGCAATGCTCTCATCTTCCTGCAGAGGTTCTGCCAGTGCCTCAAGAATGTCCTCAGAGTTCTGTCCATTCTTCTTCTGCTCAGACGTTTTGTCTGAAAGTATTTTCCCAGGCCAGAGCTGGACTCTGTATAGAGTACAGAGGAAGGGCCAAGGTATGACTTTATTCCCACCACTTATATCTGAGAGCACAGGCACAGAGGGCAGTTTGTCACAAATCTGAGTGGGCCCGAGCTACATTCGTGAACAATAAATAGGCTTCATATTGCTTCACATTCACATTCCCACCCCAAGTATGAGGCTGGCTTTGTTCACTGCAAATGAAAACGGCTTATTTATAGGGAGGAAGATGGGAGTGGAAGGGCAGATTTTAGGGGGTTGGAAATCATATTAATAAATAAACTGAGAAATATTTGACTTGGGTAAATGCTCAGGTAGAATTTGAACATTGAGAAGCATGCATTCATCTGTGTGTAAGAAATAAGAGTCAAGGATAATACTGTAGCTTAATCCCCCAAAATATGATCCACAGAGCATCCTGTGTATTTCGGAATGCAACAGGAGTGTGTGTGTGTGCTCTCGGATTTCGACGAATGACTTCGAGCCCTGGGATCTGTTGCCTTGTTAACTTTTGCAGCCTATCAAGCCACAGTCTAGTAGTAAGAGAAACAGTCCTCTGCCTGGTCCAAAGATGCCAATGTGGATAGTTTGTCGTCCTTGAAATATGATGTGACTCTCACAGCTACCACGTTTCTGAAGGCATCAGAAAAATCAAACCATACTTAAGAGTTAAAATATCGCATGTATCATACATTTTTAAAAGTCAGAGAACAAGAGTATATGGAATACGAAGATGAAGCAATCCACTAATCACCATTTTAATCTCACTGTCAGGTCAGCTTTCTATATATTTTGCCTACGTAGTTTCTTAGGAGTAGCGTCTCCTTGTAAATGTGCTGATTGCCTCTTAATGAAGTGATCTTCTTTATAATACTAAAGAAACTCAGTAGAGACAAAAATGAGAATCACATCTTAAGCAATTAGACATAAGGTCAAAAATAAAGGCTTATTGCAAGGCAGCATTATTATCATCCAAGTGTCTCTTGCTTACAGTGTATTGTGACAAAGTAAAATCTATTTCAGCTGTTATATGGCAATAGCTGTTATTTATGAAACATAAAAAGATACTGAAATACAAAAGGGCTTGAAAAGACCAGGGTAAGACCAGATAAAAAAATGAAAAAGAAACAGGCATCCTGGGATGGTAACTACCCTGCCATGTACTGACAGGAAGGTTGTATATTTTTAGAATATACTGAAAGGAATGGTGCTTTTACTTAGGTTTTTATGGTTTACCACGAGATGCAATTTTCTGGCCTTATATGCAGTTGTAACAAAAGTCAGAGACGTTTTATGATAGCTGCCACACTTCATAAATGATGGGATACACTAAAATATTTATAGAACTGTAAAATCTTGATTTCTCTCTGGTTTAGCAGATGGGGCCCTAAAACCAGTTCCCGGATTGTCACATTTCTTCACCCTTTGATGACAAAAAAGCCTGTTGTCAGTTTTCTTCTCTGGAGAACAAGTTCACTGGTGTGAACAAGGTCACACTCTCACTCAATTTTCTGTATTTGAATAATGCCAATTAAGAGCAGTCTGAACAGAAGTTATAATTACTCTGGACATACTTGTTGGCATGAGACTCTAGGTTAGTATAGATAAGATATCCTCTGATGTACTTTTTACTCATTCCTTTGTCTTCATTTCTGGGAAAATTCACTTCTAAACCTGTATCACCCACAGAAATAAGTATCACACCAATATTAAGACTAGTCTATTCAGGTGGCTGAGGGAATTTCTGCTGTCATGTGGTGTGTGTGTGTGTGTGTGTGTGTGTGTGTGTGTGTATTTTAAAATGTACTGTAAGATAAAATTATTTTTCTATTAAGGTCACCAAACTCAAGCATTCTTTACAATAAATTTAAGTATTATTATCTTTGGATCTGAGTTCTTGCTCTGTCAAGGCTGGAGTGCAGTGGTGTCATCGTAGCTCACTGCAGCCTCGAATTCCTGGGCTCAAGTGATCCACCTGCCTCAGCCTCCTAAGTAGCCAAGACTACAGGCATGCACCACTGTGCCCAGTTAGAGTATTTAAAATTAAGAGGAACGACTGTAAGTTGGATGGTGATGGAAGTAAGAAATCCACATTGATGGATTGATAATGGTATTTTTCTGATTTTAGAAATTCGATCAACAAAAGAAACACAAATACTTGTAAAATAGGTGTGTATGGTAGTTATTTAGGGAGCATCATAGAAAAGGCAATCTGAATAAAATTTTAAGCCAATAGATGACAGAGGTAAGTAGGTAAATAATCAACTGATTGATAAACTAAAGACATATTTGCGTACATGTGGTTTGTAGACAGAGTTTGCAAATTTTCTATTTTCTCTTGAGGAATGCTACTAAAATTAAGTAGATAAAATATCTAATTAAAATCTGTACCCTGATGGTGATCTTTTTGTTTATAGCAAAAAATGATCTCTCCTAATGCTTCTATTTTTCATTATATGCTTTAAGAAGAAATGCATTTGAAATAAAAATCTTAAATTATATATGTATAGATGAAAATAGTAATAAAATGTAGCTTACTCAGTTGTGCTCAATATTAAAGAGTAATAAAAATCTTTCAGTTTTACTGAATCAGAATCTCAGAGTGGACAGAGCTAGAGAAATCTGTAATTCAACGAACTCCCAGGGTGATAAAGATGATTTACTAACTTTGTGAACCAAATCCCTCTCTCGCCCCATGAGCTTGAGGAGACACTAGCATAGCCCACAGATTAGATGCAGATATAATCAATATCTTATTTTAAATATAGCTTTCCAGGATATTCCTTAATGGGATATTGCATAACTAACTTAATTTATACAACAATTTCACCCAGTGCTATTATTTAAGCATAGTTTGAGATAAATGAAGGAGTATGCTTATTACTTCTTTTGATAAGAAATTACACTGGCTATAATTACATTGAAATAATTAAGATAATATTTTGGAATACTCTCCTGACCTACTTGGGTTTGTTTCTGGATGCACCCAAGTGTTCTAGTGTTCTACCATCTGTTTGAATTATGCGGGTGGAGAGCCTATCAGGCTCCTGTACAGTGCCAAGAGTGGTTGGCTTAGCCCGCCCTGGATAGCCATGAGTCACTCCCCACCCAAATTCACACTTGCATCAGGACACCCAGATACATGTAATGTAAAAATGCTGTGCTGGCTACACAGACAGAGCTTCAATTTAAATCACATAGCAGGCCAGGTCCAGTGGCTCACACCTGTAATCCCAGCACTTTGGGAGGCTGAGGCAGGCAGATCACCGAGGTCAGGAGATGGAGGCCAGCCTGGCCAACATGGTAAAACCCCATCTCTACTGAAAATACAAAAATATGGCAGGGCGCGGTGGCTCATGCTTGTAATCCTAGGACTTTGGGAGGCCGAGGTGGGCGGATCACGAGGTCAGGAGATCGAGACCATGGTGAAACCCCGTCTCTACTAAAAATACAAAAAAAAAAAAAAAAAAAAAAAAAGCCGGGCGTGGTGGCGGGCGCCTGTAGTCCCAGCTACTCAGAGAGGCTGAGGCAGGAGAATGGCGTGAACCCAGGAGGCGGGGCTTACAGTGAGCCGAGATTGCGCCACTGCACTCCAGCCTGGGCGACACAGTGAGACTCCGTCTCAAAAAAAAAAAAAAAAGAAAATACAAAAATATGAGGCAGGCATGGTGGTGGGCTCCTGTAATCCCAGATGCCTGGAAGGCTGAGGGAGGAGAATCACTTGCACCTGAAGGCTGAGGTTGCAGTGAGCTGAAATCACGTCATTGCACTCCAGCCTGGGTGACAAGAGCAAAAACCCAACTCAATAAATAAACAAATAAATCATTCATGTAGCACCCCTCTAACCAGGTTGCCGCCTCTACATTTACTGTACTTCTTACCCTTCTCATTATTGCCTCTGGTTCTCTGTGGAGATTATTGTAAGCTTTTCTCCATTTTTTACAGAATATTTTTTGTACATGGCATGCAGAATTGTATCAGTGATAGGGGATTTTTATAGGGGTACATAAGAAATAGCAATACACGTCAATCTGATTCAAATGAAATTCAGTTGAATTCAGTTTAGTAAATATTTATCGAGCCCTTGCTGTGTGCTGGGTTCTGGGCTAGCTACTGAGGGTGTAAAGAAATATGAGAGAAGGTTCTTACCTTCGTGGATCTCTAGCTTAAATTTCTAGGATACAGGTGAGGCGTGGATGGGTCATATTTGAATAAAAATAATCTTTAACTGAAAGAGAATATGGCATCTTCTATAATGGTGATTTCTCTTCAGTGCTTTTGCAGAGGAGATAGTGATTTTAACCACAGAAAGTTATGTGAAGGAACAAATACAGGAGTGGTTTCAAACCAAAGGTATAAAGTAAAAAAGAGTTGAAGGATTAGGAGAATACAAGGTGAGCCTTGGGACTACCCAAGCCTCTGTTCTGGATAGAACATGGCTTATTTTTTAGTGTGGATGACGGTGGAATTAAGTTCACAGCATAATGCAAATTCCATTGATCCTCATTATTCAAGGATTCTATATTCGCAGATTCACCTAGTGCCTAATACTTATTTATAACCCCGGAAACAATGCCCTTGCATCACTTCCACCATGTTTCATGGACACGTTCACCCCTGTCCCCCTCTGCACATCATTCCAATTGGCATGGAACAACGTGGCACTCTGCCGCCTTTCAGCTCTCTGCTGTAAACAAGTGTCCTTTTAGCAGCCTATTAAATCACATTGTGTTTTCATTTTTGTACTTTTTGTTGGTGTTGTGCTGTTTAGAATGGCTTCCGAGCATTGGTAGTGTTGAGTGCTGTCCAGTGGTCCTCAGCACGAGAGGCTACAACGTGCCCTAGGAAGAAAATATGTATTAGGTGCTTCATTCAAGCATAGTTGTCATGTTGATAGCCATGAGTTTAGTGGTAATGAATCAGTATATAAAAAATAAGGTATCTGTACAGGGAAACACACATAAAACAAGGTTATATATTGTTTGGTTGACAAAAATGCTGTTACCAGAGTTTCATAGGAAAAGAACCCTGTATTTCTCCTAGGAACAGTGGCTCAGTATTCACTAATTCAGTGTTTGTGTTGACTTTTTCAACACACCTACAAAGAATAGTGAGAATCAACTCTATGTAACGAGAAGCTAAGTATTGAGGGCTTTATTTTCCAAGCAGTGAAGACTGCTGAAGAATTTTTAGCTAAGAGACAAGTTAGGAAAACAGGTGCTCCATTTTTTAAAAATGTGTATATGTGTGTCTGGCTTATTTCACTTGGCATAATGTCCCCAGCTCCATCCATGTTGTGGCAAAAGGCAGGATTGTCTCCTTTTTTAAGGCTGAATAATATTCCACTACACACACACACACACGCACGCACGCACGCATATATACACCACTGTTTTTTATCCATTTGTCCATTGGTTGGTGAACACCTGGGTTGTTTCCATAGCCTAGCTATTGTGAATAATGCTGCAATGTACATGGGGGTGCAGAGATCTTTACAAGGTAGTGATTTCATTTTCTTTGGATGTAGACCCAGAAGAGGGATTGCTGGGTCATAACACAGCTCCATTTTTAATTTCTTTAGGAATTTTTATATTGTATTAGGAATTTTGTTAAGTAAGTAGATTCCAGGTGCTCTTAATACACACAAAAAAGCAACTATATGAGATGCTAGATAGGTTAATCTGCCTCACTATAGTAATCATTGTACTATCTCTCTCTGTGTATATATACCTATACACATCTGTATAGGTATATATGCACATATCTGTATAGGTATATATACACGTATCTGTATAGGTATATGTACACATATCTGTGTACAGATATGTGTATAGGTATATGTGTACAGATATGTGTATAGGTATATATACACAGATATGTAGATATGTATATATACACATATACACAGTGAGAGAGAGAGAGATAGTAAGCACTGCAATCCTAATGTTATCTCACGTTGTAAAACTGAAATATACACAACAAATTATTTTAAAAGAAAGAAAAGTGTGTATTCAAAAACAGAATATAGAATTACTCTAAAATACAATGGAGGGGAAGGGAAGAGATGATTACACAAAGGAAGAAACAGTAGAAAATGATTGATTGCAGTGAATACAAAGGCAGTCATTATAATAAACACAATAAATGCATATTTGAGACCTGGATATTGACTGTGTCCAGAGATACTCCGAGTTTTCAAGCCGTTAGATGCGACACCAAACACCTTTCCCCCAGCAATTGTAATGTCGTGGGAAATGACAATTTACAGTTTTGCTTAAAGATTAAATTGTAAGGTGATCTGACTTGTATTTACATGTGGAGAATTTGAATTAAGAGACACTGAAGGCCTTTCAGAAAGCTGAAAGGCCACACAATTCTGAAGGATCAGTGGGAATGCAAGAGGAGATAATTGTGAAAAGTGGTGAAGATATTCCAGGACCATCTCGCAGAGCCAAGCACTTCACTCACACCTGCGAGAGGGTCAAAGAGACCACGCAGATGTTAATGTAAATACTTTCTTGATGAACTCACATGTTATAGTTGGAGGCTGCACAACATACTTGAAGAAAATAATGATGGTTATTTGGAAATAAAACTCTTGGACCTTTTTATTATCTACAAGGTTCAGATGAATAAACAATTCAAACCAAGGCCTCTCTTTGGTTTAAATTTTCCTACTACTTGTGAGATTTGAGCTGACCTCCCATAATCTACTTGAGTCCAAGCTTTATGGTGTCAGGACCTGTAGTTTTATTTTAGCCCTAATTCCAATAACTAGCTGGCCCATCTTGCTTAATCATTTAACCTTTCCGTACTATATAAGTAAAAGTGATTCTAAAAGTTCCTTTACTTACCACTACAAATTATCGTCAGTCCCAAATGCACTAATTCATATGAAAGGGCTTTGAAAACCGAAATGTAATTTGTAAAGTAATTTTTGTAATTTATACAGTGACTTGAGGATTGCTGTAGTGACCTGTCTTTCTTCCCCTGATGTCAACTATTTTTTTCAGCCTGACATCCCCAAAATAGATGGATTTCTGGGGATTTAGTTTTTCTTCTAGAATCCCAGTTAAAATCAAGTATCTTACCTGGGAGGAGTGATACATGAGCAGTTCTTATATGGGGATTCTTACGACAGAGTGTTTTGTGAGTAGAGGAAGAAAGTATTATTCTTATATCATGAGGCAAAAAAAAAAAAAATACTATCGGAAAGTCTTCATGTTTTATAGGCCTTGGCAAGTTCTGAGCATGAGGGACTATAAACTCTAAAGTCCAGCACAGGCTCCCTTGAGGAGGGGCCACAGGGTCACAAGGAAGAGGAGCAGACAGAGAGGGGCAGGGCTGGGTTAAAGTGCTGTCATCGACAAAACGTTGTCTTTTCTTACTCCAGTTGAAGCAATCTGTAAAAATTACCCCAGACTGACAGATTCAATGTTCAGATGGAATGAGATACACTATATAGTCTAAACATTTATGATCCCCGCTAAAAGTCATACATTGAAACCTAATTGGCAGTGTGATGGTCACAGGGGGTGGGGCCTTTGGGAGGTGATTAGGTCATGAGGGTGGAGCCCTCATGAATGGGATTAGTGACCTTATAACAGAGGCCCCAGGGAGGTCTCTATGCCCTTACTCTGTGTGAGGACACAGTGAGAAGACAGATGCTCGTGAACCAGGAAGCAGGCCCTCTCCAGACACTGAATCCACCAACACCTTTTTCTTGGACTTCTCTGCCTTCAGAACTGCGAAAAATAAATTTCTGTTGTTTGTAAGTCACCCTGCCTATGATACTCTGTTATAGCAGTCTGAATGGACTAAGACAGGATAACAAAGTTTGTCTATTACTTAGGATATGTTTGGAAGTGAACAACAGTGAAGGTCTGATGTCTGTAGACCTATTATTATATGCCAAGATAGTAGACATTCTTTGTGAGACTATTTGAAAAAATTTACTAGAAGGAATGAAAAAAATGTGATAATTTTTTTTTTTTTTTTTTGAGATGGAGTCTTGCTCTGTCACCCAGGCTGGAGTGCAAGGGTGCGATCTGGGTTCACTGCAAGCTCCACCTCCCGGGTTCACGCCATTTTCCTGCCTCAGCTTCCCGAGTAGCTGGGACTACAGGCGCCCACCACCACGCCCGGCTAATTTTTTGTATTTTTAGTAGAGACGGGGTTTCACTGTGTTAGCCAGGATGGTCTCGATCTCCTGACCTCGTGATCCACCTGCCTCAGCCTCCCAAAGTGCTGGGATTACAGGCATGAGCCACTGCACCCAGCCAAGAAATTTTTTAAAAAGGAAACCAAAGCACAAGTATCTACCATCTAAAATTAACAGCATTAAAAAAACAATGGGAATGAAATGGAAAGGAAAGGATAAACACCAGTCACACTGCAAGAGAAACATTTTGAAAAGGTATTGTTTAACTCCTAAAAGGAAATTTGCTTTTTCCCTTTATCTGAGAAATTCTGCTTTGACTTGAACTTGGAGAAGAGGAACACCTGCTAAACAAGGAAAACTTTGTGTGCTATTGCATAAGTAAATAAGAAAATGATAACTTCCAAGAATATTTATTTGATGCTAGTCAGTCCCAGTAGGGAGTTAGGCAGATTCCATTAACAGAGAGATGAGCTTAAAGGGTTTAAAAAGCTGTATTTCAGTGTGAAGGGTGCTTGTTAGAAACCCATAGAGAGTTAAGCAATTATCCAAGATGACGTTGCAGTGTTTACAGGGTGCAGAGATGTGGACGGCTGTCTTTGAAAGAGATCAGCTAGGAAGAACTGTTCAGTCACTTCTAGAATGGCTGTGCTAAGCTATGTTCCTAAATAGATATTAACTCAGTAAATTTGACAGCTGGGAACATTAAACATCCGTGTGTCTGTGTTTGTGTCTAAAGATGCAGTAAATTCATTGAAGACAAGTCTATGGTATTACCTGGTTTCTCCAGAGAGATGCTATTTGGGGAATTAAGAGAGGTTTTTTTTCAGCTTGCCTTTGCAACTCAAGCTTGTCCCATGGTGCTCACATTTTTATGCCGGCTGTGGGCACACAGGCAAATAATCAGAAGATGAGTCACAATCCTGGTTACATCACTGATTAGTCATGAAACATCAGAAAAGCAGCTAATTTCTTCATTTTCCTGATTTCATTTATTCAATGGAAGAAAGTAAAGAGCTGCCTCTTTGATGAGTGTACCCATGTTCCTAACAAACTTGGCATGCTTTCAAACTACATAGGCTATCCTATAAATATTAACACAATCATGTATAGAGTAGAGCTGAAGGGAGGCAGAATGCATTTTAGTTTAGGTGCACTCTTAATTACTGTAACATCTGCCATATTTTGCAGAGTCTACCCTAGAGATATACCTGAACAAAAACAATAACCTGTGAGGAAATGCAAGCAGATTACAGGCCAGATTATTGAGGAGAGAGAATAACAATTCATTCCTGAATAAGATACCAGCTCTTTATCAATTTAATGTCATTAATTAAAAAAATCCTACGTGAAAGTGAAATATGTCATTACTTACTTTTTCACTGAGGCAATGCTGTCCTTCCCACAAATTGTAGAAAGATGTTGCCCCTCTGCATAAAAGAATATTCTCCCTTTCTCATCCTCTTTGCTCTGTTGAAACCAAGGGACTATACATAATTTTCTGATTTATATATTTTATGTCTGACATAATAATTTATTTTTCTTAGAAAGAGAAATTTCTTAATTTCTTTATGCTATATATAGCATAAAGAAATAAAATAAATTTAGTGGTAAGCGGAATTCTGAGATGGCTGTTGAGGTTTCCACCTACTGGTGTACATGCCACGTTTAATTCCCTCCCCTTCAGTGGATCTGATGATTAGGTTACCTTATAGGAGCCAGGCGGTGGCATAGTCCCTCTCATCATGACATTATATAAGACAAGGTGACGGAGGACTAGAAAGAAATTCTTCTGCTGAACTTTAAGAGCAAAAAGAGGGCCTTGTGAGTCCTGTAGGAGCTAAAAACAACCCCTACACTGACAAGAAAGTAGGACATCAGGCCGGGCGTGGTGGCTCACACCTGTAATCTCAGCACTTCGGGAGGCCAAGGCGGGTGGATCACCAGGTCAGGAGATCAAGACCATCCTGGCTGACCTGGTGAAACCCCGTCTCTACTAAAAATACAAAAAAAAAATTAGCCAGGCATGGTGGTGGGTGCCTGTAGTTCCAGCTACTTGGGAGGCTGAGGCAGGAGAATGGCGTGAACCCGGGAAGCGGAGCTTGCAGTGAGCCGAGATCACGCCACTGCACTCCAGCCTGGGTGACAGAGCGAGACTCCGTCTCAAAAAAAAAAAAAAGTGGGACTATAATCCTGCAACTGTGATATAGTTTGGATGTGAAATGGAATTCTGAATATTGGAGGTGGGGCCTGGTAGGAGGTGATTAGATCATGGGGGTGGGTTTCTCATGAATTATTTAGCACCATGCCCCTTTGTACTCTCCTCATGATAGTGAGTTCTTATGAGATCTGGTCATTTAAGTGTGTGGCACCTCCCTCCTCTCTCTCGATCCTGCTCTAGCCATGTGACATGTCTTACCCCTTCGCCTTCCGCTAGGATTGTTAGCTTCCTGAGGCCTCACCAAAAGCCAAGCCGATTCTGGCACCGTGCTTCCTGTACAGCCTACAGAACCATGAGCCAATTAAACCCCTTTCCTTATAATTACCCATCCTCAGGTATTTCTTTATAGTGATGTGAGAGTGACCTAATACAAACTTCAAAGAACAAAATTATTTAAGCAATGTGAATGAGCTTGGGAGGAGATCCTGAGCCTCAGGTGAGATGGCAGCAAGAGCAGACACCTTGACTGCAGTTGGAAGAGCCCTTGCAGAGGCCCAGCTAACCCAGGCCCAGACATCTGACCTTGGGGAGTTGTGAGATGATAAATCTGTATTTTTTTAAAATGAAATTTGTCATGCAGCAATAGAAAAACAACCTACTCATCTGACAAAGGGCTAATATCCAGAATCTACAATGAACTCAAACAAATTTACAAGAAAAAAACAACCCCATCAAAAAGTGGGCGAAGGACATGAACAGACACTCCTCAAAAGAAGACATTTATGCAGCCAAAAAACACATGAAAAAATGCTCATCATCACTGGCCATCAGAGAAATGCAAATCAAAACCACAGTGAGATACCATCTCACACCAGTTAGAATGGCCATCATGAAAAAGTCAGGAAACAACAGGTGCTGGAGAGGATGTGGAGAAATAGGAACACTTTTACACTGTTGGTGGGACTGTAAACTAGTTCAACCATTGTGGAAGTCAGTGTGGCGATTCCTCAGGGATCTAGAACTAGAAATACCATTTGACCCAGCCATCCCATTACTGGGTATATACCCAAAGGACTATAAATCATGCTGCTATAAAGACACATGCACACGTATGTTTATTGTGGCACTATTCACAGTAGCAAAGAGTTGGAACCAACCCAAATGTCCAACAACAATAGACTGGAATAAGAAAATGTGGCACATATACACCATGGAATACTATGCAGCCATAAAAAATGATGAGTTCATGTCCTTTGTAGGGACATGGATGAAAGTGGAAACCATCATTCTCAGTAAACTATCGCAAGGACAAAAAACCAAACACCGCATGTTCTCACTCATAGGTGGGAATTGAACAGTGAGAACACATGGACACAGAAAGGGGAACATCACACTCCGGGGACTGTTGTGAGGTGGGGGGAGGGGGGAGGGACAGCATTAGGAGATATACCTAATGCTAAATGATGAGTTAATGGGGGCAGCACACCAACATGGCACATGTATACATATGTAACAAACCTGCACATTGTGCACACGTACCCTAAAACTTAAAGCATAATAATAATAAAGAAAAAAAGAAAATGCAAAGAGGATTATAATTTTAAAAGATGGCTGGCTTATCATCCACAAGGGTGAATTCATCATATTTAGAGTACCATTTCCCCTTTTCATTCTCTCTTTCTCTTTTCTTCTCTCTCCCATAGACCAAACACTGCAAAGCAGAGAAAGGGAGGGGTAGAAACTTTCCCTGTAATGTTTCTTTTTAACTTGCCCAACACATTTTGAGCTTATTTAGTGTAAAACTTGTAAAACATACCAAAAACCCATCATTTGGCAGATGTATCATTTTCTATGAGGTGAGTGAGTGAGAGTGTGTTTAACATAGTTGCTGAGCTAGTACTGCAAAGAGGATTGAGGTCTACAGAAATCATTTGAATTGGAGAGGGAAAAGGATCCCCTTATTAGAAATTAGAGGCCATGTGGAGAGAAGAAAATATTAAAGAAGAAATGAAGACCTAGGGATATAATCAAAATATATTACAATGTAGAAATCACTTTAAAAACAAAATAGCTTAAAAGAGTAGAAAATGCATATCTCTGAGTAGAGAAATGTGAGTGTGATGGTTGCTTTCATGTGTCAACTTGGTTGGACCATGAGATGCCCAGATAGCAGGTTGATATGGTTTGGATCTGTGTCTCCACCCAAATCTCATGTTGAATTACTATTCTCAGTGTGGGAGGCAGGACCTGGTGGGAGGTGATTGGCTCTTAGGGGAGGAGTTTTCATGAGAGGTTTAGCACCATCCCCCATTGGTACTGTGTAGTGTAGTGAGTGACTTCTCACAAGATTTGGTTGTTTCAAAGTGTGTGGCACCTCCCCTATCTTGCTCGCTCTTCCTCCTGCTCTGTTCATATAAGATGTCCCTACTTCACCTTCACCTTCACCATGATTAAAAGTTTCCTGAGGCCTCCCCAGATGCCGCCATGCTTTCTGTACAACCTGTGGAACTGTGAGCCAATTAAACCACTTTTCTTTATAAATAAATAAAAAAGAAAAGAAAAATAACACTGGTACCAAGCATGTGTTAAGGGAAGCTACTTTTAGCAGATACTTTGAAATCTCGATGGGTGGGGGGTGGGGGTGGGGAGATGGGGCAGCGATTGGTTGGAATTCACAAAGCAGGAGGGATCTGCTGTTCAGCATAAATGCTACAGCTGGAAGAGAAAAGTATAACTTCACGTATTGCAGTTGCATTTGAAGAAAAAATTGCAGTGACACAGAGAGTATTTGGTTCCAAAGCGTGCTAAAGAAATGTCATGATAGTGTCATAAAAGACTACAGTAATGAATGCCCTGATATCCTTAAATAGTTTTAGCTGTATATATCATAGACTAAGAATTTACGGAGATACAATCTATAAAAACCAACCAGTGGTAATGAATGTGCTACCTCTCCTGCCATTGTGTAGTTTTTGACTACGCATGCATAATGTAACAAAAATTCACTTTTACTTTGTGCTTTTCATTCTAGATAGTTACATCAACATCTTTCTTTTCCCAGTTGCCATCCAGTTTTTAAGTTAGTGTTTTGAAAATATTGTAGAGGTTGTATGTTTATTCAATATGTCATAATTATTTCTCTCTGTTGTTGAGCATCTAGGTGGTTTGAAATGTTCATTACTGCAGTAAACACAGTAATCAATATTGCAATAAACACCTTTGCACCTGTACTATTGTAATGTTTTTGGATATTTTTCTCACGATAAATTGTGAAAAGGGCGGTTGTTATAACATTCACAGCACACCATAGAAGCTATCCTAAAAGAAATAACAAGATTGACTTGCCTATAAAAGCACCTCAGCAGATATTTTTAGAACCATACTCAGTAAATAACAAATATTTCACTGTCCAAAAAGTTTAATTGCTCATTCACAAAGCATGTCATTTCATCTAATTACCCACAATAGTTGATAAACAACATTACTGTGTACCTATATCTATGCATAGAAGGAACAAAGATGTTACATGTTAACTATTCTAACAGATGATTCTCAAGAATAATAATAGAATTATATTTAGGAATGCTTAATAATACTATTACATAATAAAGACTTAAATATGCTTATATATGCATGTGTACATTTAAATATGTAGTTTATCTACATATCTATCTACATATATAAATGTACATATGCATATATAAACATATATAAGTCTTACTTACTAAAGTGTTAGTAAAAATGTCAGAGGCTATAATCAGAAGACCAAAAAAGTGAATTCAATCCTATTAAGTATATATTAAAGTAGATTTTGAATTTGGTGGTAGATTGGTCACAGGCCCTTGAAACATAATACACGTTATGTTTCTCACAGGCCCTTGAACCTCCTGTTCAGCATAAATGCTATAGCATATATGTGCAGTATATGTTTCAAGGGCCTGTGACCAAACATATATACACTATATGTTTCTACTCTCTCTACACTACAGAGAGGCTGCGTGTGTGTGTGTGTGTGTGTGTGTATATAATGTATATACAGCCTCTCTACACTATAGAGTAGAAAATGTAAATTTTGTGGCCAGGTGCAGTGGCTCATGCCTACAATTCCAGTACTCTGGGAGGCTGAGGCGGGCAGATCACAAGGTCAAGAGTTTGAGACCAGCCTGACCAACATGGTGAAACCCTGTCTGTACTTAAAAATACAAAAATTAGCTGGGCCTGGTCACGCACGCCTGTAGTCTCAGCTACTCAGGAGGCTAAGGCAGGAGAATTGCTCGAACCCAGGAGGCGGAGGTTGCAGTGAGCGGAGATTGCGCCACAGCACTCCAGCCTGGAGACAAAGTGAGACTCCATCTCAAAAAAAAAAAAAAAAAAAGTTGTAGCATAATTGTAAATATTTTGTCCTGTATATAGGATTACATCTGACAGGTTGCTATTTTTACCCTAATCAAATAATTTCTTTCATTGGTTTATAATAATGGCATCCTCTTTTTTTTTCTGAATAGAGAATCAAGTAGAACTTCTATTATTTCTAAGAAATTGTGGACAAACCTTGTCATTTTGCATCTACCATTCCCATATTGCTTGTCAAATGAAGATCCTGAACACAGTTTCTAGGATGATGAGGACTTTGTAGTTCTTCTATTATTCTGCTGATGGAATTAGTGTTCAGCGTGGTGCATTCTGGAATGATTGCATCTGTCCTATGCTATGGATAGTGCTAGCCTAGTACTGAAGGTAGGTCAATGTATCATGCACTTGAGGTATTTGCCTGTTCATTTTTAGTGTTGAATTTAGCATAATGCACAGCATTGGAGAAGACAGAAGAAGAAGAAAACCATTTAGATTTGCTCAGGTACCAAAATTATGGCAAAGTGTATCGCTTTTAGGGATGTGTTTATTCCTGTCCAAGCCTATCAACATTGTTTCTCAAGACTATGAATTTACAGTCATGGAGAAGGTCTTCCCATTGGCTTCCTCTTGATGCCTCCTAAGTACTTAAACACATAACAGTAAACAATAAGAATAGCAGAAATGTGCACATGGCTGGTGCCAACTCTGCTGGTGTAAATCAGACACTTTTATGTGGGCCACAACAGGACATGAAGGGGTGAGATATTAAACACATGGGGTGTAGAATTTCTTCTCTGCCTTCTTCTCACTCCAGTATGCTTCCAGGAATTAGTGTTAATTACTACCCAGAAAACTGTTATAGATAATGCTGATCACTTCTT
Organism: Symphalangus syndactylus; assembly: GCF_028878055.3. Classification (NCBI taxonomy): domain Eukaryota; kingdom Metazoa; phylum Chordata; class Mammalia; order Primates; family Hylobatidae; genus Symphalangus; species Symphalangus syndactylus. Next base: position 61,774,438 of record NC_072445.2, on the reverse strand, counting down.
ATTTTAATTATATATGAATAATTCAGGAAAAGCCAACCTTTCCACCCTATCAAAACCACCCCCCACTGTCAAACTTTCTCTGAGAACTGTGCATAGCTAGTAAATCAATTTGATGATTATTCTATTCCAAAGAGCATGCAATGATTTACATTTATATGCCAAAAATTTCCTTCTTGTTGCCCCAGCAAGAGCTGGAGCATGATTGATAATGATGCGAAAGTGCTGGCACAGACGTTCCGTGGCCTCAGCATGCTTGTGTTGCCCAGTGTGACAGGCTCCTCCCTGTATGTATGATGCTCTCATGCAGGTAGCGTGTGATGCAAGCCAAGAGCGCCAGCAGATTCTTGATTGTTTTAGTACAGGACAAGCACTGACCCCTATGACAATAAATGCGTTTGGCATTTATCTTCTTAGCAGGTCAATACTGAATGTCATCCTTAGGGGAGGGGTGCTGTTGAGCTTCTTGTAATTAGCTTAGTTGCCTCTGTTGAATCCCTAATGGACTCCTGTATCATAAAAAACATTCTTTTCTGGAATGGTTGTCAGTTTCATTGTGTCTGTTCCCTCTTTCCAAGACTCCCCTCCCCACTTTATTCTCTCCCTGGGAAAAAGAAAAAAAAAATAAATAAACACAAGTTTGAAAGATTAAAGTGATACCAAAGAGAAAAATGTATCCCTCTTTATTCTACTAATCTACACATTCTATAATCAGAATTAAAGGAAAGATACATCTTGAATTTTGTTAGACTTAAAACGTTCATATCATTATGAAATTATTTCTTTTGAAAACTTTAAATAACACTCAGTTTTTGGGTATTATGCCTTTCTCAGAAAATAATTTCTGGAGATCCTTCTGTTCTGCTGTCAAGGTGAAGGTGGTCACTACGACTCCTGTTACTTCCCAAGATGATATGATTGTTATTATTTCTTATTAACTGAACATGATGACAATCACAGATAGGCATAGTTTTTTACCCCTTAGTGTTGTAGCTCTTTTAACTTCCCATGGACAATATCTATAAAAAGTATCCATACCAAAAATATAGGGTAATCTAGGTTGGAAATGTATTTCATTCAGCAAAGTGAAATTTAATATTGTAGGATTTAAGTTTTGGTTAGATATCAGATACTGTTAATGAAGATCTTTAAAACTATGGCAAAGTGTTTCTCAAACTTTAGCTTAGCTAAAGATCAATCAGGATGCTTGTTAAAAACACACTTATGGGCATCATCATAAAGAATTTGATTCAGTAGGTATGGCAAAAAAAAAAAAAAAAAAATTCAGCATTTCAAAAGTGCCGCCACGTAATTACAGTAAGGCAGTTTGTGAAATCATCTGGAAAAACAGCTGTGGGTTTTTTCAAGTAGTGTTTTTTTTTTTCTTTAAAAAAAATACAGGTTGACTCTCATCTGCAGATTGTGGTCAATTTTTCTGAGATTATGAGTCCCATTAAATTTTCAAATGGGATCAGGCAAAGAATACACTGTCCTGCATCCCACGATATCCCCATTCAGTCTTTTTAATTGCAATATTTCTTATAAAAGTGACTTTTGGAGTACTTTTGTTTGTCTTTTTTAGTAAACATTCATAATTTCCTTGGGTTTAATATCTGCATTTTATTTTAATAAGTAAATATTTTTGGAGTTTGAGTCCAAATCTAAGAAATTAGAAATACTATACTTCTATGTTTCGCTTTATCTGGGGATCCATAAGTGGGGTTCAAGGAAAAAATATGTGTGCAACTATCTGTTAGGTTTTTCAAGCATTCATTTATTTCCTGTAGCTTCCATGACTCCCAAAGAGGTCTATGTCTCAAGAAACATTAAAATTTAATATAGGAAAATTAGAAGGAGAGTCATAGAAATGCAAAACCCCATTTACCAACAAGTTGTTAAAGAAATGACTGGCCATCTTTTCATTGGTAATGTGTCCCCTTTAAAGGGGATTAATAGGGTCTAATAGGAAAGCATCATTTCTTTGTTCTCTTCTCAGCCTGGTGAGATAGGGTTTTGCAAAGTGGTTGCTTAGTAACTGGCCCAGTATGACTATTTTTCCTCTCCCCATATGCAGACATAGTTAATTGCCAGATTTTGAATTATTGTAGTAATTTTGTATTTCAGTGACCTTATTGATAGAAGAGAGAATTACAAAATTTCTGAAGTCAAATTATTTGATCTAGTGCACTGTATTCTATGACACTGTATTCTGGATATATGTAAACTACTCATTAGAAATGAAAACAAAAGTCTGAGAAAAGAAGTGTTGACTTGATCAAAGTCCCTAAGATAGTAAATAATTGAGTCCAGGAGGCTCAAAACCAGATCTATCTTATGCCAAAGCCCATGGCATGCTTTTCCATCCCAACTCGATCTATTTCAGTTTTGTTTGGCTCTAGTCATCATTAATATATTTCCTTGGTAACCAAGAGTTAAAATGACATGGACAGTCTCCGTTACGTTTCCCATTAGTTCAAATTATTAAATGATGCTTAGAACTAAATTGAGTATAAGGGTTTCCTTATTATTCTTCAACTTCCTGATTCATGAAACTGCAGAAAAGATGAGAATGTTTTAGGTGTTCTACTTTTAGAAGAATGAAAAGAAACAATGACCCAACAGTTGAATTCTACTGTGACCATAAATTGCCTTTATGCCAAATTTTCATCTGTATTAGGAAAATATTACCTGTAATCTCATTTGACAAGATAATCTCTGAGCTACCTCCATACCAAAATCATTTTTATTGTCTTTTGATCTTTACCCCGTTGCCTTTTAATGTGCATTCTATATTAGATGATTTTTACATAAATGATTATAATTTCTTGACATAGGGATTTTTTTCTGCTTTCGGGTCTATTTATTTTGTTTTCTTCAAATAAGGCATTTTTTTTTTTTTCTGTCATCAGCCATAGTTCATTCTTATCTCATCTGAAGTATTCTGGGGTCTTGTTCAGCTTTTTCCACTAAAATTCAAAATAACTTATTTATTCTCTATGAATTTATATAGACACTTTCTGTAGTGTTAGGTATGAATCCCAATTCTTAACCTTCATGATCCTTGGAAAATTTCTGTGTATCCTCTATGTACTTCTTTGCCTTAAAGATTTCTCAGGAAGGGTAGTGCACACCTGTAATCCCAGCTACTCTGGAGGCTGAGGCAGGTGAATCACTTGAATCCAGGAGGCGGAGGCTGCAGTGAGCCGAGATCGTGCCACTTCACTCCAGTCTGGGTGACAGAGTGAGACTCACTCTGTTGGCCAGGATGATCTTAAACTCTTGACCTCAAGTGATCCACCTGCCTCGGACTTCCAAAGTGCTGGGATTACAGGCATAAGCCACTGTGCCCGACCCAGTCCTCTTTTATATATGTATTAATATATACATTCTTCTTATTGACTACAAATTAACCTTTTTTAAAAAGTTCTGTCTTGGACCATTTTCTCAATCCTCGCCAAGAATTCTTCATTCTCTCTAACAATTCAAGATATAGAGAGACTCATTGTGTTAGTCTGTTCTCATACTGCTCTAAAGAACTGCCCAAGACTGGGTAATTTATTATTTTTTTTTTTTTTTTTTTTTTTTTTTTTTTTTTTTTTGAGACAGAGTCTCGCTCCATCGCCCAGGCTGGAGTGCAGTGGCGCCATCTCGGCTGACTGCAAGCTCCGCCTCCCGGGTTCACGCCATTCTCCCGCCTCAGCCTCCCGAGTAGCTGGGACTACAGGCGCCTGCCACCATGCCTGGCTAATTTTTTTGTATTTTTAGTAGAGACGGGGTTTCACTGTGTTAGCCAGGATGATCTTGATCTCCTGACCTCGTGATCTGCCAGCCTCGGCCTCACAAAGTGCTGGGATTACAGGCTTGAGCCACCGCTCCCAGCCTAGACTGGGTAATTTATAAAGAAAAAATTTCCTGAGGCCTCCATATCGCTGAGAAGACCTCAGGAAACTTACAGTCATGGAAGAAGGGGAAGCAGGCATGTCTTACATGGCAGCAGGCAAGAGAGAACAAGAAGAGGGAACTTCCAGACACTTAAAACCATCAGCTCTCATGAGAACTCCCCCAATATCACCAGAACAGCCTGGAGGAAACCACCCCCATTATCCAATCACCTCCCACCAGGTCCCTTCCTTAACACATGGGAATTATGAGGATTACAAATCGAGATGAGATTTGGGTGGGGACACAGAGCCAAACCATATCACTCTTGTCTCAAATCCTTCTCCTTCAGCAGGAAAACTCCCTTAATTTCACTATGCACGTACTTGGAAGACAACCAGAGCATGTTCATTGCTTGCAGTAACTGCAAAACTAGATTCTTTGTCATGCCAGGAATCTAGTTGTAGTATTCCAGCTTTTAAAATATAAAGACAGACTCTAATTCCTTTTAGCTCTATCTGAAAGCTTCTCCTTGCAGCTATCACTTACTTCTGAGCAACTATTCAGTGTGGAGACCCCTAAGATGTCTGTCTCAGTGACAGGTATTCTGCTCCCTCATAGCCCTGGCTTCTGTGCTACAGTGTTAGGCCTTACCACTGATCAGTTCATCAACACTAAGTGTTTCAATCTAGTGTCCATGTATTGAGACACCATGGAGATCTGTGCCTAAAATACTTACTGTTACCATTGGAAAAAGAGCAAAAGAAAGGAAGATTGTATCTGTGTTTAGAGGCTCTTGGCATTTCAACACAACAAGGAATGCCTGTGGAAAGCCTGCAGTTGCATTCTTCCTGTCAATATTTATATAATGCCAGGGTCCAGCCTTATAGAGGAGAAATCTCTTGTGCAATTCAAGATAGAAAGGGCCATGAAGAGCTTCCCTAAAGGCTCTCTTAACTCTCTATTCCGTGGTATAAACACAAGCCTTAGGATATTTTTATTCTACTATTTCCAAAACTTCTCACCCAAGGGAGCCAGCCAGGCCTGCAGTGACAGGGGAGTATGGGTGGTGACAGCCTAGGGTTATCATTTCCATGGTACTATTTGGGCTACTTGACAGCACAGTTGGGGACCAGAGACAACCTTGTTGAATTTATGGGTTCTGTTTTGGTTTTGACCAAAGGTTAAAAACCACAGGGCTGTGTGTGTGTGTGTGTGTGTGTGTGTGTACATCTGTGTGTGTAAAACATGATTCATTGAGAATGGTGAAACTATCCAGAGCAGAATGTTCCAGTTGTTTGCATATCTGTTTTTCATAAAAATCAGACATTTTGATGTGTATGTCTTGAATTAATGGCAAAAAACAATGGCCTACGTGTGAAGACACCAGCTCCAGAGAAGAGATCCACATTTGGCATATGGTGGATGGAAGGAAGGACTGTGATGACAAAGGGACAAGGAGATATTTCTTATTCTTCCAGCATAATCTCTAAACCAGAAGCTTATTCCCATAGAATTTTCCAGTGAGGAAGGGTTAAGAATACTTGGGAAAATGAGGGTAAAAGATGAGCTAAATATTACCTTGTAGAAACAGTTCTTTGGGAATAGTTTAGGAAGAAAATATCTTTCAATCTTGAATCATTCCATGTAGATAGTTATCGATTTGTCAACTTTTTCTGTTAATGAAGTTACTAATGATATAATTTAAAGACCTGAAGTTAATGGTGATATAATTTAAAGTCATGCTTTTATTTAAATGAAATCAATTTGTATCAGGATGAGAAGAAAGTCTTTAATAAAATGTATACTATGGGGTAAAATGGTAAAATGGCAATTTATTTTTCTCTCTTCTCTCTTTCTTTCCTGGATAGCCTGCGCCTGGGCCCCTACTTAGCACCAAATAAAGCCAGGGCTCAGATAACCCTATAATTTTCATGACCTCTGCTGTTTTTTGCATGTCCCCTCCAGGACCCATATTGAAATTTAATTGCCATTGTGATGGTAGTAAGAGGTGGGCCCATTATGGGATGATTAGAACATGCGGGCTCCATCCTCATGAATGGATTAATGTCATCATTGAGGGAGTGGGTTAGTTATCTCAGGGGGGGTTCCTGAATAAAAGTGAGTTCAGCCCTCTCATGCTCATTCTTGCTCTTCTGCTCTCTTGTCCTTCCACCTCCTACCATGGGATGATGTAGTAAGGAGGCCCTCACCAGATGCTGCTCTTTGACCTGGGGCTTCCCAGCCTTCAGAAGTGGAAAAAATTAAATTTATTTTCCATATAAATGACCCAGTCTGTGGTATTCTGTTACTGCAGCACAAAGTGAACTAAGACAGCCTCTAGTCTCAGTCTACTCACATGTGCCGCCCACACCTCATCACTTCACCTATTCCAGCTCTTCCTGCCTTCACACCTTGCAAAGCCTTTGTTTAATCCATGGTTTAGCTTCACCCTCAGACCTAATACAGGGACAGTTACTGTATTTGTCTTTGACCCTCAGTCTCCTTCCTTTCAAGCCTGGCTGAAGCTTAACATCTATCATTCTGGTGCCCTGAGTATGGAGCTCACTGATTGTAGCCCAGGTTATTGTAACCATCAAATATGCATGCTCATTTGGTTTGCTCCAGGAGCTAGTGGAGAATCTAAACAAAATTCTTCTGATATAGCAGGAGCAAATTTAGAACAAGGGCATTGAGGTCCTGCAAGGTATCCTTATTATTCAAGTATTTTCAATTACTACAATCAATTCACCCATTTATTCTTTCTTGGTAACCTTTGGTCTCCAAATGCTTATATAGCCTTTCTGCAGACAATGCTGAACATCTACATTTGATTGAGCCTAAACATATTTTCAGAGCTTCTATTCCTTTCTCCCTCATGAAAATCTTCACCATGTTCTCTGGAAGGTTGGTGTCCTTGGGCAGGGGGCAATAAACCATGGGAGCCTCTTGAAAAGTGTTACTCATGAAATCATCATTGCCTTTGCTGTTTTGGCCCAAGAACCCAGTTTAGTGTTCCCCAAAGACCCTGCTCTGTTCTTTCCTCTTTACCTATTCATAATCTTTTTAACTTTCATGGGCTAGAGCTTATGAAAAATAACTCTTTCTCTGGTTGCATCTTCCTCTGAGTTTCTGCATTTCTGCTAGTTGGCTTTACATGTTAATATTCATCACATATAACTTAATATTGCCTTCTGTTGTTTCAGCATATATATTATTTCCCCAACTAAATTTTAAGCTCCCTGAAGGAAAGAATTGTGCCTTTTAATTTTTTAGACATTCTTTGCAGTAACTTATACTGTAGCACACATACATTACCAAATAGCAAAATATCATCAGTGAGTATAAATTATGATATTAGGAACAGCCTTAAAACCACCATATAAGCAGTTTTAGGGAAAAAATACATAATTGGGGTATTCATGCATTTTGAAGCCTATTAAAATATAAATGCAGAATATAGTCAGTCAATCATGGTATTCTCTATAAAACACTCTTAGGAAAGGGAAAATTCATAGCAGGAATAGTGATGTGTTTAACAAACAGGCATCAGTGTATTGAATGCTGCCAAACCCAATCCATTGCTCAACAAAATGACTATAAATAAGACAGTACAGAGGAGGAGAGTTAGAGATGAAATGGGCAATGAGGTGGAAGGAGTCGCAGCTGTTTCTTTTCATTCATTCATTGAATTCTCTGTAAATATTGGTACGGCTTGCAAAGTGGTAAACAGTGTTTCTGTAAATTAGAATGACTGCTCATATCCTGGCAAGAATATCAGGGGTCTGAATGTCAGGCAAAGCAGACGATGACATCATACACAGCATGAGCTTTCCCCTTGGCTTCTCCAAATGCTCCTAATTCGTTTGCGCCGTAATATTTGAATATATATTTTAGCTGAGCCAACTTTTTTACCAGGAGAGTATTCAGTGCTTGTTTTAGATTCATTTTCCTGCAGCTTGCATTTTGCCATATGCATCGGGACTTGTTTACACTTTTGTTTTAAGGTTTGTTTTGTTTCTGATTTTGTTTTGCACCGAAGTTCCGAATAGACAGATGTCTATTAGAAGAATTGAAATGACATATCAGAGTTTTAATGGCGTCGTTTTTGTATTTGCATATTTAATTACTTGCATCACATTTTATTACTATATTTTCTGATGAGGAATTCTCACTAATTAATTTCACCTGGAATGGTATGCGGGTGTATGAAAAATTACATTTGGCCACTTGCAGAGACCAGCTGTGTATTAGAAATATCTGATCCCCATCTGCAGGATTTAAAAAAGTGAGAGAAAACAGCTGATTGTAAAAAACAGTCACTTTACCTTGTGCCCTGAAGGTATTATTATTATTATTGGCAGATATCCTTTATTACTCAGCCTATATTCTGGACATTAACTCAGAAGTTTACTCTGAGCATCATTCAGTGGGATGACTTGACTTTGCATCATTTTGGTTTTAATTTGTAGTCCTGCTAATGTGATTGGGTTCCACCCATATGCATGCACTCGCTGCCTTCAATTCCAGCCTGACTCACACACAGCCAACTTCATTTGGACCACAAATTGTTTTGGCCTAGCTGGCAGCGGAAACCCAAAACAAAAATCTGGGAGAGCAGGGATATCATGTTAAAAGATAACCCTCAGGGTCAAATGTGGCCTCTTAGAAATGCAACTAAATCCTGTAGCAGTGCTCCAATACACACATGCATGTTCTTATTTTCTCTTTTTCTCTCTGTCTTGCTATGTATTTCTATTTGGATTCTTTGTCTGCCCTGACAACAGATGGTGTTTTAATAAAGTCCAGTAGGAATATTACTGTGAGTAAACAATGCAGCGCATGCCAATTCCATAATTGCTGGGTACTGATTCAGCCTCTTACCTGCTGCATCCAAATTGGGAGGGAACCAACTGTGCTTGCACCTAGCGGCAGCAGCCCGCTCGCCCACAGCTGTGGTGTGCTTCAGCAGCTAGCCTCACCACGGAAGGTAAATTGCGGCTCCTGTCATGCGTCTTGGCACCGGGTCTAGAGAATGCTGCCATCTGGCTTGTCATCAAACATGGTCATTGAATCTCTCAGAGATAAAATGGCTTTTAAAAAATCTTGCTGTTTTTTTAAAAATTGACACACATAAAATTTATTATCTTTCTCTTTACAGGCGTGGTATATTCTAAAATAAATGTTTGAGCTTATTTGAGCAATAGCTTCCAGAGTGTTGTTTTTCCTCACTGATTCCCACGCTCAAAGGGATTTATAGTCTAAACCTATTATATGTTAATGGAAAATTTAAATTCATCAGATCTGGCCAAGAAACGCAAGCTCTCATTTGTATGTCTCAATGGGGAAGGGCAAAAAGTTAGGTTAACTCTCTGAATGATTTTAGTTTGTTTTTCATTGTATAGAAACACATCCTTAACCCTTTTACTCAAAAAAGAGGGCAGGTGAAGCAAATAAAGATTGTAATCCAAATGTATGATATTTGTCTCCTCCCCTCAAACTACCTGCTAAATAGAAGGCTCCAGGAAAATCAAAGTGGCTTTGGCAGCCAGAAAGAGACAGTCAGTGCTTACTCATTTTGTAAGAAGGCCAGCAGCATGTGATGTTTATCCAAGGATCATATTTTAAGTGACATCCAGTTTCTTCAAATACTGCCATTTTCAACAGAGTGCTCTAAACACTTTTCTAGTGCCTACAATTATGAAAACAAACAAAAAGCAAAATGAACTGCAGAAACTGCAGAGTAGCCTTCACAGTAGAGAAAGGTTAACGTCTGCTGGCTGACATACTCAGAGAAAAGCCTCTTGTTTCCTGGTTTGTCTGTTCAAGTAAATAAAATATATTAAACTGATATGACACCAAACTGCTAGAGTTCATGCTAATTTTTTCTTTTCAGTAAAGGCTGCCAGCTCCCCAGCTAGACTGATGGCTACTATTGCATCATTTTCCCTTCCGTCGATTTTTAGATAGAATGATCCTGTTTTTGAATATTTTGAGAAGAATCCAAAACAAATGCAAAAGCAGATAAAAATAATACACTGAAAACTCTTACACATTACCCATTCCTAACAAGCGCTCATCCAAAGTTCCCCATCCATACCTCCTTCCTGGTTTATTTGAAACAAACTCTATCCATCCTGTCAATTTAACTGTAAACATTTCTTTATCTTTTTTTTAAAAGCCACAGATCTTGTTTGTCCCTTTCTGTAACTTTTTGTTTTAGCATTACTTCAAAGAAAATTCGTAATAGTATGAGGAACTCCCAGAGACGTTTAACCAAAATTTGCTAATGTTTTATATCTGCTTTGTCTGTTTTTGTATTTTTGTCTCCTTATATATAGTTTCAAACAAATGCATACTTTTTCAGAATCATTTGAGTGTGTAGTAGGTTTCTATTGCTACAGTAACACATAACTCAGACACTCAAATACTGCATGCTTTCACTTATAAGTGGGAGCTAAACAATGGCTACACATGGACATAAAAATGGCAATAATAGATCCTGGGGACTCCAAAAGCGGGGAGCATGGGAGAGGCCGAGGGTTAAAAAAATTGCCTAGTTGGTACAATGTTCACTATTTGGGTGATGGGTACGCTAGAAGCCCAAATCTCACCATTATGTAATATATCCATGTAACAAACCTGCACATGTACCTCTGAATCTAAAATTAAAAAAAATTAAAAATAAAATGTGCATGGAAAAGAAAGGAAGAAACTCCCACAAATTCTTTATCTTAACATTCTAGAATTCAGAAATCCAAAATGAGATTTCTGGGGCTAAAGAAATGTATCAGCAGGTCTTCTGGAGAGTCTGGGAGAATCTACTCCCTGCCCCTTCCACGTTCTAAAGGCTGTCTCAATCCTCTGGTTTCCCAAGGTTGCCTGGATTCCTTGACTTGCAGCCCCTTCCATCTTCCAAGCCAGCATTTGCATCACTTTGAAAACAGCCTCTGCTCTAATCTCCTAGTCTCTGCCTCTGCTTCTCCTGCTTCCCTCTTGCTTTTTTCTAAGAACCTTGTGATTACACTGGGCCCACCGTGATAATCAAGGATAATTCCTTCATTTTTAGATTTTTAATTGCATCTGCAAAGTCCCTTTTGCTATGGAAGAAAATATGTTTGCAGGTTCCAGGATTCAGATATCTTCTAGGGAGAAGAAGATACTGTGCACACTCCATCTCTAGTGTTTCAGAGAGTGCTTCCTAAGAATGATGACTTTCTCTTACACAACCACAGCAAAATAAGTCAAAATTAGAAAATTACCTAACCTGCACTCCATAATCTAATTTCATCAATTATCTCAGGAACTTCTTTTATCCAACACCACATAAATTCCAGGATCCTAGATTATGTGTAATTGTCATGTTTCTTTGGTCTACTTTAATCTAAATCAGATTCTTAGTCTTCTTTTTGTCATTTATTTTGACATTTAGAAGGCAATAGGCCTGTTAGTTCATAAAATGTTCCACCATTTCTATTCGTCTATTTTTTATGATTGAATTCATATTATGAATTTTTGGCAGGTGGGATGGTTAAATTTTATGTGTCAACTTGGCTAGGCTATGGTCCACATTTGTCAGGTCAAACACTAATCTAGAGGTTGCTGTGAAAATAATTTGTAGATATGGTGAACATCTAGAATCAGTTGACTTTTAGACAAAGTGAGAACCCTCAATAATATGAGTGGACCTCATCCAAACAGTGAAGGCCTAAAAGCAAAACTAAGGATTCCCTCAAAACTGTAATGTAGAAACCCTACCTGAGTTTCCAGCCTGCCAGCGTGCCCTACAGATTTGGACTTTCCAGCCCCACAACCACATAAGCCAGTTCCTTAAAATACATCTCTTTGTATAAATATATCCTGTTGGTCCTGTTTCTCTGGGGAACCCTGAATGATGCAGCAGGTGTGGCAGAGAAGTGACATTGGCCCTAATGAGTGCATTCTAATAGGAGGTACATAAAGTCAGTTTGTCTCAATACTGAAGATATTGACCTTGATTACTTGCTTATATAGTCTAAGCCATATGTGTTGAAAATTGAAACTAATAAAGCAAGTGGCATCTTTACTGTGAAGTTACACAAATGTTCTTTTTGGTAAATACTAAGTAATTTTAGAGTGACTTTTTTTTTCAGATTGTGTACACTTAGAGCTCTTTGTTAAAAGTTTCCTTGCTAGTTTTGGCATCCACTGATTATTTTAAACTCCATCATTACTTCTACGTTAGTTGAAATTTCACCATAAGCAAGAGCTTCCCCTTCTCCATTAAGTAATTTAATCATTTATTGATAATATGTATAAATTTATGTATCCATTTTTTTCTATAGTTATAATTGATATCTTATGGCCAGCTCACTTACTCATGAGAACCACGTTTAGGCAACTCTTCTTAAATCTATGTTCATTGGCATAATGTTGGTAGCTTAAAGTCACCCATAATGGAGTATTTGCAATATAGAAATCATCAAATGCTGCCAACCAAAGCTTCTTTATTTTTCCATTATGGAGAGCCAGTTTACTAGCATACCATAGTATATAATCCATTACTATCAATATTTATTTTTATGAGCAAAATGTTTGAGATTTCACCAGTAGAAACTCCATCAAACTGTATCCTATGTCATCTTGACATAGCTGCAACATTCATCATTCTTTGAGCACTTTGTGATTTTCTGGCTCAATATGATGTTCTAGGATGATCTTGTACTTTCCCCATACTAGCTCTAAAATCATTTTTTATTCCAAGGAAATCTGTTTTATTTTCATGGAGAATCATGTTTAGAAACCAAGGTGAGTGCTAGATCTTTGTCAATGACATTGATATGTCATTGCTTCTTCAGCCATAGACCATGGGTATGCAGATTATTCCTATATTGATTCCTATATTTGAAACCATAGATTTTCTCTGATACTTATGATTATAATCTAATACCATAGGGTAGAATTTAGTCTTCCTCCTTTCCATACTTGCAACTTTATTCTCCAACAGTGAGAAATCTAGCTCCCATTATTCTCAATATAGTTAATAATGAGGGCAAGCCTAGACTATACAGAAATGTACATAAACTATAGCAAGTAATTTTAGAATGCTAGTTCCTCTCACTGTGAAAAATAATCCTAATAACTAAAAGTTATTACCCATTTATAGTGCTTTTTAGGGAAAGTTTATATGAAATAAAATATACATTTAAATTCAAAGTTTGCTGAGTTTTTACATATGCATAAACTCATAAGTCACCCCTCTATGAAGATAGAAAACATTTGTATCACACAAGAACGTTCTCTTTTATTACTTTTCACTGAATCTCCACTGAGACAATCATTTCTAATTCTTTTTCACCATGACTTAGTTTTGTCTGCTTTTGAACTTCATGTAAATGCAATCATAGGTTAGGTAGTAATCTAATTTGTATCCTGCTTCACTCAGCATAATATCTGTGAGATTCATTCTTGTTGCTATGTATGTCCGTAAGTTATTCCTTTTTATTGTTGAGTAATATTCCTGGTATTAAAATCCCACAATTTGTTTATATATTTTCATGTTGATTGCAATTTGAGTAGTTTCCAGCTTCGGGCTATTATGAATGAAGCTGTCATGACAATTTTCATACAAGTGTTTTTATGAGCATGTGTTCTCGTTTATCTTGAAAAGATTCCTAGGAGTGGAATTGCTGGGTCATAGTGTTTGAATAGATTTAGCTTTAAATGAGCAATTTTTTTCAAAAGTAGCTGTACCATATTCTCTCTTCTGGTCCATATAAAATAATAGGGGCTGGATGTATCCTCAGATACTGAACAACAAGCTAAATTGGACAAAGTATGTGAAATGAGGGATTAAAACACTGGACAGCTGGTAGTACAGGATGGTGATGCCTGAAAGAAGAAAACAAGTAACAGTGATGATCTCTACTCATCAGATTACTTTCTAAAGGATAGGTATCTAAAGGCATCCTTAAGGACTGATGCAGTATGGGAGCAGCAGAAGAGTTGAGCTGAGAGAATTCATTACCAAAAGACTGGGCTGAAGGCCTCACTGGGTTGAGGAGGAGATCAGAGTGCAAGATAAAGCACCTGAAAGGAGGGCACTGTACAGACAGAAACCTTCAATGACATCCAGAGATCCTCAGAGTCTTTGCTGAGCACTGACATACATACATGTGTGAGGAAACAATCTGAGCCTGAGAAAAGAACCACCAAAGGAGAGAATGCTGAACAGCCTCTATGGCTCACACAGAACTGTGAAGAGTTTGTATTCCCATCAGTCGGAGTGAAAAGACCTCATCACACATGGGGTTTCAGGTGGAATTCTCACAAGCTTATCAATAATAAATAAATAAATAATAAAGTTATTATTTTAGCAGTGGGGCTGAATTACCCTGGGTAAAGACTTCTCTGAACATACCTTAATGATGCTTAAAAACAAAGCTTTGAAAGGATTTAACTAGTGCAAAATAATTTAACTGCACACTAAAACAAGATCCAACATTTCTTAAAGGAATGTAACAAAACCCAGTAACATATGTCTACATTAGAATCCATGCTTTCACACTGATGCTTTAGTTTCTGCACACCATTTAATTTCTTACTCCTTATTTTGAAAGTCAGAAAACTGGCTCTCACTATCCACAGTATATTTATTTATGTGCTTAGTCCTAGAATACACATAAAGTAGTTTCAGAATTGCTAATCCACACCTCTGTGAAAAATAAATCTGCTACTAATAATTTATTATTTGTTCACAGTTCTTTTTGCCTTTAGCGTGAGGACATGGTCCAAATACTGTATTAAGTTGAAAAAATTTACTTTGGTTAGTCTGTCCTTCCACTCCCTTAATTGTGGTAATATTATTAATTTGAAATATAGTTCAGTTCATTTATTTCTGTTTGTACAAATTTTAGGATTTTTTTCCCATATTTATCTGCCAAGAATTGTGAAGGATCTGAAATTTTACCCTACTTGCAAGCTAATAAATTATCTTGCCATCGTTTAATGGATGGTAGTGGAATAAACAACAGTCTTGGTTCCAAAAAAGAAAGAAAGAAAAAGAAAGAAGGAAGGAAGGAAAGGGAAAGAAAGGGAAAGGGAGGGGAGGAGAGGGGAGGGGAAGGGAAGGGAAGGGAGGAAGGGAGGGAGGGAAGGAGAGAGAGAAAAAGAAAGAAGAAAAAAGGAAGGAAGGAAGGAAGGTAGGAAGGAAGGAAGGAAGGAAGGAAGGAAGGTAGGAAGGAAGGAAGGGAAATTCACCACTCACAGCATGGCAAGAAGGCTGAGCATCATGTTTGAGTCAGTTCTCCGAGTTCTCCAAGTCACATGCAGCAATGCAGAGGGAACCTGGTGGCTGCTGCATACGTGGTGGGTTTGCATTACAGCTAAGAAACCTTGAGCCTTGAAAATTTGAGCCTTTTTTAGTGGGTTACAAGCAAACATGCCTAAACTTAGCTGTGAAATATGACATTATCTTTGTTACATTGTCTTTATCTTCTAAGGCCATTTGATATACAGACATCCAGAACAAAACGGCCATTATTACATCAGCTCTCAAGATGTGCAGAAATGTGGAGATCTTTTGAGAATTGTCTCTCAACAATACCTACCCCTCATTTTTACAAGCTTTGCCTTCTGGCAAATGTGCACACGAGTGTACCACTCCAGCAGCCATTCTGATTAATCAGTGGAAGCTAGAACCAAATCCATTCAGTTGTCTCATACATTATTTAATTAAGGCTATAATCAACAGAAGGATGAGGCCACCCTGAAGCACTGACTTCAGCCATACTCTGGAGGGTCCAGACCCTGTCAACTGAATGAATTCCGTGACCCATCAGTGTCCATGCTTAAGTCAGGTGAATTTCTCTTTACATTTCTGTACTGACTTTTCCACCTGAACCAAAGCGTCGAACCAGGTAAAGCAGAATGTATTAGCAATTTCACAGACTCCACCTTGATGGATGAGGAATTATCATCCAATGCTATGATCAGTAACAGCCATGGTCTTTGAGTTGAGGCTGACCTATGTACCTTGCAGGGATGAAGTGTTATGGTTGATCTCTTCAGCTAATGAACAAGTTTTGTACTATCTATTCTAATGAGATAACTCCAACCAGAAGGAAATTGTCCACAGAATAAACATAAATAATAAATCAGTTGTATTCTAAAAAGTATCCTAAGTAACAAGGGTAAGGTGAATTTGGAGAAAATTCTGTAAAACTAATATGTATTATAATAAAAATACATATGCATATGTTCCTATTCATATATATTATATTCGTATTCATATTAAGAAAATGGTCTTTGGCCGGGCGCTGTGGCTCACGTCTGTAATCCCAGCACTTTGGGAGGCCGAGGCGGGCGGATCATGAGGTCAGGAGATCGAGACCATCCTGGCTAACACGGTGAAACCCCGTCTCTACTAAAAATACAAAAAAAAATTAGCCGGGCGTGGTGGGGGGGCGCCTGTAGTCCCAGCTACTCGGGAGGCTGAGGCGGGAGAATGGCTTGAACCCGGGAGGCAGAGTTTGCAGTGAGCCGAGATTGCGCCATTGCGCTGCAGCCGGGGCGACAGAGTGAGACTCCGTCTCAAAAAAAAAAAAAGAAAAAGAAAAAAGAAAATGGTCTTTAATTACTATTTTTAAAATTATTTCATAAGAAGTAGATCTTGAAATTCGTAAAAGTTTCTCAGCATCTATAGAAATAATTCTATGGTTTTTCTCCTTAAGTGTATTAATATGCTTGATTATAATTGTACTTACTGATGATGTATCAACCTTCATTCTTGGAAATCCACTTACATATAATGTAATAGCTGATGCTGTTGAATTTCAACATATACCATTTTGCTATTTGTATTCTTTTTATCTCATCCCTTTTTTGTTGTTATTCTTGCTCCTGTGTTCCTAGTTTCCTCTCTAATTTGAGGCAAATAAAAATCTTTTCATTCAATTTTATTTTTATATTACCTTTTGAGTTACATTTCTGCCTTTTTTAGTTGTTCATTTTTATACTAGAACATATATCTTTAACTCTCTCTCTTCTCCTTTTGGGACTTCACTTGATATTGCCACTGCAGTCTATTAATCTTTTAAATCATTTTTAATCTGTGTTTTCACGTTGGGTTATTTTTATTCATGTATCTCCACTCACTGACAACTTTTCCTTTTTGCTCTAATCTGCTGTTAATTCCATGCAATACATATTTTCAAATTAACGGCATTTTTATTAAAGGCATTTTTTATTAAGGCATTATAATTTCCATTATAGATTTTTCACGTTTATCATTTTTAATAGTTTCAGTTTATTTGGTGACACTCCACCTGTTCATTCATTATGACAATGTTTTTCTTAAAGTTCCTGAATATACTTATAATATCTATTTTAACATCCTTGTCTTCTAATTTTACTATGTAGATCATCTTGGGGCCTTTTCTGTTAATCCTTTTTCCTCTTGACTATGAATAATATTTAATATTCCTTCATTCTCTAGTAACTTTTATTTTAGGCTGGAAATTGTAATAATATTTAGCAAGAAGTTTGGATTATAATGTTTCCATTTAAAGAGTGTAGAATTTTGTTTTGGTAGGCAACTAAATTATTGCACAATTACTTTATATCTGTTATCTATTTTGTATTTTTATTTTTTAGAGTGGATCTATTTTAAACTTTAGCTTAGTTCTACAGCATGCCCCTTATAGATTATGGCTCTTACTTCTTAGGCATGGCTTTTTTGTGTGTCTCAACAGATTATTCATGATGCTTATTGGGATCTTTGCTCTGGAACGGGTAGAATTTCAAAATCTCCCAACTCTGCATAATCTCTGGTATCATTCTGAGATCTCGTCTAGGCTTTGTGGAAGTTTGTCATATGAGCTCTCAGCCATGTGAATCCCCATGCAGATTTCTAGGGGCTTCTCTCTTCATAGTTGCCTTTTCTAAAGTCCTCATGGTCCAAGTTCTAACCACTTCAGCAGTCTACAACTCTGACATCTGTCTCTTCAATTCAGTAAAGTTGCCACTAGCTTGGACTCCTCTTCTGTGTTCTGTGGCAGGAGAATTACCCTATGCAGAAACATTAGGGTGATTGTGGGTTTGTTTGGGGGCTCAGATCACTTGTTTACCTTGTTCTCAATTATCACAGACCCAAGATGCTTATTGTACAATGTCTGAAAAGAGATGTCTTTTCTCTACTGTATTTTATCCACTTCTACTGCTGTTTTTGGTGTGAGGCAAGTCCAGTACCAGTTACTCAGTCATGGACAGAAGTGGAATTCACATGGTTCTCTTCAACGAAAGAGCAACAGATGACAAAATAACTAGTTTATTTTGACTAATTGATGTGAAATCTTGGGCAACTTGCTTATTCTTTACCTCAATTTTGCACACAGAAAGAAGAATTTGATGTATGATAGCTGAAGCCACCTTCTAACTTTAAGATTTAGCATTTAACAATATTTGTCAACCTTGTATTAAAAGTATAGAAAAAGTTTATAAAATTAGTGTAATGAGACATATTGCAAAGACTGTTTATTTTAGTTACAAAAATGTGAGTTGTTTTGGACAATGCTATTTATTTTATAGTTTAAAACCATTAATTAAATGGAGATCGCCTGGTGGATATCTTCCCTTAGATTAAAAAACATATCAGAATAATTGGGTGAATAAAATCTACTGCTATTAATATAACATCCATCAGTTATGCTGAGGTAGGAAAAACAATTCGATTATATGAAACAACTTCAAAATAAGAATTTTCATCTAATCATGAAGTTAGAGTGATTCAAATAGTATCATGAGTCACTACAGAGTTCTATTAATTATATTGCTTGGCAGTATAATTTGATATTTCTTGAAGTTGTTTCTTCTAACTATATTGTTATTCATTGAGATAAAGCTAGCCATTTCCTTGTTTTGGGTAGTAGCATTCTGAAAATTCTCAGTGTAGTCTTGTGATTTCTGGTCTCCTTGAGAATAGAATTTCATGTGATCATACCAGTATCCGTGTCTGTTGACAGTTACAGTAATGATATGTCAACATTTTATGAATAGTTAGCTTTGAAAAATACTCACATGCCAGGATGTGGATTTTTTAAACAACTTAATGTGCTGCCATCTGACAGCAACATAGACCTTTGTAGAAAAATGTTTTCTTTCTTCTGTATTGACCTATAGTGAAATGAAGATTTTACCAATATGGAATTTCTGATAACTGACTCCTTACTCACAGAAATAGAAAGCTATTTAGCTTTCTTTCTTTCTTCCTCTTTCTTTCTTTCTTTCTTTCTTTCTTTCTTTCTTTCTTCTTTCTCTTTCTCTCTCTTTCAAATACTTGGTTGCTGGAATTCAATGATGAATTGTAGTTCATTCTTAACTTAGGGCTTTGAAATCTGTCCAGTCCTAAAGACCAGAATTTAAGACTTTACAACCTTTCAACAAAGTTGAATTATAATCCATTCTTGATTTAGGGTTCTGGAAACCTTTAACAAAGACCTAGATTTCAGACTTTGAAACTTTTTAACAAAATTACTTACCATAGCAATTGTTATTCTCTTGTATATATTATTGGAATTTTTAGAAATTTTCACCATCATTTCTGGAACTGAATAACAGCAGTAATGCTTTTTCTGTTTGGAGATTCTCTTTCTAAAATTACATTTACTATTATAGCTTGGTGTCTGCCACAGCCTTAATTAAGTAACATTTGTGAGTATAACAATCCCTTTTTTCAATCTTATTTAGCTTTCTATTTATTCTTTCACTATTGCTTTTATTTTGAATGACAGGAAAGGGAAAACATGTGTGGCCTAATTAACAAAATGTTACTAGCTATTCTTGGCTATACATGGGCAAAGATACTGAATCTAACAGTTACACTGCAGACTAGTGAGTGTTCTGTTTTTTTCTCAGACTGTATCTATTCATGATGAGATGAATATAAGCTGTTTATATATTGAAATTATGTAAATCCTCAGATCCTACCCAAATGGTGAGTAGTTCTTTCTCTTAAAAAGTAATCCTTCCTCTCAAAAGAAGACATTTATGTGGGCAACAAACATATGAAAAAATGCTCATCACTGGTCATTAGAGAAATGCAAATCAAAGCCACAATG
Source organism: Symphalangus syndactylus (assembly GCF_028878055.3). Classification (NCBI taxonomy): domain Eukaryota; kingdom Metazoa; phylum Chordata; class Mammalia; order Primates; family Hylobatidae; genus Symphalangus; species Symphalangus syndactylus. The sequence continues at coordinate 61,754,468 of NC_072445.2, read as the reverse complement.
AGATACCATCTCATGCCAGTTAGAATGGCGATTATTAAAAAGTCAGGAAATAACAGATGCTGGAGAGGATGTAGAGAAAAAGGAACACTTTTACACTGTTGGTGGGAGTGTAAATTAGTTCAACCATTGTGGAAGACAGTGTGGTGATTCCTCAAGGATCTAGAACCAGAAATACCATTTGACCCAGCAATCCCATTACTGGGTATATACCCAAAGGATTATAAATCATTCTACTATAAAGTCACATGTACACATATGTTTATTCTAGCACTATTCACAATAGCAAAGACTTGGAACCAACCCAAATGTCCATCAGTGATAGACTGGATAAAGCAAATTGGCACATTTACACCATAGAATACTATGCAGCCATAAAAAAGGATGAGTTCATGTCCTTTGCAGGGACATGGATGAAGCGGGAAACCAGAAAACTAACATAGGAACAGAAAACTAACATAGGAACAGAAAACCAAGCACTGCATGTTCTCACTCATAAGTAGGAGTTGAAGAATGAGAACACATGGACACAGGGTGGGGAACATCATACACCAGGGCCTGTTGGTGGGTGGGGGCTAGGAAAGGGATAGCACTGGGAGAAATACCTAATGTAGATGACAGGTTGATGAGTGCAGCAAACCACCATAGCATGTGTATACCTATGTAACAAATCTACATGTTCTGCACATGTATCCCAAACTTAAAGTATAACAGAAAAGTAATCTTTCCCATCATTTCCCTGATTTCTCACTTCTGAATTCCCATTTTACTCATAATCAGTAATTTATAGTTGATACTTGCTATAACACTTTCTGAGATCATTTAATTTGTTCTATGCCATACATTCTTCTTAAAAAAATCAAAGAATGTATTTTTTTATCTTTTGTATTTGATAAAACATTTTGGGAACTTTGAGCTTCTGCTTAGGATATAGAAAGCTGAAAAGCTTTGCTCCCAGAATTATAACAAAAAGAATCAGCGGAGTATGGTGGTTCATGCCTGCAATCCCAGCTACTGGGGAGGCTGAGGCAGGAGTATTGCTTGAGCCCAGGAGTTCAACATAGCAAGAATCCATCTCCAAAATAAATAAATAAATAAATAAATAAATAAATAAATAAATAAGCCAGGCATGGTCTTGCACACTTGTAGTCCCAGCTACTCTGGAGGCTGAGATGGGAGGATCACTTGAATCCAGGAGTTCAAGGCTGCAGTAAACTATGATCATGCGATGTGCTCCAGCCAGGGCAACAGAGCAAGAACGCCTCCAAAAAAAAAAAAGCTGATAATTTGAAAAATCACAACTGTTCTTGAATTCATCAGAGAGCTGAGATCACTGGGCAAAAACCAACTTAAAATATCTAATGAAAGATAGGCATCCCTAAGGAGAGAGAGGGTTAAACCCTTGCTTACCTGAGGATGATGCTGTGCAACAGGTAAGTCAGCAGAAAGAGTCAGCTAATTTTTCTAATAAATTACTACAGGCTATGTGTGGGATAGTGTGAGCAAATAAAATCGCTAGGGCTGCTGCTCCAAAGGAATTCACAGCCCCCAGCAAGTTCTCCATACATCTCACGGTGCTCATGAGCAACATCAGCAGCAGATGAAAGTCTCAACAAAGCCTCCTTTGTGGGAAGGAGGGGACCATTACTCACTGTAGGAAAGGCATCAAGTCTCACCCAGATTTTCTACTTCATCACCCATATGGAACAAAAGACCTAAACTGCATGAGAAAGGGCAAAAATCTTGTCTCCTTGAGATCACTTGTAAAGCATGTGGAAGCATATGTGCGCAGGTAGGTACAGAGAAAAGGAAAGACAAGAAAGAGAGACAAAAACCCTTTACCTGTAGGAAAAGAGGTCCCTGTCCCTAAGAAAGGGGAAGGAATATGTCCTGGGCCTAGACAGAGATCCCTTACTTCTGGAGACAATGCAAAATCACTGAGAAGGCCCTGGAGAAGACTGGTGGTTAAAAGCAAAAGAGAAAATGTTCCTTCTCTCCTTTTCCCAGGCTAGCAACATGGAGTAACAAATACTGCTCGAAGAGACTCAAGAATGTAAAAGAGACCTTATCTGAGACACAGATACAAGGCAGAGATAGAATAGTGAGAAAAACATTTTAGCATACCAGCCCTACCTCGCATAGAATTTAATACTAGAAGAATCAAAGACTGAGGTTCACTGAGCCTTACAACAGTAATGAGAAAACTAAATTTAGTTCAATTCCTGATACGTTCACCCTCCTGTACTAAAAGCATAGCAAAGAAAGAAAGAGAGAGTGAGAATGAACAAGAGACAAAAAAGAAACAAAGAAAGAAGGAAGAAAAACAGAGAGTGAAAGAGAAAGAAGGAAAATAGAAAAAGAAAGGAGAGAGAATGAAAGAGAAGAAAAAGAAGAAACAATGAAAGGAAGAAAAAGGAAGGAAGGCAGGAAAGAAAGAAAGGAAGGAAGAAAGAGGAAGGGAGGGGAAAGAAAGAAAGAAGAAAGGGAGGGAGGGAGGGGAAAGAAGAAAGAAAAGGAAGGAAAAGAGAAAAGGGAAAAAGAAAGAGAGAATGAAAAAGAAGAAAGGAAAGAAAGAAAAAAGGAAGGAAGGAGAAAGGGAGGAAGGGAGAGAGAAAGAAAGAGACAGAAAAAGAAAGAAAGAAAGAAAGAAGACAGATGTATGTTCATTGTTCATTTCAGGGAATAAATGCTAATTACATCAATCTCATTGTCTTACATAATATGCCAGCTTTCAATGAAATATTATAAGATGGCCAAAGAAGCAAGAAAAAAAATACTCTGCCAAGAGACAAAGCAATCAAAAGAATCAAATTCAGATATAACACAGTTGTTGGAAATACCAGAGAAGAAATTTAATATGCTAAAGTCTCTAGCAAAGAAGGTAGAAAGCATGCCTGTTCAGATGGAGAATTCAGCAGATTGATGAAACCTAAGACCAAGAAAATGATGAAAATTCAGTAAAGAAATAACAATAATGTTTTCAGTGGGCTAAACAGTAGATTCAACATAGCTGAGAAAATAATGAACTTCAAGATAGATCAATGAAAATTACACACATTGTAACACAAAGAAAAACAGTAAAAAACGCAAGAACCAAACAGATTTCAAGAGATGTCAGACACTATCAAATGATCCAATGTGTGTATATAAAGAATCACTGAAGGAGGAAAGAGGAAGTATGTCACAGAATAAGTTTTGAAGAGAGAATGGTGAGTATTCTCAAAAATTAAATTAAAATACCGAATTCCGTATCTAAAAAGCTCAGAGAATGATAAGCAACATAAATCAAATAACAAAACAAAACAAAACATGGAAGAAAAAAGGGAGGGAGAAAAAGGGAAGGGGAGGAAAAGAAAGGGAGAGAGAGTTTCAAATTGTTGGAAATAGAAGATTAATAGAGGAAAAAACTCACATTACATAAAAGTAATAAAGATAAGAATTCAAGCAATCTTTTTGAAAAACTAGGCAGAGAATACAATGGAGTCATATCTTTGTAGAAAGAAAATGACTGTCAACCTAGAATTCTATATCCAGTGAAATTATTTTCAAAATAAAGATATAAAGATCTTTTCAGAAAAACATAATTGAAACTTATTACCAATGTACCTGGTTTAAGGAAAATATTAATGGAAGTTCTTCAGGCAGAAGATAGGACAGCAGTCAAGATTTCAGATCTACACAAAGTGATAAAGAAACAAGCAAAGGATATATATAAAGTTCATTTTTTTTCTTACTTTTAGATGATGTGAATCTAACTGACTTCTATAGCAAAAGTATTATCAATGCCATTTGGCATATGTAGAAATAATATGAATGACAAAAATAGCACTGAAGATAGAAGGGAGTCCTTCATTGCAAGATCTATACAATATACATAAAGTAATATAATATTATTATAAGAAGATAGACTGTGATTAATTAAAAATGCATATGTAGACTCAGGCTAAGCCACTAGAAATTTTTTGTAATATTTAAATGAAATAAGCCAGCACTGGAGATAAACTAGAATCTCCAAAAAAATTAATAAAAAAGAAGGAAGAAAAAAAATAAAAGAACTAAGGATGTGATGAAACAAATAGAAAATGCCTAACAAGATATTATATTTTATTTCAATGATATCAATAAATACGTTATTTAAATGGCCTAGATTATCATGTTGCATGAAAAAACAACTATATACTGTCTAAAAGAAAACATGTGTATCTACGTATACATGCACATGTGAAATATAGGTATAGAAATATAAAAAATGTAAAAGAACAGAAGAGGTAAAACCATGCAAACATGAATCAAAAGAGTGTTGAAATGTTGAGTATATTAATATAAGATAAATTAGACCTCAGAACAAGAAATATTATCAAAGATAAATAGAAACATTGCATAATAATAAAAATTCAAATAGCCAGAAAAAAGGAAAGCTCATTAATGTGTATGCATCTAACAACAGAGCTTTGAAAGACTTTAAAAAATTTTAGAATTAAAAGAATAGGCAAATCCACAAGAATATTTGCAGCTGTCAACAATCCTCCTTAAGTATTCAATAAAAGAAGAAAATGAGCAGTTAGTAAAGATGTACAAGACTCAAACAATAACAACCAGTTTGACCTTTATAGGACACTCCACCTAACAATAGTAGAATACTCATTCTTTTCAAGTGCATACGGACTATTGAGTAAAACATACTATATTCTGGTCCATAAGACTTTGTCAAAATAAAATAATCCAACTCATGCTAAGTGTATTTTCTTACCAGAACGTAACTGAAATAGAAACAAACAGCAGAAAGATATTTGGAAATATTCTCAAATATTTGGAAATTAAACAAAACTTTGTTTTTTTAAGCCCATAGATCAAAAAGAGAATCACAATGGAAATTAAGAAAAAAAAAAGTGAATGGAATGAAAACACAGCATATCTGGGATGCAGTTAATGCAGTGTTTACAAGGAAATTTATAGCAATAAGTGCTTATATTAGAGAAGAAAAGATTCAAATCACATATATAAACATTACCTTTACAAAATTAAAAATTGATAGTAAATTTAACCCAATGAAAGTAGAAGGGAAAAATTAATGAAGACTAGAGCAGAAACCAGTAAGACTGACAACAGAAAAATAAAAAATAAAATTAAAAGTTTGTTCTTTGAAAAGACAAAAGGATTAGCCTATAGTCAAAACGTGGTATCAAGTTTTGATATTTCTTCATATCAAGAAAATCCAAGATAAGACAAAAATTCCAAACATCTGAAACAAAAAAATAAGGACATCAGTACGAATCATACAGTAATTGAAATACTAATAAGGAAATGATATGAACAACATGATGTTCATACATTTAACAATTGAGATTCCATGGACAATATTTAACACCCATTCATAATAAAAAGCCTCAGCAAAATAGGAAGAGAAGTGACCTTACCTGGTAGAAGCAATCTATGAAAAGCCTACAACTAATGTCGTTCTTTATGGCAAAAGATTGAGTATTTTACCTAAGAATTAAAACAAAGCATACATGTTCACTCACCCTGTGACAATTTACTGTTATACTGATGTCCTTAGGTAATGTAATGAAAAAAAGTCATAAAAATTACACAGATTGGAAATGAAGAAATAAAAGTGTAATTGTAGAAAACATAATTTTCTGTATAGGTAATTTCAAAGAATATTTTAAAACCTATTCTAACAAAATAATTTAACAAGATCACAACATACAAGGCTGATCTACACAAATCAATTAGTTTTCTATATGTGAGCAATGAAAAATTGAAATACAGAAGAAATTGAAAACCAGCAATTGAAATACAGAAGAGATTGAAAACCATTTACAGTAGAACCAAAAATGTCAGATAGCAATAAAACAGGAAATAGATCCAACCATACATGGTCAATTGATTCTTAACAATGTTGCAATGACAACATAATGTACAAATAATATGTTTTGCAATAGATGGTGCTGAAAATTTTGATACACATATGCAAAGAAAAAAAGAAATGTAGCACAAACTTCACAACCTATATAAAGATTAACTCAAGATTGGACCACAGACCTAATTGTAAAATGTAAAACTATAAAATGTCTAGAAGGAAATATTAGAGAGTACCTCTGTGATCTTGTATTGTACAAAAATCTCTTACATATGACACTAAAAACATGATCTGTTAAAATTTTGATAAGTTGATTTTCATCAACATTACAAATTTATGTTCTTCAGAAATACTGTAAAAAGAATGAGAAGACAAGCACATACTGAGCAAAAACATTTACAAGTCACATATCTGATCAATAACTTGTATTCGTAATATATAAAGAACTCTCACAACTCAGTAATAAGAAAACAAACAACTCAATAATAAACGGAAAAAATACTTGAACAGACACTTCGTCAGAGATATAGCAATGGTAAACAAGCATGTAATAGGTGTTCAACATTTTTTTTAATTGTAGAAATGCAAACTAAAGACAAAATGGGCTACTGCTATGCACCTACTAGAATGCTAGAATAAAAATAATTGATAATAAAAAGCTTTGCCAAGGATGTGGAGCAACTAGAACTCTTACATAGTTGTGGTGAGAATAAAACTTATTGCAGCCACTTTGGAAACTGTTCTGTCATGTTTTTCTAACGTTAATGCACTCTTAATATATGATGCTGCAATTGCACACATTTCTAAGTATCCAAATGCAGTGAAAACCAGTGTTCACACAAAAACTAGTATATGAATGGTTAGATGAGTGTTGTCCATAATTGCCGCAAAGTGGAAATCGTCAATATATCATTCAACTTAGAAACGGATAAACAAACAGTGGTAGATCTATACAATTGAATGATACTGAGCTATAAATAAAAGGGGAATAAACTATTGTTAGATACAAGAAAAATGGATGAACCTAAAATGCATCATTTTAAGTAAAAGAAGCCAGATTGAAAAGGCTGAAGACTGTATGTTTTATATAACCTTTTAGATAAAGTGAGCAAAAACAAATCAGACAAGCAGTGAAAGTGATGAGAAAAGCATCACTGATATGTAGGAAATAATCTCCATAGAATCTAATGATGAAATAGATAGGGATTTGGGAAAGAAAGTCATTATGAATGGTTTATCAGAGTCCATTTTGCCAAATCAGATGGATATCATTCACTAGGACACTGGTCTCTTGGTGGAAGTCCATGTTTGTCCGGCAAGATCATGTTGTCATTAATTTATTCATTCATGCTAAACACCATGTATACCAGAAACTGCTGTATATGATTTTTTGAAATTCAGAGTGTATTCTAATAGGGCTTTCTTCATATCTGATTGGATTACCTCCCCTCTTATGTTTCCCAAAGTGCTACTTAAACCCATGATTAAATTATTGTGTAGTAATACATTTGTATCCAAAGTAGATTCAAATCCCTTTTAAAAATGTATGATTTATTTCAGAGGACAACCTCCCTTTTCTGGCTTTGTTTAAACAATTGTGTGAACTAAACAATGTCTTACATATGGCATAATTCAAAAGGGTCTGGACCAAGTTCAGTGAAACTGGAACATAATGGTGGTGGTTTAACTAATTTAAGCATGTATAATTCTAGTTATTATTCGACAGGAACTGACATTTTAATCCATGATATGTTACAAATTTTTAAGAATTTTATTTGTAGGCAAATGCACATAAATGACTTATAGAATAACATTGAGGTAACATCTGGTATTTTGTTTCATCCATCCATCTGCTTCTTCAGTTCTGTCATAGACACCTTTCTTCTTATTACCTTCAAGCACAACCTTAGATACAGTCAACAGCTGGAGGTATGGTCTGTGTTATCTCCTTGCATATAATCTCATTCATCCTCAATTCAAAACAAGCATGTGTGTGTGTGTGTGTGTGTATGTATGCTTGTGTGTATGTATGTATGTGTGTATATATAGGTGTGTGTATGTATATTATATGTATATGTGTGTGTACATCTATGCTTATATTTATATATGTATTATATCTGTATACAGCGACACTAAAGTTAATTGCAAAATTTGCATTATTATTTGTAAATAGGTAATCTTTTTTGGAGGGCAGTGGGGAATAGAAAAAAGAAACATCTTCCACCAGCTTTATTGATTGCATGCTTCTGAGTTTGCATACTGTCTCCCCAACTCTCTCATTCTGACTTACTTTTCAGTTATGAGTCTGCTGTAGTAGTCTACTCCCCAAACGCAAGACAAGGATATGGGCCATTTCCTTGTTTGGCTGCTTTTTACAAATAATTACATCTCTAGAGAAAAATAGACTTTGTAAAACTCTGTTGGTAGGAACTCAATTGGTGCTGAGTACAATGATAGGAAGAGAATATGTGTTGCTACCACATACAGACACCAAAAACAGAGATACCCCCACCAAAAAAAACTTACTTCCTCAAAAGGCCAGCACCACCAAACCCCCACTTCACACCTCTCCTGTATTCATTCTGCACTCACACAGATCTCCTATGTCTTTCTGTCCATAAAATAAACTGAGGGAAAAGAGCAGGATGAATCTGGCAGATGTATTGTGATGGGGGGCATTTGCCATGATAATTAAGTTCATCATTTCTTTGAGGTGAGTGTAAGAAAGAGAAAAGATCTGACCTGATTTATTAGTCATACCGTCTTTAAAATCCTGTAGCAGTGTCATATTACTTAATAGATGTTATTTCCATTCCAAAATTATACCGCTCAATGCCAGCAATCTTTTTCATCATCATATCACAGCAACCACCTATCAACCAATCCTATTTGGATCCTGATTCAAATAAGCTGGAAAACAAAACCACTTACAATATCCATAGACAATTTGACAATTTGCGCAGTGAGTTGATATTTGAAAATATTAAGAATTATTACTGTTTTAGGGGTGGTTTGTAATTTGGGATTATGTTATAAAAGATCTTTATCTTTCAGAGATACATACTGAACTATTTAAAGATGAAAAATAATGTCTAGAATTTGCTTCCAAATAATACAGGGCATGGAATGAAGATATGGATGAAACAAGATTGGCCATAAGCTTTTAATTATTGGAGCTGGGTGATAGGATCATAGTGATACATTATACTATTCTTTATATGGATTTGAATTGCTTCATAATAAAATAAAAGTGATCAAAATGGCTACTTATTGAGTATGTATTTTATGGTAATAGCTTTAAATGTATTATCCCATTTAATCCTGATAACAAGTAGACTGGTATTTATTATTAGTCCCATGTGGTAGCTGAAATTGCTTAAGTCAAGAGGGTAAGAGCCAAAAGACTTGAGGCACATAGCTGGTAAAGGGTAGTAGCTCAAGGCCCATCTGATTCCAAAGGCTGTATTCTTTCTGGTATACCAGACCATGAAAAACTCTGAACCCTTTTCTTCTATTCACACACATTGACATTGCCCTTTGAATTGCACTCAGACACTTTTTACCTGCCTGATGTGATTTTCAGATCTGTATCTTAAAACTTCTGCAATTATAAAATGTTAGAATAGCTAGTTTGATTGACAAGTATGATCAAATTGCTAACTAGAATTGAGATTTTCCTTTTCTCCTCACTTTCTATTCTGCATAGGTTGGATAAAATAAAAGGTATTGAGAGAGCAGTGTTGCTTTCATGTCATTTTTCACTTCTTAATTAGTGCCATGCAGTTATGGCTACAAATATACGGTGACTTGGCCAACTTTGAAAGAAAACTTTAGCTACTACCTGCTTTGTGCTGATTAGTCTGTCCGCTATTATTGCACCTTATGTCTCAGCAATTTGCAGCAAAATCCTATGGCTTGTTTCCTAATGCCTTTCAAGGGGACGCAGTGTGCTGCAGAGGAAAGAACACTCAATAGGGAGGGGGCAAGACCTGACCCTCTACTGTTTCTTAAGTACTTTACCTGGGGCAAGACAATTTCATGCATTTCTGTTTTATTTTGCACAGCTATGAAATAAAGAGCTTGGTTGTAACTACAGATTCCCTTTCAGCTCTATTTTTTTCCTCTTGTGGTTCTCTTACCTCACAGTACCTTGTAGTAAATGCTTCTTTATCCTCCTGTCCTCCATTCTCTGTGTTAGTCCCTAAATTATTTGATTATCTATATCAGGACCAATTGAAATAGGTACAAATGAAGAAAGAACTTGTGATTAACTTTTGCTTGCAATTGAAGTTTTACACTGGAGTGATAGCATAGCCTATTGCTGCAGAAAAGACAAAGGGAAAAAATAATGTGTGTGTTCTGCAAGATGGATTCTGACAAGTAAGCTCGAGAAGTCTGATTAGCAGTGCAGGTTTTCAGGTTGTTATCAGCATTTGATGCATTTCTTAAGCATTTATGAATAGATTTGTTCAGAAAGATTGTTTATGTGTTGTTCAAGTAAGAACATAATGGCAAAATCACTGTATCATCTCCTATTACCAATTCCTCTGAACCATCCAGTTCCCATGGAAGCCATTTGAGAAACATTAACTACTCCCTAAAGGGAGAGTTGTAGAGGAACCTGCATTTACAGGTCATTAGTTACCTTCTGCATTACATTACCTCAGTTATTTTTAGATAATCTCACTAATCTGGTATTCAGGGTAATTTCTAAATAATTTAGTCCCCAATGTATTTGGATTTCCAAATTCAGACCGTTAAGAAAGTACACAGGGAAATCTCAGATAGAGCAAAATTGATGACTCGTGCCAAAGAATTTCCCATTCTGAAATATAAGGTAGTTAATCTAGTATAGATCTTTTTTTTTCTCTTTAATGCAGCAAAATAATTTAACTCCTTTTTTTTCTATTGAACTCTTAAACTCTTTTACTAATTAAAAAAAAATGCCATGTGATGAGCTTTTTAAATGCAATCTTGGATAGCTTTTCATTTTCCAAGTCAGTCTATGAGAATGCTGTGGGAGGTGTCTGCCCGGAATGATGTAGACCAAGAAGATGGAATAACAAACTGTGCTCTTGGGAGAACAGGGGGCCCTGTTATTCACAATCCCTGATGTTGGGTAACATAAAATGGGGATTGCTTTTCCTCCTGCCATGGTGGGATTGCCATCCTGGGGTCTTGACAAAGAAGAATCAAGGATCGGGTAACATTCATATTTGCTCAAAGAGGTCCCTAGTGCTTAACTACTCAAGCAATTTTTTTGGTTCTTAATGCAAAAAAAGAAAAAAAAAATGTCACAGCAGTTTGGGAAAATGTCCAAGAGAATATGTGATGTATTTGATTACATTATTCTTGATTTTTACTTTATATGTCTCTTCTTATCTTTAATAATACCCTATGCATGATTTAGATCCCATTTTCCATGTGAAGCAAAATACATGCTTTTAAATTTAACTTTACTAGTAATCAAGGAGAGGTTTCTCCTGTGGCTCACATCCATAAAAACAAACAAAAAACACAACTCTTGTTCTTTAGAACCGTCTTCTCAGCCAGATCTGCTTTTCTATTAATACAACCTTTTTTTACCTTCACAAATCACTTCTCTTTAGAAATGCAGCATTCACACTGTAAAGTCATGGCCACTGAATCTGTTGAATATGCAGAGTCAAAATCTGTGATGTTGAAATGAAATCTAAAGGTGAATGAGTGACTTAGAAAGAATTTTTTCTTAGCTGGCATTCTCCCACCACCCACCCCTTTCTCTATGAAGTAGAGAATATCCCCTGTGAAAGCCTATGAAAGCAAGGCATGAGACTAGAGTCAGTGTAAAGGTAATTTATGCATAAAGCAATTTCAGGGAAAAAGAGTGAAACCTGAAAAAAGTAAAGCCAAAAAGGAAGAAAAGCAAATACAAGGGTGTATTAACCATGCCTTTATATTTTTTGTATTTCTGATGCTTTGATATCTGAGCCTTTGCTGACCCTAGAGGGACTGCCCCTCCCAAGCTTAGCCCATTACCAGAGATAGCTGGTAAGAGGTCTCCTGGAAGCGTGCTTTTCATATGCCAACTAACCAATCCAGCACCCACACCTGATGACTGCCTCATTTAATGGCTCTTACACTCCACACCATTATTTCCCTGCTCTAATATCCCTAGGGCCAGGTACTAGATTGTTAGAGTCAACCCCCACACAGAGGAGCCTGCTGAAATCATTCCAACCAGCCAACCCTAACCCTTTCCGCCCTGCTTATCCTACCTGGTCCATTCCTTCCTGCAAAAAAACACAATAAAAGCCCTTGCCCATGGCCCACCCCCATTTCCTGATACCTGGTACCCTGGTACTTTCCCACGTGGCCCTGCATGGTGCAGGAACTGTGGAGTAAGGCATTATCTTTGCAATGAAAGTCCCTCTTAATCTGTTGGCCTCATCATACTTGAAAAATAATAAAACCTACATTTTAAAACGTATATATTTACCTAAATAGTTATGCTATATGGACAACTAGGCGTCAAATTAAGCAGTAACTTAAGCATACCTGGAGAATGACAGTACGGTCTAAGAAGAATGTATGTTTGCAGTGTCAGGCTAAGGACTCTGGGAGTGGCCAGCACAGAGATTTTCTCCTTATCCATGAAGCACATCTGAATCCCTGGCCCATTCACAGGATGTGCAAGGAACCAAGGACCTTTGGGGTTAAATGGAGATTGCCAGGTGGAGAGTGCTAAATGAAGATGCTATATAAACTGTATGACTTTTACAAACAGTAGCCATTGTACAGTCTAGCTGGCTGCTCCAGGACCTGCCCCATATGTAAATCCTCGATAAATCCTGTGTCTTGTTCACTGGCTCTGGGTCTCTTCTTCACCCTCTCCAACACAGTTCCTTCCTATTGGACTCAATACGGGGTCCAGCACAACAGAACTGAGTGGGGAGCATCCGTTTACTGCCTCCTGTCCTGTACTGTCAAGAGTCCCCATGAGGCACTAACATCCACAGGACTCCAAAATTTCCTGTGTGAATGCTCAGTAGGTTTCCATGGACATTTCCCACCCTGGCTTCAGCACAGGAAGACAATGCAGCTAAGGCCAGGTTACACCTTCATTAAACTGGTTTCTACAACAGGGACTTGAGTAAAAGATGGGCTCCATAACTTACAGTAAGGAAGATGGATCTGCTTTGGTCAAGAATAGGCTAGGCAGACACCTGGGCTAGCATGACTCAGCAAGTTTGAAGCACAGGTGCATAACTCTGCTTGTTATATAACCTGTTTGTGTAAGTTCACACTCGGCTCTGAGCCACCATTGTCTGTAAAAGGTATAACTGCCCTGCTGACACTGCACGTGTGGCTCATGCCCAGAGAGAGAGAGAGAGAGTGAAACTGCTGTTCCTGTAAGGGAGAGCTGGCCCTCTTGCAGTTGTACAGGAGGGAGCCAGAAACCAGCAAGCATGCCAGGGAATATGACTGTAAGTGTGGGAGTGGCGGAGCCGCAGAGCAGGAGCGGGCAGCCAAGACAAAGGTAGACAGTGTGAGAGAGCTGCTGAATAAAACCATATTTCACCTGCCTACAGCCCCCACGTGTTCTTTCAGTTATCTGCCACCCATCCACCCACTCCCGTCAGACCTCAGCATGGGCTAGAAACTGACACTTGGTGTGACACTTACATAGCTCAGATATTCTTGTGTCTTTATTAAGTCAAACCTCCCAGTACTTCTTCAAATGCTAGCCAGGTAAAGTCTCTACAAAAGGCTTAGAGTGTGGAACAAGCTGCAGTCACTTAAGCTGAAACTAGTCCTGAGATAGATAGTAATTTACAGGAATCGTGTCTCTTCTCCACCACCTGACATCCCCCACCTCACTCAGTTTCACATGGTTTAGGTTGCTTACCTAGTAGAACGACACACATCTTAATTCCTGAGGGACTCAGCCATGATTTGCTGCACATTTTTTGTTGTTGGAATTGCTATTATTGCCTATATACAGTTATCACTGGACACAGAGTGCCCAATGCTGCCTCAGTGGATCTCTTGGGTTCCAGATGTACTCTTTTCTTTCTCCATTATGCAGCAATTACCCTTAACAGTTTAGTAACTGTTCTTTGCCTGTTGCTCCACCAGTATAAGTGATGGTGACCGGGTGGTAGTCACAGCTGTAAGTGCATTGAAAGCCATGCTGCATGCCCTAGTGGAAGTGATTCCCCTAGAGACCAGGATATCTAGCTTGGCAGAACCTACACGTTCAGAGATGGGAAATACAGGTTCTGCAACTGGATTTATTTAAAATAATGGCAAGAAAGGCTCATGGGCAGCATCACTTGATCCTAGGACCCATATACTGTAGCAATTGACATCATCTAGCAATCAGCAACATATGTCAGCTGTGGGCTCAACATGAATGTCCCATCCTGGAGCACGGCACCCAAACCCAAGCTGAGTTCCCAAGAAGACCCCTCAAGTAAGACTTTAATTGGCAATTTCACTATTCTTAAGTGGCTGCTTATAAGTGATGTCTTACATGGCAGGGTCAATGAATACTGTGTCAAGGCTAATAAGGCACTCTTTTGATAATGGATCCTCTTGTGTAAGACATTGTGAAGGCAGCATGCTGGTAATCAGGAATTGTGTAAGTCTGTGGATGGTAAGGCAAACTGGAGCTGCTATGAGTCTGATAAGGATACCCTGCACCCTGCAAGGTAATAGGGTTCCATGATGATCAACTCACCATCAAGAGATTGCATCTTCTCTAAGGGATGCTGTCATTTAGAGGATGTAGCGTCGTTCTCTGTTGGCATGTTTGTCATTCAGTTGTGGCTCTAGCAAAATTATGATTGGCCAGAGGGTGCCCAGGCTATTGGGCACACGCATGGCTTCATGGTTCCTCAGTTCATTGGCTCACTGTTCTAGCACTGTAGTAGCTGGCAAGTCATATGTGGGTGTTGAATGCTTGCTCTTTAAAAACTTTTTCTGGAGGATGTGATAAGAGAGTGGGCTTAAGATCCACTCCCATAGGTCCATCCACATGACTGCCCTAAGGTTTTGTTTCTGCTTTTCAATTTTGTTCCTTCTAATCTTACGATCAATCAGTCAAGACACTTATGCTGCCCAGAGTTTATATATATCTGTACCTCAGTTATTTCTCTCTCCATTCAAATTGAAAGACCACGTACATTTCTTGCAGCTTTGTTTACTGGGAGAATTTCCTTTCGTCGTGATCCTTTAAGTCTACCCCAAGTGAGACTGCATGTAGCAGCAATCGTTTTTTGGCAAGAATGCATATAACTAGCTGGCTTTTTCTTCAGAATAAGCCTGGGAGTTTTCCTTTTTAGTCAAAATTTTCAGGTGAGAGACTAAACATAAATTAAGTGGCCGGGATGGGGGTTGGCTCAGGCCTATAATCCCAGCACTTTGGGAGGCCGAGGCAGTTGGATCACTTGAGGCCAGGAGATCAAGACCAGCCTGGCCTACATGATGAAAGCCTGTCTCTATTAAAAATACAAAAATGAGCTGGACATGGTGGCGGGTGCCTGTAATCCCAGCTACTCAGGAGGCTGAGGCACAAGAATCATTTGAACCTGGGAGACAGAGGTTGCAGTGAGCCCAGACTGTGCCACTGCACTCCAGCCTGGATGACAGGGCAAGACTCTGTCTCAAAATATATATATATATATGGATTAAGCAAGAAGCATCATTTTTTTAAAAGGCAGGTGCCATGGGAATCTAAACCATCAGTTCCTGTGTTTTATTGTTTGTTTGTTTGTTTATTTTCTGGGTCTGCTCTGGCTTGATTCTGAATGTGCTATTTCCACTGTGTAGTAGGTTCCGGCAGTTCTTGACTCAGTGTATGGGAAAATACCCAATTCATAATGAGGAGTTCTCACATAATTAACTGATGCCCCACGATGAAATACTAAGTGCTTCATTGAACCTAGCAGTATACCAGCAACCATTTTTCACTAATGATGTGTGACTTTTCTTTATAGTGTACGTCCATAAAATGCATAAAAGAATCCAAAGATCTCCAGAAGGTGTTGTGCCTCTTTCTTCATGGTTATAAGATAACAGGGAAACACAATGGTTCTTTACTTTAGAAGAGATTTCTCAGAATGTCTTCCAGACAATTTAATCCCTAAAACCCACTGGTATTGCACTGAAATTTCATGTGGTTTTCTTCTCATCCTGTGGCCCATATGACTTTCACCATGGCATTCAAAGTTTTTGCCATTTCTTTCATCACCAGTACAAGTGGTGGTGACCAGGTGGGAGTCATAACTTTAAGTGCATTGAAAGCCATGCTGCCACACATGGTAAACATTTATTACCATGAATGGTTTAGATCTGAAAATTGGGTAAAGGTTTGCCATTTTCCATTACACAGCTGATTTCAGTCTTTTGCTTGCCATCGTTTGGAATTTTTAAATTGAGTAAGTCTAAAATACTGGCTGTTCATCTATTTTGCACCTAGGAATACCATGGACTGTCAGCCATCACCACAGATTCTTGAGGATCAAGGCAACCTGGTTGCTACTTAGGCCCCTCTGTCCATCTTATTTATTGTATGGATTTTAATTCTGTGAGTTCAGTGCCACCTGGCCTTCACCATTTCAGAAGCATTCACGATATTAGGGAGCCCAGTTATATGATAGGATCTCCTATTGTTAGTTTCAACCTATAAAGAACACCCATCACCAACTTGCACCTATACTTTCGCTATGTTCCTTATTTTTTTAGTGACATGTACGTTAGGTCCTTCCAGGGAACCTAGTCAGATGGTGGGTTCCCTTGTCTTACATAAAAACTCAATTTAAACATGCCTACCTCCTGAGCCCCTTGAACTATATACCAAGACAAAGTGATTCCAACATCCCCGCCTAATCTACTGCCCACTGCTGGTGTGTTCAAGTTTCAATGAGACATCCTATCACTGCAGCATACTCAGCTCCCAGTGTGCTTTCGGGGAATTTAAACTCAAAGCCACGTGAGCAGGTTTCCACGTGAAGACATTTTTATCTGTTCATCCTTATATTTCACAATTCTCTGTTAAAGATCCACTCCCTATTACTTAGTGAAACATAATATCCATATTTTGCAATTATTTTAGGGTTTTGATATTTCCTTGCAGAACAGGGATGGTATCTTTCCATTTGGCCTATGTTGCATCTTGACTGTATGAATTAAGCTAGAAGTCATGATTAGAGGCAAAACTGGACTTGAGGAAGATGAGTACCTTCATCTTGAGAAGCACCTACCTCAGGGGGTGGCTTTACAGGGATTCCAGGCATGGATATGCAGCTCTCTTCTAGCAAGGAGGTTTCGGTGGAATCTAAGAATCCAAGATTCTCAGGCTCACCATCCCAAATGTTTCCATCCAGGTGCCAGGTGCTCTTTCTTCTCCTGGCACGTTTATATAGAAACCCCATAGAGGTATTTAGTCTCCTTATTAGCTTTGCTACCCTCATAATTAAATGTAATGTCTGCTTTATAGCACAACCTGCCCTGCAGCTGCAGGAGATAAAGCCCTTTGGACATGTGGAGGCTTCTGGCTTTCACAGCATGTCTGAAGTTGATAATGATTAGGTGAGGAACTGTTATTTTATTTCTACAAGATTTCTAAAGCAGCAAACACAATACAACCAATCTATAGATGCCACAGATTCTACATTGTTCAAGACCAGTCATGGTTTCATTCCACCTACACCTTATCCTAATCTGCCACTGGTGAGAGTCCTAGTATTGCAATGCTATTGAATGTCAAGATTAATGTTACCACCTGGCTTACAGCCAGAAATGGCATCCTCATTGCCATACAGTCAGCGAGTAATCCAGTTCCAGAATCTCCTCTTAAAAGTCTGCTTTCTAGGATATTTCTACTACTGGTTGTCCTAGCCTTGGTATGCTCCTTGCCAAAAACAGAGCCTGAGCCATTAGCTTGTGTGCAGATGGTTTGTTTGGGAAGTAATTACAGGGAAATAGGAGGTTGAAATGAGGAGCAAGGAAAAGCCAACAGTATGCATCATTCATCTGATCATTGTTGAGGGCAGCTAAGACTTAAACCTACCAAGACTGCCTGAAAAGCTGTACAGAATGAGCCTCAAACTTGTGCTTCTAAAGGAGAGAAGGGAGGGGCAGTTTTCCATCTGATTCCTTTCCCATTGCTCAGGATTGCCCCATGGGCCATTAACTCTCCATCACTTCCCTTGTGCATGCATGAGTTTAGTGAACTTCTGCATGGTTCCCCTGCTACAGCATCAGGGGGGCTTTGGTGTAGAAAACTATACGTAGAGCTGCAGTAGGGTGCCAAGAAGCTGATTGTCATAGTCATGGCCTGAGTAAAAAGTAAGCCAGTGAGGGGTGAAATCTGATCCATTAGCAAAGTTATGCTTTATATTATTATTTATTAAAGTGGTTTTATGCTAATCAATAAAAATTAGGATACTGTCCTTTGAGGTTCTTTCAGGATCTATATTTTCAATCCCTCTTAAGGTCTAAAGTACTGTCTATTTGTGTAAAGAAAGTTTGGGTAACTGGTGTATGTGTAAGTGCATTATAGTTCAGATTATTATCCTGTAGTCTGAAGTCAATAGGAATAGAATCCTGAATTATTCAATCTTTAACCAAGCAAGTCTAAGTCTAATGTGTTTATTTGGCAAATGAGCTCATGCAGGTTAAGTGTTTGCCAAAAAATCACACATTACATTAATGTCAGGTCCAGGAACATGGCCCTGGCCACGTGGCTCTACACATGATCGTTTCCCCACCATTCCATGTCATTCTTTCTGCCCAGGGTAGGATCATGTGGTTCCTGATAGTAAAGTATTGACATTTCCTAACTGTAACTTTGCAAATAATAAAATGAGGATCAGTGAGTTTCTCAATAATATAATTCTTATTGAATTCACTGAGACAATTTCTCTGGGGGACTGGCAAGGGGAATTTGGGGAATAGGCAAATATATATGAACAGCTGTTCTTACTAGAAAAAAATTCAGAGAAGCTAAACTCATTCCATCTTAAAATTAAATCTTTTTCTTCGAGGCTGTATAAACTAACTATTCCTGATGAGATAAATTATTCCAATGAGATTTCTACTACCGATCCAGATCTGTTGTTAATATGTTGGGATAACAATCACTTAGATTTATTTGCCCATGAGCAAGACCGTATGTGAAATATGTATAATGTGATTTTTCCTTTTTGATAATTACTCTTACATAATTTCCTACTTTCATCTGTCTTTTGCTACACTGATGTGCACCCATTTCACGTGCTGTAGTGACATTGAATGTTTATGTCTTTCCTATCTCTGCTATTGTAATTGCTCTTCCCTGAAACAAAGACTGTTCTTAGAGCCTATGACAGCATTTTATTAAGTGTCCGTGGTATAATAAAAGTTATCTCTGATGTTTTGCCCCAGTTCCTGATACACAGCAAAAACCCCCGGAATTCCCTGAGTGACAGAAGTATCTTTTGTTATTCATAATGAGTCCTGTATTAGTCAGGGTTCTCTAAGGGGCCAGAACTAATGACATATATATATATATATATATATATATATATATATATATATATATATAAAGGGGAGTTTATTAAGTATTAGTTCACATGATCAGAGGGTCCCACAATAGGCCCTCTGCAGGCTGAGGAGCAAGGATAGCCAGTCCAAGTTCCAACTGAAGAACTTGGAGTCCGATGTTCAAGGGCAGGAAGCATCCAGCGTGGGAGAAAGATGTAGGCTGGGAGGCTAGGCCAGTCTCTACTCTCACATGTTTCTGCCGGCTTATATTCTAGGGGCGCTGGCAGCTGATTAGATTGTGCCCACCCAGATTAAGGGTGGGTCTGCCTTTCCCAGCTCACTGACTCAAATGTTAATCCCTTTAGGCAACACCCTCGAAGACACACCCAGGATCAATACTTTGTATCTTTCAATCCAATCAAGTTGACACTTGGTATTAACCATCATAAGCCCCTTCAGAGGATATGTAAGTTGATGCTAATGAGGTGACTTGGAGTGAGCCCTTAGTTTCCCAGTAGTGTTCCAACATAGCTCATTTATTCTGTTCTCGCAATACACTTCATTAGAGAGTTGGAACTTTCAGCCTCATCCCCTGATGAAGGGAGGAGATGAAGACTTACATCACATGGTCAGTGATGTAACTGATCATGCCTATGTAATGAATCCCACATAAAAACTCCAGTGAAGCTTGGAGAGCTGCCTGGTGGGTGAACATATGGATATACTGGGAAGGGGTTGCATTCCACAGAAGCTCCTATGCTTGGGACCCTCCAAGTCTCATCCTGCCTTTTCCATTTAGCTATTCCTGAGTTGTCTCTTTTATTACAAAACTTCAAGTGTAAGTACAGTGCTTTCAGTGAGTTCTGTGAATCATTCTAGTGAATTATTGTATTAGGCCATTCTTGCACCGCTATAAAGAAGTACCTGAGACTGGGTAATTTATAAAGAAGAGAGGTTTAATTGGCTCAAAGTTCTGCAGGCTTTACAGGAAGCATGGCAGCATCTGTTTCTGGGGAGGCCTCAGAAAGTTTCCATTATGGCAGAAGGCAAAAGAGAAGTAGCCATTTCATATGGCAGGAGCAGAAGCAAGATGGGAGGGGAGGGGCCACACACTTTTAAATGACCAGATTACACGAGAACTCATTCACTATTACAAGGACAGGGCCAAGGCGATGGTGCTAAACTATTCATGAGAAATCCACTCCCATGAGCCAATCATCTCCCAGCAGGCCCCACCTCCAACACTGGGGATTACAATTCAACATGAGATTTGGGTGGGGACAAGTATCCAAAGTCTATCATTTATGTAACCTGAAGAGGGATTCTGAAAACCCGGAATTTGTAGCCATGGCGGGCTGAAGGGTGGGTGATTTAGGGATATGTAAGACTTGTAGCTTGTATCTTAAGTGGGAACAGTCATGTAAGATTGAGCCCTTAATTTGTGGGGATCTGCATTAACTCTGATTAGTGTCAGAAATGAATTGCATAGCAGGACCCTCCATGACTGTTATAAAATTAGTGTTGGAATGTAGTATCACTTATTCTATAAATTATCCGTCTGGCTTCATGGTGCCATTACCTGGAATATTTAAGTAATCTTATGGCTCTGAAATTCTTTGACCTTCTTAGATATAGTCAAAGCTAAGTCTTACAATTTTTTTTTTTTAGATTAAGTCTCACTCTGTCACCCAGTCTGGAGTGCCATGGCGTGATCTCGGCTCACTGCAACCTCTGCCTCCCAGGTTCAAGCAATTCTTTGCCTCAGCCTCCCGAGTAGCTGAGATTACAGGCACCCACCACCACACCCAGCTAATTTTTTCTATTTTCAGTAGAGACGAGGTTTCACCATTTTGGGCAGACTGGTCTTGAACTCTTGACCTCGTGATACACCTGCCTCAGCCTCCCAGACTGCTGGGATTACAGGCGTGAGCCACCGCGACCGGCCGTCTTTCGGTTTTTCAATCATCTCAGTATTGTTAGTTAGGGGAGCATTTAGTTTTAAGGAAAACCAGAAAGATAATTGTGTTATTACCTACTCTGAAACACTGGTCCCAGACAGGCTTCAGTTGGGTCTTTCTCACCCTAGAAGCTAGAACTAGTCTTTTCATCAAGTGTGGGATTTCATCTGCTCATTCTTTGGATGGTGTTTTAGTCCATTCATGCTGCTATTACAAAGTACCTGATACTGGATAATTTGTAAAAACCAGAACCTTATTTTCTCACAGCTCTGGAGACTGAGGAAGTCCAAGATCAAGGCGCCAACAGATTCAGTGTCTGGTGAAGCCTGCTCTGCTTCCAAGAGGTGCTCTGTTACTGTGTCCTTACTTGGCAGAAGGCAAAGGGCCTTGCTAGTTCCTTGGAGTCCTTTTGTAAAGGTGGTAATCCCATTATGAGGGCTGCACCCTTAGGACTTAATCACCTCCGAAATGCCCCACCTCTTTATACTGTCATATTAGGCCTTAGGTTTCAATATGAATTTTTGGGAGGGACACAAACCTTCAAACCATAGCAGGTAGCTGTGATTTCCTAGACATTACCTGGTGGACAGAATTTTGACACATTAGAAAAATTTACTGCTTCTATGATAATCTGTCTATTGTAGGAAAACATGTAAGTTCCTCCACTGGAAAACCAATAATAAAGTTTAAACCTTGGCAGCATCACTGAGCTATCCATACTAGAATGATGTCAACAGATGATATTTGTAATTATAAAGCAATAATGTCAAATTTGCTATCAGAAGTGGATAACTTATTTGAGTTTTGTTTTTAATCCTGTTTGGAAATATTAAACATGAAATACAGTGAGGGGAAACAGAAATTTGTAAATTGGACAAAGGTAAACGTTAAGGATATCCACACATACAGCTTATAAAGTATTAATATATGCATCACTTAGTATGCTTTGGGTTCAGGAAGAGATGCTTGGATACTAAATGAATGTATGTGTGAGGAGGGCAAGGAGTGCCTCCAACACTGTGTAGAGTGAGTTGATATGGAGAGCTTCTATTCCAATATAGCCAAAGAACAAACAAAAAAGAAATAATAGCTAAACCTCCTTGTTTACATGTTGCATCTGCAATATTTATAAGTAACAAACAAAAATAAAACCAAGCTTATCTCAAAAACATGGAGAGGAAGAATTGCCATGTGCCAGAAAGTGAAAACTCAAAGCTGACTTAGAAAAGAGAGGGGGCTGGAACCGTAGTTGATGATGGAGGTTAAGTATTGTAAACCCATGTAGGAATGGGGACTCCATCTTAAGCCTTCATAATCTTGGAACTAGACCCACAGAAAAAAAGCCTAAAACTTCAAACGTTTTGTTCATATATGAAACAGGCATTATAAATGTTTTGTTTGGAAACTTTCCTACATAAAGCAATGGTGGGCTGAGTAATTTGAACCAATCCTTTCACCAAGGACAACTAAAACCTCTGTATGTAATGTTTTATTTAAAATACTTTTAAAAGCTTCAAAAATCATACAAGACAGTGACAAATTACCTGGCCAATGTTCAAAGAGAAGGTGAGAATCCAGAGAGAAGCCCAGCATTCTGACCTGCTTTTGCATTGAGGGAAACTGTCGATTTGGAAATGATACCCGAAAAACTGAGATGTAAAGACGCCTGTCCAACTCAGGGAGGGTTAACCTCGCTCTCCCCAACTAATAATATGAGAACCGAAATGTCAATATACCCCAGAAAGTGCCCCCGCAAGTTAAAGCAATCCTAAGGGGGTTTTGCATGAAATCTCAAGGCTTGAACTTTGATTAAGCTAGTTCGAGATTGTTTATACCAATCGAAGGAACTTAAAGTCTACTCAGAAAGAAGATCTGTCATCCTCGGCCTCAGATTATTAGTAATAATGATTATTCAATTGTAATGATCTAGCACTTATGGAAGCAACACCCTGTGATAGAGTATCACCATAAACAAGATGTAAAAACAACAATTATAACAACTTTGGATATTGCAATTATCAGCACAGATCATAAAGCATGTATTTGTACTATGTGCAGATGAATATTTTGTAAACTTTCCAAAGCAGAAAATTGGTAACCATAAAATGTTACAGAGCCGATTAAAGAAAAACTAGAATTTCTAGTTTGAAATGAAAATTATTATGTGAAAAGAGACTCTGAATATTCTACTGAATGGAAGCAGATTGACAAAACTGTTGAGCTACAAACACGTACTACCTTTCAAGTAAGAGAAAGGGAGACTCAAGGGGTAAAAAGGAAAATCCAGAGGGTGGAACCATGAATGTGGAGAGTAGAGCTGAGAGCCACAGAGGATTAATCCCAGAGACCTAAAAGAGGTTGACAAATGGATTTCAGAACTACCTTGGGCTGGTGACTTCTTTTCACTTTCCACATACCTCCCTTTTGAATGAAATGACCATAATTACTATTCTATGCCTGTCTTGCCATTGCATTGGGAAAATATTGATAACAGATAACTTTTCCTTTAGTTTTTCAGGTCTGCAGATGAATCCACATCAAAGCCCGCAGTGAATTAGACTGATGAACCTCTTTAACACCTGATTTAGATGAGATTTAGGACTTTTAAATGAATGACATTTAGATGAGATTTTGGACTTTCAGCTGATGTTGTAATGGGATGAGACTTTGGTGGACTGTTACCAATTAGGATTTCACCAGAACAAACCAGTAGGAGATTGTGTGTGTGTGTGTGTGTGTGTGTGATATGTATTATATGTATGTAAATATATGTAATACATATGTCATATATATAATTGATAGTAGGTAGGTAGATAGCTAGATAGATAGACATGTTGGGAACAGGCCCCCCAAAATCTGGCCACAAACTGGCCTCAAAACTGGCCACAAACAAAATCTCTGCAGCACTGTGACATGTTTGTGATGGACATGACTCCCACGCAGGAAGGTTATGGGTTTACAGGAATGAGGGCAAGGAACACCTGGCCCACCCAGGGCAGAAAACCGCTTAAAGGTGTTTTTAAACCACAGACAATAGCGTGAACGATCTGTGCCTTAAGGACATGCTCCTGCTGCAGATAACTAGCCAAACTCATCCCTTTACTTCGGCCCATCCCTTTATTTCCTGTAAGGAATACTTTTAGTTAACCTATAATCTATAGAAACAATGCTTATCACTGGCTTGCTGTCAGTAAATATGTGGGTAAATCTCTGTTTATGGCTCTCAGCTCTGAAGGCTGTGAGACCCCTGATTTCCCACTCCACACCTCTATATTTCTGTGTGTGTGTCTTTAGTTCCTCTAGCGCCACTGGGTCTCCACGACCAAGCTGGTCTCAGCATAGACAGATTTCTTGCAATTTACAATTGTGGGGATTAACTAGGCAAGTCCAAAATCCATAGAGTAAGTGATCAGAAAAGACAGGCTGGAAAGGCTGATGGTGCCATTCACAGATGGAATTTCTTCTTCCTTGTTCTGCTCTCAAGACCTTTAAACTCATTGAATCAGGTCCACCTAGATTATTAAGGGTGATTTCTTTTAGAGAAAGTCAATTGGTTGTAGATATTAATCACATCATCTACAAAATATTTTCAACAGCAACACCTAGATTTGTGTTTGCTTCATAACTGTGGACCATAGCTTAGTTACATTGACACATATAAGTGGCTATCAGAAGGACTTGGAAAGGGTGAGTGTATTTTGCATTTGGGAGGTATGTGACTTTTGGGGGACCAGGGAATGGACTGAAATATAAAGATGACTCACAAGGATTCCATCCTCTGGTTATTTAATCAAACACAAATTTAAGTGCTGGTATGAAAAGATTTTGCAGATATAATTAAAGTCCCAAAGCATTTGACCTTCAGATAAGGAGAGTATCCAGGTAGACCTGACCCAACCATTTAAACCCTTTAAAACTATAATTTGAGCTGGGTGTAATGGCACATGCCTGTTAGTCCCAGCTTCTTGGGAGTCAGATGGGAGGATGGTTTGAGCCTGGGAATTTGAGGCTGCAGTGTACCACAGTCACTCCTATGACTAGCCACTTTAATTCAGCATGGACAACAAAGTGAGACCCCATCTCTAAAAATAAATTAATTAAATAAACAATAAACTGGAGAGTTTTCTGCTCTCCACATTTTACCCCTTCAGTCTCCCTTTCTCTTACCTGAGCTATGTTTATAGCTCAATAGTTTTGTCAATCTGCTTCCTTTCGGTAGAATATTCAGGATCTGAAGCCTCTTTTCACATAATTTTCAGTTCAAACTAGAAATTCTAGTTTTTCTTTAATCAGCTCTGTAACATTTTATGGATACCAATTTTCTGCTGTAATTTTGGAAAGTTTACAAAATATTTATCTGCACATAGTACAAATGCTTTATGATCTGTGCTTCTGACAGAATGAGGAACTCAGAAAGGTTTGAAGCATGAGAAGATTTCAACACACCATTGCTGGCTTCGAGGGTGGACAGCCTCAAGAACCTAGCAACGTCTCTAGCTGACAGAAAGCAAGGAAACATCAACCACAGTCCTACAACCACAAGAGACTGAATTCTGCCGGTAATTTCTAAAAGCTTGGCAGCAGATTCTTCCCTAGAGCCTCCAGATAAGTCCCTGAATGGTCAATGCCTCAATTTCAGTCGAGAACACAATTGAACTTGCCTTAACTTTTGACTTACAGAACTGTGATATTATATAATACATGGGTATTGTTTTAAACTGCTGAGTCTGTGGTAATTTATTACACAACAATGGTAAACTAATATACATGGAATGTACCATGAAGCCAAGAACCCAAGGGAATGCTGAGAGGCCAGAAGGGATTGTGTCATTTAAGGAATTCTATGATCTCTGCAAAAATATGGGAGGATTTATTGGAAAAAGCCTTAAAAGAACGCCACCATTGAAAAGCCAGTGTTTGAATATTTGCCATGCCCCAGTTGAGTGGAGAAAAAGTAGCATAGAGGGTTAGCAGAATTCACAAGTCAGATTTGAGTAGTAGTAGAAGTTTCCAATAAGATGAGAGAGAGACTAAAGTTCAGATTACATGTCGTTTGGATGTCTTAAGGTTTAAAATAGCTGCTCTAGTGCCTAAAAGTTGCTAGACAAGCTACCAGCTATACCTGAGACATAAACCAGAGACTGGGAAAGGAAACCTGACAGAATGAAGTGGACAGACAGTTTTGTGAGAAATATAACATTTTTTAATTAATTTACTGTGCAATGTCAACTCCATTAAACAGTAATAGTAACTGTTGGGATGGGAAAGGGGAGATTTCAAAATACATGGAACTAAAATCCCGTAACTCCAGGTACCACAGAAATCCCTAGTTTCCCCAGATCTTGTCCACTACTTTATAAATATTCTCTTTATTAAAATATCCTCAATTACTCAGCTTTAGTGGACCATCTGTTTCCAGCCAGGATTCTAATTGATATGCTCACAGAATAAATCAAGTGTAGCAAAAACTATCATTAGAACAAAATAATCTTTAAGACAAAAGCACTATTATAGATATAGAGAATTATATGTAACAAATTTAACAGCTCATTAGAAAAAAAATAAAAACAAACACCTTTTATGTTCCAAGAAACATCACAATAAAATATACAAAGCCAAAATTGAAAGAAATATAAAGATAAAATTAAAAATCCAAAATAATGAAGCATTTTAATAACTTCTCTATCAGAGATCTAATAGAAAATAATTAGTACAAGTAGATTAAAACAGCATAACTAGCAAGTTCCATCTAATGAACATATTTAGTACCCAGGGCCAACTATTTAAAAAGTTCATGTTATTTTAATATATTGTTAAGAGATATTTTGGACATCTTAAAATGTATAGGGAACATTAAAATACAGGCATATACCTAGCTAGCATGTTTTGGAAGATGCTTCTCTGTTATCTATCTGTTCTGTTTCAGCTTGTCTTGTGGCAGCTTTTAGCTCAGATCAAATGAACAGCCTTGGAAGGTAGAGAAGGCCTCTTCCTCTGATGTGGAGAGCAGGTTCATTTGATATCCAGTATAATAAGAGAATGTCTTTATTATGAAACATAGGTTGGTTTACTAGCAGCTCACTTCTAACACTGGAGTCTCTTAAGCTTAGAGTTCCTCCAAAGTGACACAAACTCACTGTGTGTGGAGCACATACCTGGGCCTGCCTCCGCATCATCCCCATGGGACTCGGAGGCCAACGGGAACTGAAGTAAACATTTACATTTAGGGGTAAAAACAGCTTTCTAATCTTGCTAGCCTCTGACTGCTTCACTATCTCTCCTTGGTTGCTCCCTTACTCCTGCCAACATATCTGAAAATTGGATTTCAGTTTTCACTCTGAGCAAGATGAGAACCCACCGAAGGGTTTTGAGCAAAGAAGTAACACAATCTGACATGTTTTAAAAGGAGTCCTCTGGCTGCTCTGTTGTGAATGGAGAGACAAGAAGAAGCCATAGGTGTACCAGTTAAGAGGATGTTACTGTAATATGCAGACAAGTAAGGATGGTGGCTGAGATCATATGGTCAAAAAGTTGCAGAGGCAGAATTGGAAGCGCCCCTGTTTTCTGGAGTTCTTGTTTGCATGTATTATTTGTGGATCCTGGTGGGCTGCAGCCCGACAGGAGGCAGATATTCCCTACTCTACCTCCGACAGCCACGACATAACCACATGGCTAACATTTGGCCAACTGAATATTCCTACCCAGGCCCTGAATCTGAGGCCTGGGACAAAGAGAGGAGTGATAGCTGAGGACTCATCCCAGGGACACACGGCAGCAGGAGCAGCAGCGGAGCAGCCGGGGCTCACTTAGGCAGTGATGGTACCCAGCATCAGTGTCATGCAGCAATGGGAACAGTCTCTCTTGCACTTATCAGCTGCTAACCTCAGAGCACACTAATTTTTATCCATTTAAATTAAGTGAGGCACTCTGTCTTTTCTGTGTAAAGAGGTGATTTTGGAATTGGACATACCTAAGATCACATTTCACCTCCTCCGCTTCTAGAGATGTGATCTTGGAAAATTGCTGGCTTTCGAAGTCTTGAAGTCTCAATTTCTTTACCTGCCCCCACCTCCAAAAGTCATTGAAATCTCTTGTGAAGATGATAGGAAATAAAGGGTAACCGAAACATGAGTTCCACAGTAACTGGGACATGAGAGGTAGGGCCTGAAGGTAGGTACTACTCTTGTTCTTGTTACTGCCATTTAAAAATAAGTTTGCCAACAGTGACTGTGGCTTTGCAAGAAACACATTTAAGGACAGTCTTTACATAACTTTCTTCTTTACTGTTTATTTTTAATGTTTTAATTTTAGAGGTCAAAGATTTCCTTAAGCGTCATGTGATCATTTTTTTCCTGTCTTGGATAGACTGAAAACAACAACAACAACAACAACAACAAAAAACCTTCAGAGGAGACTTGAGCGTTTTTGGGTCCTAGTGATGTGACATGTCATCTTGGCTGTCTCCTTCTATGGCTTATTGTCCTAATGTCTCATGAGCTCATAGGACATCAATTTTATTTTGCTCAGATTGTCTTATAACATGTGAACCAGATTCTTCTCAAATACATAAGTTTCTCAAACTTACAAAAGTTGAACTTGTGGCCCACTGTTCTGGCATCTCCCATTGAGAGAGATTTCAGACAAGAGTAAACACAGACAATCTGAACTGGTGCCATTTCATTTCAGTGCTTTCAAATCTATTTTAATCAAATCTTGCAAAATGATGCCTCATAAAACTTGTCTTAGTTACTAATGTCCTATGAACCACAAAACTGAAAATAAAGTGATGTTGTTTTCATGAGTATTTCATTGGTAATAGGCTGTAGTCTACAGTGTCTCAATTCTGGCATTCAAGAATACTGTGTTAGTAAGTTTTCTGCGATTGCTGTGTCTCAAAAGTTAGGCTTAGAAGAGCCTAACTGAAAAACCCCAATGAGCTGAATGAATCATGCCAAAGACTTTTTAAGATTCAACAAAGTCAACTTCAAAATCATCTAAAGTTACATTTAACAGGATGCATTCTGCGTTTGTGCACTCTAAGTTAAAAATTAATTGATCACCATTCACACTAATGGGTTAAAATTCGTGTGACTAGCCATACAATACTCTTTTTAAATACAAAATAGATTAGTAAATGGAATTGTAATTTTTAATTTTGTGATGGCATAGAGTTTGTTTGAAACAAACACAAACAATTTTAAAATGTGATAGATCATGGAGATATTTGCCAATTCAAAAATAGACATATTTCACCAGAGTATATGTATGAATGAAATCATTGGTTGAGGGTGAAGAATGGAGGGGTACACTTGCACTTGAGTGCCTATCTGGCCTCTTTCTAAGTACGCTGTATTCCTCTTGAAGCATTTATGAGATCCACCAGGAAACAAAGAAATATAATTCTGGTTAGCTTATTTAGTTTTTGGCAGTCTTAAGAACTTTATTTGAAATTTCCATCATGGAACACCCATTATTTGATTAGGAATGCATTAGCTGAGCAAACATTTCTGTAAAAATAAATATAAATCTGATTATATTGGTGGGTTTAAAAAAGCACTCAAATTCTTAGACTAAAACCTAATGTTTGGTTTGCTTTTTGTTTCTTTTTCTAGTATCAGCCCCCTAAGAACACTTGACTTGTATCTAAGATTTGTTTTGAGGGAGAAATTTCCAGTCAATTCAGAAACCTCATAAATACCTCAGTGGAACAACATATTTAATATCCACAGAATTTTATTTTTCCTTTATATAGAAAAATAAATTTGTTTTCCTGCTACCTGAAGGATATACTCTAGACATTTTTTAAAAGCGATGATGGATTTATACTGATCCAGAGGCATTTGATCATTTATATTTTTATCCATTAAAATGTTATTTGTTTTCCAGAATGTTCACCAGTATATTATATGCTGATGGAACAAAGAATAAAACACAGAACTTTCCCTGAAGAATGTGAAAGTCTTGAGGACAAAAAATGTTGAAACAAAAGAAAAAGAAACAGAGAAACTCTTAAGATTTGCTATGATAGATACAAAATTCTATAGGAGCACAGAGGGAAAACAATGATTATTCTTGTCTGAGTGTGGGGATAGAAAGTGTTACTTAGTGTGAGTTTTGAATGATGAGTAAATTTTACCAGAATCTTAGCCAGAAAAAAATCAGACAACAGAATATCATGCATTTCAGAGAATTAAGCAGTTCATTCTTGAGGTTTAAGAAGAGAAATAAAGTCACAGGATAAAGTCTCAAGATCATGTTAAGAAACTTGAACATAACAGTTTGGGCAATTGGGGTTACACTAAAGGATGTTAACCCCATTAGAATGGGTGGACCACAGAGATAAACTCAAAGAAGAAAGAGTTAAGGAGGGGAGATTTTACTTCTGTAGGGAAGAAGTTATGAAGACTTGAACCAAAGCAACGGCCCTGAATTAGGAAACAGAAAGAGATTAGAATAGTATTTTACACAATGCATTGAA
Organism: Symphalangus syndactylus; assembly: GCF_028878055.3. Classification (NCBI taxonomy): domain Eukaryota; kingdom Metazoa; phylum Chordata; class Mammalia; order Primates; family Hylobatidae; genus Symphalangus; species Symphalangus syndactylus. The sequence continues at coordinate 61,723,663 of NC_072445.2, read as the reverse complement.
TTAAATTTGTTGATCAGATATTATATAGGCAATGTCATCAAATAGAATAAATTCAGGATTTCCAAATATTCTTGCTGGGAAATTAAATAAATGAATGGCATAGGTCTGAAATAATAAATACTGGCAGTTGGCTTTGAGTGCAGGAATCCTCTTTAAAATACATCTTCATTGAAGAGCTTCCCTGAATGGTTAATTCAGTTATGAGGAAAAAGAAAATAACATGAGAATTCTTTTTTTACAATGAGAAAGATGAAAATATTTTTTTCATAAAAGGAAAAATAGAATTACACGAAGTCAGTCAGGAAAATCAGTCAAGAGAACTTGCAGTTTATCATGACAGTTAAAAACTGTCTTTCCCTAACATCCACTAAAATATATCAAAATATAATGTCCTATTAAAAGAAAAGATTTATATACCCCTGAGATATAAAAAAATAAAAAGTTGCAAAGACTCTGTAGAGAAAATGCAGCAAAAATTTATGTGCCTATGTATACCCAGTGCTTCTATTATCCCTATAATTAATGAAGAGGGTCAGAGAAGTGAAAAACTTCTTGGGAAAAGTTGGTACAATCAACCAAGACAGATTGCCCTAAGTAGGCAGAATAAAAGCCTTTAAGTTAGTCTCACTGTCTTTACATAAACCTAAATGCAGAGGTTGCATCGACAAGAAAAACATATGCCCATGATATCTACTTTCTAGGTTTGCCAGACATGGAATTTTGTCCATGAGCCAGTTCCTTAGTTTCTCTCCATTTATAAACCTTCCAAGGCAACACCTGCCATGAAAATAGCAGGATATAGAGGCACGCAAGAGCTGTACAGATCCTTATATCATGAGTTCCATAGGGAAAAGTTATAGACAAATGCAAAAACAGACAGAACACCAAATAGAGTGTGTATTAGAGGCTTGTCCAATCTATTCAAAGCCTGCCATACTGCAAATCCCCATTCCAGAGGGGTTGCTGTCTGTAATTTCTTGCTAAAAAAAAAAAAGTGGCCTCAGAAGACACTGAGAACATGGATGTCATGACACCATCCCTGTCCTTCTGTATCAGTGGACTCTGAATGTTCATCAGTACAAAAGCAGTGATGTTACCTGCTGCTGAGAAACCTGGAAAATAGACTTGTGTGAAAGTACTGTCTAGAAAGAGAGAATAAAGATCATCTAAATCCATCATATTTTTATTTCCAGAAATTGGAACTCTGAATCTCAGAGGCTATCTACATTCAACTGGTAGAAGACGTGAGAAGATGTAAAGAATTAGAGACAAAGGAGGGTGACTTAGTCATATAAATGGTGACGCATTGAAAACGAATAGCAACAAAGTATGTTTGTGGGGTTTAAACAAGAGAGCCTAATTCAAACAACATACCTTACTATCTCACAGTTTTTGTGGGTCAAGAGCCTGGCACTGTTTACATAGTTCTGTCTGCCTCAGAGGCTCATGTGAGAATTGCAATCAAGGTGTCCAATGGAGTTGCAGCCTCATCTCAATTTTTGACTGGGGAAGCATTTACTTCGAAGATCACACCCTTGGCATAGTTCTCTTTCTTGCAGGCTGTTAGACCAAGGTCCCTAGTTTCTTGTTGCCTATTAGCTAGAGGTCAACCTCATTTTAGCCTCAGTTGTTAGTCTCAGTTTCTTGTCACATGGGCCTTTCCAACAGGGCTGCTTTCTTCATCAAAATCACAAAGTGAAAGTGACGGACGGTACAATCTTAAAATCCTATTCTATTGGTAAGAAGCAAGTCACAGGATCCACCAACATTCGAGTGGAGAGAATTATGTAAGGGTTTGATTATCAGGGGGCAAGGATAATTGAAGGCCGTCTTTTACTATGTCCTCCACAAACACAATTACCCATTTGATCTAATTGACATCAGAATACTGCATCCAATGACAACAGAGTGCACATGGAACATTTAGCAAAATTGACCACATGCTGGATCATAAAGCAAACCTCAACACATTTCAAAGATTTTAAGACGTTCAAAGTATATTCTTTGACCACAGTGAAATTAAGTTAGAAATCAATAAGAAGAAAACTAAAAAATCCCCCCAACAGCTTGGAAATTAAACAAAGCACTTTTGAGTAATGCATAAATTTTTTTAAAAAGAATAGACATTAGAAAAACTTTGATTAAATGTCAGAAAAAAAATAAAGTATCAAACCTTTAGGAATGCAGCTAACTGCTTAGAAGAAAATTTATAGCTTTAAATTTCTATTTTAAAAAAGAAGAATGGTTAAAAATCAATTATCCAATTTCCCCTCTTAAGCAGAAGGAAAGAAAAAGAACACATATCAAACTTTCAGCTGGCAGACAATAAAATAATGAAATTTAAAATAAAAGTTAAATAGAGACAGTCCAAAAAAGTGATCACCCTCATTAGTCAGAAGAATACAACACACACACACACGCACAATAAGGGACCACTACATAGAGGAGCTAACGTTAAAATGATAGATACACTGTTGATGATGACAGTTTAAAATTTTACAATCACAATTTATCATTTGTTCATAGTATCTACTAACGTTGAGCACAACCATACCTTTTGACCCAGCAGTTCCACTTTGAAATATGTAGTCAGCAGAAATGTATGCATATAGTCTCTAAAAGATGCAGGCATGTTCTAGCAGCATTCTTAAAGTAGTTAAAAACAGCAAAAGCCTAAAAGGCTTTAAAGAGTTGATGAATTAATAAATTATATTAACACATACAGTACTGAGGATAAATTAATTATATATAATGTAATTAATATAAAATAACATGGGTATGAATCTTTTTTTTTTTTTTTTTTTGAGATGGAGTCCCACTCTGTCACCCAGGCTGGAGTGCAGTGGCGCGATCTCAGCTCCCTGCAAGCTCCGCCTCCCGGGTTCACACCATTCTCCTGCCTCAGCCTCCTGAGTAGCTGGGACTACAGGTGCCCGCCACCACACACGGCTAATTTTTTGTATTTTTAGTAGAGATGGGGTTTCACCATGTTGGCCAGGATGGTCTCAATCTCCTGACCTCGTGATCCACCTGCTTTGGCCTCCCAAAGTGCTGGGATTACAGGTGTGAGCCACCGCACCCGGCCGGATGAATGTTATAAATAGAATTTGGACAAAAGAAGCCAAACACAAAAAATACAGATTCTTTATGTAACTTTTAGAAATCATATAATTTTGTATATAATAAACATAATAAATATTATAAACAAACATGTAAATATTAAACCCAGGCATAACTGATGTATGTTGGTGGCTTTACCTTTGGGGAGGAACTGATAGTAACTGGAAGTGTCATTTGGGGAAGTATCTATGGAGCACTATTTCTTACTCTGAATGGTATTTACAAAGGTTAACTTTACTCAATGAAAATTCATTGATCTGTATACATGTAATGTTTCAAATTCCTTGTGTTTATGTAAAATTTTAATTAAAATGTATTTAAACTGTTGATATGCCTAAAAACTCTAATTAAAAATCCAAATGGTGAAAATATACTAATGGAAACAGAACTTTGTGAGGTATTTGCAACTCAAAAATATGATATATTTTGTATTTTTAATTATTATAGAACTAACTCTAACTTATTATAGAAATATCAATAGGACAATGGGAAATAGACAAAAGATATGAACAATTTATTCACAAAAAGTATAAGTGCTTGTTAAACATTTTAATAGAAGCTCCACCTCATTCATAATAAGAGAAAATCAATATGATACTATTTGTCGACTCTCATTTTGTGAAATTTCAAAAAGTTTGGTAATACACTATGTTGGGGATGGTTTGATGAAACAGAAACTCTTGTACATTGCTGATATAAGTGTATATTGGTACAACCACTATGAAAAGCAATTTGCTAATATTCCTCAAAATAGCAAATTCACCTGATAATTGACCCCACAATTATGCTTCTAGGAATGTATAGCAAAGCTATGCTTATGAATATATGAACTTGTTATGCACAAGCTTACTCAATGTAGCAATTTTTATAATGGCTAAGTATCCAGAAATAATCTAAATGACTATTAGAAGAGGAATGGTCAAATGATGTGATGATTAACATTATGTATCAACTTGGATAGGCTATGGTGGCCAGTAGTTTGGTCAAACACTAGTCTAGATATTTCTGTGAAGGTATATTTTAGATGTAGTTAACATTTAAATCTGTAGATTTTAAACAAATCACTCTTCATAATGAAGGTGGGCCTCATCCAATCAGTTGAAGGCTTTAAGAGAAAAAATTGATGTCTCTTTAAAAGGAAGGAATTCTGCTTCCACCCTTCCTTTGAAGTCAAGATGTTAACTTCTTGCCAGCTGATAAATAAGTCTGTTTATTGGGAGTACACTAACAGATACAAATTTTATAAATGAGTTATAAATACACAATATAACAATGAGTTATAATTAACACTATGGCATGGTCTTCTGCCATAGAAACAACACAAAAAGCCCAGGATAAGAAAAATGGGAAGAATTGTTATCTATAACACATATATATGCAATTACAAGCCTTTATATATTGAGTGTGATATGATTATCATAGGTAATTAGTAATTAGTTCTATAGTAATTGAAAAGAAGGAGTTGCTGAGAACAGGGTTATCATATTATTAACTGAGAGTAAAAATTTGGACACGGAGAGAAGTGAGGAATGTAATTCTGGGTAAAACAAACAAACACATAAAAAAACTAGAGAAGTGCAAGCCTGGGAACAGGAAATCTTATTCCAAGGCCATTGTAACCTATTGGCATGCTGTAAAGAGAGTTTTCTGAAAGGAGCAGTGGGGCTAACAGTGAGGAGGTCAGGCAAGACCGAATGACCGGGGTGTTGAATCCAGGAATTGTGTCTGGGCATGTGGAAATGAGAAGTCTCCAACATTTATAAATCCAAGTTGACTTAATGCAAGAATGCCAGTCTTTTTAACCAGGGGCAGGTGAGAACTCACAGATTAGTGTAACTTGTGGACTGCTGTAGTCTGTCCTCATAACTGCCTTGTGCAAACTTTCACTAGGGCCTTCATGAAGGGTTAAAGGTCTATTATTCACTAGCTGCTGCATCAAAACCTAAAAGGTTTTCCCTGTATTTTTTGGTGATAAAAGCTCATGGGACTTGAACTCATCAGTGTAAACCCTGAATGAACTAATGTGAGTCTCTTTATTGATTCTGCTTACTATGAAGATTCTAATTTTTGCTGAACAAATACTAATGAATCAGCTTATAGGGTGATACCCTAGATATCACAGGAGTGTTGACAATGCAGTTTGTTCTGCCGTAATTTATGCTTCTTTAATATAAATTGACTTATATTCTATTGAAAATGGGAGAATTATGCCAATGTAACATAGAATTCCTTTTGGTTTAGTCTTTTCCTAGCATGTTAATATTTTGAAGCAGTTAGGGCAACTTTTCTCACAATTAAAGCTAAGACCCGGGCTGGGCGTGGTGGCTCACGCCTATAATACCAGCACAGGGAGGCCGAGGGGGGTAGATCACCTGAGGTTAGGAGTTCGAGACCAGCTTGGCCAACATAGTGAAACCCTGTCTCTACTAAAAATATAAAAAATTAGCTGGGCGTGGTGGTGTGCACCTGTAATCCCAGCTACTCAGGAGGCTGAGGCAGGAGAATTGCTTGAACCCAGGAGGCGGAGGTTGCAGGGAGCTGAGATCACACCATTGCACTCTAGCCTGGACAACAAGAGCAAAACTGTCTCAAAAATACAATACAGTACCATGCAATGCAATGCAATCCAATGCAATACAATACAACATAAATAAATAAGACCCTAGAAATGTATAATTTTAATAAAACAAGCTGAAAACACAGAAAAATGCAACTACTAGTAGTAGCTGTCTTAGTGGCATCTAGAACCACTAAATTTCTAGAACCACTAGGTTTAGTTATCAAGAAAACCTACAAGTGTAAAGAAAAATTCTGCAAAGATCTCTTCTTATATTAAATAGCAGATAAATGAAGGCTACACCTTAAATCAAAGTGTTTTTTTTTTAATGGTCAGTGTTAAAAGTAGACATCCTTCATTACTTCTTTCCCTACAAAGCAAGAGCTCCATGATTTCATTTTGTAAAGAATTGACTAATTGGGGCGCTATGTGTAAATGTCAGTAAAGATTGGCTATGCTACATTTTTATTAAAACTGCTTTTTGTTGTTAATATTTTGATTACAAAATTCCAAAGGATTTGGGGGGTCTGCCACAAACCTATTTTCCCCATAGGCCTTATTAAGTTTAGTGTACCAGATTGTGGAACACAAGGTTTTCCAGTAACACACATGTGGAATCATAGCAGGAACATCTATATATAGTATATACACCATATTCTCTTTCTAAAATCTAAAATAATATGAATTTTAAAATTGTCCTGCTTCTAGGATATCTTATTATATGTATAATATATATATATGTGTATACATTATACATATATACATATATTATACATATAATACATATATAATATACATATATTATACATATAATACATATATAATATACATATATTATACATATGTATTATACATATATACATATATATATAAGTTTTTTTCTTACCAACTGCAAATAAGATTGCCCTTTTCCACAACTTCATGCATCAGGGTATGTAACACATGTCAAGTGAAGTGACAGAGTTTAGGATGATGTTCATGAATTAAAGGGCAGATGTCAGTTTCAAGTGACGTGTTTTCTATAATATACTGTCTCTGTTTATCTTTCAGATACAATCTATAAAGCAACTGTTCATCTATTTAGTCTTGGGTAGGGCGTAGAAATGCAAGCCAGATCTCAAATTTAGTTTGTCATTTGCCTTCTTGAAAGGTGTGATTTATGTTTATAATAAAGTATTTGAAATGTCATTTAATAGGAAAACAAATGGCAGTAGGCTTCCTGTGAGAAAAACAAAAGAGAGAGAGAGAAAAGAGAAAAGGGGGTTTGGAACTTTGAATCAGACATTTTTATCTCACTGTACTTTAAGTTACATATTTTTATTCTAATTGTAAAAATTATCTCTCTTGATACATCTTCTCCATTTCTTTTTTCCAAAAAGAATTCATCAGCTGGGTTAATGATGACACAAAATTTTAATATATGCATTAAACATTTAAGTTTTAATATGTTAACATGTCATAAGATGTGAATAATAACAATGTTTTATATATGAAGTGAAAACATATTTTATGCTAGAAGTAGTTATAATGCTTGAAAAGTGACTTATATCCATAACAATTTCATTTAAATATTGCTTTTGCTCCCCATCTATCTTAGATGCAATTTTATACTTCTTTTAAAAAATTCATTTCAGTGTGACCTCTTTGAGACTGCAACTTAGTGCCTCTAGCCTACATATCCAGTTGTACTTATATTTGCACCTATTCAATTACCTTTTAACATGCGGAGAGTAGCTAGCACCCAGGTCTGCATTCCCATTCTGAAACTCTCCAAGAATTACAACTTCGGTTCAGGCACACTGAAATAAGAGAGCAGGGCAAAAAGAATCTATCATGGTACTCAGATGTTAGATCCCATGAGTACCTTTAAATGTCCAGAGTCTGGGCTCTTACCTGCCCTTAGAATGGACTTCAGAAACTTTATTCTGAAAAGTGTAGAAATATATTCTTAAAGGAAACCTTGAGAGATTTCTGTGTCTTGCAGTGGGAAACAAAGAAGGAGATGCCTGAATAAGAAAGGAACTGTAGTTCATAGAATAGAACCACAGGCACTTTTTCATTTTTTAAAGATTTGGTTTTCATAGCTACTCTAAGATTCAATTACTACATCTGTAAAAATTGTGGATTTATATCTTCCTCTATGAAAATGCAGTGATAAAATGATGAAATATAAATGCAGGACAAAATGTAATGTTTGAAAAGATCCCAAGTTTAAAAAAAATTCAGACATTACTATTACCAGGCATCTATTATGAGACAGATCTGGGAGTTGCCACACATGCTTTCTAGAGTTTAGATTTGTGCCTCTAGTGTTTTGATGATAACTCTTAAGCCTTTGGCAGAAAACTTACACCTTCGTATACAATAAACCTACCCCAGTAGAGCTGGGTCAATATCTGTTTTCTTCAGAGTAGAGGGAGGACTACATGGGTTGTATACGTATATCAAAATAGCACATTTTACCCATAAATATATACAGTTATACTTATTTAATTAAAAATAATATTTAAAATATTTTTTAAAAAATGTCTAACTGCTGTCTGGATATTTTGCCTTCAACAGCAGAAAAAGAACCTTAAACTGGTATTGTTTATGAAGATTTACACAAAGAGAACTGTACCAGAAAATATCATCTGATCTTATTAGATTATAAATAACCAACTACAGAATTCCCTTGACAGATTGCTTTTGGAATTGACTATGAACATGGTACGAAGTTTCATTTTTATTCTGCCTTTTTAAATCTATGTGGTTGGGATCTTGGGAAATTAAGTGCATTTTTAAAGACTTTTACAGATATATCTAGTCTATCAAAACTCTCCCAAGAAAGCAAAATTTGTTCTTGCCCATCAAAATTCTGTAATAATCCCTGTAAAGAATTTGATAAACTTCATCACTAATGTTCATTGACTAAGAAGGATTATTGTGTTTTTTCAATGGAATGATTTAAATTGTTACAGAGTACAAAGCTTCTAGCCAAAGAAATAAATTCCTAATCATGGAATGCCAGATTACAAACTGTGTGAAGAGAAATTTCCATGATGAACCACTTCCTGATCTCACTAGCAATGGCCTAGTTCACCTGCATGTAATCCAGTCCATCTAGCTATTTATTTCTTACATTACTTCTCTATGGCTGTGGCTGTCTTGGGCTGAGCAGTGATTAGATGAAAAATCTATGCATGGTGTCCATGCATAGATTCATTCTGAAAGCCCTGGTGTTGCTACCGAACTATGTCAAGGCTGGCTTCTCCTGACTATGAAGAGAATCTCTTATCATTCTTACATATTTACTAAATGGAGCTCTTTCTCTCCTTATAAATATTTTGTATTTTGACATGGTTTCATCACTAAATGCATCTCAAATAATTTTACTTGAATAACTACGAACAAGCCTAATGATTCTTCATACTCCTGCGTTCAGTTGTAAACCTGAATGTGCTCTTTGTTCATAAATGGAAAAGGAAGCTATTCCACAAATGCCTTGTACTGGTTTGGGTCCAACTGTTTTCTCTTTCCTAAGGTGGCTACACCCACGATCTTTTAACTGCGGTAGCAACGTACTTAAAAAAAAAGTATTCAAAGAGTCAAGACTTGAGGTTTATTTTTCTTCCAGATTGTTTTGTAATCCTCTGGTTAAAAAACAACTATTGTGTTTTATGAGAATAAAAATGTTATTAAAATAGCTCAAGACGTCTTTAGAACATAAAATATCCATGAAAAACAATAATGTACTTAAATAATTTAAGCACTGATTAATAAAAACATGTGGGTTAAATTTTTCTTAAAATTGTACTCTGATTTCAAAACAAAATAAAAAATAAGTCTGGGAAAAATTCATTTTTGAAGTCAACAAACCAAAGTTTAGTTAATCATTCAAGATATTCATCAAATTCTAAAATAATAAGGCTTTTTAAATTATAAATTAATTATACTATGTTTTGCATATTTAGTAGAGACACCAATAAGCGAAAGCATGAGTAGTCCCATCCCCACCTTGCTGCAGAGGATAGTAGAATAGCCTAAAATAGTATCATTTCTAATGAATGCAAATACAATTAAATTAATTTTATTATTTCAAGCTATAAACATTTTTAATAGTCCCAAATGGAAATTCTCTTCTACATCTATGATTTGATAGTACTCTGCTTCTCCTCATGCATTGTCCAGTATTTGCTGTTATTGTCACTTGCAATGGCATTTCGCCATTCTATTGTCAACTCCTATATGGCAAGGGGGCAAATCCTACACATGTTGTGCCTGTCACCACACAGAGTATAGTGTCAGGACCATAGTAAAAATATAAAGTCAAGATGTTTAAAAGATTTATTTCTTTAGCAAAACTTTAGAAAATTTTAATCACAGTAAAATATAGAAGAATATTGAAGCAATATTTAAATTTGAGATTTATCAAAGCAGCTTTTTTTTTTACTTGAGTTGGTTTGCTTTTGTAAAACTTTATTCTGAACCTTATTTACTGCAAAAACCATAATTATAATTCAAATCTTAAAAACTAAGATACTCTCCAGCTTTTGGCCTGGGCTGAATCAATGTCAAAGCTTATGTATATCTTTGTGCTGAATAGTTTAACTCGGACATTAGTTCGGGGCCACCATCTTCATTTAAAGCCTGAGATATTTCAGCTCAGCATATTGGCTTTCTATTTTCATGAAGGAAAGGAAAGAAAGAGGGGGAGGAGGAGAAAGAGAAAAAATAGGAAAAGAAAGAGTAAGAGGGAGGACAGGAAGAAAGAAAGAAGAAAGGGACGGAAGGAGGCAGGGAAAGGAAGGAAGAAAGGAGGAAAAAAGACAGAAGAGGGAGGTATTGTCTTTCTACTCAGAGCTGAAAACCCCTGGGTTTAGGTTTGTTTGAACATAAAAAGATTATATTTATTTGCTAATGTTTTTGGTGGTGACAATTGGAGAGGAGGGCAACAGTGTTCTTTGACTGTCGATTTATTTATTTTTTTTGTTTTACCAAATAATAAAATAGTCATCTCCGATATTTTGCTCAAAAGTTTTGTTTTGTCTTTTTTTAATATTGTGCATTCCTAATGTAGATGAAAATTAGGTAAAATGCAGCAGTTTGATTTTTTGAAAATAAAAATTTGCCCTGTAATATTTAATTTTCTACTATTAGTTAAGTAGACATTCTTTAATCTTTCTTGAGCTCCCTGGTACTGGGATCTAATATCTGGCATTGAGCCTGGTGCAGGTGGTGACTCATTACATCCTGTTTGGATTAAATCATTCACTTCAAGCTTTTCTTCTGACCATAAATTCAGACATATTTTTTTTCCTGGGTAGAAATCAAAGAAAGTGTTTGACTCTTTAATTATGGAGACAATTTTTAGAACCACATCTAAATCTTTTCCCATGGGTATTTTCTGAAAGAATAACTATTTTTATCCAGAGCTTTTCTTTACAATGATATTTACCCACATTGCAGTTTTATACAGAATTATGTTCAGGCTTATCAAAAAATTTCGGCTACAGAGCTATCTCCCCACATTTAAATCATAAATACTTATTGCCTGTTTGATAAATTCTCCAAATATGAGTAGATTGGAGTTTTATCGTGAAGCTGCTCTAGTTCCACTGACCCAGCTCCATTGGCGCAAGCTATAAAGACTGGCTACTGTAAGCCTGATTATAAAAGAAAGCTCAATAAATTTAATGGAATCAAAAGCATGCAAGATATATTCTTCACCCCAATGAAATTAAATTGGAAATCAACAGACTGATAAAATTTGGACAAACCCACAAATATCTGAAAATTAAGCAACACATTTCTAAATAACCCATGGGTCAACAAGACCACAAGGAAATTTAGAAGAAGGTTTTAATTGAATAAAAGCAAAGACAAAACATATTGAAATTTACAAGATGAAGCCAAGGTAGTACTTAGAGGAAAATTTATAGCATTAAACACCCACATTAGAAGAACAAACTTTCACCTTAGGAAAACAGATAAAGAATAGCAAACTAAACTCAAAGCATGCAGAATGAAGAAAATAATGAAAACTAGATCAAAAACCAATGAGATAGCAGAAAAACAGCAGAGAAAATTAATTTAAAGTCAATTCTTTGATAAGGTCATTAAAATTGACAACACTTTTCGAGAATCAACAAAGTAAAACAGAGAATAGACAAATTACTAAAAATCAGGAATGAGAGGACATTCCTATTGACCTTAAAGAAATTTTAAAGATCTTAAGGGATTAATAAGAACAAGTTGATGCCAACAAATTAGACAAATCAGAAGAAACTTTAAAATTTCTAGAAAGACACAAACTATCAAAATTGACTCAAGAAAAAATAAACAACCTTGGTTGATATATTACAAATGAAATATAGAATTAGTAATGAAAATGTCTTCCTACAGAGAAAAACTCAAGCCCAATTTCCCCAGTAAATTCTATGAATCATTTAAAGAAAAAATGACAATTCATTACAAACTCTTTCAGAAAAATAGAAGAGGCAAGAACACTTGCCAAAGCCTATACTATAAGGATAGTATTATTCTGCTATTACAGCCAAACAAATGCACTGCAAATTATGGACAAGTATCTTTCATGTATGTAGATATGGACACAAAATTTCTCAACAACAAAATGTTAGCAAACAAAATCTGGCAGTATATGGAAGGGATTATAAACCATGACCAAGTTAGACTCATACCAGAAATACAGGATTTGGTTTCACATTGAAACACTAATTAATGTCATATGCCCAACTGATGGGATAAAGCTAAAAAATATTACATGAAAATTTCAATAAACACAGAAAGATAAACCCAGCACCCATTCATAACAAAAATTTTCACAGGTAAGCACTAGAAGAGACTATTACCAATCTGATAAAGGACAGCTACAAAAAACCTACAGCCATGTCTGATGTTAATGAATGAAAAGAGTTAAATACCTAAGATAAATCGAACCAAAGAAGTGCAAGAGAATACAACACTGACAAGAGAAATTAAAGATCTAATTAAAGGAGATCCACTCATGTTCATGAAATGAAAGATTAAATACTGTTAAGATGTTAATTCTTCTGGAATTGATCTTTAGCCTCTCTGCAATCCTTAATATCCTAATGGGCTTTTTTGTAGAAATTGACAAATTGACCCTAACATTTATGTGGAAATGCAAAAGACCCAGAAAAGCAAAAACAATTCTGAAAAGGAACAGAGTTGGAGGATTCATACTTTTCCACTACAAAACATAAAGAAACATAAGGTATAGACTACAGTAATCAAGACAATATGATATTGGCATAATGAGAGACATGTAGTTAAACAGAGCAGAACTGGGAATCTGTAAATAAACCATTATATTTATGATCTGTTAATTTTTCAACACAAGTTGCAAAGAAGTTCAATAGGGTATAGGACAATCTTTTCAACAAATGGTGCTGGTATTGGATATCCACTTATAAAAATATATTGTCTAAAAATATCTAACAGAAATTGTATAATAACAATAATCAAAATGTTTTACTACATATACTGCACATAATTTTTAACTAAAATGAGATAAAAGTCGTTTTATCTTATAATATAGCTGTAAAAACATCTTAAGCAACATAAATGTTTCAAACATGTGACTTATAAATTCTAAAGGTAAAATTTATTTCTGTTACAAAGGATAAATGAAGTTATTTATAAAGTTGAATTTATATTTGCACGAAGGAACTGATTAGCTTATGTCATCCTGATTAAAGATTTAAATGTGTTTACATGAAATAACATTCAACCTAGTCAGGGCATTTTGAAAATAGATATATTGTTAAACTAAGTAGTTGAGTATTTAGTTCTGGCTTTTATTCCTGTTATTGAACTGGCAACCTCAGTTGCATGTAATTTATAAAATTTGCATGGTGAATGTTAGACAACACGATTCCAAGAATTTTAGATTAAACCAAGTGTATTATTTAATATAGGTTGAATTATATTATGAGCATTTTTCTATTGCATGAGCTATTACACAATATTATACACTTAAAAGTAAAAACTCAACTTAGAGGCAATATAGCCATTAACAAAGAAAATAAGGCAAATATTCTTTTTTTAATAATCCTCAGATAAAAGAGAATTTAACATGTGTAATCTTCAGGAAGTATAAACCCAGGGTTTTGGGTAAACTCATACTTGTAGGTTCTTGGTGTCTTCTATCTATGTGCTGTATAGGAATGAAAAAGGCAAGTACTCCCGAGTTAAGCTGGGAACTACTGGGCATTAAATGCATGAATGAACAGAAAAAGTTACTCATTATTCAAGACATACATTTTTTCTAAAAAAAATTAAAAGGAAGTCTCTAATTATATTCACACTGCCTTTTCACAGCCTGATATTAATAAAGGATGGAGTATATTTCTAAAGCACAATAGCAGTTTGGCATATGTTGAGAAGACTTAGAGAAATTGGGGGTTAAAGTGATATTTTCAACTCTAAAACATCCCCTTGACACTACAAAAATCTTCTGTTTTTGACCCAGGAAATGGGACTGGGATATGGCCTTGGCCAACTGGCCTTAAGGACATTATTAAAGAAAATCCACATTCAAGAGAAAGATGAGATAAATAACTACAAAAGGCAGAGTTATTTACATTCATAATTAGCCCTTCAATGTCATTTCTTACAAGCTGATGCTGGGCCTAATCCCTGCAATTCCTGCTTTACCAGCAAGTCCTGGTAGAATCCTCTGAGAATTTTCATATTCCAGGGTTCTTCTTGAAGTATTCCACCACTAGCCTGAAGGCAAGTGTAAGCTGCATGGAGTGTCCCAAATGCCCATGACCCCTATTCCTAGTATGCTGCCTTCTCTCTCTCAGACCTCACTTACGGCCTCATGAAGAGTTCCCTACAATCAACTGACTAAGGAAGAAAGAACTCAGGCCTGGTTCCAGATGGTTCTGCATGATCTGAAGGCACCCTCTAGAAACTTGGTCATCTATAGCACATCAGCCTCTTCCTGAGCTATTCTTAAGGACAGTGGTGCAGAAACGTCCTGCCACAAGGCAGAAATTTAAGCAGTGCACCTGGCCATTTGTCTCAAAGAAGAAATAGTCAGACTAAGACCAAATTGGCTATAGCTACTGCTGAGTGCCCAATATGCAAACACTAGAGACTAACACTAAGTCCCCAAGCTGTCACAATTCACTTGGGTCATCAGCCAGGTAACTGATGGCAGCTTGATTCATGGATTTTTATGCTGGGGCCAATATTTTGTTCTTACTGGAATAGACATTTATCCTGAGTATGGATTGCCCTGACCTGCACACAATGCTTCTGCCAAAACTACCTTTAGTGGACTTACAGAATGCCTTATCCAGTATCATTTTGTTTCATCCAGCACTGTTTCTGATTAAGGAACTCATTTCACAGCAAACAAAGTGTGGCAATGGGCCCGTGTTCATGAAACTCATGGATTTTATTATGTTCTCCATTATCCTGAAGCAGCTGGCTTGATAGAGTGGTGGAATGCCCTTTTAAAGACTCAGTTACAGCACTGGCTGAGTGCAAATGCCTTACAGAACTGGGGCCGTGTTCTCCAGGTGGCTGTACATGCTCTAAACCAAGCATCCAATATATGGTGCTATTTGTCATATGGCGAGGACTCATGGGTCCAGGAATCAAGAGGCAGAAATGTGAGTGGCACCACTCACTACTATTGCTAGGGATCAACTAGCAAAATATTTGCTTCCCATCGCTGTGATCTTAGGGCACTGCTGGTCTTGGTTCCAAAGGGAGAAATGTTTCCTTTAGGATACGTAACAATAACCCATTGAACTGGAAGTTATGACTGCCAACTGGCCACTTTGAGCTCTTTATGCCACTAGGTCAAAGGCAAAGAAAGCAGTTGCAGAACTGGTTGGAGTGACTGATCCTGATTATCAAGGGAAAACCTCACTGCTACTACACTGTGGGGGTAAGGAAGAGTGTCTGCAATGCAGGAGATGGCTTCAGGTATCTCGAACTACTACCATGTCCTGTGACTTCTAGTTAATGGAAAACTAAGCAGCCCAATTCAGCCAAGACTTCTAATTGTCCAGACTCTTCAAGAATGAAGGTTTGAATTACTCTATGAAGCAACAAACCATAACCAGCTGAGGTGCATTCTGAGGGCAAAGTGAATACGGACTGGGTACAGGAAGAGGTGCTTATAAATACAAATTATGACTACACAACCAGTTTCAAAATGAGGGCTTCCTTTTTTAAAATTATAAATATATTTGTATATGTATTAGCCAAATAGTTTTGTTTTCTTCTCTTTCTTATGCCCTTATTATCTAGCGTAAGGTATATGTAATTAACTTTACACCACAGTATTTAAGTTATAGGAAATCAAAGGAGAGGGGGAATATTACTTAAAGGCTTTCTATCCTCTCCTGGGGAACAAGCTGGCATGTTTTTGGTTGTACACAGAATAGTTATACCATGTTAGACAGAAATACAACTATGCTATTGTCCTTTGGAGATGAAGTATGGTTTAAGGATATATATATATATATATATATGGATGTTAAGTTGACAACGGGTGGAGTGTGATGGTCAGTTTATGTGTCAATTTGGCTAGGCTATAATCCTTAGTTATTCAATCACACATCTAGCTATGTGGTGAAGGTATTTTGCAGAGATGATTAAAGTTCATAACCAATTAACTTTAAGTAAGGGAGATATCCTAGGTACGCTAGGTGAACCTGATTCCAACAGTTGAAAATTATTAAGAGAAGTATTGAGGAATCCCAGAAGAAAAAATTTCGACCTCTGGGCAGCAACTTCAGCTCATGCCTAAGTGTTCTGGCCTGTCCCTCCTGACAGCTGTCCTTCAGATTTCAGAATTTCTTTGGCATCCTCCACAATGAGGGAAGCCAGTATCTTATAATAAATCTCTAATGTTTCTGACTGGTTCTGTCCCTCTGGTTGAACCCTGATGGATACAGCCATTTAAAAACCTTTGGGCAAATAATGCATTAAAGTTTCTATTAGATGTTAACACTAAAATGCCACCGTTTTGTCCGATGGTTTTCCAAGGGACAGGCTACTGAATATGGAGCTCTGAGGGAAATGACAGGGGTGATGGGGAATCGGTGCCCTCTTAGAATGGAAGTGGTCATCCCATAGGCTCTAGACATCCAAAAAGGCTGCAGGAAGGGAAAAGTATCTGATGAAGGAAAGGATGCCTAGGCATGATGAAGACCTATGCAATGAAGATAGGGAGAGGGGCAAAGAGAGAATTTATGGTTGTACATACAGGCATCCCTGGCTACAAATCCAAAGTCGAATAGGATTCTGTGATTATCAGTAAGGAGCCCAGGGACATATTAGTAAGGCGGTGCTGCAACTGTGACCCTTTTTTTGCTGCAACTGTTCGCTTTTTGCTCTCTTGTTTCTTTTTGTTTTCCTCATCTTCTTCTTCTCTTTATAATTACTCTTCATAATTGTTATAGTAGTTACCTTTAAAAGAAAAATCAACAGGACTAGCAAATGAAGTGTGAAAGTTTTCTATATTTTATGTCATCAAATACACCCAGTGGTCCTGTGAGATAGGCATCCTAAGTTATTCCTAAAATGGTTAGAGAGTAGAAACCATTGCCCAAGGCACTTATATAAAAACAAGTATAAATACAGTTGCCCAAGGCCCTCGTATACGTCAATTGCCTGAGGACACCTGCCTGGTGTCAGAGCTAGAATTACTATCTTAATTCTGTCCTATCTATAAAACCTAGATTCTCAGTTGTTGCATTATCCTGCACTCCAAAGAGAAATAATTTCCATAGAGTCAGCACCAATGATCAGAAAGAGGATAATTTGCAGACCCTGAAGCCACAGTTTAAAAGGGACTTGGAGAGATGACAGGGCTTTGATTTTGAGTTTCTGTTCCACAGGAAGCCAGGATGTCCATCTGACTTCAATTCTCTCCTGATTATTCCTTGCTCCTGAAAAAGATCAAGTTGATACACACACTTCCTTTTCATCTCATCTCGTGCCACTTTTTAAAATTTGGCCTGTTTACTAGAGCAGATTCTTTTCAGCATATACTTGGCCATGTGTGACGAGGAAAGGAGGGTAGGAGATGGTTTCTGCAAACATGGCAAGCTTTAGACTGACCTTTCTTTAAGGGAATGTTGAAGTTAGGAGGAGTACCTTTCCCTCTACCGCCTAAGAAGACAGCTTTTTCAAAGCTCTCTAGCTTTGAGATAATGGATTTGCATATCCAAATTCAAGGCAATTTACATGTTTTTAAAAAATCAGAGAAACTCATAGATAATATCAACTTATGAAAAACCTGAATAGGATAAATTACACTAATTCAAGTAGATGACGTGGAGGTCATTATAATACTAAGAAGCAAAAAGAGTATCATTTCTCACTGCTTAAATTTGTGTGTTTTTTTTTCCTATAGCCTCATTCAACCTATTTTAAAAAATATATTCGGGAACTCTACTGCATCTTCATTTATTTTAATATTATTCAGTGGGTTTTATCAAAGTAGAAGTTCTTAGATTGTATGTCCCTATTTTCAACTCTTTTCTCCCCTATTATTCATAACTGTGTGTGCCAATTAATTTCTTAAGTTGGGAAATTACTGCTATATATTGTTATATTTTTAAAAACTATTTTCCATCAATTAGGGATGGAAATAGGAATACTGTTAGCTTCTTAGCAATTGAGCTTTCTAAATTATTTCTAAAAATTGAGAAGTCAGATGTTCTCCCAAACTAGCTGGGCAACTAGTAACCTAGCCTAAGCCTCATGAAGGATTTTAAGAATTAACTTACGTATTTTAAAAGTCCATACATACCAGAGACACGTGCTTTCTATAAATATGAAAAACATTTGGTTATTCAACTTGACTTGAAAACTTAAATTTTGACTAGGTTCATTATTTAAGACACTACATGTTTTCTATAAATAATGTGTTTTTATCATGGCTCTTAGACTTTCAGCAATTTCTTAATAGCAACGTATATATTATCAAGAAAGACTAACATGGCTTTCATTTTGCATAGATTTTTTCAGACCATTAATATCTGCTTAAAATTAATTAACAATCTAAGAATATGAATGAAGAGTAGTAAAGATTAGAATGCTAATAATTATGGATAAAAGCAAAGTTTATTTTCCTTTCTGTTCTTTTAATCCTAAAGTTGTCACAAAATATGTAGCTCTTGAAACTAAGATCTTGTTGAATTATTCACACTTCCTTTTCTTATTTAACCAGCAATTTAGCTTTTTCTCTTTTAATGCTTAGGAATACTCAAACTTCCTTTCTTCAAAAAAAATTGTTTTTTTCCAATGAATATCCAATAAACCACAAGGTTTTGGAAAACAGTTTGTCCACGTTCCCGCTCCAACACTTACTGAGTAATATTGGGCAGGTCAATTAACATGTCTCCACTTCAGTTTCCATATCTGCAAACTGGAAGTTATATTACCTATTTTAGTGGGTGATTGTAATACTAAATTGATATATTGCATGCAAAGCACTTTTAAGAAAGTATAGGATAGTAAACACAAGTTAGTTAATAGTTAGGTTTAAACTAAGAAAGCTTAATGAAATGTGTGGCTTTTTGTCTCAAATTACTTTAAACTCATAACCTTGGCTGCTAAAGTGCTATATCCTCCTTCTTGTCCCATTCTCCATAATCAGTCCTATGGGGGAGCATGTGAAATTGAAAACCCATATGACTTCTGGTCAGACTAACCCTGGTTTCTCTACTTACTAGTTTTACGATCTTATATAACATGCTATGTCTGTCTGAGACTCATTCCCCTCTTCAATAAAATAAATAAAAAAGAATAATACCTATATTGACCTATATTGCAGGATGATGTGAAGCTTGTGTGACTTGCATGTGAAATGTCCAGTGTGGAGGGGACGCATACAGTAGAGACTGGCACTGCCCTGCCTCACCTGGATATAACCACGGAACAAATACAAATTGTTTTCACTTTGTTCTTACCTAGTGTGTCTATCATTGCCACACTCTCACACTTTTAATCACACTTTTAATTGGCCTTAAAAATTCTTAATATTTTTAAAGTATAGAACTTCATGTCTTTTAAACTGAAAATTAGACTGAGAATATTAATTGCTTATTGTCTTAGGAGGATCCTCAATCAAAGTTTAATGTTCATCTTCTTCCTTGCCCATTCAAAAAGTAGTCATTGTTGGTCCTGAACATAAACTATTACTTTTAAATCGAGCATTATTTTATAATAAAATAAGGGTTATTTAATAGTTAACCTAGTCATGTATTTTAACCAATTTTTCCTGCATGATCTAGTTAAAGATGTTAGGTTAAGATGGCTGAACAGGAAGAGCTCTGGTCTGCAGCTCCCAGTGTGGTTGATGGAGAAGACAGGTGATTTCTACATTTCCAACTGAGGTACTTGGTTCATCTCACTGGGACTGGATGGAAAGTGGGTGCAGCCCACGGAGGGCGAGTTAAAGCAGGGTGGGGTGTTGCCTCACCTGGGAAGCACAAGGGATTGGGGGACTTCTCTTTCTTAGCCAAGGGAAGCCGTGAGAGACTGTACCTGGAAAAATGGGAGATTCCCACCCAAATACTGAGCTTTACCCAAGGTCTTAGCAACTGCCAGACAAGGAGATCCTCTCCCGTGCCTGGTTTGGTGGGTCCCATGCCCATGGAGCCTCGCTCACTGCTAGTGCAGCAGTCTGAGATTGAACTGCAAGGCAGCAGCCTGGCTGGGGGAGGGGCCTCCGCCATTGCTGAGGCTTGAGTAGGTAAACAAAGCAGCCTGGAAGCTCTAACTCGGGGGAGCCCACTGCAGCTCAGCAAGGTCTTCTGCCTCTGGACTCTGCCTCTGTGGGCAGGGCTTAGCTGAACAAAAGGCAGCAGACAACTTCTGCAAACTTAAACGTCCCTGTCTGACAGCCTTGAAGAGACCAGTGGTTCTCCCAACACGGCGTTTGAGCTATGAGAACAGACAGACTGCCTCCTCAAGTGCGTCCCTGACCCCGTGTACCCTAACTGGGAGACACCTCCCAGTAGGGGCCGACAGACACCTCAAATAGGCAGGTGCCCCTCTGGGATGAAGATTCCAGAAGAAGGATCAGGCAGCAATATTTGCTGTTCTGTAGCCTCTGCTGGTGATACCAAGGCAAACAGGGTCTACAGTGGACCTCCAGCAAACTCCAACAGACCTGCAGCTGAGGGACCTATTAGAACGAAAACTAACAAACAGAAAGGAATAGCATCAACATCAACAAAAAGGACATCTACACCATAACCCCATCTGTAGGCCATCAACATCAAAGACCAAAGTTAAATAAAACCACAAAAATGGGGAGAAACCAGAGTAGAAAAGCTGAAAATTCTAAAAATCAGAGCGCCTCCTTCAAAGGATTGCAGCTCCACACCGGCAAGGGAACAAAGCTGGACAGAGAATGAATTTGACAAGTTGACAGGTTGACAGAAGTAGGCTTCAGAAGGTCAGTAATAACAAGCTTCTCTGAGCTAAAGGAACGCATTCGAACCCATTGCAAGGAAGCTGAAAACCTTGCAAAAAGGTTAGATGAATGGCTAACTAGAATAAACAGTGTAGAGAAGACCTTAAATGACCTGATGGAGCTGAAAACCATGGCATGAG
Organism: Symphalangus syndactylus; assembly: GCF_028878055.3. Taxonomy (NCBI): domain Eukaryota; kingdom Metazoa; phylum Chordata; class Mammalia; order Primates; family Hylobatidae; genus Symphalangus; species Symphalangus syndactylus. Next base: position 61,702,368 of record NC_072445.2, on the reverse strand, counting down.
AACTTCGTGACACATGTGCAAGCTTCAATAGCCGATTTGATCAAGTGGAAGAAAGGATATCAGTGACTGAAGATCAAATTAATGAAATAAAGTGAGAAGACAAGGTTAGAGAAAAAAGAGTAAAAAGAAATGAACAAAGCCTCCAAGAAATATGGGACTATGTGAAAAGGCCAAATCTACGTTTGATTGGTGTACCTGAAAGTGATGGGGAGAATGGAACCAAGTTGGAAAACACTCTTCAGGATATTATCCAGGAGAACTTCCCCAACCTAGCAAGGCAGGCCAACATTCAAATTCAGGAAATACAGAGAACACCACAAAGATACTCCTCGAGAAGATCAACCCCAAGACACATAATTATCAGATTCACCAATGTTGAAATGAAGGGAAAAATGTTAAGGGCAGCCAGAGAGAAAGGTCAGGTTACTCACAAAGGGAAGCCCATCAGACTAACAGCAGATTCCTCAGCAGAAACCCTACAAGACAGAAGAGAGTGGGGGCCAATATTCAACATTCTTGAAGAAAAGAATTTTCAACCCAGAATTTCATATCCAGCCAAACTAAGTTTCATAAGTGAAAGAGAAATAAAATCCTTTACAGACAAGCAAATGCTGAGAGGTTTTGTCACCACCAGGCCTGCCTTAAAAGAGCTCCTGAAGGAAGCACTAAACATGGAAAGAAACAACCAGTACCAGCCACTGCAAAAACATGCCAAATTGTAAAGACCATCGACGCTAGGAAGAAACCGCATCAATTAATAGGCAAAATAACCAGTGAACACCATAATGACAGGATAGACTTCACACATAACAATATTAATCTTAGATGTAAATGAGCTAAATGCCCCAATTAAAAGACACAGACTGCAAATTGGATAAAGAGTCAAGACCCATCAGTGTGCTGTATTCAGGAGACCCATCTCATGTGCAAAGATGCACATAGGCTCAGAATAAAAGGATGAAGGAAGATCTACCAAGCAAATGGAAAGCAGGGGTTGCAATCCTAGTCTCTGATAAAACAAACTTTAAACCGACAAAGATGAAAAGAGACAAAGAAGGCCATTACATAATGTTAAAGGGATCAATTCAACAATAAGAACTATCCTACATATACATGCACCCAATACAAGAGCATCCAGATTCATAAAGTAAGTCCTTAGAGACCTACAAAGAGACTTAGACTCCCCCACAATAATAATGGGAGACTTTAACACCCCACTGTCAACATTAGACAGATCAACAAGACAGAAGGTTAACAAGGATATCCAGGGCTTGAACTCAGCTCTGCACCAAACAGACCTAGTAGACATCTACAGAACTCTCCACCCCAAATCAACAGAATATGCATTCTTCTCAGCACCACATCACACTTATTCCAAAATTGATCACATAATTGGAAGTAAAGCACTCCTCAGCAAATGTAAAAGAACAGAAATCACAACAAACTCTCTCTCAGACCACAGTGCAATCAAATTAGAACTCAGGATTAAGAAACTCACTCAAAACCACACAACTACATGGAAACTGAACAACCTGCTCTTTTTTTTATTATTATTATACTTTAAGTTCCAGGGTACATGTGCACAATGCACAGGTTTGTTACATATATATACATGTGCCATGTTGATGTGCTGCATCCATTAACTCATCATTTACATTACATATATCTCCTAATGCTATCCTTCCCCCCTCCCCCCACCCCAAAACAGGCCCCGGTATGTGGTGTTCCCCACCCTGTGTCCAAGTGATCTCATTGTTCAATTCCCACCTATGAGTGAGAACATGCAGTGTTTAGTTTTCTGTCCTTGCGATGATAGTTTGCTGAGAATGATGGTTCCCAGCTTTATTCATGTCCCTACAAAGGACATGAACTCATCCTTTTTTATGGCTGCATAGTATTCCATGGTGTCTATGTGCCACATTTTCTTAATCCAGTCTATCACTGATGGACATTTAGGTTGGTTCCAAGTCTTTGCTATTGTGAATAGTGCTGCAATAACATACGTGTGCATGTGTCTTTATAGCAGCATGAATTATAATCCTTTGGGTATATACCCAGTAATGGGATGGCTGGGTCAAATGGTATTTCTAGTTCTAGATCCTTGAGGAATGTCTTCCACAATGGTTGAACTAGTTTACAGTCCCACCACTAGTGTAAAAGTGTTCCTGTTTCTCCACAGCCTCTCCAGCACCTGAACAACCTGCTCTTGAATGACTAATGAGTAAATAATGAAACGAAGGCAGAAATACAAATGTTCTTTGAAACCAATGAGAACAAAGACACAATGTACCAGAATCTCTCAGACACATATAAAGCAGTGTGTAGAGGGAAATTTATAGCACTAAATGCCCACAAGAGAAAGCAGGAAAGATCTAAAATTGACACCCTAACATCACAATTAAAATAACTAGAGAAGCGAGAGCAAACAGATTCAAAAGCTAGCAGAAAGCAATAAATAACTAAGATCAGAGAAGAACTGAAAGAGATAGAGACACAAAAAACCCTTCAAAAAAATCAATGAATGCAAGAGCTGGTTTTTTGAAAATATCAACAAAATTGATAGACTGCTATCAAGACTAATAAAAAAGAATAGAGAGAAGAATCAAATAGATGCAATAAAAAGTGATAAAGGGGATTTCAATTTTGAATTTTAGCAAGAAGGAAGGAAGTTAATAAAACTCATGCATAGATAATGGTTATAGATATTTATAGACAATTGCTTATAAGTATAATAAATAATGCACATCATTATTGATGTTTCGTATAGCAGGCACTTTAACATTAAATGACTCATCTAACAAACATAGAACTCGTGAGAAACCTGCGAGTTTGGGAATGAAACAAAGCAGAGATAGAAATATAGTCCCAGCTACTTGGGAGGCTGAGGCAGGAGAATGGCGTGAACCCAGGAGGCAGAGCTTGCAGTGAGCCGAGATCACGCCACTGCACTCCAGCCTGGGCAACAGAGCGAGACTCCGTCTCAAAAAAAAAAAAAAAAAAAAAAAATCCTCCATCTTGACTGATCTCACTTAGTATAACATTACTGTGACAAGGTTTTACAAAAATGGTTTTGAAGAAGTCCAAAGAAGCCTGAGATTTATAACACAGATGTTCAAGTAAGAGAGTGTGAATCTGTAATCATCTCTGTTTTCAACAAAGACATGGGGAATGAGACTCAAGACATTTATGTATTCATAGAAACTCAGGACATTTAAGTGGAGAAACAGAACAATTTAATTAGCATGATCTTCTAGGTAGCAGTAAATGGTCTATTTGTGTCGGGTTAATGAACTCTTCTAGGGCACTCAGTAGAACCAGGGTGCCTTTAAAGGACTCATTGACCTCACAGGGGTGAGCACTTTTTCTGTCAGAGAGCCCTTTATTTACCAGTCTTTACACTCTGCAGGAGAAGTCCACAAATTCATGAGGTATCAGCTTCCCATAGGTAAAGGAAGTGTTTTTCATGGGTTTATGCGCTGATACACACAACTAACATTAAAACTCCTGGTAGAATTGTTTGTATTCGTATGCATAAATAAAGTGATGCAGCATAGTATTATTTAATTTTATCAGTGTAACACAGACATAAAATAACAACAAATGTCTGTACTAGGTGATATGTCTGAACTACAGCTTGATATTATTCAGTATTGAGAGTTGTGTGGCCAAAGTCAGAGTAGGATTGGGCCAGTCTTTGGTAATTTTTTAAAAAATCTATACAACTGTGGCCTCTTTTCTGGAAATGAGCTATAGCAATGCTTATATTACACCCCTCCAAGCATTCATACAGATAAAAAACATTTATTGGTCCTTACTGTAAACTAAGCAAATTGGGTCATGATGAGGAAAAACAAAGAAAGAAAAGACATAAATAAATATCTAATCATGTATGTTCATTGTAACAGCACAAGCAACTGGTTTTATTTGAAGTATCCTCTGCTTTCTAGGTCTAAACTAAGACAGATAAAAAGAAAGCAGAAAAATGCAAAACTAAGTTCTTTCCCTTTATTTTAACAACTATCACGGCTCTTCATTTTTGTGTATGTCTTGTGAGCACAGGGGCTATTTTTTCAAGGATGGTTATAGAATGAAGAGCCTTGGAATTTAGAGTCCCCCTCTGGCAGAAAAGGCCAATATGCTTTTAGCCTCTTATAAAACATTCAGGTATCCTGAGTTTAGGGTTCCCCAGCTCTGTGTGTTGGTTTCCCCACACAAACCAACTGCATGTGAAAGATGCACCAGGGCCCTTCAATATTACCCTCTAGGATTTGAAAGGCAAGAGGCAATATGCTTCAGCAGAGACATGATGCCCATGCTGCTTGCTGTGCTGTGAGTCATAAAGTCCTTATCTCTGAACCAGGAGTCTCACGTCTTCTGCTAGCAACCAAGAAACTATGGCAGGCTAATTTTATCATGTCCAAATAGGGTAAAAATCTCAGACATATTGCAGTTCTTCACAATCCTTCCGCATTAATTTGCTTACAACGTTTATGGGTTTCTTTCCTAGGAGCATCTATGTAAATCATTTGGAGTTTTTGCCTTTCCCCTTAGAAGAAAAATATGAATGATTTGACTGAACAGGCCTATAGCCAAACCCAAGATGATCTTTCCAGGTGTGAACTCCATCTTCAAACTTCTAGTGAGTCTGAGGCCACGACTGGAAAAATTTAGAAATAATTTCTAATTCTTGAAAACTTTGAAATGTCAAAACATTAAAACTTTAAGTTTTTGTATCTTGTTTAATGTTTAACAATTTTCTGAAACTTTGTTTGGGAATTATGTAGGTATTCTACTTTGTTAGTTTGACTTAGCATATATAAATAGAGCTATGTCTACATATTAATAGTAGTCTTGTTTTACCTTACCTTTGTGTTTTTTTGCTGTATGCCATCTAGATCCTAAACCTTAAAGAAGAAACTATGGCAATGTCTCTTCCACCACTCTTGATTAGCATGATGTGTTGCCAAAAGACTTCAGATCATAAGTGCAAAATAAAAAATCCCAAATTGGCTGCATCTTTTCTCATTGCTCAACAACTGTCAAACAATTGAGAAATTTGTTTTGGATGAAGCAGTAACATTCCTTCTTCCACTCCCAGCCCCATTCCACATAGTCTGCAGTTCCTCACTGACCACTGATTGATGTCAACGTGCAAACTCTCAGACAGAAGACAAGAAATATGTCATGGGCTTTCTGGTTCTTCAAGCTTCTGATTAGGACCAGAGCCAGCAATTACATACACTTATCCCTATTCTTTCCATGAATGCAGAGAAAGAAAGACCTTCTTGAGCTGCAAGAAATACTCTATTCCTTACACATAATAACTAAGGCTCAGCAGCTTGTAAAAAGGCAGGGTCCAGGGCATGTCAGGACAAGGAAGAGTTGTAGGTTATTTCTCTGTCTTTCCTCTATATTCTTTCATAATTGGGACAAGGCCTCAGCTGACAAGGAGCTGGCAGAACACTGGGGACAGTTGGTATATAAGAACCAACACCGTCCCATCAGTCATTTATTCAACACGTGTTTATTGAGCATCTGCAACGTGACTGCACCGTTATAGAGTCTCTATTGTTGTAGGTCCTGAGAAAAAAACTGCAAAGCAAAGTACACACAGGCTTGCCCTCCTTAAATGTACAGTCAAGTGGAGATGGCAGATATTAAGGAACTAACTTGTGCTATTGAAGTTTAAAAGAAAGGGATCTTACTGAGTCTGAGGAAAGGAATGAATCAATGCAGACTTCCTAGAAGAACTGACATGTAAACTAAGAACTGAAAGAGGAATAGACATTAAACCAGAAAACAGAATGGAAGAAAAATAGATTTACGATGCGATACGATGCAAAAACCCTAATGGAAAAAGTTCAGTATGACTGGAATATGTAGACAGAAGATAATGGTTTATGATAAGACTGAAAAGGAATGCAGAGTCTAGATAAAAAGACACTTAGAATTAGTAAGAATTTTTTTTGAGACAATAAAAGACCATTTTGCTTTGGCAAAATAATAATAATAACCCTCACTGTAGTGTGAACTATAAATTTAGGAGAGCAAGAGTGTATGTGGGAAAATCAGTTAAGAGACTTGCATTAGCCAAGAAAACAGCTGATGTTGGATTAAACCATGGAGAAGATAATGGAGATAATGACAAGTGGACAGATTTTGGAAATCAATATCTTTTGGTAATTAACTGAACATAGGAGAAAGAAGAAAAGATGGGGTTACATAGGATTCGAAATTTCTGAACAATCAGCTGGGAAGATGATAGTATTATTTGTTGTGTAAAGAACATGAGAAGAGGATCGGGATTGAAAGGACATATGAGGAGCTCTGGTTTTGACACATTGAGTGTGGTATATGGCCTCTCACTTATGTGGGTCTAGAGCTAAGAAGAGAAGTCATGGGTTGGATGTAAAAGTGTGGGTTTTGGCAGCATTTAGGTAGTAAAGATTTGGCAAATGGTTAAGAGCATATTACATGAAAAGAAAAGAATTTAGGTCAGAGTCCAGAGGAAAGCATACATTTAACATAGAAGAATAAAACATGAGAAATAACTGGTAAACAAGATTAGGAAGAGGTCAGAGAGGAAGAAAGCCAGGAGGATACGGTGGCATGGAAGCCAATGGAGAGAGTGTTTCAAGAAGAAGAAGATAGTTAACAGTAGGGAATTATCAACATACAGATTAAGAAATGTGGATTTACCAATAAGGAGAACATTCATTTTTTTTCAAAATGAAAACCAGAGAAGAGGCAAAAGCAAAAAAAAAAAAAAAAAAAAAAAGAATTGTCAAGAGGCAAGACCAGAACTTGAAAGAGAATACCAGGAAACCATGGAAAGTGAAGATAGACTTAGAGAGTATGGTCAAAAGTCAGGACAGAGAAATCAGATGAGCTGATCTGAAATCCAGAAACTATTCATGGAGAACACACCCCGGGCGAGTGACTTTTGAAAGTCCTTTCCTTTATACTTATCTAGAATAATTGCTGAATGTAAAAATATCATATTTTAATTATTTATTACCAAAATAATGTATTTCCTTGTGGAATAACTTAAAAAATGTAGAAGAGTAAAGAAACGATCCATATTCTTCGCATGAAAAGAAAAACAATATTGATGTTTGCTCTTTCCATCAGAATTGTCCAAATAAATTATCATTTTATACACATTACTTTGAAATATGTTTTCTTCGCATAATATTTTAGCATAACCAATTATATTTTATTATAAATTGGGTTAAGTTGGATCATTACATTTAAAGTAAAATTTAAGAAATAGCAATTAAACTTTTTAAAGGCTTCTAATTTTTTAACCCTGATTTTGGTATTTTTTGAAATAGATGCTTCAAGTGGATAATCTATTGTTCCAGAATTAATTGTAGTCATTGTGAAATAAAATATTTTATATACACTATGCCTGAAAAGTGTTTAGATCAAGTTAAGTTTTGTTATAGAAAAATACAAAAACATTGCTATTTTCTTCTGATCTATATTTTTCTCCATAATATGAAAAGAAATTGTTAAACACCTTTGCAATGGATGATATCTCATGCCTGATTGACCATTAAGTCTACTTGAATTATTTTTAACCAGTTTAATTATAGTTAGATACTTAATTTATGAAAAATTCCAGTCATTAAGGGTTTATACAATTCATTAGCAAGTTAATATAGATTCAAAATTACTTATTTTTTATATTTTATACATATCAAACAAATATTGGACATAGCTCATTGGTTTAAATTGTTTGAACATTCAACTCTCAGTATAAGCAATTCGACCTGGACAGAATTGGCATATTGTAGAACCCAAGATGACCTTAACACCTTCAGGAGATTCAGGGCATAAACTACACTGGAGTTCCGTGCACAAAGGAAAAAACAGACACAGACTTAATGTAGGGACAGACTCAGAAGCAGTAAAGGTCATCTAAAACATCTACACAAAAGATGAGCAGAAAGTTGAAATCCTGAAGAAGTAAAGTCTCTGCAGATCAAATCAATATCAGCAAGGTAAAAAATATACATTCTGGTGAATTAACAAAGGGTGGAGCCAGGGGAGCTCTCTCAGGAGGGAATCCCAGGCTCCCGAGGCTCTAACTTAGTTAAGGAGAAAACTGGCTTAAACACCACATCCACCAACATGATCACCCCTAACCAAAGGATTTTTGCTGTTGTTGTTATTTTAGTTCTTGTGGAAAAAAGTATTCACCTTTCTCCATTACAGTTATTGTATTTTCTTTATTTTGCTTTTTTAGGAATGCCATGATCAAAATAATCTTGAACTCAGGAGTCAGAAAAGCTGAGTTTATTCCAACATTGCCAGTTACTAGTTCTAAACAAATTATTTCAACTAATCTATGGTTTAATATATTCATCTATAAAATGAAGCTAATACATAACCAACGTGCAGGACCATGCAAACATTAACGCAATCTAACAGAGCACAGCAATTATTTATATTATGTTTTAAAAAACTAACAAAACTGCATGTACTTACTTAAATTTTCTATATTGTGAAAGAAAACAGAAATGTCTATTGTTGAGAATATTTCAGATAGCAAATATATGTATGTCACAGAAAGTCTATTATTATGTTGTTTTCCAGAAACTGAATAAAGAAAATATATGAGTTGACATAACATAGCTTTTGAGTTTAGGGTATAGGGTTATGGATTATTCTCTTCACATAAATGCTCTTCAAGCCATGAAAGTGAATAGTTAGGCAACTTAGGTTAATCCCATGTAGGCAAATCATGAAAGTATCTGAAGCACTATGTCTTGGTATTAGTTTTCTATTGCTGGATGACGAGTTACCACAAACTGAAAGGCTTAAACAACACAAGTTTACTACCTTAGCATTTCAGTGGGTCAGGATTCCAGGTTCAAGTTAGGTGGCTCCTCTACTCAGAGTTTCTAACCAGACTGAATCAAGGGGGGTCAGCTGGGGCTGTAGTCTCATCTGGAGCTCAGGCGTCTCCTCCAAGCTCACTGGTTATTGGCAGAATTTGGTATGACATATTGCAGGAGAATCCCTCTCTAGTCTTCTAAGATGGAGTCTTATAGAACATAACACAATCATGGGAGTAACCACCTTACCATACTCACAGATCCCACTAAGACATTCAAGGGAAGGTGCATATACAGGCTCTGTATACCAGGGGGTGGGAATCTTGGGAGCCGCTTAAGAATTCTGCCTACCACTCTGCTCACCTCCTATCACTGATGGGAATCTGTATGAGGAGTATACCCCTAAGGTTGTTCACCTTTCCCAAAGTTGTAACAAACCAGATATGCCCAATAATCCGGGTACATCAACAGCCTTTATTTCACTGTGGGGAAAAATACATTCCAAACGTCAGTAATGAAGGCCAGTTATGAAGGATTATCCCTGCTGTAGGGAAGTGATTCTGTTTCTGTATTCATTTGACCAGGTTTTGGTGTAAATTAGAAAAGGACAGCCAGGAAACTTCAGCTGGGACATGAGTTCTGTCTCCATGTTGGCCTGCACTTCCTGCCCCAGCTGGGAGCAGTCCTGACACCTGTATGTGAAGGCCATGCCCCCTCCTGAGAAGCCTGCAGTGGGAGTCTGAGCACCAGCTCAGTTTCTTTAGAGTTACATGACCCAGGCCAGGAAGCCCCATCTTTCCTCTAAAGCACAGATTTCTCATCTATGAGAAAGAAATAGTTATAACATTCCTACCACATGGATTATTTGAGGGTGGAATAAAATCATGCAGGAGAAAGGGCTCTGCTAACTATAAGGTACTATAAACCTATAATACAATATATCAGTCAGAGTGGCAGGCTGAGCCTTCTGTAGATCAAAATAGTTGAGTAGCAGCAATTTCATATGGTTCCAAATAACAGCAGCATTTTTTTTTAACATCGCTCATTCCCAGGGAATACTGTTAAGCACCCCTTTTCAAAACTTGTCCCCTAGGCCTCTTGTATCACCAGAAGGCATCTATAAAGATTTAGGATCTTAACATTTATAGTTCAGAAGAAAATCTTTCCCAGGCTAGGAGGGGGAAATCTTGTGCCCTCTGGAGTTTTTTTTTTTATGACCGTACAATCTTAAGTATTATAAAAAAGATATTCTCAAAAGAAAGAGAAAATATCTTAATGAATAATTAAAATAATTCTGTAAACCTTGTTTTTATAATCTTCTGAACATTGAATTATTATGCCCATAAACTGTATTAGCTTGTTAGTATCCTAAGGCTTTCTTTTGATTAGGGTGTGGCTTGTGGAAACCAGACATCTGTTTCGATGTATCATTGGTTGAACTTAAAAACTATGTCTGTTGTTGGTAGGTAAAGGCAGGACAGCCACTGGAAATACAGGCCCTGAGCAAAACTGAGAGACTCTGATTTTACAGATAACTTACTGGTAAAAAGGAAGATAATTTTGTAATTGTTCACTCTTGCATTTGGAAATGACCACAGAGTGCCATCATATCCATGCCATGCTTTTGACTTCCCACATTTTTTAGGGTAAAATATTAATTATGCAAATTTGAGCATATTTTTGACCCATTTTCATATTATTGTACATGGTACCATGGGGATTAGATCACTTTGTCATTTTATATTCTTTTGTAGGTGTTTGTGCTTGCTAAAACTCTATCCCAGGCCAGGCAACATGACGGGAAGACTGATAAAAACTCTAAAACTCAGCAATAGAAGAATTTTGAAAATTAAAAAAAATATATGCACAAACTAAAATTTTCTAGTAAAATCTAAAAGGAATTTATCGTGAATGTTTACAAATACATTCTCCTAATATTTCCAGAAGACTCCTTCACACATTTACAAAATGAAGGGAAATAAGTAGAATCTTTGGAGTATTCCCTGGTAAAGGAAAAGGTTTGAAGTCACATCTTTCTAAATATCATTCAGGAAATGTTAAACAAGAATTGTTTGTTCAACAGAATCTTCTTTAAAAAAGAAAATGAAAAGGGTGGAAAGATTAGTATACAATATTCCCTGGGTATGGGTGTGGTAGCCTTCCTAATAGCATGTAGACCAGAAAATACTCTTCCTGGATCCAAACCACATGGGCAGCATACATCACCCCTGGCTGGCTGGCAACAGGATGTATATAGGACTATTGGTAGATGTGGAAAGGTTAGAAGAGGCTACAGGGCAGAGAAAACATCTGGAGACTGCTGGAGTGGGATCCACCCTAGTCACGTCTCCTGCCCAGAATGTTCACCAGATAGTAGAACTGGTGTGCACAGGACAGTAGGGTACCAGGGACATCAAATGCACACTGCTTACATTGTATTGGGGTAACTTTCAGTCACATGGTCACGTTTTTGTTCATTGCAGAGATTTACAGTTGACCCTTGAACAACATGGATTTGAATGGCATGGGTCCACTTATATGTGGATCTTTTCCAATAAATATACTGGAAAAAATTTTGGAGATTTGTGACAATTTGAAAAAACTCACAGGTGAACTGTGTAGCTTGGAACTATGTAAAAAATTAAGAAATTAGGTGTGTCATGAATGCATAGAATACATGTACATGCTAGTTTATTTTAACGTTTACTACTATAAAATATACACAAATCTGTAATAAACATTTTAAAATGTTCAAAACTTATGCACACAAACATTTACAGACCATATGTGGTGCCATTTGCTGTTGAAAGAAATGTAAACAAACACAAAGATGCAATATGAAGTCATAAGTGCATAAAATTCACTGTAGTATATACTATACTACTGTCGTAATTTTGTAGCCCCCTCCTGTTGCTATGGCGGTGAGCTCAGGTGTTGCCAGTATTCAGTTAAAACACATGTGATGCTCATCATCCCTGAGTGAATAGTCCCTCTCCCCAGTAAATAGTGTATTGCAATAAATGGTGATCTTTGTGGTTCTTGTATATTCTTCATCATGTTCAATGCAACACTGTACATCTTTAATAACACCATGGGACCCATATGAAGGGCCACTAGTGATACTGAAATTGCTCCCCAAAAGCAGCAAAATGTCATGATATTACAAGAATTATTTGAATTGCTTGATATGTATCCTAGATTGAGGTCTACCAGCTGCTGGTTGCCCACCATTTCATTTCATGGTTTCAGCATAAAAACCATTGTGAAAAATGAAAAAGAAATTTATGAAGCTGTAGCTGCAGTTATGCCAGCAGGCACAAAAAACTTGCACTTTTTTGTGAAATACCTTTTTATCTCATATAGAAAATGCAGCTTTTATGTGGGTGTAGGATTGCTATAAGAAAGGCATACCTATAAACTCTAATATGATTTGACAAAAAGCAAAGTCATTTTATAACAACTTAAAGTAAAAAGAAGGGGAGATATATAAAGTTGGGGAAGTTAATGCCAGCAAAGGATGGTTTGATAATTTTTGAAAGAGATTTGTCTTTAAAAATGTTAGAGTTAGAGGAGAAGCAGCTTCTGCTGACCAGGAGGCAGCAAACAAGTCCCAGATGCCATTAAGAAAATCATCCAGGGCCATGCGTGGTGGCTCACACCTATAATCCCAGCACTTTGGGAGGCTGAGGAGGGCAAATCACAACGTCAGAAGTTTGAGATCAGACTGGCCAACATGGTGAAACCCCATCTCTACTAAAGATACAAAAAGTAGCTGGGTTTGGTGCTTCACGCCTGTAATCCCAGCTATGCGGGAGGCTGAGGAAGGAGAATCACTTGAACCTGGGAGGCAGAGGTTGCAATGAGCTGAGATTTGGCCACTGCACTCCAGCCTGGGTGACAGAGCAAGCCTCCATCTCAAAAAAAAAAAAAAAAAGAAAAGACAGAGAAAAAAATCATTGAGAAGAAATGATATGTGCCTGAACAGGTTTTTAATGCAATTGGAAGTGCCCTTTTATAGAAGAAAAAATGCCACAGGACATTTATTACTAAGGAAGAGAAGTGAGCACTAGGATTTAAGGCAGGATGGAACAGAATGACTCTACTGTTTTGTGCAAATGCAGTCAGGTTTACAATCAGGACTCCCCTTATCTATAAAGCTGCTAAGCTCCAAGTCTTGAACGGAAAAGATAAACACCAGCTGTCAGTCTTTTGATTGTATAATAAGAAGGCCTGGACAATGGGAACACTTTTTCTGTATTGGTTTTATCCATGCTTTGTCCCTGAAGACAGACAGTACCTTGCCAGTAAGTAACTTCCTTTCAAAGTTCTTTTGATATTGGGCAATGTCTCTGGCCATCAAGAACCCCATGAGTTCAACCACAAAAGCATCAAAGTAGTCTATGTGCCTCCCCTGCAAAAGTCTCTAATTTGCCCTCCGGATCAGGAGGTCATTAGGACTTTTAAGGCTTATTTCACAGGGTATTATATGGAAAAGATTGTTAAGGCTATGGAAGAGAACCCTCAATCGAGAGAATATCATGAATGTCCGGGAGGATTACACCATTAAAGATGCCATCATTGTTATTGAAAAAGCTGTGAAAGCCATTGAGCCAGAAACAATAAATCCCTGCTGGAGAAAACTGTGTCCAGATGTTGCGCATGACTTCACAGGATTTACAACAGAGCCAATCAAGGAAATCATGAAAGAGATCATGGATAAGGCAAAAAAGATGGAGGGTGCAGGATTTCAAGATATGGATCTTGAAGAAATTTAAGAGCTTACAGACATCACACCAGAGGAATTAACAGAAGATGACTTGATGGAGATGAGCGCTTCCGAATCACTGCCAGACGATGAGGAAGAAGACATAGGAGAAGCAGTGCCAGGAAACACATTTACATTTGACAATTCGGTAGAAGGGTTCTGGTGGTTCAGGACTGCTTTTGACTATTTCCACAACATAGACCCTTCTGTGACACGGGTGCTGAAACTAAAGCAAGTCGTGGAAGAAGGATTGGTACCATATAGAAACATTTTTTAGAGAAATGAAAAAGTAAAAAAGTTTGCCAGAAATTACTAAGTATTTCTGTTAATTACAAAACGTGTGCCTGCCTCTCTTGTTTTCCCTGTTTCCCCTTCCACCTCCTCCACCTCTTCGGCCTCTGCCACCCCTGAGACAGCAAGAACAACTCCTCCTCTCCTTCCGCCTCCTCAGCCTACTCAATGTGAAGACAATGAGGATGATGATCTACTTCCACTTAATGAATAGTGACTATAGTTTTGCCTCTTTATGATTTTGTTAATGATGGTTTCTTTTCTCTAGCTTACTTTAACAATACAGTATATAATACATATAATATAAAAACATGTTAATCAACTGTTTATGTTTCGCTAAAGCTTCCTGGCAACGGTAGGCTATTACTAGTTAAGTTTTTGGAGAGTCAAAATTTACATATAAATTTTTTGACTGCATAGGGAGTTAAAACTGACCCTATAAAGTCGACTGTATTGTAGTTTGTTAATTTCAAATATTCATTTACTTTATATAAAATTTTAGGCAGAGAAAGGATACATGTCCCAGGATTGCAGGTGAGGCTCTTAACTGAACTGGAATTTAGATGGTGCAGTCTACCCACTGCTCCACCAAGGAGACTTTGTTCCTGGCGACAGGTCTTGTTGCTGGGACACAGTGATGCATTGGGAGGCAAAAGAGGGAGGGCTCCCTAGATCAGTCTGAAGGTTAACAAACAGAATAGACAGCTTGGAAGAGAGCAGGACTCCTATAGGTGGCTAGCTGGACAGAGCCTATTAGTTCTTCCTGCAACTGGGATTCTGAGGCAGAACTACAAGGAGCTGCTGAAAACATCTTCATTTTTCAGACAGAGTCACACTCCTCTCAACCTCGTCAGATGGGAGCCCTCAGAAGTTGGCTAACTCAGGTATCGGAATCATTGTCCTCAGAATGTTCATCTTGACCTCATCTTGTGACTCACGGAGATCCAGGGCCGGCTGTGCAAAACTGTGCCTAGGGAGAAGCCAACAGAGAGTGAGGAGGGCAAACAATACCTCCTTGAGCAGCCAGGTAACCAAGAAGAGGAGAAGACATTGAGACAGCTGAGAAGCCAGAGTCTCTCTCATCAGAACAGTGCCCCAAAGTGGACACAGGATGTGTCTAATGAGAGCTCCACTGCCACCAGCACTGAGCACTAGATGCTGCAGTGACACCCCTTTCTACCCAGGCACTGGACGATGAATACCACAACTAGCATGCCACCGTTGTGAGGAAAAATGGAAAAATATATATCTGGAATTTCCAAAATTTCTAGTTGGTGTTGATTTCTGCTACTCACATAGGCACAGTAACATGAGAATTGTGACAGAGTCATGCATCACTTAATGACGGAGATACATTCCCAGAAATGTGTCATTAGGCAACTTTGTCATTGTGTGACCATCAGAGATGATACTTCTACACACCTAGATGGTAGAGCCTACTCTATGCCTAAGCTCTATGGTGGAGCCTATTGCCCTCAGGCTGCAAACCTGTACAGCATGGTACTGTACTGAATGCTGCAGGCAATTAGAACACAATTGTAACCATTTGTATATCTAAGCCTATCTAAACATAGAAAAGATAGAGTAAAAATACAGTTTTGGAATATTATGGGATCACTGTCATACATATGGTCCTCAACCACGATGTTATGTGGCACATGACTGTATTGGACAACAAAAAACTGTGTCTAATGTCCTCTGGAGAAAGCATTAATAGTCTTCACTATAAAGTACACAATATCTTTAGCAACCAAGCTCATAAATCAGAAATTCCTATTTTGAAAGTAGCTTGAAAATTGTAAAGTAGGGTTCCAGACCAACCCCATTGTTGCTCTACCATTTTGGGGGGGATTAACTGCGCTCAAATGAGGTTTCTCTCTGAGATATACCATAGCTTGCTTTTCTTAGTTGAGAACAACTTTTATTTTATAACTCAATTTGATGTTACATTTCTGATAATTTATTTTTTCCTTTGACTGAGTCATACTGTTTTAGAGGCATGGATATTTTCTCACTTGTACTTCGATGTCCTGAGTTCAGCTTTTCTTAAAAGATAAGAAGATATTATAGGAAGCCTTTCTGAAAACAATGTTTGCACTTAATTTTGCCTGATCATTTTACTTTATTTTTCTTTTTATTTGCTAGACGGGAAGGCTCAGATTAAAGGTTAGAATTCAGATGCAGCATCTCTGTCCTCCACTCTCCTATATGCTGCTTTGTGAGGTGGCAGAGGTGGAGTGGTGGGGGGAAATAGAGGACACTGGAGGGAGACGGCAAGGCTAGAAGAGGGAGAAGGGCCTTACTCATTCCTGTTTCCTTCTCACTGGCTCCCTGGTGCTCTGTTCTACTGCTCGTTGTCTTTGTGACCCTCACCCTAGACACATTCTTCACTCCAGCAGCAGCAGTTTTTTTCCTGCAGAAGCAGTTGAGTCCAGTTTGCAAATTTGCCAGAAGTTGCAAAACGAGCCCCTTCCTCAGAGGTCTGGGTTCCAGCCCACAAATTTGAATAATTCCTACCTCTTCCCTTTTCCCCTTCATCTGTAAGTATGAAAGCTGCTTTCGGAAGTCGTACCTCCGCAATATTCCTTTGTTGCAGTGTTCCCTTTTGCAGTGATAGCATATGAAGTTATTCTCTTGCAATATTTAACAAATAGTGATATATACATGTACACACATATATGTATAAACATTTTTATTGCTTAAAAATTTATAGGCAGTTTATTCATGTTGTTTTTTCTTCTTTTTTCTTAATTGTGTTCTTATCTTTTTAGTTACCTAAGTAACAACTTTCTACGTTGCTATCACTTCTTCCCATTAAATATTCTCTGTTTAAGAAACTGCTGTGGCTTCTGCTTTCTGGTTGGGCGCTGCCAGTACAGACTTCAAATCTGTATTCCATTTCCTCCTTCTGATTTATATTTTTCTCAGTCCTGTTGTTGACTTGCGGGTTTTGTGTATGTGTGTGTGTGTGTGCATTTTTTGCAAGTGAATGCAAGTATTTTCTGAATTACAGTGGCCTCAAAAATTAAATATATGCTAATGTTTAATAAAAATGGCTGGGCACGGTGGCTCACACCTGTAATCTCAGCACTTTCGGAGGTTGAGGCGGGCGAATTACGAGGTCAGGAGTTTGAGACCAGCCTGACCAACATGGTGAAACCCCGTCTCTATTAAAAATACGAAAGTTAGCCTGGCATGGTGGCATGTACCTGTAATCCCAGCTACTCAGGAGGCTGAGGCAGGATAATTGCTTGAACCCAGGAGGCGGAGGTTGCAGTGAGCCAAGATTGCGCCACTGCACTCCAGCCTGAATGACAGAGTCAGACTCCATCTCAAAATAATAATAATAATAATAATAATAATAATAATTTTTTGAAAATTTCATCAGGTCTCAAGTATAGAAAGAATAAATCAATGAAAGGTTTTGTTTGATATGATAATGGTTACTCAATATTCAGCCAGTTTTTTCCCAATGTATTGGACTTAGCACTAGAACTTAATATAGATTTTCTAAGTTACTTCTCTCCAAAAAATCAGTGAAGTAGGTATTATGACTGTTGTATCTGTTTTACAGTAAGTAAAGGGTTCTTAGTAAGATTAAGTAACATACTCAAGGTTGCAAGGACAGTAAGAGCAGAAATGGGATTTGAACATAGGGTAACAATTTTGCCTAAACAATTTTGCTCTAAACAATTTTGCCTCACCTGGATTCAGATATTTATTGGGGGTAATGAGTGTCCCCTTGAGTCCAGTGTGATACCCATAATTAAAATAAGCAAAGCTCAAGAGATAGTGAAACTCAGAGGGTCACAATTAAATAATTTGCTACGGTTGTAGTTCTTTGCCACACTGTTCCCTTTTACAATGATATTAGATGAAATTATTCTCTTGTAATATTTAACAAATAGTGATATGTATATATACATTTTATTTCTTAAAAATCTATAGGCAGATTACTTATACTCTTTTTTCTTCTCATGTTTTTTTCCTGTGTGTTCTTACATCTCAGAGACTAACCATACAAAATGTCCTTGAGCCTGCATACACTCAGCTCACTCATCAGAATCCAGTACAGTGTGATTCAGCCAGATTCCTCTGTACAGTAGACATCCTGAACAGTCCCTGGGCTCCAACCCATCATCGAAGTCCCCTCTGTCCAAAACTTCACCTACTGACTTTCAAAGACTAGGACAGGGTCAACTGTGTTCTACAGACTTGGAAATATGATCACAACGCGTTGCCTTCCCTGCAAAATATTTACAGTTGATGCAGAGACAACAAAGGTGTGCCACAAACGTTGATGTAGGTGCAGGAAATTAAGAGCACACAACTAAAAGAAAAATGCAAAAGGCTTTCTTGAAAAGAAAATCTGTATGTGCTTTATAAGTTTCATGTGAAAGCCAATTTTAACCTGCTGCTTTATTTAACCCTCTGCTGAGCACTGCATATGGGACATTGCAAACTGATGTCATTTGAGATGTGTTAGGACCATCACCTAGTAATTACCTTCCTTAGAAGATAATACTTTATGTTAAATAAATAATGGTCTCCAGAGAATACTTGTTTTAAGAAAGAATTGGGAGAGAGCAGTGCAGTAATCAAAAGGTGAAAGAGTCCAGAAAATGAATACAATGTGTCAAAGTATTAACTAAAGTATTTTCTCTCTTTCTGGATGAGATGAGTGGGGAAGAGAAGGGTTGTCATTGGCCTTTAGTTTTTTGTTGCTGAGTAAGTGAAAACAAATGGAAAATGAGATTCTTCCAATTTCAAACTGTTACAATATGGTTACTTACATGCCCTACAGAGAATTCCTGAAGGCACGAACCCTGTCACAAACTGGTGCACATCAGCATTTTGCATAAAAGGAAAACATCCATATCTGACTCAAGCAACAATGAAATCAATACAGAAACATTTCCAGAGAAGTCCTGCAGGTTTTTTATGCATTTATAGCTAGTATATTGTGCAAAAAATCTTCTGACTGTTTAATAAATCAACTTTAGATCCACAATTCCTAAACTTCCATGATTTTCTTTATCATCACCTAGAGAGCACCCTGAAGATAGGAAGTCACATTTGTTTCCCCTACTGTTTCTATCCTTATTAGATGGCTTATCTCTCTGCTGGTTTTTTGATAGGTTTGAATACAGGGGTTAAATTCATATCTTATAGTCTCTCTACCACAGCCTCCTCCAAAGCTTGCAGAATATCGTGAAAAGAGCATCTGGCAACTCCAGGGCTGAAACACTGCCCTCAGCTCTCTGCCTTGGCCCAGACCTGTCTGTCAATAGAATTATGCCCATCCCTGGAATTGCATTTGATTTTATTTACCATTGAATATCTGAGCTACCTGCTTGAGTTAAGTAATTATTTTACGTACTCCAAAAAATATACCTAAAATGATTTTGCAAGTATATTTAAAATAATGTTTATGTACCTTCAATAAATTTTGAATATTATTTCAACTTTTGGTGGTGCAGAAATCTACTACTTCAAATATAGTTTTTAAATGATAGACGTGATGCTTTTAAGAAAAGCGAAACTTTTATATAAATGTTACTGGCCCGTCATAATGAAGATGTTAGCATTAGAAAAGAAGAAGGAATTAATAGTTTCCTCTTAATAACTATCTAGTCATGGTCTATAAGCAGAACAAAGAAACCAATCAATCATCATTTTTCCATTGGTTCAGAACCCCAACTTTATGTTAGGCCCCCTTGCTCTATGGCATCAAACCTCTATGGTAATGCCAATCACTTCATTTTTGTATTAAAACATCTGTGTCATTCTGCTCTGTTCCCCAGTTTCCTCATCTGTACATTGGGAATAATATTGGTTGTATTCAGGGTATATATGAATTAATATTCAAAAATAAGTTTAGATCGATACCTGGCATATAGAAGATACTCAGCATATTTAACTTACTATTACTAGTACCTCATTAGGTTGTAAAATCCTTGAAGATATAAACTCTGTTTTGTTTATATTTGGATTTCCTAAATTACCAAAAACTTAACAGCCCCTTAACTAATGTTTATTAAATTAATTGATACTCTGAAGCTTTAGAAATGCTTCCAAAATCATACAATGGTTAAATAGGCCGGTTTTTTATTTAGTTTAGATAATCATTAAATCTATATAAATACATAATCTTAAAAAAATAACGGGCTGGGCGCGGTGGCTCACACCTGTAATCTCAGCACTTTGGGAGGCCAAGACGGGCGGATCACGAGGTCAGGAGATCGAGACCAGCCTGGCTAACACTGTGAAACCCCGTCTCTACTAAAAATATAAAAAATTAGCTGGGTGTGGTGGTGGTCGCCTGTAGTACCAGCTACTCGGGGGGCTGAGGCAGGAGAATGGTGTGCACCTGGGAGGCAGAGCTTGCAGTGAGCCGAGATTGGGCCACTGTACTCCAGCCTGGGTGACAGAGTGAGACTCTGTCTCAAAAAATAACGATAATAATAATAATAATGGATGTGATGTAACCAAATGGGGCCATAAAAAATCTCTGCCAGTCACTGCAAGCCGCCATCCAATTTTCAAGGCTCAGTTTCATTGTCATCTCTTCCATTAAAATTTCCTTGATCAGGCTTCACCCATTTTTCCCCAAGAAAACTATAGGACTTGGTATGTTCATTTTCCGTAGAATGTATGCCATTCTTCTTGACCTTCTAGATATTTGTGTATCAGCATATTTGTTCTTAAAAGCAAGAACCGTGAAGAACTTATATTGATTTTCACCAAGACTCGTGGTCTAATGCATTTGCTCATGGTAGGATCACAATAAAGGTTTGCTGAATAAATGAATGACTCAGCAAAAGCATGCTCAGCACCAGGGTGGGCACCTTGACAATATGAAGGAAGAGAAGATATTCTCTCTCTCTCTGCTGTCAACTCTATTGCAACGTTGTATAGTTTAAGCATGTCTGTGTACATGGAACCAGGGTGAGAACCAGTGGTTGAGAGACGTGTTTTCCAGGAATTGTAGAAGGCACCCATCACCAAGTCCTGAGGAGGCAAAGCCTCAGAGTGCAGGGGCTTAGTCTCAAATCCTAGGAGAGATTTGGGTGAAAACAGAAACAGTCTTTGAGGAGTGTTCAATTATTAAAGGCTGAATAAATATGGTCTCCTGCAGATCTGAAGGGTTTGTGTGGCTATAGGGAGAGTTAGGGGCAGAGTTGGGGGTTACGCGTAGGAGAATTGAGTAGAGACGCACGGTTCTGCTGTCACTGATCCTCTGACTGAAGGGCAACCCTGCGCAAGGCAGTGGAAGGAGCATTTGTGTTTAGCATCCTCACTTTCCCATATCCTCGTGCCCTAGGGAAGGAAGAAGAAAACTTCAAGCTGGTCATGCCCCCTTTGGGCCAGCTTTCTACCTCATGAAAGCAGCACTGTGGTAGTTTTCGTGAGGATAGAATCCATTCTCTTTCTAGACTTTTCTAGTCTTGGTAGACTTTTGGTTTCAGGGAGTGTTTCCTAGAGCCTCGCGATGGAGAGAAAGGATCAAATTGCGATTTGAACACTTCGAAGGGCTCTAGGCAGCTGTGATTCCTCCAGCAAGAAGCACTGTGGTTTGAGTGTTCTCATCTATGACTGAGAACAATGGTGCCCACCTCACAGGGCAGTGAGGATCTGAGAAAAACGCATATGACCTGTCACAACAGGCATTCAATGCTAGGCAGCCGCTGTTGTTATTATTATTACTATTATTTTTATGTCTTGCTTATATTTCTACAGTTCCTATATACAATTCAGAAGGAAAAACAACAGGCCTGGAATCTTTGTTTTTCAATTTGAAAGTATGTATTGACTGATGACTATGTGCCAGGCATCTGTTAGGCACTGAGGGTATTTCAGTGAACAAGATGGTTTGATCATTCCTGTCATGGGCATTTCATCAACTGATGGTGGATAATTAAGCCAGCAAGCAATTGGTATTGGATAATGAAATGTGACAATTCAGAACAGCAAAAGTTCAGCATGAACAAAAGCATGAGGCAGGGAAGATTGGAGTGGAGGCAGCAATAACTGGCTGAAAATTAGACAGCCAGTAGAGTGGAATTGCTAGGAGCACCTTCCAGAGCTGAGTGAGGGACAAGGAAGGTTACATCTATGTGCCCCATCTGTAAAATGGCATGAGAATAATACCTACCACATAGGATCGCTAGGGCGATTCAATGGTACTAGAGGCCTCCTTTGGGGGATCTTATAAGGATTGAATGAATAAATGTAACGCACTTAGAACAGTGCTTAACACATGGGAAACGCTAGTTAGGAATTTTCTCTGATGATGATGGTCATGTGCCCGAGGAGTAGATTGTGGAAATTTGGACGCCCACATGTGGCTGCACAGTGAAGGCCCTTGCATACAGCATTAAAGTTAGTAAGAGTTTTGTAGGGAAATTGAGTGTTTCAAGACAAATTCACCTTTACCAGGGCAAGTTGTGGAAGTGGAGAAGTGGAAGGAGGGCATTCTGGGCAGACTGGTAGATCCTGGAAGCTACCCAAAATTCAGCACAGTTAGTCAATGCAGTCTGATAGAAATCTTGATGCAAGCCACCTACGTAATTTCAAATTTTCTAGTAGCCCCATTAAAAAAAAGCAAGAAAAAGAAAACAAAAAAGGTAATTTAAATAATATATTTTGCTTAACCCAATATATCCAAAATATCATTTCAACCAGTGATAAAAATAAAAATATTAAAGAGATATTTTACATTCTTTTTTCATGCTAAGTCTTTGGAATCTGGCACGTTTTACTCAAAGCACATTTCCGTTGGACTAGCCACGTTTCAAGTGCTCAAAGTACTTGTGGCCAATGGCTGCCATATTTTACAGTGCAAGGCTAGCCACAGTCATTTATAGCCGTTATTCCATCCTGGGGAGTTTGCACTTTATCGTAGGCAGGTGGCAATGGGGGGAGAATGAAGATGATGGCAACACAGAAGAGAACCGGAATAATTAAATTTGCTTTTTAGAAAGTTCACCTGCTGCTGCAGCTGTATGGAGGATGAACTGGGATGAGTGAAGAAAGCTTGGAAATTGGCAGACCATGGGGTGACCATGGCAGTTGCCCAGGAGAGAACTTGGAATCTAGGATAAGGTTGCAGCAATGAGGATGAAGAGGAGAATGGAGTTGAAGGATGGTAAGGAAGCCAAATTCACAGGGTTGGGTGACCAACTGCACCTGGGGCTGGTGAAGGAGAAGGGAGTAAGAACAAAAGGCATGTTCTGAAGTTTGCACTGAGTACCTGGAGAAGTGCTTGAGGCTCCACCAAGCATTGATAGGGCAGTGACAATGAGCTTTGGTTAGGCTCATTAACTAAGTTGCATGTGGTTTTGCCAAGTTGAGGTGCCCAGCAGGTTTCTAATTGTATGTTCTAACCATAAAAAGAGATAGTATTTTATGGGATAGCAATTGCTGCTGTAGATAAGCACTTGTAAAACACTGTTTACCACAAAGTAAGTTGATCTGTTTAATCAGGTTTTAAACTCAGACTGAGACACTTTACCCCCCTAAGACATACTTCTATCACACAGGTAAGGTAAGCCCATGGGCACGTAGAGTCCTTATTTGTCATTGTCTAGTTCTTGTGCAGCACAATGGCATAAACTTTGTGGTCGGAATGCCTAGATTGTAATTCCAACTCTGCCACTTACTATGGAACCGTGCACATTACTCAACTTCTATGTGCCTCTGTTTCTTCAACTGTGAAATGGAGTTAATGATACTATTTAGATTATTGATTGGTAGCAAGCTCAGAATTATTCCTAGAATATAGTAAACCCAATGTAAATGTTTGCCAAATAAACGTGCTTTAGGCAGCTTTACAGAACATGTCTGCTTTGTAAATAGGATATCATGCATCTTCATCATCTAAAGCATTCAGATCTCTGCATATCAAGAGATAAGAAAATTGCTACTTTGTTTCAAATTAATCTCAGATATTTTCATTAAAATGACTGGTCAGAGAATGTCTTTTTTAAAAGTCAATTTTTCTTAAGTTTAATTTTTTTTTAATTACTATGGAGTGAAGACTATTTCAATAGCAAAGACCCTCTGTAACTGCTAATTCTTTAACATCTATTTT
Organism: Symphalangus syndactylus; assembly: GCF_028878055.3. Lineage (NCBI taxonomy): Eukaryota > Metazoa > Chordata > Mammalia > Primates > Hylobatidae > Symphalangus > Symphalangus syndactylus. The sequence goes on along the minus strand of NC_072445.2, from coordinate 61,678,376 downwards.
TAACATTTTAGTAGGTAACAATGATAAACAATGATAAAAATAATAGGTAAAAGCGTAATTTCCATTTTTATAATTTCCTAAATATATTTTTCTTCTCTCAAATTTAGAATATTCATTTTTCTTCTTAGTTCTTGGGAGGATAAAAGCATTAATAAGAGAGCAGCCAACTGAATTTGGTTTTTGTTCAGTTTTACTGAATACCCATTAAGTTCGATAGGAAATACACCAAGATAATTAAATGAAGAGTTAACAAAATCTAGAAACTATTTCAGGATATTGCTTTCTTAATTCTAGATTATAATTATGTTTAGTATGTGCCAGGCTCCATATTAAATAGTTTTTGAAAAGGCTGAAACATCACACAGGGCAGGTTGTAATGTGGTTGAATCTGCTTAGGACATGTGAATGGGAACACGCAGACATAGACACACCAGATGAAGGAGGTGAATCTCTCAAGATGAACACGCATTCCCCATGGGGGTTGGCCAAGGAGAAGGTGTGTGTTCCAGGTACACAGATCTTGAACTACACAGAAAGATGGAGATAGTCATCTGTCAGCTGGGTGGGGTGCTAGGGGCAGGCTCGTAAGTTACTAATTACAGGACAATGTATTCAGTGCCTGATAGGTGGAAAAGTCCTATTTTTTTTTCTTTTCTTTTCTTTTTTAGACGGAGTCTCACTCTATCACCCAGGCTGGAGTGCAGTGGCATGATCTCGGCTCACTGCAACCTCTGCCTCCCAGGTTCAAGTGATTCTCCTGCCTCGGCCTCCCAAATAGCTGGGATTACAGGCATGTGCCATCATGCCTGACTAATTTTTGTATTTTTAGTAGAGATGGGGTTTCACCATGTTGGCCAGACAGGTCTCAAACTCCTGACCTCAAGTGATCCACCCGCCTCGGCCTCTCAAAGCGTGGGGATTACAGGTGTGAGTCACTGCACCCAACCTGAAAAGACCTATTTTTTAGAAGGAAAGAGGCAAGGGAAACTTTTATTTCCTTGGGAAAACAAGAGAAGGCTTGACATAGGAGATATTCCGTAACATTCAAGAACTTTCAGTTTTCTCATGACAAAGCAAAAACAACTCTAACTGAAGAAGCCGGTGCATTTAATCTGTCACATTCGTTGTCTCTCTGATGTGGTGTTGGGGATAAATCCTCGGGGAAGCCATTCCCTTTGTTTTCCCCATGAATTCTCTGATGTTGGGGAACACATGTGCTTTAGGTGAAGGCGCTCCCCATGTTGATTCTATTTAAGGAATTCAATATGGTTTTGAGTGACATCTAGATAGTTCTCTTTTCTGTCCTTTTCAGAATCAGAGAAGGGCAGAAACAAAGCAAGGAGCAAGCTGTTTCAGGATAGTAACGGGATAGGGACCGAAGTGCCAAAGCTAAGATGATGTGGCCCAGGGAGAATTACATTTGTATGATTGATGAGAATGAAAGGGCAGAAGAAGAGAGGTAAAAGAGTGTTCGATTTGACTTTGGTTTGTCTTGGACACCTTAGTCCTTTTGGTCTCAGGCACTTTTTTGAATCAGATGCATCCAATGCGTCTCTTCCCGTGATCCCCCCTGCACCTTTTCTTAGTGAAGACAACACCTCCAATGATCTAATTTGGCAAAAAGTGTCTCCCTGTTGGGCAGATAATTTTGATCTGAGCATAAAAATACCAGCAGGCCTGCTGTTTCTATAGATAAACTAGACGACCAACACTAAGTAAAGGGCTCAGAAGCAGGCACAACCTGGGAGAGAACAGAAAGCTTCATTTGGTTATCATCACCACTCTTGCTTTCTACTCTCAAGGCCATTGGCACTTAATCTGTCAACATATGCAGAAGTTATTTATTTCTCAAATGGACTTACATCCAGATTTGAAAAGAGTTGAGTTTTAGTATAAATAGATCAATAATTCTTGAATGTAGTTCTGTTAGAGAACTCCACCAGAAGATATTATTATTTATTCAGCTTTGAGTTAAATGCAGGAAAGGTAGCAGCAAGCTCTCTACACCAGAAATCAGATATCTTGAGTTCTCTGTGTGATCAGGAGCTTCTTGACCTCATCTATAAAATGGAAGAATGAGCTTGCTGTTTCCAAAGCTTACCTTTAGTCCTAGCATTACGTAAGTAAAATATTTAGATATCAGATAACTTGGGTGGTTGCCAATTTTTATGCTGAATATCTAGCAGAATTATAAATACAAGTTTTCTTAATTTAAGAAAAGGAAACATTGGTATTATTTTGGATCTGCTAATTTAGTAACCTAATTTATGAACCTAACCAATTACTAATGATGACTTTAGGGTTTTTGTAGGATTATGATAATAATGTGAATGAAACTCTGCTAGCTCATGGTCTTAAAGTTTTGTATAAACAGTTTTGGCATATCTTATCTATTTTATGATCTACAATAGACAACTTAATCCTATTATGACAAGAAATAGTTGGCAGCTTGAAATATGCATTTAGGAACCTAAATCAGGGGCTTGGCACTAAAAATTAGGTATGTGAAGAATCAAGTGTAATATGAGGTTCTAAATATAGAAATTTGTTCACTAATAAGGTCTAAAGCTTGGAAATTAGGCCAGCGTTGTGCTTTACAAGCTAAATAGCTATAGTTAAAACCAAAATTGGGAACTTTGGACAAACATTCAGATGCTGCTGCTGCTTTGAAGTTTAGAAAAATGATATGAATAACTACAAACGAATGTCACACTGATTTTTATTTGAGTTAATTATCAACTTTTCCACATGCTTTTCTTTTTATATATACAGTATTTTGAGTGAGTAATAGTCTTTGAATAGTTACAGAACTTTTTTTTCTTAACTTGTAGGTATGGAAGTCTCAGTTTTTAGTTAACTATATATTTTATAATTTTATAAAGAAAATAATTTGCAAGTATTTGGGAGGGTAAGTGGTAATATTTCTTATTAAATCTTATTGGTAGAGATTATAGGAAAAATTAGATGTATAGAGAGCAACCTGTTTGCTCTTGGAAGAGAAGTATTTATGATTTTATTATAAGATGTAAATTTTCATGATTGGAAAATATAAGAATAAAACTATTTATATCAAGATTCTTCAACCAGTAGAGTATAGGATAATCCAGCCTGTGCACCAGGCTTAGAAACCATGTAATACAGTTATATATGCAACATGAAATTTTTAATCGGAAATCTCTGGATTTAAATATCTAGAAGACATTTGCTCTTTTCTAGTTGTTAACTTTTAAGTATTTATTTTGTATATAGAAAATATGTGCATACATACATAATTAGGTTTGATCTGTGCCATCTTACTCTGTATTTTCTGTGAGTTCTTAAATGCTTAATACTTGGGCCACATTGTACACCATGGACTTAAGTCCTAGCATTGTTTCACTAAGCTTAATACGACATTCTTAGAGAGATAAGTGGGCACTTCTGTCCAGACAATGGGAATCACAGTTTTCAGACAACTTAGCAATGGTGTCATTAGGGGGATGTTAACTGCCAAATACCATTTAAGACATACTTTTCATATGCTCTGAAAAAGTTGCATTGCTTTGAAAGTCCTTCCAGATTTCTTTAAATGAAATCCAGAATACATTAAATTAGAACCATTCCTTAGAGGACTTGATTACATACTGATTTTTTAGCAAAGTATAAAGATTAAGCCAACTTTGAGACTTGTAAAGAAAGCACTCTTATTTTAAATAATTGTCTAAAGGTGAAAAGAACCACCTAAATGCACCCTTGCGTATCTACTAGATAGACTGGTTTAGGCACTTATTTTATTTCCAAATTGTGTGTATGTGGTGTATGACCTCAAAGCACCAGATACCTTGATTGCTAATAGTCTTCAGGCTGAAACTGGGTGTCATCGGGCAAGTGTTCTCCACTTTGGAATTTGCTGTCCATTGAGCAAGCCAAACCAGAGTGTGGTGACCCTGGGGCATGGGGCAAGGCCCATTTATTTACTCAGATTCTGCCTTGGGGCTGAATTCATGAATGACTGATATTTTGTTTGGGACACAGTAGAAGATGATGAAGTCTAATCCATTTTATCAATATGTTCGTGATTCTATTTGTGCGTCTGTGTTTTGTTATTTTAGGTGTTAGTTGTTATGACCTGAAGCATGTGCATATTTTGATCACTATGCTCTTTTGCAAGGGCAGATTTGAAGAGCACATGCTTCCATAAAGTGAGAAAAAGTTTCTTCTTAGGTGGGATTCATTCTTTTCTTTTTGTTGAGTGAGATGGTCTGCTTTGTGGGGCTGCAGGTGTTTAATGCCCATATTTCCCTTTTCTATTCCGGTAGATATTTAAAAACCTTTAAAATAAAATTCCATCACAGAATGAAGACTTGCCTGTAATAAACCCTATCCTTAAATTTGCTTTTTAATAACATGGAATGCTGACTCTGGCACCAGTTCCAAGTCGGTCATTTTCATAAACTAGTAAAAGAATTGTTTCTGAGGCTGACCTTTTTATAAGAGCATGTTAGTATACATGTTGGTATGTATTTCCAGATACAAATTTGGATTAATTAACCTTAAAATTTAATTTGCATTTTCAGGAAAGTTTTGAAATTTTGATTTTGAAATAATGTCTCTCTTCGAAAATCTTGATGATTTAAGGGTGTTATTTCCACAGCTTTTCCGGGAGAAAAAGTAGTTACTATGACCCACATTTTATGGGTGATGGGGAAAGAATTCCCATTCTTTTTGATCAAATGAGTTAGTGGAGGCCACAAAAGCCAGCCCCACTTCTTGCCAGGGTTGTAATTCCCAAGAGTGCAGCTCTTAATTCTGACTAAGAACAATGGCCTAAAAATAAATTAGAGCAATACCTAAAATGTTATAGTGAATAAATATTTTGAATCTAAATTCCAAGTTTTTTTTACATTAAAAACACAATGCCTAATGGTACATAGTTGAGGAAGAGGATTAAGCCGCTTTCTCAAATTTGTTTTTCTCCTTTGTGACTTTAAACCAATCCCTTAACAGGATTTAATCTTGACTTTGACAATTAAGCTTTCTATGTAATGAAAGGGCAGTGGTTGTTTTGGAAAAAGATAATAAGTGTTATAAGGGGTATTACCTTTGGAAGTTTATGAGTCTAAAAGTCAACGTAATAAAACATTGCAGTCTTAAAGTTAGCCTATGTAAATGTGTTGCTACAGTAGTTAAGTATATAAATGACTTTTCTACTTATATAGACTTCTGCACAGCTCTTATTTATATCATACAAATATATATTTACCAAAGAGAACTTTAAGAATATATCAGGCCTGGGAACTTTTACTTTCATTGTTTAAATAAATATATATATATTGGGTTATTTGTTTATGGTTGCTTCTATGCATGTCTATTTGTTTTCTTTTAAAAATAATTTTGCAATATTTTTGCACCATATATATAGTTTATATGTATAGTTTATATATATTATATTACTATGCTTTATTATCTGAAAGCTTTTTAGAACTATATAGGAACCCAAAATTTATCTTTCTGTTCATTTTTTAGGTGTCTATGAATTATAGAATAAACAACAGATGATCTAGGAGAAACAGAAAGCATTTTTATTCTTTTATTGTGTGTGTGTGTGTGTGTGTGTATGTAAAACAAATGACCTTGATTCAGAAAACTATATTAGCACTGTCAGAATTAGCCTTTGGTATATTATTTAAATAAATAGATAGTCTATATTTCCCTGAAGAATGGATTTACTACTTGCATAACTTTAAAAATGGAGTCAAAGAAAAATCAAATAATCTCCTCCCCTAAATTCTACAAACAGAAATCCTTATGCTGTCACCGTAAATGGCTTTCCCCACCAAGGGCAAGCCTGCTATGTAGAAGAAACGCTACATTCTATTTTTAAGAAATTGTTTTAGAAAATCATTTTGTTTTCTCAATGTCCATGATACGTAACATGCCATTCTGTTTTAAAACCTAACAACATCTCAACCAATCTCAAGATCAGTTACTAAAGCTTGTCCTGTCTGTCACGAGCTAGTGTTACCTCTTGCAATGTGGCTGGACAGCATTCTTATTCTCACTTATAAAGTGAGATAGAATATTCAGTTCCTCCTGAACACGTTTTTCTTTCTTTTTTTTAAATAATAGAGAGTAGGTTGGCAACAATAAGGGAATGTGCATACAGATGTCAATTTGGGTGATATTTTAATCGCCTCCCTTAGGATGAATATAATCCGTTAGAGATTTATGTAGGTGCATGTGCGAGTGTATGATATTGTATGACGTTTTTTACTCAGATCTATTTCATTATGAAAAAATCTTGCAAACGTGTAAATTGCATTGAACAATGCCCGGTCCTCCTTCTTCTCCCTTCTTTTCCTACACTCATAAATGACCCAATTTATGAACATGCAAGCTGGTATTCCTTTTGGTCTATATTCTTACTTAGAAAAGAGAGATCACAAATGCGTCAGCATAGACAAACTGCTGTAATCAGTAAAGTTGGAAGCTGACACACTTATAGAGTCCTGCTTGCCAAAAATAGGATTTCATTTGTACTGGAATTTTTTCCCCTGAACCAGTTTTGCCAATGCCGTAGTAAATGACAACTTTGGGAATGCAGGATTGGGAAACACGATGTTTCAGTAGGTGGCGCTTCAACACAGCCCACCTGCTCGAGGGCTTACTGAGTGCTCAACTTTCTAATACCTGTGGTGCATCAAAGAGGCTTGGCCCAGTTTGTTAACATCCTAGCCAGACTGTTGTCTCAGGCAATAACGACGTCAAATGCAGCTGAAACATCTAGGTGGGAAGGATTGTTACTGTAGGTCATTGGTAATTATTTTCACACACACACACACACACACACACACACACACACACACACACTCTCTCTCATACGCACACACACACCTTCATACATACCTACACTAGCTCTACTTCTAAAATTAAAAGCCAGAGAGAGGCAATCTCAAAATATCAATGATACTGCAATAATTTCAGCTTCTTATTTATTTTTTGTTTGGGTTATTGGTTTATAGTTGCTTATATGCACGTCTGTTTGCTTTCTTTTGAAAAGAATTTTGCAATATTTTTGCACCATTAGTTCTTAGTAAACAGAAAGATTTTCTCTTTCAAATAATATTACTATTTAAATAAAATAAAAGAGTATACAGAAATACCTAAAGTTCATTTTTAAAAATTCAGTAAAAGAAACCATCCGCAGTGAGGCTCCCTAACACGTCTGTAAATTGACATAAACCAGGATGATTAAGTGGATGATAAGCCACATGTCATTGACAAACAGGAATAGAGATGCCTGGAGAGAAATGTACTATAAAGGGCTTCACTGCACCAAGAAAGCTCCCTATGGTCCATTGACCTAAAGATATCTGCAAACTTCATCCAAGAGAAGATGAAGGAGGAGACTAGAATACTTTACAATAACTAGGCACTCATCTTCGAAAAGATGAGAAACTGACTAGTATTTTTTTTCCTGATTTGTCGACCAAAATTCAGAGTTCACAATATCATAGGTATTTTATATTGTTATGTAATTTGCTAATGTTTTATTGAAATCTTCTAAATATACAATAAATAAATTTCCATAGAAAATACTGTATATTAGGAAGATTCATTCTGCTTTTCTTTGCCTTTCAATCTGCTGCTTTTATATAAATTGAAATACACATTTTCAGAAGTTAGTAAATATAAAATAACTTGCATTTTAAAAGTATTCTTTAGTATATCATATTGATATGAAAACTTTATATATAAAGTAATGGCATTTGTAATTGGTATAAAAATAACCTAATTAAATGCATGAAATAAAAGAATAAAAATGCTTTCTGTTTCTCCTAGATCACCTGTTGTTTATTCTATAATTCATAGACACCTAAAAAATGAACAGAAAGATAAATTTTGGGTTCCTATATAGTTCTAAAAAGCTTTCAGATAATAAAGCACAGTAATATAATTTTTTAAATAATCAGGGATTAAAATATTGAACACAATTTTTTCCTCCTGAAAAAGGCTAACAGAAAAAAAGCATCAGCTGGCTTTCTTCTTTTGTCTATAATTCTTGATAGAATTATAGATTTAGAAGAAATAAACACAAATTGAATTTTTAAATTCCTTTCTCCCCAAAACCACAATATGTATCACCGCTATGATGTAAGTTTTAGTTTTTTGTTTTTGTTTTTTAAGAAACATGTCTTTCCTATACGCACCTATTAGACTTGGATACTTGTTCTCTCTTTCTGCATATTTTAAAGCTTCCCTATGAAGAAGAAGGAAAAGGGCCCTCTAAAATTTCACAGCTTTGTTATTAGAATATATTGACATCCTTTGCTTCGTTGACTTTTTATTACAGTCCGGAGGAAAAAAAAAAAAAAAAAAAAAAAAAAGATTGTCAGTGTCAGCTCAGCTCTTTGTTGTGATTCCAAGTGAAGATTTTTGGCATTTTCTCTTTGCTTTCAGCTTTGTGGATTTTCTTTTTCACTCTATCTTATTTTCAGTGGAAGTCAGGTTAAAGACAAACTTGAAAGCTTTAGGATTTTTCCTTTTCCATAGGTTTTGCGCCACAAAATGCCAACATAAAAGATAGTTTTGCGTCAGGCCCCCTTGGCCACTGGGTCCTCCGCTGAGGCCCTGGCATCTGTCAGCGAGGAACACTCCAATCTGGGCTCCCTGCTGAGCTGAGATGTGGCTGCCTCCCCCAATAAAGGGCCACACTGCTCCTGAGCCAAAGCATGGGACCATCTGATGCGAGCCTGGCCTAATGAAAGTCCAGCATGGGGCTAAATGAGTTTCTACCACTGCTGGGTGAGGGGCTAATGATAAAACAGCTCCCTGGGCTCGCTGCTGCTGTTGGTATCTTTGTCAGGGCATATGGCAGTTGGCTGAATGCCTTACTTGTGAGATTTCCTATCAGATTTATCCTGAGAATGTGTTATATCTTGCCTCCTCTCTTCCCTTCTCTACCTCCCTTTGGCCTCCTCTTCGGTTCTTCTGTACTCTTGAGGGTCTCTTGATTGCTGGGCCATAAAGACTCTCTTTTTATTTTGTAAAATTGTGAATTATAAAAAAGCTTGGATGGCAAAACAGAAAAATGGAAGAGATAATGATATTGACTTACATCCAGTGGGTGGTTTTATTTCCTTTGGAACATTAAAAGCTAAAAGCATAAATTTCACAAACCAGAGAAACAATCAGCTTGAAGCTTGAAACTTGTTGAATACAGTAATGCTAACTAAAAATTGTCTTTATCATGTGCTCTTTCCTTCTTTCTTTCTTTCTTTCTTCCAATGTACAATCCATCACTTCTATAATGTATTTAGGAATTTATAATAAATGAGAAATAAGTGATTTCAAAACTTTTTCATTACCAACATTTTCCAGTTGATTTAATTAAATACTATACAGAAAAAAAAGTTTCTTTGGTTTACTCACTATCCTTGTCCTTAGTGTCCTGAGAGAAGACACATTTTGGGAGATTCTAATTTACGGGTGCATTGCACAGACCAGTTTTTTTTTTTTTTTTTGGGGGGGGGGTATGTTTTGGTTTGGTATATGTAGATTTACAGCACAATTTGAATTGCTACGGGAAAATGCCTACAATGAAAACTATAGGAATCTTCCAAATCCTGGAAACATTTCAAATACGTATGTTCTACTCTTTTTACATTTATAAGTTCATTAAACATAAATAAATACTTTGATGACAATTCTGATATTTTAATATTGCCAGCATATCATTGTATCTGAATTTGATTTGTTTGATTCTGTGGTTTGTTTTTAGATACATTCTTATTGCTCTTGTTAGTTTACAAGTAGATTAAAATTGATGATAAAAGGGCATGATCATGAAAGCTTAATATAATGGTATATTTTATTCTTTATATTGGAAAGTCACACATCTAAGAGCAGCAGGGTTATGCAGAAGGTCCTAAAACTTAGATGTTTTTAAATGTAAAGGTCATGATTTTGGCTCTTTTTGCTACGGTGTCTCTTTCTCTGTCACGTCATTCAACTTACATTTCTGTCAGAAATCTCCAGGACTTAAATACAACGTGAAATTTGCACAGCTGCAAGAAATAGCCCATTCTAATCTAAATATAAGTGATCCTTTCATAAACCTGTTCTGAAGAATTCTAAATGAAATCTCCTAAAAATCACATGTTTCTTACTGAATGAACCCATTTGCGTGGAGAGGTTGCACATGGGCCCCAGGTGGTCCCCCGTGTCGGCCACGCGGTCAGTGATATGATCTAAATGAGATTGTTTTCTTGTAAATCGCATGCTGCAGAAATACCATCACGTTCCACATGCGGTATGCCCCATTTTAATTTATTCCCATGACAAAAACTCCATTAATATAATTTTGGAACAAAGTGAAAATGATAGGAATTTTCTGTGTCACAGAGAAACTAAGCCTGCTTTTTTCTTAAGGAAATACTGCTTTAAAAATGCAAGAAAATCCAGTTGCTAATTTAAAGAAATTCTTCTTAGTGCAAACATTATTCACAAAGTATTTTCAAATCTGCAGTATTGAAATAAATTATAATATTTTCCCCGCATTTTTATATATTACTTTGTAAGCTGTCTTCACATTTTTAAAACCTGTATCTGTTGGCGTTCCCTAATAAATATTTAAAATACTTTTATATGCTAGTATTTTTAAGGCTTGCCATGAACCAAAACTATACCTCTCACTTGGCAGTTCCAAGTGTATATTGTTACAAGATTCCCTACTTCCAGACAAATATGAGAGAATATGGAATAATGAAAGAATTATGTACTAAAAAGTCGAGAAGCCTGAATTCTCACAGTTCTGTCACTTCATAGGAACATAGCCCTTTCTATTAAAAATTATAATAGCCACACATTTGCTGACCCATTGTGTGTCAGATACTTTATCCCCCCTCCATGATCCTCTTTTATTCGCATAGAGTCACTGAGGTTTAGAGAATTTTAGAAACACATCCGGAGTGTCAGATAGAAGGAGACACAACAGAGCTTCAAAACTTCATCACTTCAGACATAGAAATCATCGAAATGTATTCTCATTCCACCTTCAGACTTTTTTTACTCTCTCGGAACCACAATTGTGGACTAGGAAAATTTGGGATCTAAACTAGAAAGTTTTGGCTTTTATCTCAGCTAAAAATTCTGCTGTAATTGGCAACATAATGCAGTGAGTGGTGCTGTCATTGGATGAAAGAGTAACTCAAGTCATGGGATGGAACTAAGCCATGTAGAGAGTGTAAGAGTGAGATTGGCAACGAACCACTAAATCACTAGAATGTTGGTAGTGTAATCATTAGTATTGACTACTTGTAGAGTATTTGGGAACTTTTTAGCTACTGATGCTCTTTGAATTTGCCTGTCTAGGAGAAGTAAAAAGAAAAAAGAAAGAAAGGAGAACAAATGAAAGAAAAGGAATAAAAAGAAAAGAAAAGGAAATGAAAGAATAGAAGACAGAAAACCCCAGTGTTTGTTAATATAGACCTGCTTCCCCTGATTTGATCATGCCCTTCCAAAATATTGGCTTCACAAATAAAAAAGCTTCTATTCTATAATTACAGAAAACATCAGTAGATTTGAAAGGAGACATGGATTTTCTTTTAGTGAAATCATGTTTTTATGTCCACCTACTAATCAACTAGTTTCCCAAAACAACTTTGTGCAAAACTGCTAAACAAAAAATTACAGAGGCTGTCTGTAATCTTCCTTCCTCTTGCCAAGCTACTTCTCGATAACTTATGGAACCGTGTAATTGCCCTATTAGATAATTGGTGTGTTTTTAGTGTGTATTGGCTATCAATATGGAGAACTGAAATATGGGTTAATATTCTGTTAAACTGGCAGAAAAAAAACAAGTTCATAAATGTCTTCTATCTCTAATTCATAATATAAATAAATACATATATTTAATAAAATATTAAATATTTTACATAAGTATTTGGTAAAGTAAATATCTGAATAGCTTGGCAAGGTTTTTTATACATAAAACATATACCTAATATAATACATATTAATAATATAATACATAAAATTATATATGTTAAGAGTTGGGATTAATTTTATTATTAATCTTTCAGTATCTGAAGAGATAATTTTTCCTCAAAGTAATTTTGTATTCATATTATTTATTTCATAAATAAATAAATGGACAAATAAAGTAGATTTTAAATATATGTGTGCATATATATATATATATATATATACTTGGAATTCTAAAGAAACAATTTCACGATTGTTGGTATCCAGTAAATTGTACACACATTAGTTTTTAAGTTTTTAATTTTCCAGCATTCCTGCACTTAAGAAGGGCGGATCACGAGGTCAGGAGATCGAGACCACGGTGAAACCCCGTCTCTACTAAAAGTACAAAAAAAATTAGCCGGGCGTGGTGGCGGGCGCCTGTAGTCCCAGCTACTCGGAGAGGCTGAGGCAGGAGAATGGCGTGAACCCGGGAGACGGAGCTTGCAGTGAGCCGAGATTGTGCCACTGCACTCCAGCCTGGGCGACAGAGCGAGACTCTGTCTCAAAAAAAAAAAAAAAAAAGAAAGAAAGAAAATATCATAGGTTTTGAAACCATAGCTTCAAGAACTTTAGATGTGTTAACCAAGGAAAGGTGTAATTTACTGTATCTATCTATCTATCTATCTATCTATCTATCTATCTATCTATCTACCTACCTAAGCTATGTTTCCATTTAATATGTCAAGTCCCAATTGATTTAAGTTCTCCTGCTTATTCCAATGGTGGTGTTTTTTCCTCAAGCAGAACATTTGGAGGGACTCCTAATTTGTAACAAAAATAAATTATGTAGTTTGCAGTTCACGAACATTTTTAAAGGCAAGGGAATCACTGATGAAACAGAAGATAAAATATATAGAATTGTCTCATAATATAGAAGGAAGGAAAGCGTGAATAATATGTTACTTTATGCTATGTAAGTGCTGAGGGAACATGAATGTATTTCATGGAAAATGTACAGGTGCTTACATAAAAGTACATTTTTACCTGACAGCAGTAGAGAAATACGTTAATGAAGCAGATGTGAACTTGGAGCAATTTATTTTGGATCAATAACACTAAGGGATATCAACAAATCATATTGAAGTTATTTTAGACTAGCTGTGTGACCTGCTACTCAGATGGCACAAAACTCCTCTTATCTGTCCCTTGTACCAATGGGGCAGGAGGGAACACGTAGAGACATGGAAGACAGGGCAAGTTTCAAAACCAAAGACATTAAAAAGGAGTTTTGGAACACACCTTCATTATTCAGAAGTGTATTTAATGATCATACCCTATAACTCTATATTTTGGCTACAAGTGTTTATAGTAACTCCTACAGATTGCATTTTTCCTATTATTTTTAATTATCTTCTTGAGAAACAAGTTTACTGCTGCCTAGACAGATCGAAACAAAATTATTATTTGGCAGATCGCCACATACGAATAACTAGTCAAAATTTTTCTTTCTATTAAGAGTCTTTAAGAAAGTTCCAAATATTTTTCTTGTTTATGAGGAAAATTGTTTTTTATTACTGATTAGTGTACACCAAAATTCACTGGAATATGTATTTTTAAACGCTTTTTAAAACATACCACGATTGTTTGTTTTAAAAATTCCACATATTACTTTAGGTATGGGACACTACATTTTGCTTTAAGCCAAAAATGTTAAGACATTTACAAACATTAACAATTTCTTATGCCTCCAAATAGCCATCACATCACTCTGGGACATGGAAATATTATATTCGCTATTTACAAGTGGAGTGATTTCATCATTTATGTTTATTAATTGGTGATATTTCATGGCATGAAAAACTAAGACTTCATTACATCTCATTTGGAATTTCATCAGGTCTCTTTGTAGTCAAAATATTAACCTCATTCTAGGCTTTAGGCTTTATAGTCACAAGTAGAATGTTAATGTGTTTTAGTAGTGCTATAAGCACAGCCTATATGAGTAGTAGTGAAATACTTTTCAAAATCAGGTTGAAATAGCCACGTTTTACCTCCACTCATCATGCACATAACTCCAGCCTACTTTCCAGAGGGGCAGTAAACGAATACTCATTAAAAACTATGAAAAAAAAAAAAGGCCTTGTAGTTATACCTGGCAAGATGCAGTTATAACTACAAAATCTTTAACACAAATACAGGTCAATTAGCACTTATATAGTGTTGTACAATCATCAGCTTATATATAAACATCCTTACAAGCTAGATATTATTGCCCCATTTCACATCCATTGAAAACTAAGAAAGGCATTTGCTCAGTGTCACCCCGAAGAGGCAGCATAATCTTGGTTCCTAGCCTTCTTGAGGCTAATGTTTGTCCTAAAGCTGATATAAAGTGCTCAGTATTAGGGAATGGCTTTCAGAATTTAATGACAAAAAACTAGATACAAAATATTCAGCGATCTAAGTTTTAAAAATTCAAGTTCTGTCCTGCTCCCACAAAGTTTCGTGTTAAAATTCATTCTCTCTGGCAGAACGACCAGAGACAGGCAGCTCTGTCTGTCCTATTTTCCTCCTCTTTTTATTATTGTTGTCGTTCATTCTTCTCCATCTTTCAAGAATTTAACTTTGCCTTTTTCATTTTTTGTTTTTGCAAAAACATATAAACAATAACTGTAAAAGTAAGATATAAATCCAAAAGGATTTTAGTGGCAAACTCCAAGATTGAAGTTATTTTTCTGTTCAAATTGTAGTTTATTTTATAAACTTTACACTGGAGGTTCTAACTTGGTTTCCTAGTTTTAAAAAAGCTTAATTTATTTTTCTCTGTTACATGCTTTCAAATTGCTAGGACTAACTGAGCTATAACATATAAGACACAATCTGTTTCATGTTGTAAAGCAAAGCCACTCTAAATTAACTATATTTTAGGGGATAGACTTATGGAAATACCCCATGCATAAAGGTTTTGGGCTTAGTAATGGAACACATTTATGTTTTTCTAATGTGTTTGACAAGTTTTGTCCAAATATTAAAATAGTTGGGCTTCATAAGACTTTGGCTAATCATAGAAGGTTACTGTTGTTATAGTAATAAAATGAATTTGGACTTATTTATAAGCAGTATAGAATGTGATCATAATTTGTTTAGGGTAAGCAGCCCCAAGGCAGGGAATATGGCAGCCTTGAATCAGGGAACATGGCAGATTGTTGAGTTCTCACAGGCTGAATTTTGAGGACACCTGTAAGTTATTTTATAGCTTTTACTTATGATAACAAAAAAAAGTCTCAGGTCATCTATAAAGTACATTTCTAAAAATCAGATTTGTTTTATCCGGTAGAATTTTAATTCTATTTTATATTCACTCACATGCTAGAGAGACGCTACTAATTTTATATAATTTGTGGTTTATTTTTATCATTTCAATAAAAGAATAAATGGTCTATGAGAGTTTATTTTTATTTAAAAGAAATCAGAAATGAAAGCTTTTATAATGTGAAAACAATTACAAGTTAATATTCCCGATGAATATTGTTGCAAAAATCTTCAACAAAATACCAATAAAACAAATTCAGTAGCACATTAAAATAATCATACATCATGGTCAAGTAGGATTTATCCTTAGGATTCAAGTATGGTTCACCATGTGAAAATCAATTAATGTGATACACTACACTAAGACAATAAAGGATAAATTAATATGATCATCTCAATAGATGCAGAAAAAGCATTTGATAAAATTCAACATACTTTTATAATAAAAACTCCCCAAAAATTAGGTATAGAAGGAATGTACCTTAACATAATGCCATATATAATCATAATAAAAATGGCCATATATGTCAAGCCCACAGTTAACATCCCAGTCAACTGTGTTTAAGATGAGGACCAAGACAAGGATGCCCATTTTCACCATTTCTATTCGATACAGTACAGAAAGTCCTCATCAGAGCAATTAGGCAAAAACAAAAACAAAACCACAAACAAAAAAGGCAATCAAATCAGAAATAAATTAAATTGTCTCTGTTTGTAGACAACATAAAAACCCTAAGGATTCCACTAAAAAAGAGTTAAAACTAATAAATTTAATAAATTTGCAGAATACAAAATCAACATGCAAAAATCAATAGTGTTTCTATACACTAACAATGAACTATCCTAAATCGAAATTTTAAAAATCTCATTTACAATAGCATCAGAAAAATAAAATACTTCAGAATAAATTTAACCAAAGAAATAAAAACTATGGACAATGCAAACTATGAAACAGTGATGAAAGAAATTTAAGAAGGCCTAATTGAATGGAAAGCTATCCTGTGTACATAGATTGGAAGAATTAGTATTGTTAAAATATCAATATTACCCAAGGTAATTGTATTTATTAGTTCATTCCCATGCTGTTAATGAATACTTGAGAATGAATAATTTATAAAGGAAAGAGGTTTAATTGGCTCACAGTTCTGCAGGGCTGGGGAAGCCTCAGGAAACTTACAGTCATGGTGGACATGAAAGAAAACACGTCCTTCTTCACATGGTGGCAGCAAGGAGACGTGCCAAGCAGAGGGGGGAAAGCCCCTTACAGAAACTTCAGATCTTGTGAGAACTCACTCACTATCATGAGAACACCATGAGGGTAACCACCCCCATGATTAAATTACCTCCCAAAGGATCCCTCCCACGAAATGTGGGGATTATGGGAACTACAATTCAAGATCAGATTTGGGTGGCAACACAGCCAAACCATATCATTCCACCACTGGTCCCTCCAAAATCTCATGTCCTCAACATTTCAAAACACAACCATGCCCTTCCAATAGTCCCCCAAAGTCTTAACTCATTCTAGCATTAACTCAAAAGTCTAAGTCCAAAGTTTCATCTGCGACAAGGAGAGTCCCTCCCGCCTATGAGCCTGTAAAATCAAAAGAAGTTAGTTACTTCCTAGGTACAATGGGGTACAGGCATTGGGTAAATACACCCACTCCAAATGGGAGAAATTGGCCAAAACAAAGGTGTTATAGGAACCATGCAAGTCTGAAATCTAATAGGGCAGTCATTAAACCTTAAAGTTCCAAAATGATCATCTTTGACTCCATGTCTCACATCCAGGGCATGGTGATGCAAGAGGTGGGCTCTCACAGCCTTGGGCAGCTCCACTCCTGTGGCTTTTCAGGGTACAGCTCCCCTTCTGGCTGCTTTCATGAGCTGGCATTGAGTGTCTGTGGCTTTTCCGGGTTCGCAATGCAAGCTGTCACTAGATCCACTATTCTGGGGTCTGGAGGATGGTAACCTTCTCACAGCTCCACTAGGCACTGTAACAGTGGGAACTCTGTGTGGGGGTTCCAACCCCACGTTTCCCTTCTGCACTACCCTAGCAGAGGTTCTCCAGGAGGGTTTCACCCTTGCAGCAAACTTCTGTCTGGACACCCAGGCATTTCCATACATCCTCTGAAATCTAGGCAGAGGTGCTCAAACCTCAATTCCTGACTTCTGTGCACCCATAGGCTCATCACCTCGTGGAAGCCACCAAGACTTGAGGTTTGCACCCTGTGACACAATGGTTCAAGCTATACCTTGGCACCTTTTAGCCACATCTGGAGCTGATGAAGCTAAGGTGCAGGGCACCATGCCATGATGCTGCAAAGAGAAGGGAGGCCCTGGACCTGGCCCAGGAAACCATTTTTCCCTCCTAGGCCTCCAGACCTGTGATGAGAGGGGCTGCCATGAAGGTCACCGACATGCGCTGGAGTCATTTTCCCTATTGTCTTGGTGATTCACATTTGGCTCCTCGTTACTTATGCAAATTTCTGCAGCCCACTTGAATTTCCACCCAGAAAATGGGGATTTCTTTTCTATCACATTGTCAGGCTGCTTTGCCACTTAAAAATTTCTGTTGGCAGGTACCCTAAATCATCTCTATCAAGTTCAAAGTTTCACAGATCTCTAGAGCAGGGGCAAAATGCTGCCAGTCTCTCTGCATAGCAAGAGTGAGCTTTACTCCAGTTTTCAACAAGTTCCTCACCTCCATCTGAGACCACCTCAGCCTGACTTCATTGTCCATATTACTATCAGCATTTTGGTCAACGCCATTCAACAAGTCTCTAGGAAATTCCAAACTTTCCCATATCTTTCTGTCTTCAGAGCCCTCCAAGTCTCTGGGAAATTCCAAACTTTCTCACATTTTCCTGTCTTTTTCTGAGCCTTTCAAATGGTGCCAATTTTTGCCTGTTACCCAGTTCCAAAATCACTTACACATTTTGGGGTATCTTGACAGCAGTGCCCCACTCTCTCCAGTGGGCCAATTTACTGTGTTAGTTCATTCTCACATTGCTAATAAAGACATACTTGAGACTGAGTAATTTGTAAAGGAAAGAAGTTTAACTGACTCACGGATCAGCATAGCTGGGGAGGCCCCAGGTAACTTACAATCATTGCAGAAGGGGAAGCAAACAGGTCCTTCTTCACATGGTGGCAACAAGGAGAAGTGCCAAGAAAAAGGGGGAAAAGCCCATATAAAACCATCACATCTCGTGAGAACTCATTCACTATCATGAGAACAGCATGAGGGTAATCGCCCCAGTGATTAAATTACCTCCTAATTGGTCCCTCCCATGACAAGTAGAGATTATAGGAACAACAATTCAAGATGAGATTTGGGTGAAGACACAGGCAAACCGTGTCAGCAATGTACAGATTCGCTACAATCTCTATCAAAATTCCAATGAATTTTTTACAGAGAAAGAAAACAGAACCTTAAAATTCATATGAAACCAGAAAAGGCCCTGAATAGCCAAAGCAATCTTGAGCAAAATGAAACAAAGCTGGAGGCATTAAACTACGTTATTTCAAAATAAACAACAAAGTTGTAGTAAACAGAATGGCATCATACTGCCATAATAAGACATAAAGACCAATGTAATGGAATAGGGAGACCAGAAGTAAATCCACACATTTATATACTGAATTGATCTCTGACAAAGGTACCAAGAATACACAATAGGGACAGTAAAATATCTTTTCCTTTGGTAATGAAAACCAGATATCCACATGCAGAAGAATGAAATTGGACCCTTATCTTATACCATATACAAACTCAACTTGAAATGGATGAAATAATTAAATTTAAAACCCCGAACTATAAAACTAGTAGCAGAAAATATTTTTAAAATCTTCTTGATATTGGTCTGAGCGATTATTTTTTGGATATGACCACAAAAACACACATAACAAAAGCAAAAAGAGAAAAATTCAATTATATCAAATTAAAAGGCTTCCACACAACATAGGAAACAATCAGTGGAGTGAAAAGAGAACCTACGAAATGAGAAAAATAATTGTAGACCATACATCTAATAAAGGGTTAATATCCAAAATATATAAGGAACTCAAACAAAATACAACCCAATTAAAAAATGGTCAACAGAACAGAACAGACATTTCTTGAAAGGAAATATACAAATGGCCAACAGGTATATGAAAAAATGCTCAAGATCATTAAATATCAGAGAAATGCAAATTAAAACCTCAAGGAGATATCACCTCACACATATTAGAATGGTTATTTTCAATAAGACAAAAGACTTCAAACTTTTGGCAAGGATGTGGACAAAAGGGTATACTATTGGTAGGAATGTAAATTAGTACAGAAATTACGAAACATAGCACGAAGATTCATTTAAAAACAAACATAAAACTACTATACAATCCAGCAATCTTACTTCTGGGTATATGTTCAAAAGAAATTAAGTCAGTATGTTGAAGAGATACCTGCATTTTCATGTGTATTGCAGCATTATTCACAACAGACAAGATATGGAATCAACTTAAATGTCTATTGAAAGATGAATGGATAAAGAAAATGGTGTAATACACAATGGAGCACTATTCAGCCTTAAAAAAATAAGAAAATTCTGTCATTTGAGACAATATGGATGAACCTGGAGGACATTATGTTAAGTGAAATAAGCCAGGCATGGAAAGACAAATACCGCTTGATCTCACTTTATATGTGGAATTTAACAAGTGGAACTCATGGAAGCAGTGAGTAAAATTGTGGATGCCATAGGATGAAGGCAGGGAAGGAAATGGTGAGATGTTGACCAATAGTTAGAATGTTTCAGTTAGGATGAAGAAGTTCTAGAGGTCTCTTGTGCAGCATGGTTACTATTGTCAATAATAATGCATAGTATAACTAGAAAATAGCTAAAATAGTAGATCTTCAGTGTTCTCATCACACACACATGCACACACACACACACACATAATCATGTGAAGTGATGAATATCTTAATTAGCTTGCCTGTGGTAATAATTTCACAATATGCAGTGTACTAAAACATCACATTGTATACCGTAAACATATATGATTTCCGTTTTTATAATTATATTTCAATGCAGCTGGGGAAAAAGATTGTATAAAGATTGTATTTTTGTATAATGTAAATAACTTTTCATGGTGACATAGG
Organism: Symphalangus syndactylus; assembly: GCF_028878055.3. Lineage (NCBI taxonomy): Eukaryota > Metazoa > Chordata > Mammalia > Primates > Hylobatidae > Symphalangus > Symphalangus syndactylus. The sequence continues at coordinate 61,657,972 of NC_072445.2, read as the reverse complement.
GTTATCCTGTAATTTATATGTTATAATTTTAATTTTAAGTGAACTATATTAATATTTTTAACATTTTAATACCTGCAGAAGTAAACAAGATGTTTAGCATGGACTTTGCGTGTGTACCAGATTATACAGCATCATTCATGGAACCAACTGTATTTTCCTCACAAAGATCACGCTTTCCTCTAGCTTAATTCCTAGTTCTGTTGTCAGGTTATGCCCAGACTTCATGCCATCCTTCCTTGAAAATTCACTCAAACAAGTAATAAGAAGAGCTACTATGTGGGGGAGCTTCTTATATGCCAGGCACTGTGTTAAGTACATTGTATACATCATTGCATCAATTCTCACAACTCAAGGAAATAGGAATTATTATGTCCACTTTAGTGAGATTGACTTATGGTCATATTTAGAAACTAGTGGATCCAGTTAGATATCAAGTTAGATTAATATTAAAGCCCAAGCTTGTAACCACTGCATTATTTTTAGCTCAGCTCATCTTTGTAAATTTTAACTCTGAAGGTAACAGAGAAGCGGTTAGGTTGAAGACATAGCAGTTATTTCTGCGTTTTAGAATAAAGTATTTAACCTACTAGATTCTTATGTCATCTTCTTAAAAATAGAAATAACCTCAAAATAGCTAGCGAGTCATGGAAAATCATTTAGAAGTGTGCCTGGATTCTATTAAGTCAATAATTCTAAGCTTTAAAAATCCAATTAACTAAATCTTTCAATCATCCTTTTCAACAAATAAAAACTGAACAACCAAGGATGCTCTGATAAAGGCGCATATAAATATACATGACCAAGACATATGAGAACTCTGCTTCTATGGATCTTGCATTCTGGCATCGCACAAATAATAAAAAAGTAATACAAATACCATCAAGATAATTTCAAATTGTGAGAATGTCTATGAAAAAATAAAGAGAATAATGTGATGGAAAGCAAACTTGTACAGAGGCTGTTTTAATGCAGGTGAGAATAAGCTTCTATTAGCAGGGATTGTTAAGATAGATAAAACTAAATAAATAACATGTTTCACATTTTATATTTTATATCCATGCAAATTCAGCACCCTGTATTTGCTTCAGTAGCAAAATGATATTTTGAATTACTACAGAAATTACTGAAATTACCTCCCAAATACCAGAATAAAATTAGTGACCCAGAATGCCAAGTGTTGCTTATCCTGCACTAAGCAAGTCCTATTTATACCATCAGACAGAAAATCACTGGAGAAGGAATTAGTGAATACCCAGTTATTGTTAGGGGTATACTCTCTATTCTTCTTGGAAAGATCTTCTCAAGAAAACCTTGAGAAGACTCAAGGTTTTCATAGACTAAGATTGGGCTTAATCATTTACTTACAAGATATTCACTCCCAAAGCTAATCAATTCTTAAATAAATATAATATTCCTGTAGTCCAAAGCAGTAGAGATACACCTGTAAGACTCATTCTCTTCCTGAATTTCTGTGTGTGTTGTTGTTGTTGTTGTTGATGATGATGATGCTACTCTTTAAATTTGGATGGGAAAAAAAAGCAATGTTCTAAAATACAACATGTATGATCACACACTACTTGGGATACTGAGGAATAGGTACCCATCTCCTTTTTTGGTACAAACACACTTCCAAGGCCTTTCATACTAAATGACTCTTTTGATGATGGGCTGACCATACAAGCAAAGTGGTTATCTATGCCATTGAAATAAAGAAAAAATAGGCTAGGCACGGTGGCTCACCCCTGTAATCCCAGCACTTTGGGAAGCCAAGGCGGGCAGATTGCTTGAGCTCAGGAGTCCGAGACCAGTGCTGACAACATGGCAAACAACCATGTCTCTACGAAAAAATACAAAAACCAACCAGGTGTGATGGGTGCGTGCCTTTAGTGCCAGCTACTCAGGAGGCTGAGGTGGGAGGATCACCTGAGCCTGGGACGTTGAGGGAGCCAAGATCGTGCAATTGCACTGCAGCCTGAATGACAGAGTGAGATCTTTTCTCAAAAATAGAATAGGAAAAAAAGGAAAGAAAAATATAAATAGAAGAACTGTAGAGCTGGAAACAATTTTTTCATAATTTCAAATCCTTAGCATGGGTATATGAATTAATTTTTGGAGTTGTGACACACTTTCATGTATTAATCATTGGACTGTTGATAATCTATTCCCCTCTAAGGAAAGCTGCATGGGCATTTGCCTACCAGATCACCACTGTTGATTCCATTTAGTCTCTGACTGTGATTACTTGCAGCTGGGGTCCATTCGCAACAACATTTTTATATCATGTACAAGATTAGAGCAAACAAACTACTTTGACTGCAGTATTCTCCAATTACATTAATTTTATCCACTGATGTCTTTATTTCCTTCCTTTCTAATTTAACTGTGTAATGTGAAAATTGACCCTATTTTTGTGCCTATTGTGATGTTCTTAATCCTCTCTTTCTTCCCACATGGTGTTAGTTACCTAAGAGGGCTTCACAAACTCCTCTAATGGGAACAAGAGGATTTTCCTTTTTGCAGAAAAATCCCAAAATGAGTCCTACACTTAACTTTCCAAGCTTTGAGTTGGAGGGAAGAGGTACTAGACATCCATTACAAAAACGTGTAGCAGCTATACACTTCTGTCACCTACACTTGTAATCTTTCCAGCTCTCAGGACAGAATCACATTAGGTCTGGCTAAGTGGAGAAAGTTATGGAGGGAATCGTGGAATGAAGTGTGGTAAATGGTGATGGAAAGGTAATCATAGAAAAGAAAAAATATTAAAAAGACAAAAGAGACATAAAGAAGAACAGATAAAGACAATACACAAAGCAGTGATGTTGCATGTTCTTTCAAAGTGTAGAGAGTCATGGTGGTACAGTCAATCACCTCCTGGATGTAAGTACTTGGACAGAACAGTAAAGGGAAGCTCCTGAGATACAGTGTTCTATGGATGAGGAAGTGCAAGCAAACATCACATTAGACAAATTACGGACTGAAAAAAATAATTAAAATAAGATTCACATTTTAAGATTTAAGAAATAAATATTAAATAATCGCATTAAGATACTTAGTGTGGCACCCATCATTACATACATATATATGCTTTTTTTTAATTAGATAAATAATGTTCAGTCAGAATTCAAGTACTCCTTGGGGTTCTTCGAGTTTGGCACAATTATTTAAAAAAAGATTATTAACTAACAATTAGAACTATATAGATATACCAAATAGTTCCAAGTAAATATGTTATGTAGTTATATATACTACATGTTTTTTAAAAAACAATAATACTGGTATTTTTGTGTCCTCTGGGGAAATGTTTGCAGCTGAAGTCACTCTGAACCTAGGGAGGAGACTCAGGAGCAGTTTAAGCTCCCTAAGTTTTAGTTGTCCACCTTGGCAAGTCACTCTCAGATGTGAGCTGTTTATACAGAAGTTAACCCTTTTGTTGATTATTTTATTTTTTTTTGTGGACTTACAAGGTTTTATTTTCTTATTCTTCTTCTTATTATTATTATACTTTAAGTTTTAGGGTACATGTGCACAACGTGCAGGTTTGTTACATATGTATACACGTGCCATGTTGGTGTGCTGCACCCATTAACTCATCATTGAGCATTAGGTATATCTCCAAATGCTGTCCCTCCCCCCTCCCCCAACCCCACAACAGTCCCCGGTGTGTGATGTTCCCCTTCCTGTGTCCATGTGTTCTCTTTGTTCAATTCCCACCTATGAGTGAGAACATGCGGTGTTTGGTTTTTTGTCTTTGCGATAGTTTGCTGAGAATGATGGTTTCCAGCTTCATCCATGTCCCTACAAAGGACATGAACTCATCATTTTTTATGGCTGCATAGTGTTCCATGGTGTATATGTGCCACATTTTCTTATTTTATGAGCAAGGATCTGTGACAACTCACATAGTTTTTAAAAAAGTAGGCATTTGTATTTAGATTTGAGTAACTCTGGTGTTAATGCATTTTGGGTTTAATAATTATGTATTTTAGTAAAAACAAAAAGGATAGTGACTTCAACATTTGCATATGCCTGGTGAAACTCTGAACATTTTATAATTTTTATTCTCAGTGTTGGAGTGATGGAATTATACAGACATTGATATAAACAATTTTAAGGGTTCTTATGCTCTGTCTCTCTGACCTTCTCCCTGCTTTATTAAGGCTAGAACACTCAGAAAGCTGGGCAGTGGGTTCCAGGGAGCTTGGGTTAAAATTTCATCTTTGCTACTTAGTAGTCCTACAACCTTGGGAGCGTAATTTCATCTTCCTGGTATTTGCTTTTATTTGACAGTCTCACAGGGCTGCCGAAAGGATCTAAGGCCGTCACATATGTAAGGATGCTTAGTAGTTATGCAAATCTTGGCAGAGTCTCTGCTACTCGTAATAATCAGGATGTATAAAAATGTGCCACTTTAAAATGACCACCTGGCATTTAAAGTCATCTGAATACATCAATTATACTTTGGTTGCAACCATCTGCACTGTGCAAGCAAATTAAATTATTATTTTGTTGTTGTTGTTGTTGTTAAAACTCACTATTAGCATTTTAGTAGAAAGAGGAAGCTCTGTGACAGGGAAAGAGCCCTAGAATCTGGGATCAGACCTAGATCTGCCCAAAGACTTATTACAAAAGTAAGCACTTCAATTACCCCTCTGGAAAGCAAAAGGAGACAATTATATTTCAGAAGCTGGATTTTTTTCCCCAATTCATCTCTATAGGTCTAGTAATATAGTTGCTAACTGAATAAAATATGATGTTTAATACTTTTAAAATGTAAATTTGTAAAATGAAAATATATTAGCTGTAAGAAAATATATAAAGAAAGAACCAATTCTAAGGAGTATTAACAATTCATACATAAAACTACTGCTCTGAGTTTCTTGTTAATGTAATATTTCTTAACTTTATCTTTCTTTATCCACAGAAAAATAACAATATCAGCTCTAAGATCCTGTGCAAACTTGTCCAACTCCTTGCCCCAAGTCAAAAACCAGTTGTGACGGGTTTTGTAACATATTTTTCAAAGATTTCAAATGATGATTGATCCTTCTATATGTTTTTTAATAGCTTTGGCAACCTGGTATCATAAATTAAATGAATAGTTCCGACAGTTTCACAAATAGGACTGCCTTTGATTTGGTTTAGGATTTATTATACACACAATCCATGTTTAATACCCTAGATCAATAACATAATCATTGGCAAACTTTTTACTTACTCCACCCAGCTTCAGGTACTTTCCTGCCTGGATCCCAAACGTGTCTGATCCACAGTCCAACATTTGGACTTCCAGCTAAACTCTTTATTTATTACGCTATCAATTTAATTGTAAAATTTCACATTGGATTTTTATTTTAAGTATATACCTTTTGCTGAATGAATAATGTATTCCTTTCACATCTATTGATAGATTTCTAATTCAAGAAGTTCACGTATCTGTTCAATGTATCATACAGTTAAGCAACACAGCTTGGAATTTACCAATGAATATAATTGTAACGTGGATCTTCAAAGCTTTCACTTTGCTCTCTTACATTCTCTTGACCATACCCTACCCAACAACATCACTCACACAAATGGAGAAAGTATTGGATTTAGAGTTCTGATTTTTAGAATCCAGTACCAGTTGTATGAGACAGTACCTGGGAAACACTGGAGCTTTTGTATAATTCTCTGTAAATTCATAATGTTTCAATGAGATAATTTTGAAAGCACCTTCCATTCTATTGTTTTTATTCTGTAATCTCTGTTGACATGCTTATTTTAGTCTCGTGTAATATCTCAATTCATATTCCTTGCCTAGAAAATATATCTACTTGTGGACCGGGCACAGTGGCTCACGCCTGTAATCCCAGCACTTTGGGAGGCTGAGGCAGGCAGATCACGAGGTCAGGAGTTCGAGACCAGCCTGGCCAACATGGTGAAACCCCATCTCTACTAAAAATACAGAATCAGCTGCCCATGGTGGCACATGCCTGTAATCTCAGCTACTCAGGAGGCTGAAGTAGGAGAATAACTTGAACCTGGCGGGGTGTGTGGGGAGCCAAATTCACATTCTCATGCATTGGCAAAGCCTGCAAACAGGGAAGTAGGTGGCATGGCAAAGACCTGACCACTGAAGATCCTGTTATGGGTAGCTTCCTGTTCTTACCAGATCAGTGAAGCGCTGTGAATGGCTTTTCATAGTTAATAGCACGGACAGACTGCGGAGGCCGCATCAAAGGAAGACAAAAACAATTATTGTCTGGACTTATGACCCCTGGCATGTATAAAAGCACTGAATAAACCAGAGCTTGTTGGCGCTTCCCTATCAGGGAACCGTCCCTCCTAATCCCACTTCTCTGTGTCTTTCTTTCATCATTCTTCTCACTAGTTCTCGGTGCATCCCTGAATAACCCCTGCGGCAGGACCGCTAGAGGTGGCGCCTGAGCAGGGACCCGAGAAATACTGTGAGAAGAACGCCCAGTTCTGGTAAGTTCTGCAGAAGTTGTGAGTATAAACAGTTGTGGGCGCATAGTCATACATTAGGAGTAAAAATGGGACATTCTGGTTCTAAGGAACGAGCTCTTTACATTCAAGTGTTGCAATCTATGATGCATGCCTGTGGGGCTTCTATCAAAACCAAGCAGTTAGAAAAATTCTTGGAGACAGTACAAGAGGCATGTCCTTGGTTCCCTGAGGAAGGCACTATTAACATGGATACCTGGTCAAAGGTAGGGGAAGGCCTGCGGAAGCATTATACTCTGCATGGCCCTGATGGAAGTCCTGTAGACACCTTTGGGCTTTATAATCTGGTCCAAGAATGCCTAGTCCCGTGTCCTGAGGCATACAAGCCTTTTTCATCTCCTCCTGAGGATTTGCCTCCTCCTCCTCCGTCGGCCCCCGAGGAGACTCCTGTAACTTGTACACAGCCTCAACCCTTGGGAATGAAATTATCTAGAGAGGAGAGTATGTCTTCTTCTCCTGCTTCGCCTGTTTTGCCTACTTCGCCCATGCCTGTCTCTGAAGAGGAACAGGAGGCCCTGGTACGTGCTTTTGCAGCTACCTTTATTAAAAAGCCCCCTGGGGCTCCTAATGCTTGCTTGCCTCCCTTCAAATTGAGCACTTTGCCTGCAACTGTTATGTCTCCCCTTGAAGGGGCTCTTCATCAAGCTCGTATGTCCGGGGAAACTCTTGAGGGTTTTCATGCTTTCCCCGTCAGGCTTAACCCACAGACAAATCAGCAATATCATGACCCTCTGCCTTTTAAGACTTTAAAGGACCTTAAGGCTGCTGTGGTTCAATATGGAACTACAGCACCCTTTACTTTAGCCATGGTGGAAACTTTGGCAGAGGATGCTTTACCTCCTAATGATTAGAGAAGGGCATAGCAAAAGCCTGCCTAGACGGGGGTGATTACTTGTTGTGGAAAACTGAATTTTTGGAAAAAGCTGAGGAAATTTCTTTCCCCAAGGCCACTGATCCTAGCTGCCCCCTTAACTGCAGATGCTATTCAGTCGAAATCTAATGAACCTGGCCTTTAACTCAGGAGAAATTATTGGCAGCCACTCAATTAATTCAGGAGCAGCTCCTTGCTGGTCATATTGAACCATCTACTAGCCCTTGGAATACACCAATATTTGTTATTAAAAAGAAATCCGGAAAATGGAGATTACTACAGGATTTGCGGGCTGTAAATGCCACTATGTTACCCATGGGGGCATTGCAACCTGGCCTTCCCTCTGCTACAGCTATACCAAAAAATTGGCCAGCTTTTGTCATAGATCTTAAGGACTGCTTCTTTACAATTCCTCTCCATTCAAGTGATAAAGTCCAATTTGCTTTTAGCCTACCCTCTATTAATTTCCAACAGCCAATGGCTAGGTATCAGTGGAAGGTCTTGCCTCAAGGCATGGCTAATAGCCCTACTTTATGTCAAAAATATGTGGCCATGGCTTTACAATCTTTTAGGGCTCAGTTTCCTCACATCTATTGCTTACATTACATGGATAACATTTTAATTGCAGGAGAGGTTTTTGCAGAATTGCGACAAGCCTTATTATTTTTACAGCAGCATTTGCCTACCTTCGGTCTGCAAATAGCAGAGGAAAAAATCCAACAAACCTTTCCTCTTATTTATCTTGGTCAAAAAATTGCAGAAACCACTGTTTCTCCTCAAAAGATACAACTTAACCTCTCCAAATTGCAAACACTCAATGATTTTCAAAAATTGCTTGGAGACATAAACTGGGTTCGACCTTTTCTGTCTCTTACTACTGCTGACTTATTACCCTTGTTCAATATTCTAAGAGGAAGCAGTGATCCCACTTCTCCCCGAACTCCTACTCCAGAAGCAAAACTAGCCTTACAACTTGTAGAGTCCGCAATTCAGCAAGCTCATGTTTCTCGCATAGATTACACTCAACCTCTGCTTCTGTTAATTCTTACCCCTCACTTATATCCCACACCGGTGTTTTGGCAACACTCCCCTTTAGAGTGGTTACATCTGCCCTCCACCCGTCACAAGACCATCCAGCCTTAGGCAGAATTAGTGAGTCAACTTATTATGGCCGGTCGCAAGAGATCTCATCAGATATATGGAAAAGACCCTGATATCCTCACTGTTCCCTTTACTCAACAGCAAATCGTTTCTCTTTATCAATTCAACCTTCCTTGGCAAATAGCACTTAGCAATTTTACTGGACAATTGTCAATTCATTCCCCTAAACATAAATTGTTAACCTTTTTTCAGCTTACTTCATTTGTTCTTCCTCTTCATCGTCATCAACCATTAGCCCATGCTCACCTTTTGTTCACTGATGGTTCAAAAACAGGTGTTGCAGCCGTCATCGCTGACAACCGTCCTTTTCGATTTCCCACTACTTATTCTTCTCCGCAGCGAGTTGAACTTTTTGCCGTGTGCCAAGCCTTACAAATGTTCCCCTCTGAGCCGCTAACATCTATACTGACAGTGAGTGGGTTTTTCGCAGTAGCACTCATATCGAATCTGCTACTATGTCTTCCTTGCTTGATGATGAACTTTACCAGTTACTTTCACTTCTACAATCATGTTGTCGACAGCGTACCGCTGCCTATTTTGTAGGACATATCCGGAGTCAGTCTCTGTTGCCTGGACCATTGTCTGCCGGAAATGGAGCTGCTGATAAACTTTGTTTCCTCACGGAAAATGCTGTCCAGTGAGCAGCTAATTCCCATGCCATACGTCATCAAAATGCTCACAGTTTACGCTTGCAGTTCAAAATCACTCGTGAAGCTGCTCGTGCTATTGTAAAGCATTGTTCCACCTGCCCTCAACTGCAACCTGTTCCTCATTATGGAGTTAATCCTCGAGGCTTGCAGCCGCTACATTTGTGGCAGATGGACGTTACTCACTACCCTCCTTTTGGTAAATCTAGTTACATCCATGTTTGTGTAGATACCTTTTCAGGTTTCCTTTTAGCCTCCGCACGCTCTGGGGAGGCTGTCAAAGATGTTAAAGCTCACTTACTCTATTGTTTTCAAACTTTGGGAATTCCCCGGCAGCTCAAGGCAGATAATGCACCAGCCTATGTTGCTAAAGCTTTTCACTCTTTCCTTGCACAATTTAATATTTCACATTGCACTGGCATCCCTTATAACCCACAGGGTCAGGGTATTGTTGAACGTGCACACTCCACCATTAAACATCAACTTGAAAAAATTAAAAAGGGGGAACTTTACCCCCGCACACCTGCGAATTATTTGCATCATGCTCTATATGTGTTGAATTTTTTGCGCCTGGATGCCGTAGGACGCTCTGCTGCTGAGCGGTTTTGGCATCCGGAGGCATCTACAAAAGCTCTTGTGAGGTGGAGGGACTCACTGACTGGACAATGGCATGGACCTGACCCTGTGCTAATATGGGGACGAGGGAGTGTTTGTGTTTTTCCTGAAGGGTCTGATGGCGGACCTCGGTGGATTCCGGAGAGGCTCGTCCGGCATGCGGAACGGATTTCTGGTGAGCCGGATGAGAAACCTCAGTCTGCACACTCCCCCAAGCAGCCCTCCGGGAGTTCGTCAAGGAGCTCCTCGCCGTCGTCAGCGCCCTCGCCGTCTTGCCTTGGAAACACGTAACTCTCCCTTTCCAACTTGGGGTCAAATAAAGCGTCTTGCAGTTACCGCACAAGATATGCTTACTACTGAAGGCAAGCCCTTCACTCCGGAAAATTTGTTCCTGGCCATGCTGGCTCTCCTGAGCTTCCAGGTATTGCCCACTGAAGGGAAAATTTACAGGGCTTATGTGCCTGAACCCCCTCTTTTGCGTCCTGTTACGTGGAATGACGCTAATGTGCCTGTATATACCAATAACACAGACTTATTTGGGGGCTTAGATGGAGACTTCATTATCCCTGTTTCTACCATATATAATTATACAGGATCCACTGCTACACTGCCTATTTGCCTTTCCTTTACTCCAATGGCTGGCTGCCTTACTCTTGGGCACGAAATTCGCCGTGTGGCAGGATATCTGCCTACAGCGTTACATACTATTTTGCAGTGGCAGCTTTCATTCTGGGGATTTTTCCACTGAGGTGGTCGCCCCAAACAGCCAACACCCGCCTCATGTCCTTCCCCCATGCCCTGTTGTCACGCCTGGACAACATGTTGTCTCCAAATATCCTGAATGGCAAAGTTGTGCCTATCTACCTGGAACTCAACATCCGATTCCTCATTATGACATTAATCTTACTGACTGGTCTCGCCCATATGCTTACCTTCCTCCCATTTCTAGGACGCGTAATGTCGCTACTGGAGATTGGACGATGCCTATTATTACCACTCAGAAGGGACGAGTACAAGAACACATTTGGCGAGCCGCCGCTGCTTTAGGAGTGGTAGAATTCCTCTATCCAGAACAGACCACTCCAGAACAGACCACTCACAAGCGAGTTCGAACTGGGTTGCGTGCCTGTGTGCGTGCCCCCTATGTGTTCCTTTCTGGACCTTTTAATATTACTGTACAAGTCCACATGGGTAAGTTGGTATCCCCACATTTAGCTCATAGTATTCCCCATCAAGGTGAAAAGGAATACATTATTCGTTGCCTGCATTGTAACCTTACCAACTGCGTTACTAGAGACAATTTCAACTTAACTTTGGCTATTTTACAGCAGCCTCCTTTTGTGATGCTGCCTGTTCATCTTAATGAGACCTGGTATACTGATCCTGGTTTTGCTTCATTACAAATAGTTATTGAGTCTCTCACCCGAACAAAACGATTTTTAGGACTTCTCATTGCAGGAATAGTAGCACTTGTTACTGCTGTAGCTACTGCAGCAACTGCAGCTGTGGCTATCACAAAATCTATTCAGACTGCTCACTTTGTAAACGATCTTGCAAAAAATACTAGTACTGCTTTAGGAACTCAAGAACGAATTGATTTAAAAATCAATGCAAAATTGAATGCATTAGAAGAGGCTGTTGAATTTCTAGGCATGAGAGTAGAGACCTTATCTACTAGACTCCCCCTGAAATGTCATGCTGACTATGAATGGATCTGTATAACAGCTCATGAGTATAATCAATCTCAATGGAGCTGGGAAGAAGTGCAGGCACACCTTCATGGAGTGTGGTCAGCTAATAACTTCTCTTTAGATGTTGCCTCACTACATAATGAAATACAAAAGATGCAACAAGCACATTTAGATATTGTGAATCCTAAGGATGTTGCTGATAGCATTTTGTCTATTCTCCATAAGTTATCCCCTACATCTCATTTGTCCGCTATAATTATCAGTCTAGCCACCCTTGCAGGTATTGTTTTATTAATTCTTCGTGTTTTCCCAGTCTGTCTCCGAGGAGCCTTCTCTGCCATCACCGAGCTCCGGATAAATCATCAACGGCTTCTTTTAGAAAGAAAAGGGAGCTGGGCGCGGTGGCTCACGCTTGTAATCCCAGCACTTTGGGAGGCCAAGGCGGGCGGATCACGAGGTCAGGAGATCGAGACCACGGTGAAACACCGTCTCTACTAAAAATACAAAAAAAAAAAAAAAAATTAGCCGGGCGTGGTGGCGGGCGCCTGTAGTCCCAGCTACTCGGAGAGGCTGAGGCAGGAGAATGGCGTGAACCCGGGAGGCGGAGCTTGCAGTGAGCCGAGATTGCGCCACTGCACTCCAGCCTGGGCGACAGAGACTCCATCTCAAAAAAAAAAAAAAAAAAAAAGAAAAAGAAAGAAAAGGGGGAACTGTGGAGAGCCAAATTCACATTCCCATGCATTGGCAAAGCCTGCAGACAGGGAAGTAGGTGGCATGGCAAAGACCTGACCACTGAAGATCCTGTTATGGGTAGCTTCCTGTTCTTACCAGATCAGTGAAGCGCTGTGAATGGCTTTTCATAGTTAATAGCACAGGACAGACTGGGGGGGCCACATCAAAGGACGACAAAAACAATTATTGTCTGGACTTATGACCTCTGGCATGTATGAAAGCACTGAATAAACCAGAGCTTGTTGGCGCTTCCCTATCAGGGAACCGTCCCTCCTAATCCCGCTTCTCTGTGTCTTTCTTTCATCATTCTTCTCACTAGTTCTCGGTGCATCCCTGAATAACCCCTGCGGCAGGACCACTAGAGGGGTGGAGGATGCAGTGAGCCAAGTACCACTGCATTCCCACCTGGGTGACAAAAAAATAAAAATAAAAAATTAAAAAGATGATATGTCTACTCGTACACTATAATTATTACTCATCATACCAAAATGTTCCACATCTGCATTTGCCAACCTACAGCCTATTGTTCTTTCAACTACAACCATCCCTGGTTTTCATCACAAGGATCATTTAAATAATTACATCTACAGCTATGTTGTTATTTGCTTTATTTCACATTATCCAATTCTTCTCCCGAAAAATGGTTCTTCATTGTGAGATTACCTTAAAACTTCTATTACAGTTTCCTCCTGCTACCAATAAGGTGGTCACTCAATAAATGTTGAGCGAAGGTTATGACTAAATTGTATTTAAACATCAATATTTTAAAAATTATGCCTAGTAAAATCATATCTTGTTTCTTTTTGAATATTTTGGTGCTTTGACATTTTGTTTGATGATTTCATTGCAAGTGTGGAAAATGATATTTTTCGAAGGACAACACAAAGTTCTGATGATTAATTAGATAATTTGAGCAATAACATTTTTGAAACTGAAATTCAGAATTTGTAACAAGAATGCTTTCCACCAGAGAGACTTCAATGCCAGTCATGAAAACGGAAAGCAAAAAAATTAAAAGAGATGTTTTTAAAAGAAGCTGAGAGAAGTCACATTTCCAACTAGAAAACCATTGGGCCACCCAAGAATTAAGAGAATTAAGAGTTAGAAGGAAACAAAAACAAAAACAAAACCCACAGAAATATAGCCAGGAAATCTGGATTTGAATACTTTAGCCACAATATGAATAATAAAAGAGAGAATAACCTCTACAAAAACTAAAGGCTCTGAAAGAGAAACAGTGACTTATTCATTCTCATGTTGTGAGGACTGGACCCAGTGCTTGTCACATAGTTGGCTCTCAGTAAATAAAGTGAAGTCAGAGAAGAATAATTCCAAAGCCTCGCATTTCCTGCGTAATTTGCACTACTGTTTGATTATTTGTTCTGTTAAATACTTACACATAGACAAATGTCCATGATTTTTTCACTTCTATCTTTTGAAGAAACCACTTTTTACTATAATCAGATTTGTTCATATGCTGAGCTTATATGTATGCATTACCAGAAATGTTCTACTACAAAACTTAATACAAACATGGAGGCAAGTATATCTACATGTTTAATTGCACATATGCAATTGCAGATACTAAACATTTTTGAGTGACAGAAGCAGTACTTTCATGTGACTCGCCCTATTCATAATACATAATTAGACAATTCTGTAGTAGTAACATATAATGTAAGTGTAAAATTCAGTTTGTTTTTTATAACTACTACATGGAGAAAAAGCCCTTATAAATAAGAAAATTTTAATTGGGATTAAGTTCAATGTAGAAGGGAAAAACCAGGGCTTTGGAATCAAGACCTGGGTTTGAATAAAAGAGCTATGAGATAGTCATGTGGCATCATTAAAACAAATTAATTTTGTGAAATTCGGTTTCCCCGTCCATAAATTGGGGAAGCAGTGTTTTCTCATAAAGTGCGATCTAGATGAATTGGAACTATTTATGCAGAATATACATCTGTGTCTATTACATATTTAAACAAAAATATAATGAAGCTTTTCTAAGAACAATTATTAGTGTATCAAACTTGAGTTACTCTACATCAGCTAAATTCTAAAATTATCAAAATCAAGACAAAGTAGCAGTAAAGTACTAGGAAGCTCTCTAAAAAAAGAAGAAAGTCATAATTCACACATGTGCACACACACACACACGCAGCCTTATATTATGAATGCCAAATAATTGTGATAGGATAAAAGAGAAGATGAGGTTTGATGGGATAAAATTTCTTCTAAATAATGAGTTCCCTATCACTGCAAATAATCAAGAAGTAAATAAATTTTTTTATCTGCCAAAGATTTTTAAGAGACATTCTATTTTGGGTTGGATGTTGGAATAGATTATGTTTACTATCTCTTCTAAAATCTGAGGTTCCATGATTGTACAAAACCTTAAAAGCTAAGTTTAAACAGTGAGACAAGTATTTTCAGTTTTCCAAAACTTACTTCAAAGAAAATGAGTGGACTTCTATAAAAGGCTCAAATGATTTTTTAGAAATCAAATAGCTCTTGCACAAAAACTGTTTGATGACTTAAGTATGAATGAATCCAAAACATATGGATTAAATTTCTTATGAAATATGATAGGAAAGTAATGCTTAGCAAATTTTCTTTTTTGGGAGGTGGGGGCTTCTTGTACTAAAATCTTTGGAAAATTGTTCAAGATGTTTTAATGACCCCAAAATGCATTTGGATTTACTCTGGTCTGCTATAAGCAATTTGAAGGCTTTAATTTCTTTTTCTATTGTGTCTGGACAAAGTTCAATTCAATTTTCTACCAGCTGTTGACTGTCTCTGTTTAGTACACTGACTTTTTACTGTTGCTGTTTTAAGTATGTTCACTTGCTTTACACATTTGGAAAAAATGACTAAAAAGTTTGAAGTATTAAATATTTCAAAATATTTGTTGCCACCATTTAAATCTGACCTGTGAAATGTCTCTGTTTGCCAAAACATTTGACTTATGAGTATAATTTATATAAGACCAAATCATAATGAAGAGTTGATAAAATAGAAGAGCCTACAAATTTCCAGGGGAAGTGCAGTGTTTGATCTAAATAACATTGGCTTGAGTATTTAATAGAGAGAATAGGAATTTAGAAATAAAAGCGCCATTGGGAAATACCATCATGTTAAAGTAGAAACTATGTGTCAGCTACAAATTATGTTGAATAGTATAATAAGATATAGAAATTGAAGATTTTATAAACTGTCAAACCTTTAATTTAAATGTCAACGTGATGCACTTGATTTACTTAATTATAAAGAACTTTATTCTAGAAATTTAAATTTCTTCCTATAAACTTAAACTGTCATAAAATATTGTTTTAATACAAGGAATTTGGGCAGCTGAGGAGGGAGGATTGCCTGAGCCCAGGAAATTGATACCAGTGTGGGCAACACAGCGAGACATTGTCTTCACTAAAAAATAATAATAATAAAAAAAAAAACAGGCAAGGTGGCACCTTAGCTACTCAGAAGGCTGAGGTGGGAGGATCAATCACTTGGGCACAGGAGGTCCAGGCTGCAGTGAGCTATGATCATGCCACTGCACTCCAGCCTGGGCAACACAGCAAGCAATACCCTGACTCTATAGAGTTTTGTACTATGTTTCCAAAATGATAGCCACCTGCTTTACAGGTTCTCACCAATAATAATTTCCCATAGACCATAGCTCATAATATACATTATGTGGGACATTTAAACATATTTTGGTTGATTCAACTTGATACCAATTTAAATATTGTTACATACAGGTTCCTAAAGATGCAGAAGCAATGTAGATTATGCTGCTAGTGGAAACAAAGCTCATGTGCTCATTTGGTTTGAGTAGATTCCGAAAACTAATGGCATTATCTAGATTGGTACAATGTCTTTGTTGGCTTGGGGTACCATAACAAAATACCATTTACTAGATGGTATAAGCAACATAAATATATTTTTCACAGTTCTGGAGGATGGAAGTCTGAGATCAGCATGCCAGCATGATTATATCTTGGTGAGGGCTCTCTTCCTGGCTTGCAGATGGCCACCTCCTCACAATTCCTCACATAGCAGAAAGAGAGAAGGAGAGTAAGCTCCCTGGTGTCTCTTCTTATGAGGGCACTAAATTTTTTTATGAGGACTTCACTCTCATAACCTCATTTAAACCTAATTTTCTCCAAAATACTCCATCTCTGAATACCATAACATTGGGGGTCATGTCTTTATCATATACATTTTTGGAGGAAACACAATTCAGTCCTTAACACTTTTCCCTCACCCCCTTAAATTCTTGGCCTTCTCACATATAAAATACAATCATTTCATCCCAATAGCCCTAAAATTCTTAGCTCATCCCAACTCTAAGTCTAAAGTCCAAAGTCTCAACTAAGTGTTTTCTAAATTAGATATGGCTTATACTTGAGGTATGATGCATCCTGAGGCAAAATTCCTCGCCAGCTGTCAATCTGTAAAACCAGACGAGTTATGTGCTTTCAAATATAATGATGGGACAGGCATAAGCTGTCTCATTCTAGCTTTCAGGATACCATTTCTTTCCACTTCATGCCCTCACTTTAATTGTAGACACCTTTCAAGGCTGGAAGTTCAACTTGAATTGTAATTAAACTAGTCACAGAATGAGATTCTGCGTTTGACTTTCAGCAATCTCAGCCCTTAATGGAGATAAACGTTTCCTTGAAGGCACACATAGAAGCTTTCAAGTTATGTATGTGAAGTTTGAGCTGAGAATTCAAATCCCTGAGATCATTCTTTTCTTTTCCCACTTTATTCAGACCATAAGCTCAGCCAGCCCATCTCATTAAATTTGTTAGTTTGCAGAAAATGTTCAAAAATATAACATTATACAGTTACCCAGATCTTTGTTTCCTTTAAATGGTTGATTAATAATTTCTAACGATGACATCTTATGTATCTGTATTGCCTGCCATAGACTATCAGTGCTCTCTTTACCACTGGAAATTAAGTTACTAGTATATTTAAATCTAAGCAAATTAAGGAGCCAATTTTAGAAATCCCAGAATCAATTCAGAAAATACTCTTAAAATTATGTTCCTCTAAAACAGCTCTGGGTACCAAAATATGTATCAGTCAGGAGTCTCCAGAAAAACAGCACCAATAGGAGATAGATAGATATAGATAGATAGATAGACAGATAGATAGATAGATAATAGATAGAGAGATGTAAAAATACATATTATAAGAACTTAGCTTACATGTTTATGGAGGATGAGAGATCCCAAGATCTGCGGTTAGCAAGCTGTAGAATCAGGACAGCCAATGAGGTATAAGTCCCAGTTCAAAAGTTGGCAGGCTCAAGTTCTAAGAAGAGCAAATGTTTCAGTTCAAGTCTGAAGGGCAGAAAAAATTCCAGCTCAAGCAGCCAGGCAGGAGGAATTTCCCCTTAATGCAGAAAGGGTTAACATTTCTGTTTTATCTAGGTCTTCAATTGATTGGATGAGGCCCATCCACATTAGAGAGCATAATCTTTTTTACTCAGTCTGCTGATGAAAATATTAACCTCATCCAAAAAAAACTCACTGACACACACAGAATAATGTTTGACTAAATATCTGAGCACTCCATGGCCCAATCAAGTTGATGGATAAATTAACATCACATACTTATTGATCTGCTTATTGAATAGTAGTTGTTTTTTAAAATAAATTCAGTTATATAGCTAAATACATCAATCAGAATACAAATTATTTTAATATGTACTAATACTGACCCACATTTAAAGAAATGTTAGACTAAATATCTGGGCACTCCATGGCCCAGTCAAGTTGACACATAAAATTAACCATCACGTACTTATTGATTTGCTTATTGAATAGTAGATTTTTTAAATTATTCAGTTATATAGTTAAATATATTAACCAGAATACAAATTATTTTAGTATGTACTAATGCCAGCCTACATAAAAAAATTAATTGGTTTGAGGTCATTCAAAAGATTCAGTTAGGCTATACATTCCTCAGTATTTCTTAACTCCTAAAATAGTCTTTTGTAGTCAAATAGAAGGTTAATAAAGAGCCTATCAATAAAGAAAAGGATTTCTCCTCCTTGCAGTCAATTAACAAAGTAGTTAATATGTATCTCAATATCAGAAAGTGAAGGGTTAGAATTGTAGTAGAAACACTAGACTGTGAAGGCAGGATGTGAGTAAGTATTTATTTAGATCTCCTGGGATTCTATCCACTATCCATCTAACCACTTATTCACTCATTACCTATTTATGTGCAGAATTATAAGCCAGGCACTGTGATAGGTGTCATAAACATTGAAACAATGAAAATAAGCTCTTACTCTCTCCAGCTTAGCATTTAGTAGGAGAGGGTAGACATGTTAACTATAGAGATGAAACACTATGATATTTATAGAGAGAAAGTACAATAGGTGATAAAAGGAGGATGTGTCTAATTCCAGTGGAATAGGAAAACGTGGTTAGGACGGGTCTCAGAGTAACAAATCTTTAAAGATAAGTAGCTATCTACCAAGGGGCTGTAAATAAAAGGGGCATTTCCAGCAAGAAAGCAGCTTGGGCAAAGGCACAGATTCGAGACACAGCATAGTTTGGGAAATTACGTATACTTCAGTACTTCAGCATAGCTAGAACATAAGCTTACACGAGCATAAATTGTAGCACAATTATGCTAAGAGAGTACTGAGTCAGTTTTTTTTGTTTGTTTGTTTGATGTCTTGGGTTTTCTCTGTCTTCTTTCTTCCCTGGAGTATTACTCAGAAATCTTTGCCCACTCCAGTATCCTGAAGAGTTTCCCCAAGGTCTTAGATTTAAATCTTTAATCCATTTTAATCCATTTTGATTTTTTTGTATGGTGAGAGATGGGGTCTAGTTTCATTCTTCTGCATATGGGTATCCAATTTTCCCAGCACCATTTATTGAACAGACTGTCCTTTTTCCCAATGTATGTGCTTGGCACTTACGTCAAAAATGAGTTCACTGTAGATGTATGGATTTATTTCTGAGTTCTTTCTTCTATTTCACTGGCCTATGTGTCTGTTTTTATGTCAGTACTGTGCCATTTTGGTTACTATAGCTTTCTAGTATAATTTGAAGTCAGGTAATATGATTCCTCCAGTTGTGTTTCTTTTACTTTGGCTAGCTTTGGCTATCATTATGTGTTCTTTGTTTTCTTCCAGCTCTGGTCTCTGTCTCCGTGAAGAACATTCCCAGATCCTTTGATATGTCACTTCCCATATATTTAGCTAATAGGAGGTACCTATGGAAGACTAGAAAGCAGAGAGAGGGGAGAAGCCCAGGAATCTTGCCCTTTCTTTCTCTGCTTTCAACATGGAATGTCCCTGACAGTAACAATGTCTCTCTGTGTCTCCAGCTACCACCAGACTACTCCTCGCTTCATGGTCCCAGTTGATGCTGGACAGCCTCCACTCTGGTTCTCAATGTAAAGCTCTGACTTCTGGGCTCTGTCAAGACCACAACCTTCATTGTCCCTCCAGGCCTAAAGGCAATACCTTTTTCCTGCTGTTGTTGGTCCTTGGATTGACTCACTATTCCCCATTTGGCTCTTCAGTTATCATCTTTGCAAATTCCAACATTGAATTTCTTCTGCTATTGAGACATACGTAGTGTGCGATTTTTTTGAATGAGTCTTTCCTGATTCAGGTACTTACAGCCACATCAAAAGTCAAATGGTTCTCCTTTCACAATATGATACACAAGTAATTTTCTTTAGTAGTTGTTAAAGACTAAATTAAAATACTGACTCCGGAATCACCAGTGGGTTAATGAACAGATTAAGAAGGGAAATAAAAAATTTCTTGAAACAAATGATAATGAAAACACAACACACCAAAACCTATGGGATACAGTAAAAACTGCACTGAGAGAGCAGTGTATAAGTGCCTACATCAAACAAGAAGAAAATTTTGAAATAAATAACCTTGTGATAAAGCTTAAAGAATTAGAAAAACAAGAGCAAACTCAAACCCAAAATTAGGAGAAGAAAATAATAAAGATCAGAGCAGAAATAAATGAAATAGAAATGAAGAAAATAACACACAAGATCAGTGAAACAAAAAGTTGGTTTGGTTTTTTTGAAAGATAAGGAAAACTGACTTTAGCCAGACTAACTAAGAAAAACAAGAGAGAAAATCCACATAAATAATATTAGAGGCGGGGCACAGTGGCTCACACTTGTAATCTCAACACTTTGGGAGGCCGAGGCAGGTGAATCATGAGGTCAAGAGATCAAGACCATCCTGGGCAACATGGTGAAACCCCGTCTATACGAAAAATACAAAAATTAGCTGGGCATGGTGGCATACGCCTATAGTCCCAGCTACTTGGGAGGCTGAAGCAGGAGACTCACTTCAACCCAGGAGACAGAGGTTGCAGTGAGCTGAGATCGCACCTTCACAGTCCAGCCTAGTGACGGAGTGAGACTCTGTCTCAAAAATAGTAATAATATAATAATATTAGAGATGAAAAAGGGAGACATTACAACCAATACCACAGAAATTCAAAGGGTCATTTGTGGCTACAATAGCAACTGCATGCCAATAAGTGTAAAAATCTAGAAGAAATAGATAGATTCGTAGAAACATACAACCTATCAAGATTGAACCATAAAGAAATCCAAAACTTCAACAGACCACTAACAAGTAATGAAAACAAAGCCATAATAAAAAGTCTCCCAGAAAAAACAAAAACAAACAAACAAACAAAAAACTGGGACCCAATGCCTTCACTGCTGAATTCTACCAAAGATTTCAAGAAGAACTAACACCAATCCTACTTAAACTATTTTAAAAAATAGAGCTGGAGGGTATACTTCCAAATACTTCATTCTATGAGGCCACTATTACCCTGATACCAAAGCCAGAGAAAGATACAGCAACGAAAATAAGACTACAGGCCAATATCACTGACGAATATTGATGCAAAAATCCTCAACAAGATACTTGCAAACCAAATTCAACAACACATTAAAGAGATTATTCCTCATGACCAAGTGGGATTTATCCCAGCGATACAACGATGGCTAACATATGCAAAGAAATCAATGTGAAACATCATATTAGCAGAATGAAGGACAAAAACCGTATGATCATTTGAATTGAGGCTAAAACAAACATTTGATAAAATTCAACATCACTTCACCATAAACATTCTCAAAAAACTGGGAACAGAAGGAACATAACTCAGCATAATAAAAGCCACATATGACAGGCCCACAGCTAGTATCATAATAAATGGGAGAAAACTGAAACCTTTTCCTCTAATATTGGGAACACAACAAAGACACCCACTTTCACCACTGTTATTCAACATGGTACTGGAATTCCCAGCTAGAGCAGTCATACAAGAGAAAGAAATAAAGGGCACCCAAATTGGAAAGGAATAAGTCAAATTATCCTTGTTTGCAGCTGATATGATATGATCTTATGTTTGGAAAAACCTAAAGACGCCACCAAAAAAAATATTAGAATTGACAAACAAATTCAGTTAAGCTGCAGGATCCAAAATTAGCAAAAATCAAAATAAATCAGTAGAATTTCTATATACTAGTAGCAGACAATACGAAAAAGAAATCAAGAAAACTAATCCCATTTATAATAGTTAGAAATAACATAAAATACTAGGAATTAACCAAAGAAGTGAAAGATCTCTACAATAAATGCTATATAAAATTAATGCAAAAAATTGAAGAGGACCCTCAAAAAATGGAAAGTTATTTCATGTTCATAGTTTGGAAAAATGAATACTTTTTTTAAAATGCCCATACTATTAAAGCAATCTACAGATTCAATGCAATCTCTATCAAAATAACAAAAACATTCTTCACAGAAATAGAAAAAACTATCCTAAAATATATTTGGAGCTACAAAAGTCATAGAATAGCCAAAACTATCTTAAATAAAATACATCTACATCTACATACATACATCTACAGTGAACTCATTTTTGACAAAAGTACCGAGAACATTCCTTGGGAAAAGTACAGTCTCTTCAATCGATGGTGATGGGAAAATTGGATATCCATGCACAGAAGAATGAAACTAGATTCCTATTTCTCACAAAACACAAAAGTCAAATCAAAATGGATTAAAGACTTAAATCTAAGGCCTCAAACTATGAAACTAATGAAAGAAAACCTTCAGAAAGCTCTTCAGGACATTGGAGTGGGCAAAGATTTCTTGAGAAATACGCCACAAGCACAGGCAAGCAAAGCAAATATGGACAGATGGGATTACATCAAGTTAAAATGCTTCTGCCTAGCAAAGGAAACAATCAACAAAGTGAAGAAACAACCCGCAGAATGGGAGAAAATGTTTGCAAACAACCCATCTGACAAGGGAGTAATAAACAGAATCCTTAAAGAGCTCAATCAAGTCTACAGAAAAAAAAAACCTAATAATTCAACTTAAAAGTAGGCAACAGATCTGATTAGACATTTCTCAAAAAGAGACATACAAATGTCAAACACGTATATGAAAGGGTGCTCAGCGTTATTGATCATCAGAGAAATGCAAATCAAAACTACAATGAGATATCATCTCATGCCAGTTAAAATTGCTTTTATCCTAAAGACAGGCAATAACAAATGCTAGTGAAGATGTGAAGATAAGGGAAGGCCTGTCCACTGTTGATGGGAGTGTGCAAATTAGTACACTCACTAGGGAGAACAGTTTGGGGTTCCTCAAAAAATACAATAGCCAAGATTTGGAAGCAACCTAAGTATTCACCAACAGATGAATGGATAAAAAATATGATTTAAACACAATGGAGTACTATTCAGCCATAAAAAGATTGAGGTCCTGTCATTTGCAACATGGATGAAACTGGAGGTCATTATGTTAAGTGAAATAAGCCAGGCACAGAAAGATAAACTTCACATGTTCTCACTTCTTTGTGAAGCTAAAAATTAAAACAATTAAAGTCATGGAGAGAGTATAGAAGGATAGTTGGGGGGTGGAGGCATGTGATGGGGAGGTGGGGATCATTAATGGGTACAAAAAATAGAATGAATAAGACCTAGCATTTGCTAACACAACAGGGTGACTATAGTCAATAATAATTTAATTGTACATTTAAAAATAGCTGAAATGGTATAGTTGGATTATTTGTAACACAAAGGGCAAATGTTTGAAGTAATGGATACCCGGATTACCCTGACGTGATAATTAAACATTGCATGCCTGTGTCAAAATATGTCATGAACCTATAAATGTATATATACACATACTATATACCCACATAATTAAAAATTAAAAACTTGACTAACTTCGATCATTTATATCCACTATGTGAAAAAAATATATAAGAACAGGGCCCAAGATTCTGAGCTTTTTCTCAGTCTTGTCCATGAAGATTTTGTTCCATGAAACATAAAAGTCTGCATTTTTTCCAAGTTTATTTTATACTGCCATAAGGAAAGTGAGTAAAACGAGTTGTAGGCTTGACTCAACAGTAGCTCATGATTAAAAGTAGTTTGCCAATAACTCAGGCACATAGTTCAGTTCATTCTGTGCTAGCTCACGGCATGCCCAGGGGTTGAAATGGTACCCGGTGTCAATACTTCAACACCTATTTCAGCCTGTTCAGCCAATGCTGTTCCAAGTTAGCACTTCTTCTAATACGTCATTATTACTCCATATCAGAGCAAAATGCCAAGATTTGATAAATTTGATTTAGATGGTGTGAAGGGCACCAATCAAGTAAACATATTGAAAAATTTTTAAAAATCAATAACACTGCCATCCAGCTGTCCCTGAAGTCTTATCAGTTGCTGCCTGATACCTCATAGATTTTTCAGTTTTTAGTTGAATGTTTGATTTGCTGATAATAGGCTCTGTAATGCCTCTTATCTCTTTAGGAAGGAATTTTAAATTAAGTTCATTTAATTGAAATACAATCCAACATTTCTCATCTGGTGCAGAACCATAACAGTTATCATTGATTTTGGTAAATATTTATTTAGCATCTAATATCATTAAGGTACCGAGATGGTAGAGTCTCTGAAGGGGGACTCTCGAGTTTTTAATACATTGAAATGTAAAACAAATACAGGGCACATGCACTTAAAGAATAAACTTTATTACATATAAAAGCTAAGACTGTAAACATTGTTACATGTGATAGTCAAATGGATCCCATAAGCAACTTTCAGAATCTGTGCCTACTGACCCAATCATAGCAAGAGTGACTAGTGCTGGCCTCCCCTTTCAGTGAAGTAGGAGCTTCCTTGAGAAGAAAAAATTAAAATGCTCATTCTCTGTGACAACCTGAACCTTGGTCGTATATAGATGCCATATATCAGTGTTCTGGCCAACAGCCCAGCTGAGGTCCCAGATATGAGTGAAGAATCTTTTAAGCTAGCTCTAGCTCCAGCCATTGTCAGAGTGCAAATGCATGAGAGAATCAGAAACACCTAGTTGAGCCTAATCAACCACTCAAACTATAAAACATAGGAATAGAATAATGGTTGGTATTTTGACCCGTAAGTTTGTGGATTTTGTATTATATAAGCAATAGATAAGTGGATCATCATAGTGGCTATTTTTGTTTTGAATTTTTTTAATTTTCTTTTTTTGGACACAGTCTTGTGTGATATCTTCTTCTTGCCTTGTACAAAAGTGTTCAGTTGTCTTAGATTTCCTATGAAATCCTTCTACTGGTTATTATATACTAGTTAAAAGTTGCTTTTAGTGCTAATTTTCTTCATCTTGCTATTTCTCGTTTTTATTTTCGTTGACACCGTTTGTAATATCACTTTCGACTTGGTACCAAGATGAAGCCACTAGCTAGGTTGGTTCCCTCTTGATAACAATATCAAGATATAATTGGGTGGTTTGCTCTGTATTGATTATATGTGAATGTATCAGAAAGTAAATAAGTATTTGTAAGTGATGTTGACTGACTATAATAATCCAATAGATTTGTGGCATTAAGTGGAGTCCTAGTGTTAAAATACCACTTCTTCACAAAAGTTAATCACAGCCCGGCAGGTGAATTTGGGAAGGTTTCCACAATATGTAGAAATGTGATGAAAAATTGACTTAAAATCGTTTCCTAAGTGGAAATCATGGAAAAGAGGGATGTTGTCCATTTTCAACTTTCTCTCTTTAAGTCTGTTTGTGAATAGATTCATCATCATTGGCATCTAACAAGATCAAAGTCAATTAAATCTTCAAAGAAGAATGATAAGCCTTCTTCCCCAAAACTTACAAGTCAGCATCAAATACCAAAAGTGACTCTGAAATGTAATGAAGTGAAAGGAAATAATATGATCTGTCAGTTTACAATAATTTGTAGGTGACAGCTTGGTTCTGTTTATTGTCCAAATGGAAAGACAATACTCTCTTCCTTTTTCTTTCTTTTAGGCTTTCTGCCTGTGGGTGTTACATATTTTTCCCTCCTTCAACTAACCGTGTCTGAGAAGGACAGCTGACCTTCAAAAGTAAATATGATTAAAGCTGAACAAATCAGGTAATTACAATAAAAACATGGTTTGACAAGCAGCCTCTGGACAGAATTATAGTTCCATATACACACTACACATTCAATTAAAGTGATTAGAAATGAGGAAACTAATGTCTTCACCTAAGACTTTTAAGGTGCCAGTGATCTCCCTTCCACAATGGAAGAGAATTAGAGAAGAAATCAGAAGGGATGGAAATATCCAATGTGTTTATGCAGGCTTGCTTCCCTTACAGGTGAAGGGCATTCTTCTTAGAGCCTCAGTGTGCATTGTAATTTTAAGTAATTTTTATTGTTTCATATTCTAATTTCTTATTCAAATACAAATATGATATGTTAATGATCTATAATTACATAAGATTTTCTACTATGCATCTATGAGTTTATCTTATATAGATATTGTGCCATGTTTCTATAACTATAACCATACATTCTACTATTTTGCCTAATGCCAAATAGATTGTTGACAGAATCAAGTCTGTGTACAGACATCAGAGAAAATCTAACTATCCTTTTTTAAATTATACAGTAATAATGTCCTAATAAATGAGCCAATTGAAACTGACTTTATAATTTTATTTTGCCATACTTAATATTTTAGTTTTGTTACTTTTATTTTTTTCTTTTCTTCATGAAAGAGCACAATGGAAAAAATATATTTAACTGAAATTTTATTTTGACAATTTAAGGTTGTATCAACACAGGAAAACAGAATCAAACCATGTAATTTAATTCTCTTAATTCAACATCAGCAGTTGTTATTGCATTTGAAAAGGAAATTTTGTATTTTGTCTGGATTCTGTTATTATAACTTCACATTGTTCAAAGTCCTTGTAGATTCCTAAATATTCATCCTATATTGGTGCAGTCATAGGGGCATTCCTTTCCAAAACAGGTTGAACAGATTGAGGTCATGGTGATGATAATATGGACCTTAATTAGATGGTCCTAAGTACAAATAAGGGGATTATTCCAGTTTATAAGTGAACCAGCCCAAGATTCACGTATTTTTCCCCAAAGACTGGGTCTTGCTCTGCTGTCCAGGCTGCAGTGCAGTGGCCTGATTATAACTCACTGCAGCCTCCAACTCCTGGGCCCAAGTGATCCTCCCATTTCAGCCTCCTAAGGAGCTAGGACTACAGGTATGCACCACCATGCCTGGCTAATGTTTTTATGTTTTGAAGAGTTGGAGTCTTGCTATGTTGTCCAGGCTGGTCTCAAATTCCTGGCCTCAAGTGATCCTCCCACCTGGGCCTTCCAAAGTGCTAAGATTACAGGTATGAGTTCCTATGCTTGACCAAGATTCATTTTTTGGAAAAAAATGAATTTAAGGATCATTAGTATACCACCAAATTTGCTGGAGAATTTGGGAACTACTGATAAAGAATAAAATTTTTGTATTTCACATTTTTCTGAATTGACACCGATGTAAAAAATCTGAAGATGAGTCATCTTGGAACTAACAGCAGCCTTTCATCTTACTGTGAATTTCTTTAGTACGTTCCTGACTACCGTATTCTTACAGAACCAAGAGCGTATTTGCTAATGTTTTAAATTTACTTTCTAATTACTTCATAAGACATATCTTGCCAATTTGATTGTTAGTTGCTTCTAAGTAAAGTCCCTTCTTTTCTTTTATGGTCTACACAGTTCCAATAGGAGATAGACAACCAGGATTCTGGGCGATGATCTGATTTTTTGTTTGATTACCCCGAGAAAATAAAGATATTTCTCTGTGATGAGAGGCCTCATTGCTAACATACAGATAGTATCTCCTACCTGATCTATCACACAGTTTTGTTTCATTAATTGAATGAGAACGACACATCTGAAACTACTTTATAAACTGTAAATTTCTATAAAATTGAATAGTGTCATTAATGTGCTGCTGGGCACATTTGATACATGCCTAAAGTATGAATAATTACTTGGCAAGTAGAATATATATATCTATATATACACACACACACACTTAATTTGAATTTTTATTACAAACAATCAGGAGCGCTGTTTTTCTTTTTATAATCATTGGCTAACTAGTTGGGTTATTGCAGGTAAACCCTCTCTTTTCAGTTGCATCTATAAAATGGAGATGATACTTCAGATATTTCTGTAAATACTAAATAATGTGAATGCATGTATCAATTCTTATCTATCAGTACATACTGTAGAATATTATTAATCAACATTGTACTTTTCAACATTTAATTATGAAAATTTCTAAAAGTACAGTGAACTCCCACATACACTGCACCTACTTAATATTTCATGATACTGCCTTTATTACATATGCACCCTTTTATCAATCCATCAAAACTTCCTTTTAATAACAATATCGAATTTTCTATCTTCAAGGACCTTAAATAGTATATAATCCAGGCACTTCCTTTTATAGATGCTGAAACAGAAGGACGCAGAGTGGCAGTAGCCTACCAACATATGCCTTTCATAGTGCAAACTTACTTTTATGGGACGTTGATGTTGTTTTTCAGTGGATACTCAAGCTTCAGATACATGAACGAAAATCACTTTAAATAAAAACAAAAAGAAAGGGGTTTTTCCATCCCTACACTACACGTTGGATTTTCTACACAGAAGCCGTATGTGAAGGATCAAAGCTCATTCCTGCATCCCAGCAAGCAATTTCTACAAGTGCATCTACATTTCCTTGACAATCCACTTCTCCTAACCCTTCCCATCATCCAGTGAAGTATTAGCATGTGAAAAATTGCATCTGTCAGAAATGTAAAAATAATCATGCCCACCTTGGTCTTTTCTATTTAATAATTTGGGCCATGGATTGGTAACCTTTGTTTTGCTTACTGTGCAGTCACAAATTACTTTTATAGATCAAGAGAACTTGAACTTTCAAAAGTGCTGTTTTAGCTTAAAATGTTATGATTTAGATACTCTGTTTATATAAGAAGAAACTAGTGACAAATATAGTAAGCATTTTTTTTCATTCTTCACTAAATTGTTGCCTTAACATAGGATTTCTTCTTTTAAAATAGTAGCAAACTTACAGAAGACTGTTTAACTGCATATGTGGGTACTATGCAGTTAATTAACCATAGAAGAAATAATCCAGGACTTCCAAAGTAATGCCAATGGTCTATAGTCTCATCACATTACAGTGTGAAGGGTTTTTTGTGTCTCTATTCAAAAAATTAATGAATCCTTATTACTTATTTCTATAGAAAATCTAGTTCACTGAAACTAATGACACATATGACCACTATGTTCATGTTTTTCTATTATTTTTAAGGCAATAGAGTCATTAAAATAATGGACATTTCATTGATTATTTTAGTTTTGACTTTTCAGGTGATTTCTGACAATGATATTCTACAAGACAATAAAATACCATTATTATAATGAGAACTAATGAATCCAGGAGCTGGTTTTTTGAAAAGATCAACAAAATTGATAGACCGCTAGCAAGACTAATAAAGAAGAAAAGAGAGAAGAATCAAATCGATGCAATAAAAAGTGAAAAAGGGGATATCACCACTGATCCCACAGAAATACAATCTACCATCAGAGAATACTACAAACACCTCTACACAAATAAACTAGAAAATCTAGAAGAAATGGATAAATTCCTCAACAAATACACCCTCCCAAGACTAAACCAGGAAGAAGTTGAATCTCTGAATAGACCAATAACAGGCTCTGAAATTGTGGCAATAATCAATAGCTTACCAACTAAAAAGAGTCCAGGACCTGATGGATTCACAGCCGAATTCTACCAGAGGTAAAAGGAGGAACTGGTACCATTACATCTGAAACTATTCCAATCGATAGAAAAAGAGGGAATCCTCCCTAACACATTTTATGAGGCCAGCATTGTCCTGATACCAAAGCCTGGCAGAGACATAACCAAAAAAGAGAATTTCAGACCAATATCCTTGATGAACATTGATGCAAAAATCCTCAATAAAATACTGACAAACCAAATCCAGCAGCACATCAAAAAGCTTATAAGCCATGACTAAGTGGGCTTCATCCCTGGGATGCAAGGCTGGTTCAACATATGCAAATCAATAAATGTAATCCAGCGTATAAACAGAACCAAAGACAAAAAACCACATGATTATCTCAATAGATGCAGAAAAGGCCTTTGACAAAATTCAACAACACTTCATGCTAAAAACTCTCAATAAATTAGGTATTGATGGGACATATCTCAAAATTATAAGAGCTATCTATGACAAACCCACAGCCAATATCATACTGAATGGGCAAAAACTGGAAGTATTCCCTTTGAAAACTGGCACAAGACAGGGATGCCCTCTCTCACCACTCCTATTCAACATAGTGTTGGAAGTTCTGGCCAGGGCAATCAGGCAGGAGAAGGAAATAAAGGGTATTCGATTAGGAAAAGAGGAAGTCAAATTGTGCCTGTTTGCAGATGACATGATTGTATATCTAGAAAACCCCATCGTCTCAGCCCAAAATCTCCTTCAGCTGATTAGCAACTTCAGCAAAGTCTCAGGATACAAAATCAATGTGCAAAAATCACAAGCATTCTTATACACCAATAACAGACAAATCACAAGCGTTCTTGTACACCAATCCCCGACAAACAGAGAGCCAAATCATGAGTGAACTCCCATTCACAATTCCTTTAAAGAGAATAAAATACCTAGGAATCCAACTGACAAGGGATGTGAAGGACCTCTTCAAGGAGAACTACAAACCACTGCTCAATGAAATAAAAGAGGATACAAACAAATGGAAGAACATTCCATGCTCATGGGTTGGAAGAATCAATATCGT